>NW_026635907.1:1200000-1800000 GCF_028554395.1 Pezoporus wallicus | reverse complement strand
GGAAATAGGAGAGACCTATCCTTATAACCACCAGTTACCTCATTAAAATGTGGGACTTCACAGCATTTCAAAGCCCGTGTTTTTAAGTGACTGGGAGGAGCCTCATTTTCTGTAGCTGTCACATTGTTTGGAAACTCCTTTTGAGAAAAAAAATCAAAGCATACGTGCTTCTCCGAACAATTTTGTTTCTATCAAACTAACATTTGTTGATGAAAAAACATTTTGTTCCAAAAATTCCTCTGATGATAAGAATTGACTAAGTTTCTCTAACCTTTCTGGAGCCCCTGTCTGAAAAGCCAAGTCTTGAAAGCAGCTGGAATCTTCCTGCTTAAAGAGCACTACGCCTTTCCTTCTACAATTAGTATGGCTGAGTTCTGCATAGAAAAACACTTCCAAATTTCCTCACTGGTCTCATTAGGTTTTTCTCTCAGACTGTGTAATCCCATGGTTACATGATGTTGATGAAACATGACACCGTATGTCAGTGGAGTTTCTGACATCTTATTTTATAGCAGTTTGTGTGCTTCAACTGAAGGAGACTTTACTAAAAGAAGGAAATCTGATAATTGCTATTGAAGTTTGGTAACAGGTAACTGGCAGCCTGGAAGTTTCAACAAGTGCCACTGTGTACAAAATGCTTGACAATCTGCCAGTGTACTCAATAGATATCTCTGCCAGTCCATTCAGTAGGTATCTGCATTTAGCAATATTTCAGGAGGATGCTTGACTTCTTGACAAAAGGCCCTCCAGTATCAGCCTTGTGTGTGAGCACATTGATCAAATCCTTGAGCCAGTTATGATACACTCTTGGCATTTCATCAGCTGAGGCTCAAAGTCCTGTTGGCTTTTTTGGGCACCTCCCAGTAGTGACTGCCATTTGATCACAAATGGCAGAAGTATGTAGGACGCTATCGCAGATGCTATGCTACAGTCTCTGCTCTAAAATGGGGAATGTCTCCACACAGCTTGAAATTTCAAAACTAAAGATGGTACCCTTTAGTTAAGAAGCTACATGGTAGATTCGGATTAGACATAAGGAAGAAGTTCTTCCCTGTGAGGGTAGTGAGACACTTGTCACAGGTTGCCCAGAGAAGCTGTGGTTGCCCCATCCCTGCCAGTGTTCAAGGCCAGGTTGGACTGGGCTTGAAGCAACGTGGTCTAGTGGAAGGTGCAAATGCCTGTGGAAGAGGATTGGAACCAGATGAGATTTAAGGTCCCTTTCAGCTCAAACCAGTCAGTGATTCTATGATATCTTCTATGACAATACTAAAGAGTCAATATTTAGCCCTTGTGGGTGTGAATTATCTTAAGTGTGGCCATGCAAGCTTATTTTTCTAAGGTCATTCAAATAGGTGGCAATTAAAATCTCATCTTTAAATTTATCTAAACTTACTAAAAAAAAAATAAAAAAAAATCTACAAGGAAATAATATCCTGATTTAGAACACTCAAAATGAAATGTAGAAGTCTGAGCTGTGATTTTCAGAAACGTTAAATGTGTATGATTTTCAAATGAAATCAAGAGGAACAGGAGGGTGTTGTTTAGCCACAGTTTCACACCTTCATCTCTAGTGAATGCTCACTTTACTGATCTAGTCTATACTGGTCTTGAAAGACAGCAGCTGCGCTCTGATGGCTCTATGGAGCAGAAACTGTTATATGTTTTAGTTTTCACCCTGCACTGGCCAGAGGAACCAAGCTTACCTTGTTGTACTGAGCCATAATGGCCCAAGAGCATACTGCAAGTGAGCTGTGCTGCCATAAATGCCTGTCTGAGAACCTTTTTGACAAGACAGGGCAAAGGCTCAGTGTGTACATCTGAGTTAGTTACTCCATTTCAGGTGAGGCAAGGGTGATCATCTACTGCATCCATTTACAACAAGTGGCTCCCAACTCCTTTTATGGATACTACATGTGACACTCATTAAGGCAGAATTCAACCAACCTGCTTTAGGTGCCTACTGCAGATAAGACGAATCATGTCCCAGAAGTGCTATTTCTTTCCAACGCCTTTTTTGGGAGTCTAGAGGACTAGATACAATGTAGGCAACTATATTGTTGATGTCTAAAGTTAGGCAGGATTAGTGCATCCCAATGGAACGTAAGATATGATATTGTGAGTCTGAGCCACACTGCCCTTTGCCACGACTGTTGGATAAAAATAACAATATACAAGTGCAGTGGTCAAAGGCAATGCATACAGACACAGTCTCAGCTCAGCTATTAAAATAACTATACAACCTGTGGAACAAGCTGACTCCTTCCACACATCTCAAAATGCAGCCAGGAACCCCGAAGGCTTCATTATCAAATTAGCCAAAGCTTTGACATCTCAAGATGCTCCTGAGAAGGGCTGTCTGTTGGCCACCAGGCTGTTAATCCACAAAAATTTGGTGAATAACTGGCTTGGCATTTTAGTTTTATTAACTGCTCACGTGTCACTATTAGTTTAACAATACCAATTAGCAATGGATAAAAGTGCTGTAGTCAAATTTGGAATTTGTCCTACAGCTTCTGCCCTGATCCTGTCTTAAACACTGCCTCAAGAAGACTGTGAAAAGCAGTTCCCTTAATTTTTTACGAAGTGTGGGTTCTCGTTTCTCAGAAAGTTAGTCCTATTCCCTTCAGATTATCTCAGAGAGAAGCAGGACAGTGTTTATTAGGCAAGAGATTTTAATACCTCCACAAAAACTGACCACTTGCTATTATGGATGATGTTGTATTTACAAATCTAGTAAGAAAGGTAAACAAAGGCAGTGAAAGCATCCATTTCACAAGGTTTCATTCATAAGGATGAAAATCACAGTTAAAGAAGAGCTCTAGTTTTGATATAAGGTTTGTTGGTTTTTTTTTTTGTTTTCTTTTTTTGTTGTTGTTGTTGTTTGGTTTTGGTTGTTTTGGTTTTTTTTTGTTGTTTTTTTTTTCCTGGAGCCAGTGTATGACATAAGTTCATCTTTATCTTCATTTCCCTACAAGTATCTTTTCGTCCTGTCGGTATTAATTGGGTTTTTTTATTGCTGAGGTGAGTAGCTCGAGAGAGGACGCCTTCAACACCTGAACGGGGGGAAGCTCAGCGTCCAGGAGCCTCAACTCAGAGCGGCGAGAGCCACCGAGGGAGCCTCAAGTCCTCAACAGGACCTGCCCAGGAGCCGGCAGCTCAGCTGAGGCGAGCAGGGACTCACAGGGGGCGGAGCCAGGAGGAGCGGCACCAGCCCTGAGGGGGTGAAAACCTGCCCAGGGAGCTCAAGCGGCCAGGAGTAGGGGGGGCTGCAGGGGGCGAGGGCGAGGGGTACTTGCCCTATGACCGAGGCCCGATCTGGGAGCTCTGCTCTGGCTGCCCCGGCGGTGGCAGCGTAGGCACCCAGGCAGGGCCGATGAGAGGGGAGGCTGCAGTGCAGAGCTCGGGGTGTAGAGAGTGCCTGCACTGGTCTGGTGAGGGGAGGGGGCACAATGGGCAGGGCTGCACTCGGTGCTCCCTGGTGGAGGTGCTCCTGCAGCAGGGGCTGAGCTGCGGGATGCTGTTAATAGGCTGCGAGATGTCAGGGAAGCCGAGGGGAAGCAGGACTGCTTGCTCCCGACCCAGACTGTGCAGGGGCCTCAAGTGTCCACTGTAGCTCATGGAGGAAAAAAGGAGGCCGTTAACCCAGGAAGCTTCGAAATAGTAACAAAAAAACCACCAAGAAAAGGAGGAAGAAGACAATTAAAAACAAGGGGCTTCCTCCTAAATCTGATGTCTCCATCCAGAATGGGTTTGCAGTTCTGCAGGGAGCTAATGAGGAATCACGCACCTTGCAACATGAACAACTGACTGATGAACAGGTAAAGAAGATCTCTACTGGTGCTGCCAGGAAAAAGTGGCTGGTCATAGTAGTAGGGAAATCTGAAGGGCACAGAGACACCCATCTGTCGGCCTGACCCAGTCTCAAGGGAGGTATGTTGCTTACCAGGGGCTTGGATCAGGGATGTTGCAGAGAGGTTGCATGCTCTAGTAAGTCCCACTGACTATTGCCCACTTCTAGTTGGCATGTGGGCGCTAGTAATATAGACAGCAGTAGACCGGAGAACATTAAAAAGGACTACAGAGCCCTGGGAGAGGTGGTTAGGGGCTCTGGAGCTCAGGTAGTCTTTTTGTCAATTCTCGAGGAGAAAGGGGAGGACTTTAAAAAGGCTAGGAGGATTTGCCAGATTAATAAATGGTTAGAACAGTGGTGCCATAGTCAGGGGTTTGGGTATTTAGAACATGGGACTCAATTTGGGAGGCCAGGTCTACTGGAGGCTGGTGAAGCTCGTCTGTGCAGTTTTGGTAGGAGGCTTGCCAGACTAGTCAAGAAAGCCTTAAACTAGATACGTTGGGGGAGGGGGTCATCATTCCATCCCTGCACTCCCAGTCAGTTGCCAGCACCTATAATAAATGCTCAGAGCAATGCAGAGATATTCCAGCTGCTCCAGCCAATGAGACTGCTTCATTTGGAGCTCGGCTCAGATGCCTCTATACAAATGCCTGTAGTATGGGGAACAAACAGGAATTAGAGATGTGTGCATGTCTACACTGATATGATATATTAATCACCTGGGTTCAGCAGTAGCAGTCATTTTTCTACTTCTTAGTAGCTGGTGCAGCACTGTGTTTTGACTTTCGGCCTGGGAACAGCGCTGATAACACTGATGTTTTTAGTTACTGCTCAAATGTTTTAGTCTAACCAAGGACGTTGTGAGCCTCATGCTCTGCCAGGGAGGAGGGAAAGCTGGGAGGAAGCAGAGACAGGACACCTGACCCAAACTGACCAAAGAGGTATTCCATACCACAGCATGTCATACCCAGGATGTAACTGAGAGTTACCCGGAAGGGCACTCACTCTGTTCTGGGTCAGGCATGCTTTGGCAGGTGGTATCATGTTGTCTTCCCTTGTTATTTTCTCTTATCGTTATTATCATTGGTGGCAGCAGTAGTGATTCGTGTTATACCCTAGTTACTGGACTGTTCTTATCTCAACCCATGGGAGTTACATTCTTTCGATTCTCCTCCCCATCCCTCTGGGAGTGGGGGGGGGTCGGGGGTGGGGAATGAGTGAACGAGCTGCATGGCTGGGTTTAAACCACAACAGTTACATATCACAGAAACATGGTGGGATGGCTCCTATGACTGGAGTATTGGAATGGAAGGTTATAGGAGCTTTAGAAAAGACAGACCTGGTGGACGGGGAGTGGGAGTTGCTATTTATGTTAGGGATAGGCTAAAGAGTATGGGACTCTGTATGGGGACAGGTGATCAGTCAACAGAGAGTTTGTGTGTCAGGGTTAAAAGGAGAACAGCGATGGGAGACGTTACTGTGGGGATCTGTTACCGCCAGATCAAGAGGACTTTGTGGATAAAGCACTCTAAAGCCAGATAGGAACAACCTCACACTCGCAGGGCCTTGTCCTCATGAGGGACTTCAACCAACCTGATATCTGTTGGAGGGATGGTACAGCCTGGCACAAGCAATCCAGGAGGTTCCTCAATTGTGTGGAAGACAACTTCCTTCTGCAAGTGATAGAGGAGATAACAAGGAGAGGTGCCATGCTTGGCCTCCTGCTCAACAATAGGGAAGGGCTGGTTGGAAATGTGACTCTCCAGGGCAGCCTTGGTTGTAGTGATCATGAGATGGTTGAGTTTGAGATCCTCAGGACAGTGAGAAGAGTGTGCAGCAAGCTCAGTGCCCTGCACTTCGAGAGAGCAGACTTTGGCCTCATCAGGAACCTGCTTAGGAAGGTTCCATGGGATATAGCCCTAGAGAGCAGGGGGGCCCAAGACTGTTGATTGATATTCAAGGATCACCTGCTACAAGCTCAGGAGTGTTACCACCCAACTAGAAGAAAGTGCAGCAGGAGGGCCAGGAGACCTCCTTGGATGGATAAGGAGCTCCTGAGGAAAATTCAGAGGAAAAAAGAGGCTTATAATAAGTGGAAGCAAGGACAGGCGGCCTGGGTAGAATACAGGGATGTTGTCTGGGAAACTATGGACCAGGTTAGGAGAGCTAAGGCCCAGTTAGAATTAAACTTGGCTAGGGATGTGAAAGATAACAGGAAGGGATTTTACAGGTACACTGTGAATAAAAGACAGAGTAGGGGTAACTTGGGCCCTCTCCAGAAGCTATCAGGAGAACTGGCTACCCTGGATTTGGAAAAGGCTGAAGTTCTTAATGATTTCTTTGCCTCAGTCTCCACTGGCAAATGCTTTAAACACACCACCCAAGTCTTGGAAGGCAGACACAGGGACTGTGAGAATCAAGACCTTAGGCCCTCTGTAGGAGAGGATCTGGTTTGAGAGTGTCTTAAGAACCTTAACATGCACAAGCCCATGGGACCTGATGAAATCCATCCGTGGGTCCTGAAGGAGCTGGCAAATGAAGTTGCTAAGCCACTGTCCATCGTATTTGAAAAATCATGACAGTCAGTGTAGTTCCCAACGACTGGAAAAATGGAAATATAATCCCCATTTTCAAGAAGGGGAAAATGGATGACCCAAGGAATTGCAGACCGGTCAGTCTCTTGGCAAAATCTTGGAGCAGATTCTCCTGGAAGGTATGCAAAGGCACATGAAAAACAACAAGGTGTTTGGTGACAGCCAGCATGGCTTCACTAAGGGGAAATTCTGCCTGACCAATTTGGTGGCTGTCTATGATGGGACTATGGAACTGATGGACAGAGGTAGAGCAGTTGGCATCATCTACCTGGACTTGTGCAAAGCATTCAGTGCTGTCCCTCATAACATCCTTGTCTCTGAATTCAAGAAACATCAATTTGATATATGGACCACTCAGTGGATAAAGAACTGGCTGGATTGCCACACACAGAGAGTTGTGGTCAATGGCTTACTGTCTAGCTAGAGATCAGTAACGAGTGTTGTCCCTCAGGGATTGGTGTTGGGACCAGTCTTGTTCAACATCTTTGTTGGTGACATGGACACTGGGATTGAGTGCGCCCTCAGTAAGTTTGCTGATGACACCAAGCTGTGTGGTTCATTTGATATGCTGGAGGGAACAGATGCTATCCAGAGGGACCTTGACACGCTTGTGAGGTGGGTAGAGGTCAACCTTATGAAGTTTAACCATGCCAAGTGCAAGGTCCTACACCTGGGTCGGAGCAATCCCAGGCACAGCTACAAGTTGGGCAGAGAAGAGATTCAGAGCAGCCTCGTGGAGAATGACTTGGGGATGTTAGTCAATGAGAAACTTAACATGAGCCAGTAGTGTGCGCTCGCTGCCCAGAAAGCCAATTGTATCCTGGGCTGCATCAAAAGGAGTGTGACCAGCAGGTCGAAGGAGGTGATCCTGCCCCCCCTACTCTGCTCTCGTGAGACCTCACTTGGAATACTGTGAACAGTTCTGGTGTCCTCAACATAAAAAGACATGGAACTGTTGGAACAAGTCCAGAAGAGGGCCATGAGGATAAGGGGGCTGGAGCACCTCCCGTATGAAGATAGGCTGAAAAAGTTGGGGCTGTTCAGCCCGGAGAAGAGAAGGCTGCATGGAGACCTCATAGCTGCCTTTCAGTATGTGAAGGGGGCCTATAAGGATGCTGGGGAGAGACTCTTCATTAGGGACTGTAGTGACAGGACAAGGGGTAACAGTTTCAAACTTAAAGAGGGGAAGTTTAGATTGTATATAAGGAGGAAGTTCTTTACTGTGAGGGTGATGAGGCACTGGAATGGGTTTCCCAGGGAGCTTGTGAATGCTCCGTCATTGGCAGTGTTCAGGGCCTGGTTGGACGTAGATTTAGGTGGCATGTTTTAGTCTGAGGTGTCCCTGCCCATGGCAGGGGGGTAGGAGCTGGCTGATCTTAAGGTCCTTTCCAACCCTAACTGTTCCATGATTCTGTGATTCTATGATTCTGTTCTATTGCAATCAGGTGTCACCATTTCAAAGTGTATCTGTGAAGAAAACTTTTGTTAATAATAAAAGGCAACGATAGGAGTGTAAAGTGAGGAGATTTTCAAAAAGGTATCAAGAAGTTAGTGATGTAATTGTAGTCTTAAACCTAAAAAGGGAGTACAACCTCCACTGGTAATGTGATGTTTCTTCTGTTGCTGAAATTCCTTTTCATGAGTGTAATAAATTTATCTGGTTTCAGCCAAGGACTGAGGAATTGCATGCTGTATTTACCCCAGAAGGTCTCTTTCTGGGGACATTTAGGAAAGACTGTAGTACTTTTAACCTCAGTCTTGCCTTACTTTAATGTAATTTTGCTGCATAGTTGTTTATGAGGAGCTTGTCCTGAAAGGGTGAAAGCTTTTCACTTCTCTCTGTCACTAAGATAGAATGGATCTGACATAAAATGTCCCCAGATAAATGTCTGCAGGTCCCTGGGGAAAGAAGATCACCACATTCAGACTACTCCTGAATGGGAAGCTGGGAGAAAGGGGACCAGGAACAGATGTTGATGCTGTTTGGCTTCATGTTCTCTGGGCTTCGGTAGAGCTGTCTGAAAACAGTGTCTGGCTGAAGCATCATCTTTAGGGGATTTTTCTGTTTTGTTGACAAAAAGTGACGAGCTTTGTTTTGCTTATAGCTCTGCTACTTTTATTTTGTGTTTTCTGCTTTTCCAGCCAAACTGAAGAATTAATTCTTTGTCCAGCCCAAGTGTTATCCACAGAGTGGAGGAAAGGAAGATAAATGAAAAGGCGCTAAAAGAGAGAGTACTCCTAAATGTTCATGGAGAGTCTCATGATGTGTCCATGTTGATGAATGCAGACAGACTGAAGCTGCCTTTCATGAGCAGCCCCAGACCTGAAATATGGCTTCGTTTAGAAAAGGGTAGGCTGCAGGGGCAGGAGCCTGTTTGAGTATGGGGGCCATTCAGTCAAATTAGGCCATAGCTAAGCTTGAGCAACCAAACATAATTTTAAGGCATCTGAAATTCCAGTTAAATTGGGAGACTTCATTAGGGCCTTATTTGGGGTCTTGACCCTCATTGGCTCACATGGTTGTAGTGATCCTTTTCTGTGTATTCTTAAGGACACAATATACCTTTGGGTCTTTCTTTGTGTTCTGGTTGCAGACAGGAGCAATGATTCTAAAATCATGGTGTAGTCACAGACATTCCTATCCTCTGAGGTTTTCCTTAAAATCTGTGGAGATAGATTTGGGGGAAAAATGAAGTGACATTTCAGTGAGGATCAGCAATTTAAAGCTCCTTATTTTACTGCATCTTGAGCATCATCTTCACGTAAAACTGATACCAGGTAAATTTTAACCAAACTTCACTCTTGAGTACTGTCTTTTTGAATACAGTTAATAAATATAACAGTTGAAATCAGAGACTTGACGCTTGAGACACTCTTCATTTGATACTGCCTTCCTTCGACGGATGTTTGTCTTATTGGAGAGAACAGGGCTAACAGTCTTGTTAGGAGCTTGATTAACAATCCATTTTAATGCATGGCCAAGCTGCCATGTAGCATGGCAATCATTTGATGCCTCTGTACTTACTACATAACCCTAGGAGTAAAACCACTGCTGACTGCAGAGAGCATCTAAAACAGAAATAACCTTGAACTGGAGAAGCTGAGGCAGTGGCATGGGATATAAAATTTGCTAATGGATCTCCCCCAAAGTAGTTGCCATCAGCTATGATGCAGGTTTGAAACATACTGACTTAGAATCTGAACTGTGGCAAGGCTTAAAACCTGTGGTGGAGCTGGAAAATCAGCCTGAATGCCATTTATTAAAGGTTTAGATTGCTTTGATTCTCCTTCTATTTATTTATTTATTTTGCCCTTTCCAGGACCCTTGTCAGAATGTCCAAAGCTCATCGTCTCACCCCAGGAAAATAACTCTCAAGACTAAAATACCGGAATAATGGTTGAAACCCTCAATGTGCTCCAGGAGCTGTAGTTTCCTCTTCAGTTCTCATGCACCACTGAGAATTAAGCTCTCTAAGATTTTGTTTATTTGTTAAACACAGGATGGACAATTATATTCTTCTCTAGAGATGCTTTTACTTAGAGTTGCAGATTGTGGAGAGATACCATACTTCAAACCACCTGAGAAAGCTTATTGTTCCTATCTCCCAGCAATAAATGAATTCCACAAATTGCAATTAATAATGCAACTGGGGAGTCTAGTTAAAAAAGTGCCAGTCCTCCAAATATGTTGGCTTTTACTTTAAGAAAGGGCAGAGGTGTTCCATATTTTGGCAGTCCTTGTATGCCTCCTTGTGCCAAGAAAGGTCCACTGAAACTGAGGATTCATTGACTATAATACAGCTGTAATGGCTTAGCATAGCAAACTATCATATATTTTGTAAGAGTTCTACTCAGTAACCAGTAAATCAGGCCCAAGAGACAGGGCTAGTGTTAGACACCAACAGCTAACACAGATTTAAATTGTGCCTGCAATGGGTACAAATTTATATTTGAAGTTGTGTTGCTAACTTGCTATATGCTCCTTATCTTTGCAGGGTTCAGAGTTGGGTGGGTTGTAAGACATTAGGGCAATTCTCTGTTCTACAGTTTAAAATGAGTTTACTGTGGGGAAGGGAGTCTAAAGACAGGCTGCCTTTCAATCCTCATTTAACGTTGCCTGTTGCAGCTTGGGCTGTCCTAATTATGTGACAAAGAAAACCCCATGTGACTCTCCAAATCCTTACTAAATTGGCAGCATCTCAGTCCTGTAGCTCTTGTGGTCCAGAACAAAAATGTATTTTCAAACCATCAGAAAGATGTCATCAGTTCAACCACGCCTGCCTGAGTTTGCTGAAAGTCTGAAATGGTAGCTTTATACTGCACTCTCTGGCATTCATTGCAATAAATGCCATGAGATTTGCACTGAAAAGTCAAAAATCGATGGTGAGAAGACAGATAATATTGTACTAGAATATCTAAAAACTATGAAGTTTTCTCCTGGTTTTAATGGTGATTGTAGTTTGAGAGTCCAGACGGAAAAAAACTGGCTATGAGAGGAAAGCTCATGTAAAGAAATCCGATTTCACATGAAAAACTGCATCTATTTTCCCAGCTAATCTATTTCTGCAGGATACAAGGAGTGACAGATGGTGCAAAAAAAAAGTTGAAATCCACTAATGCACATGTGTATGCGTGTGTACTATCAGTGCTGAAAAATACTTACCCCCAAGAGCCTAAATTAATTTACAAAGAATGAAGACATCCAAACAGATCCATATGTATCCAACTCAGATCAATGTTTTCCACTCAAAATAATGATAATTAACAACACTTTTTTTTTTTTCTGGAAGTATAAAGCTCTAAACTTCCTCCTGCCTTTCCTCCAATTTTGCCTCATTTCACAAAATTCAAAACAAACACACTCAAAGGCAGAGGGCTACTTGTTACACACAGGGTCTACCCATCCAAGCTGCGCAAGCAAACTCTTTACCAGAATGCTTTTCTTTCCTTTTTTTGAGCTGTTGTGACTAGGCAGAAATGTCAACTTGGATTTGGAAAATACTTCACCTGCTCCAGTTTATAAGCCTTTGTATGTCATGTACCATTTTTATAACAGAATTCACTCCTGGGGAGTTGCGGGCCATATTGCCATGGCGGGGCTGCTCCATCGCTGCAGGTGAAGACCTGACTCCTTCCAACAGCTGCTTCCATTATGTATTCAAATAACACAGCAGCTTTTTCTTTGCTTTGTTTGTACATTTTTGGTATTAAACTATAAAAAAAAAAAACACCCAGCTGTGTTTGTCTTTCCTTCTTTTTTTTTTTTAATTTATCCTTTTTTTTCCAGTTTTCTCCTCCAAAGTATTTGCCACCTCTTCTTTTTCTTTTTTTTTTTTTTTTCCAGTGCATATATCCTTCTGCTTAATTTATGTGTATATGGTAGTTCTGCTTTCTCTTGACCTTTTTTTTCCCCACCTATCCTCTCCTGGTTTTTCTTCTGCCCTTTCCTTGTCTTCATCCCTGTTTCTGCTCATCGCTAGGCCTATCAACACCACTGATATGACAGATGCTCTCTGGAAAAAGGCATAGAAGACTAGAGGAGCAGTTATGGGTCTGGGAGAATGTGGCTACATGGCAAGTATCACATTGTAAACTTGCTGTCAGAAATACTTCCCACCTACAGGATTCTGCTCCTCCTTGCAAAAGGATGCTCACTACTAGCTGACTTACAATATGGATGTACAGTGTTTGCTGCAGGGAGCAAAGCTCCCCAGAAGCCCTATAAGTGGTCCCATGAACAGGTACATGTGGCCAATCCAAGGCTTGCTTCATTAGTTTAGTGTTCTAAAGGGACAATTTGGTGCTGACCATGCCTGGAGGTGCAGTGCAGAGGTCCGTGGAGAGGTTTTTGGTTCTGGGAGGAAAAAAGCATCACGGAATTAGAATGAAGGGGTAAGGAGGATGGTGTGCTGAGCCTTCATCACAGCATTTCGTCTGCTTCCTTTTGCAATATACCTGGCTGTGATTAAATGAGAAGGGCAGGAAAAACATGCTTCAGACATGGGCCACTCATGGGCTAAGCTCAGAAGCTCAGCTTTCTTTTATTTATTGTTTTGTGTGTGTGTGTGCAGAGCTGGAATCATTGCCACAGGCTGGGTGAAGCCATCTTATAGAGAGTATACAGCTTGGGTTGAGACTGTAGTTTGTCTTTCTTTTGCAGTCCACTTTCATTTTGTTCCTCAACTGAAGCATTTTCTAAGGGAAAGCTGAGTTAGGGGTCCTCAGCTGCCTACAAATCTTGACAGCTGGGCTAGAAGGAAGGTGAGGGGGCAAAGTACTTTTGATGTTTTCTTTGAAGTGCATCGCAAGTGGCTAAATTTCAACAAATTGTCCCTTTCTTCGTTCAATGGCCACTGTTCCCAGTAGATGCATGAAAGTCTTTTGCAACTACACTGTGCAACACTTCCCATGGTACAGGATCTATGGAATAGCATAGAGCCTGCAGAGGAGGCAAAAATATCTTCTTGCAAAGGGCACAAGGGTGGGACTAGGATGCCTATTGCTCCATATAGGATAGGCAAATTTTGTTTTCTGTTTCTGATTTCAGGATCCTGGGTGGGCTGAAAGTCTAATGAATGTGGTACTTATGAGACCTGTATGTTTCCATTTGTGTGTTTTAGTTATCTTTTCTAAGTAACAAAGGACTTGCATACACTAGAAAAATACAAACTACAGATAGGAGACCTGTCTGAGGGATCAGCAAAGGTCTTCTCTAGCTGTTGGTAGCAAAGTGGCTGCTTCCTCATACCCAAAGGGTGTGCTTTGAACCATACAAGTACTGTAAAAAATAAACAGGGAGCTCTCATGGGTTCAAAAGGTATGTCTGCGTTATGGTCAAAGGTGGGATGGCTTCTTTGGGAATAATGGGATTGGCTTGACCTTGGAAACAATGGTACCACCACAGTCTGGTTGAATCCACACCAACCAACTGCATAGGGGTTCACCGGCATTTTGAGCAAGGGCTGAGCTCACTGTTTGTTTTGCTCCTGCTACTCAAATGAGCTAAATTGAAGCAGTGGGTGCATTTACATGAGCTGCAATTACAGCTCATTTGCAGTGTAGTCATGCAAAGAGTTACCTGCCTCGTTCAAGGCTTCATCTTCTGAGATGCGCCAGTTACAATAATGGGAAGCAGACCTAAACTCACTGGGCCGTACCAACTTTGGGCATCACCGAAATAACACACCACTGAGTCTAAACTGACAAGTTCTAAACATTACTCTTGTCCAATGTCAAGTCCCTCTACTAAGCAATGAGAACAAGGATTTCAGCATAGAGACAAGGAAATACTCTAGGAGAGAACTGGGGTATTTTTACTGTAGAAAGAGGAAAGCATATGACTGAGAGCATTAACTGTCTCAAAAGGTTGTAGTTTAAGGTACCCCAATCATAGTTTAAGGTATCCTAATATTTTCAAAATTTCCATATAGTAAATTTGAAGCAGAGTGAAGTTGGCATGAAAAAAGCAATACTGATTCTAGTTTAGAGCCTGACATTGCACAGGCAGTAGCCTGCAGCATGACATAAATGGCAAAAAAAACGTAAAAAATAAAATAAAGTCTAGATGAGAAATTTATGACTCAGGTGACTAATAAAGGGTGACAAAACCTTCTTTCTTTTTAACAACATATCAGATTGACAGCAACCAAATCCTAGTATTTGAGATAACTAGGACTGTGGGTCGGGTTGGTAGTGAGCTTTATCCACCATGGTGTATCAGTGAGTATGTGCGTAGGGATTTTCAATAGCCAACACTATCACCCTGACACCTTGCCCATGTGACAAATGATCCACAGATTCATAACACTGATTTATGGAGCTAGGTGCAAGAATCATGGGGTGAAATGCATGGTCTCCACTGTGCAGTTAGTCAGACTTAGGGGATCCTATTGCTGTCTTCCAACCATAAACTCTAAGGATCATAGCAAAGCAATGAACACTTCCTGCCTAAAACCAGTCTATAAACAGGAAAAAGGCAGCTATGGAGCAGAATGAAATCTGGGAAGCTGTGTGGGAACTCAACTTATCTCCTTTGAAAATGCTATTGCACAATGAAGGTAGAGTACAGCAAGCCCAGGAGCATAAGGATTTACAGCCCAGGAGCTCCTGTGTGCTGCTCTAGTACAGATGGTTGGTGCACACCAGATGGGCTGTAGCTACCTCTGCTGTCACAGAGCAGAAAGGCCAGAGCTTAGGAAATATTGGAGGTGCTTCAAGTGTGATTTTTAAGTGACCAAATCCAAAATCATGGTGCTCGTTCAGCTGTTATTTAGCTCCACAGGCAGTTACATTTCAAGGGCACCTCAGGTTTTTATGCTTAATTTTTCCAGATGCCTGAAGTTTTTTCTCACTCCCAATAAATCTCCAGAAATCAACAATGACTTGTTTTTTTCCCCTGAGAACCATGAGCCAATGGGTTTTCTCAGATTACCTTCAGAGCTGAGGGTTTTGACTTTTGCCATTCTTTAAAACACCAGAAAGGAGACCCCCTCGCTCATAATAGCAGCACTTCTGCACAGAGGGAATATCCACACCCAACCCTTTTCCTCCGTGAAGGAAATGAGTCCTCCATGAGTCAAATCCCTGTTTCTGGCCTCTCAGGAAGCTGCTTTAACCACTGGTCTGTAAAGTAGTGTAGGAAAGAATTCAAGAATCATGGCCAGAAGGAGCAAGGTTGATTTAGCCGGCTTCTAGCAGTATATGAGAGGAGCTGGATCTGTTCTCAGGAGTAGAAAAAAATCAGAGTTTTACAAGAAAAACACTGAGAATGGTCAAGCAGAAGTGGAAGATTTAGGCAGATACTGTGTTACTGTACATACAAACAGTGTAGTGGCTCTTGGAAGGCAATAGGTTAGTGTTGGATCTCATCTTTATTCAAATGACAGTAAGTGGTCTTTTGTCTTCTAAAACAGAGCTTCTCTTTTTAAACCCATAGGAAAATACAGAAGGACACCAAATCAAAGACACTATTTAAATTAAGGATCATTAAAATGCAATATTTGCTATTTGAGTATGTCTCTGACAGTAAGCTGGTATTTATTTTGTCTGCTCAAGATACAGTATTTTTTTTCCTGATGAAGTCCCAAGATGACCTTCTTTTTCAAATTACCATCTATTTGTACAATAAACCAAATCCCTATGTAAGCACTGAGCACTTCTCAAAATTCTTTTATGCTTGGTCAGTGTTTTCATTAACCTCACCCCAACCCTGATCAGATCCCAAAAATTCCCCCCAGAACTAGATGGGAATTTTTCCTTTAATATTCACAGGTTTTCAATCAAAAAGGTGTTTCTGGGTGAGCTGAAGAATTACGAGAGTGGAGTTTCTTATGGATTTGAGTTGTTTTCTTTCCACCCCATCGGACTGATCTCAGCTTTCTGAGCTGTTTCTGTGCTGCCAAGAATATGCAACCCCTGTGCACATCCCCAGTTCCTGTCCTTGTGGACACTCTGATCTTCTCTCTGAGTCCCAGTTAGCAAGCAGCAGCACTTGTGGCTCCTAGAAACACATATGTTGGTTATTGACCAGTAGTTTCACACATAGAGGCCAGCTGGCAGCTAAAACTGAACAGAAAAGCTTCTGATTTTCATGGAAAACACTTGAATTTTATGTCTGGGACCTCTACTCTTCTGTCAAAGTTGATCATTGGATTTACAAGTTACTGAAGGAGACTGACAGATGGCTGCACAGGCACAAAACATGATCACACAAGCCCTGTTTTCTTAGGCTAAAGACCATGATTAACTTTTGAAAAAACAAATTTCAATGTACCTGGATTAATCTTATCTCTAGCAGTGATTTATAAGCAACTTACAGAATAAATGCAGCATGAATTATGTACTGGTGATGCACATCAAGAAACTTTTCCAGCATTATAAACTTCTAAACTTCTGTTTTTGATAGCATCCTCCTCCACACAGCAGCAAATTCAAGTCAGCTAAAGAGATAAGCAGCTTATCTATTTTTGCTTTTCTTTCCTTCTTCTGCAGCTACTTCATCAGTTAGAAAGTTCATGGAAAAAGGACATTCCTAGGAGAGATTGACTAAGTGAGTGAAGGAAAGAACAAAATGCAAACACAGCTGATCTTCAGTGAACAGAAAGTTCCCCAAAATACTGTAACAAATAGATACCTGTACTTCTAGCTTTGTTTCTTGGGATTCTTCTTTCTTATGAGTCACATGCTAATTATCTTACCAGCCAGCCTGCAACATTTGATTCACATTTTCCCTGCTTCTTCCTTGTAAATTTACATCAGAGAAGAGATAGGATGAAATTATTAATGAAAATGTATCCACAGGTGCCTTCCCAAAGGAAGAGAGCAGAACTAGCATATAGAACAGATCCCACTTTCAGGTTTCCTTTTAAAACATTTACATTTAGCTCCGAACCCCATTAATTTGCATAGGCAAGAGTATAAAAGCAGTAACAAACATCTCAGCTGGTTCTGAATTTCCACCACAGACAGAATTATGTACTGGCTGTTCCTTTCTGGATGTGTTTATCCCAGGAAGCAGACAGCACAGTGTTCAGTTGCCACTCTTGGATCTTTGTAGTGGCAACCCATGTTGAATCAGACAAAAAGAGGAATCCCCAGTGAGCTGAGGCACTGTAGGTGGGGTTTCTCTGAGCAAAAATGTCTAGAGCTGAGCTATGGCAGAGAAGGAGGGACTTCTTTAGAAGGAAAGGCCTGAAATGAGATCAAATGTGGCCTAACAAGAGCTGCTCAGCTTAGCTGATATTTGCTCTTATGAATCACCATCAATAGGAACTATGGAGGAGACATCAGCAATGTCATAAGTGGTTGTCGTGGTTTAAACCCAGTCAGGCAACTTGTTCACTCACTCCCAGTGAGTGGTGCCGGGCTGACAACAATCGAAGCTCCCCCCCACCCCCGGGACTCTCCCCTTCCCCTCTCCTGGAGGAACGGGGAGGAGGATCGAAAGAGTGCAACTCCTACGGGTTGAGACAAGAACAGTCCAGCAACCAATGTACAACACAAATCACCACCGCTACTATCAACTACAACAATGATAAGGGAAAATAACAAGGGAAGAGAATACGATACCACCGGCCAAGAAACGAGTCCCACCTGGAAGCCCCTGTCCTTCCGGGTAACTCCCAGTTACCCCCCACCCTGGGCATGACGTGCTGTGGTATGGAATACCTCCCTGGCCAGTCCAGGTCAGACGCCCCATCTCCGCTTCCCCACAGCTTCCCCTCCTCCCTGGCAGAGCATGAGCCTCACAAAGTCCTTGGTCAGGGTAAACATCACTCAGCAACAACCGAAAACATCAGCTTCACCAACACTGTTCCCAGGTTGGAAGTCAAAACACAGCACTGCACCAGCTAACACAAAGGAAAAACATGACTGCTACTGCTGAACCCAGGACAGTGGTTGAGTGGGGAGGAAGGAGAAAGGATGAGCTTTTTCTCTCATGGTATATATGTACATGCCTGTCTTACACTGCAGCTAGAGTATGTGAGTCTTAGTTGCTCAGTAAATGATAGACATCACACAGCAGTAAATCTGGATGTGAGTTGAGGAGGGTGCGCAAGATGAGCTCAAAGCAGATGTGCTGCTTCAGGAAAAAGTGCATGTTTTTCCACAGTCAGTTAGGAGGTACCTTTTCACCAGGCAGTGACAACATGCAGGACAACATCTAGGCTGATTTGTACAACTTCAGTAAACATAGCAACAAAGGTAAGTAGCAGTTAGATGCTTGCTGCATCTTGTGTTGCTGTCCCAGACCCAGAGCAGGATTACAGGGGGTGTCTCCTGAGACTGCAGCAGAGGAGAATCTTTCTGACCAAAAGATTGACTTTAGTCTGCCACATTTTGATACTTAGAACTCTCCAAAACCTTGTATTGAAAAAAGTTTTATTAAAGACAAAAATTCACTAAACTGCTCCCTCAGCAAAGAATCAAGCAAATTAAAACACCTTTGATTGAGAAACCGAAAACTCCAACTGCAAATTCAACTGCAATTTTTTTTTTTCCTCCTGATTTTCAATTGTGGGACAACAAGGAATCCTGGGCTTTTAGGTTTTTTCTGCTTAAAAAATATCTAATCAACTCTCTGCTTACAATATATGGCTTCAAAACAAACCAATTCTAATGCAATTTGTATGAGTCCTATATCACTCAAATCCTCCTGACAATTCAATGAACTTTGTCCTGCGTTTCACCAGAATACTTATGAACCACATTGAGCACAGCAGAGCTGTTAATGAAACTGGAACAGTATAATTACAACATGCTCATCCTTGAAGATGCAGGCAGATAGGAAGTGTACTCCACTTGTGTCATTGAAATACCACTGCAAATTACCTCTGTGCTAACTACATTTAAATAGGAAATAAAGGGTGAAAAAAAATCTTCTTCTGTAATGACAAGACAAGAATATCTGTAAGAAGGAAATAGAGATGACATACTTTTTTGTCTGTGACATACATTTTTTACATGACTTAGGGGCTTTGCTTCCTGAGAGTTTACATCGTCAACTGTCAGGGCCCTTCCATGCATGATTTATGTATGCATAATAAAGACACTGTGGTCGAGGAATGATTTGTGATTTCCCACAGCTTTGAAAGTAACAGTAATAAAATATATAGCATATGAATAATATACAGTTTAGTTAAAAAAAATCAAGTTTTGAAAAATAGGAGACATATTTGTTTCCCATTGCTTCATCTGCTTTTTTTTTTTTTTTTAATTATTTAAGGCAAATTGAATGCCATCTGTTAGGAGAGACAGGCCAAAGACTTCCAACCCAGGGGCCAGGCTATGCACAGAACACTCTACATGCCCCTTTCTCCCACTGCAGATCCCAGGTGATGGTGCAATTTTGAAAACAAACCCAGAGCAAGATTTAGAAGAGGACAGACTGTGACGATCTTGAAGCATACATTTAAATAAGCACTTCCTAAAATGTTACGAGACTTCCCGTACCACTTGTGCAGCAAGGATCGTGTACTAGCAAAACTGACTACTAGTATTATTTTGCAGGGATATCAAAAGGGCATCAGCGGAGATTGCTGCAGGCAATGATGAACACCATGCAATGATGAATAGTGCTGTGATGGCTCTCAAGCTATCAGTGAGTCCTGTTGAAATACTTCTCACACAGCTCATTAACCTGCATGCTTTCCCGCCTTGAACAGCCAACAGGGCTAGGTTATAGAGCTGGTTTTCTTGGTGCTGTTTTTGGCTGTTTGCAGCCAAAGATGAATGAACTGGGAAGAGGCCACATCCCTTCTGGAAATCTTACTAATTGATGGTTGGATGAAAATGATCTTTAAATTTTTTGTGATAAGATCAAAATACAGAAACTTGGTGATTTGGATATAGTCATGTAGGAAATCTATGCTAACCAGTCCCTAATTCCTAAGTTCTTGTCCATCCTGTAAAATTATCCATTTTATATTGATGGAACTTTCTCAGGTGTCAAGGGGGATTTTACTGTCTTGCAGTCATATTTCAAAATTTGCTCCTGCTCAGGTTAATGAAATGAAAAGGAGGATTAGATCATGCTTAATGACGACAAGAACATGACAAAGGTCTAAAAAGCCTTCAGGAGCTGTCTCCAAATCTACATTAAAGTCCTTATTTGGCTCTGCAAGTAGAGAAAGCAGACAGAGGTCCTTCATAGCCTCAGAACCTATTTTAATTATCCTGCCCCTGGATAATTATTAACAGGGGAGGAGAAAACTGTCTGAAAGTCTAAATGCTAATGGGTTCCCTTGAGAGTGTGAGTCCAGAAAATCAAGGAACATATGACAGGCTAATGGCCTGTCCAACATGTGGCTGCTGGCTTGAAGGCAGAATGCCACAGCTGAGATGATGGTAATATTCATCAATGGCTTGAAGACTAAACTGCACGTCTTTATAAAAGCAAAGCTGTTCTTGCACTGACATATTCAAGGGGAAGGAAAATTGCGTAGCTAAAACTTGGCTTTTGACATAGTCAGGTGCTGTCAGAAGGAATAAGGAAGGGAACGTAGAAAGGGGACCTGAGATCTGTGACTTCACCACTGGCTGGGGTGCTTTTTAATTACAGCTCTCCAGGCAATTTAAAAATGGAAGAAGGCCTCACAACAAACCAGAGAAGGGAAACCAGTTCACACTTGTACCATGTCAAGAGGGTCACAAGGTTTGTTAAAAATAAAAGCCCAGATGCCTGTAGCTTTTACCTAGAAAAAGTCAGGTCGTGAAGTGTTATTTCAGGTTTAGCACATCAGCTCTTTATTAGACCATTAATTAAGGTTATTATTCGAAATCAACTACCTCTCTATTAGGTGTTAGAGGTGTCAGATGAAAAACGCATTTGAATGGGCTGTGATGAGCCGGCACTAGCTGTTAAAAATAATCTCTTTTCTCTAGAGATTTGAAACCAATTCTGCTGTGCTTGGAGGAAATTTAGCACATAAGTGCCAGGGCAAAAGATAGAGTAAGAGAAAGTGATTCTTCCTCTTTCTCAGGTGTTTTCTCCCAAGGTCCTCCCTTCAGCAAAGAATCTCTAGATTAACCTTTGCATGGAGGTGGCATTTGGGTATAAGAATGTTATTTCTTTGGCAGCCAGTTTGCTCTGATAGTAACTTAAAATGGGATTTCACATCTGTTGTTTCTCCTTAAGTTTTATGCATTGGGTTCACAAGACTGTTTTTCAGTCTCTTTCAGCTCATGAATCTAACAGCTTGCTGGAGTTCATGCCAGTTCAAACCCAGTCCTCAAGCTGCATGATGAGATTGGTCCCATTATTGCCATTCAGCCCTTTTTCCACCATAGCGCCTCCTGGAGGGCCCCATGAAGCCAGTGGCAAAGCTCAAGGCAGTATTTGGGTACAGATTACTCTTTGGTCACTGCACATGAATGCTGGATCATTCACAGGCAAGTGAGGAGTGGTTGATGTGGAGACACATTCGCCCATGAAAGCTTAGGAGAATTACCCCTAATTGGTTTGCAGTCAAATTTATCACCATTTGGGTCACATCTTGATCTCTATGTTTTATACAGAGAAGGTGGTTTGGGTTCTCCCCACTGACCAAGCCCTTGGAGCTATCTACACAACACTATTACTTCTACAGAGTAGAGAAAAGGCTTCCTACAGAAGGACTAGTAAGGCCGAATGCTCTTAGAGCCTTTATGACCAAGCAAAACCTGATGCACTGTTTTCTATAATCTGTGTATGTACAGGCCATTTGGAGGTCAGTACAGAGAAGACCAAACTAGCTCCAGAAGGAATATCTGTGTCTTGGCTAATGAGTGCGTTAGGGTTTATTAGTCTGTACTTATCACCGTATTGACTTAACTGTTGGGCTGTCAGGGCCCAAAGCTGGTGTCTTGGAATGGTGGAGGCATGACCCTGGCTGGACTTGCTCTGAAAAGTGTACAGGGCAATAAACTTCACAAAGGCAGCAGGTAAGAGCCTACAGAGAGAGGGAGGGGGTGCCAGTGCTGCGGACTCGTGGTCTGAACTGGACCATCCTGTCATGACCCCCCTCTCCAAATCACACAAGACTAATTTTAGCAATACTGTCTCTCCTGTGCTGCTGTTCTCCATAAACCAGACACAGTGCTATGTCTTTCCTCCCCTCTGTCTTCTGCAGCTGTCACCACCTCATGCCAATAGCCCAACATTAGGAGTGTTTTGAGCTAAAAAGCCCTGCTCAAATGATCATGCTTATCTCAGCTGAAAGGCTTTCAAAGCCCAGCTTAGCCAATATATGTGCGATACACACTGTGAGTCCAGTCATCCCCCTTATAGCCATCTATGTAGAGCTGTTTTTAAAACCAAGCTTTTCCATTATCATTTTCTTCCATTCTTGTTTCAGCTCACTAAACATTAACCACCATGACATACTGCATAAATCAGACCATATTAAACAGATGAGATTTATAGCTAAATCCTAACACCCTATTTGGGGAATGGCTACAATGCTTGGCTGTTTCTACAGTTTTGTGGGTTGGGTTTTTTTTGGACAAAGTTAAATCTTTTTACTTGACTGAAACATTTTAGATGCGTTTAACACCACACTGCTAAAGCATAACACGTAGACAGAACCAGTCCATTTATTTAAGAACAGTAGTAAAAAATACATAACCCCCAAGCCTATCTGTGATGTATATCCAAAACTTGTAACCAACAATCTTTTATGAACTAGCTTATGTGTATATGTATTTACATTTTATTCTCATGGATTGTATTTATGTCAGAACGTATGAAATGACCTCTACCTTTCAAATTACATTGCAGTTCAACATAATCACATGCTTTCCCATGGATAAGAACCCACTACTCTTAACAGAACTACCCGGAAGCTGAGGTAGTAAGAACATTGCTGAATATCACAGTTTTAGTTTTCAAAGGAAAAGACAAGGGAAGGCAAGGGAAAAAAAATAAAAAAGAAGCCACACAGGATGATATCAGCTGACAAAAGGATAAATGACAGATCCAACAATTCAGATAAATCATGATCAACAATGGGCATTTTAAGCAGTGTCTCCACAAAATCAGACCTACGCTTGGGGCTGCTGAATGTTTTCATCAGTAATCCAGAATTAGATATAAAGTCACTGCAGATAGAATTTGCAGCTGATGAAGATTGGTAGAAGCATAAATAACTGCAGGGACACCGCAAGTTAGATCACTGGTGAAGCTTGGTTTATTCAGGCAAAACATGTTTTAAACCAGCCAAATGCAATGCAGTCTGTGCAGGGACACAGAATACAAACTATGTTTCTATCACATAGTTATGAAATTTCATATGTAGAAAAGGGTCAACCTTCCTACAGGCAAGGAATATGAGGGATGTTTATATGGGAGAGGTCACAATGGGTGAGTAACACAACCTGAACTCCATGCCACGTTGAGGCATTCAGCATTCCTGGTTGTCCTAGGACATGTAGAGATCCCTGAATTGAGAGAAATGACTGCTGTGAATGGCAGGAAGGAGGTGACCTTGGTCCCAGGGGTAGCTTTCAGACCCCCACCATCTGGGGGGTGTCATGTAAAGCTTGTTGTTCTCTGGATAAGACCTGGGAAATGACAACTGAGGAGCTCAACCCAAAGAGGATATGCCTTCATAGCAATACGTTTGGAAGTATTTTAATGAAAATCTTAGCTAAATGATATAGCCCGTGGACAAGGAGTGTGATATAAGTATGACATGATGAATTCCTAAATGAGTATGAGTAATACTGCTTAGGAGTATCACAATTTACAGATGTGACAATTTACAAAGAATAAAAGTCCATTCTGTAAGTAATGCTAAGGAGCCTAGCCTGCTTGGAAATGAATTTTACCTAAATACCTGTGATCCAGAAACCAAATATTCAGTGAAGACCTTGAAGCAGACAAGTAATCTCTGTGTGACCCTCAGTTCAGGGCAGGAGGTCTCCACTAAGCTCTGAATGTTAAATTAGATCTAGATAAGGCAAGCAAATCTATCAAACCTATTATTAGTGGCTATGCTTACTGCACTGTCCCGGCTTATGCAAGACCCTGATTAATTTCTTGTTTCTGAGAATGTTTCACTGCCTCTTCTGTCTTCTTTCCACTTTTCCTTTTTTCATTAGGCAGCTGAACCTACAGAATAACTACTTGCATGGCTCCAGAGACAGATACAGCTAAACCTACATGTATCTATCTCTATCATATATGCTATATGTATTGTATAAACACTCCATATACTGTAACTCCAGGGCCTTTAATGTTAAAAGTCAGGGTTCTTTCTTATATGCATATTCCCACTTCAAGAGAATCTGATTGCAGCCCTGCACCTGCATACAAAATCAGGGTGAGTGAAATGGTAATGCTGCATGCATCCCAGTTTGCTTTCTTTGAATAATATAAAAAGAAAACAAAAGGAGAGATCTCAGAAAAGAGCCAGACAAAGGCAGGAGAAAATTCTTGAGAAAGAGAGACTTTTCAAACTCATCCTGCTTACTTGGGCAGTGAGAGGATGGGGTGGTAATTTAACTAGTGGAGAAAACTTGTGTGGAGAGATGAACCATCTGGAAAAAGGCTCTTTAATCAGACATAAGAAGGCATGAGAGGAGCCAGTGTAATTTAGAGTGAGTTTAAGCTTTTGCTGAGGAGGATTACAAGCTAAGGAAAGTGGTGGGTTCTCCATTTTGTCCTTCCTGAAAATCAAGACTGGGTGTCTTTCTGGAAAAGAGTTTTCAGTGAACGCCCATTCCTTGGACCAGTCTTGGGGGCAGTGAGGCAAAACTTCATAACCTGTGACATAAGGGATGTAAGCAAGATGATCCTTTGGCTTTAAAATCCCTTCATCTTTGTGATGCTGAGAGCAAAGCCCTACATAGCAATGGAAATAAAACCAGAGAGTGAATGCTGGAGGGACAGAACAATTAAGTCCAAGCAGCTAGGACAAGGAATACCATGTTAATTCTTTTTTTACACCTACATGTCTGGTGGATGTAAAATAGATCTTTTGAAACCATGAGGGTGGCATAAAGCCTTTGTACACAGCACACAAGCTGTCCTGCATTACTGGGCTCCTCTTATGACCTGCTATTTCCATCCTTAGAGCTCTGGGGAATGAATGTGCTTTGGCCAAAGAGGAATGACATTAAGCAAGACAAGGTATTGTGCAGGAAACTTGCAGCACTGGTAATTCCCTTTTAGCTCAGTTTGTGTCTTTCTGTGTTTTTGTCATGAGGATATGGTATTTCATGAGTGGAAGAAGCTATTTCACCATTCCTTCTCTCATCCCATGGTTTATTGCAAGTATTGATGTTTCAAGACATGGATGTTTTATTGTTGAAATTTCTGTTGGGCCATTACTCGATTTCAGTAATGAATGAATTCCAGCCTGCTTATTTATTTATTTACTTATATTAAGGGGAGCTAATAAGTTTCACAAGAATTATGTGTCATGGGGAGGTGTCTTAGATAGTTCAAAGAAGTAAATTGCAAGAGCAGGAAGCCTCAGTATGTGAATTGAATTTTGTAAGACACACAAAGTGCAGTGTGTTCTCATTGTGGTAGAGGTGTCTACTGAGATAAAGAGCACCATGCAGCGCACACAGGCAATTCTGAGTAAGACTGTTCCCATCCCATGAAGACTGGAGCAGGTCATCTGTCTAGGCTGACAGCAGCAGATGCAAGTTATTAATAAATAACCAATAAATGATTTACAAGGAAGGTGAGCTCTCCTTTGTTAACGAACTAAGGCATTCAGAAAGGTGTGTTGCTTTTCCTGAGGTATCATAGTAAACTAATGGCAGTTGCAGTAAAACAGGGCAGATTTCCTTGAAATATAATGAGGTCCTACATAATCCCTAGCAGAAAAAGTGTCTTGTTTCCCAAAGTAGGGAAATCCCTCCTATCCACATCTGACTGCCTGGACCAGACACCCCTGAAATGTGTGGTGCAATCACTAAACGTAAGATGTTTCATGCTCAAATTTCCCCCCTCTAAAATATATATAGAAGGATTTTTGGATCCCAGATCTTGATCTAGAAACTAAATTTTGAGCTGTGTTCTGTCAAAGTTGTCAGTAAGCAGGAGAGGGAGATCCTTTGCCAGCCTACAAGATAAAGTTTTAGAGAGACATATCTTTCACTGCTTGAACATTGATGAATCCTGTTCTTTCTGAATTAGATTTCTTATTTGCAAGTGAGTGCTTTGTTATTACTCATAATTGTTTCTCGCTGGTGCAACTTTCTACCTCTCTGGCTGTGCAAGGGTTAATGCATAAATGACTGCTGGATGTACTGCATAAGTAAAGTCTTATCCTTAAATGCTGCATTATCTTCCTCACTTGCAACCTCTCTGTAACTCTAAAGGAGGGGAAAAAACAGAAAAGGCCCCAGAAATCTCAAACTAGGTGTTTTGTTTTTTTTTTTTAATACTCTGTTGCAAAGTTCCAAAAGTATTCATGAGCTAGAGCAATTTTTAGTGAGAGGAAACACTACTGATACTTTTCTTAAAAAATAATTCGACCTTTCTTCTTGCAAGATGAAGGTCAAACAAAATGCAGGGAAACACGAAACGCTTCCTTCTCCACCCATCACCAGGCATCTTGCTCCCAGGGACTGACTTCTCACAGCTCAAATGTGGAGACCAAATCCTGCTACAACTCCAACATTCCATCTCTTCCTGGACACAGAGCTTCGTGTTAACCCCAAACTAACATCCCTGCAGCATGGTTTCCCTGACAGCACTTCCTCACACCTAAAAAAGCCTTGAATGACTGGCTATGACAGCACCAGCTCCTAAAACTTGTTGTATTACTGTCTGTCTTGACTATGCACTGCATGTTTTCCACTTGTGTAAGTAAGCATTTGTGTTGGTTTGCCAAAGCAGCAGCAGAAGCCTCCAGCATTGTATTTCTGGCGTTGGCCAATTCTAGATATCCTACAAATAGTAAAAAATAATCTTCATAGACCTTGGAGGCACTGATGTGGTACCATACCAGCTGACGACAGCTGCTGATGACCTAAACCTTGTAACCTTTTTTTTCATTAACGTACATCAACTATAGAACTTAATGTCATGACATGTACAATTGTCTAATCTCTGTATTCTCCTCCTAATCAGGAATTTTTCTCAATACCAATCTATGATGCCACAAATTAATTATATCAGACATTAGGATATTTGTTTTGTCCCTTTAAAATGCATTCAGAA
The DNA here is from genome assembly GCF_028554395.1 of Pezoporus wallicus. Lineage (NCBI taxonomy): Eukaryota > Metazoa > Chordata > Aves > Psittaciformes > Psittacidae > Pezoporus > Pezoporus wallicus. The sequence continues at coordinate 1,772,900 of NW_026635907.1, read as the reverse complement.
AAGCACTTGGAGGACTACATAAGGTGTAGACGAACAATTTCATTTAGAAATATCATTCCTGTATATATAAGTTTGTGAGAAGTCTCATTTATTCAGTTAAATCAAGAAAAATAATTGTCTACCTTAATTTTTCTCTTTAGAAGAAGTATAATATATGCCAAATCAAACATGTAACTCATCCATCTTTAATAGCTTTCTTTGTGCCACATAACTGCACAGCAGCTGCTTTGTCAAATGACCAAGAAATGAGAGTTTGGCAATTGTTTTTCATCAGCATATGACCTTAAGATAACATTTACATTTCAGGAGATGCCGTTCCAGTCAGAACAGAACTGCAAGGCAAACTCACATCTCTGGATACTCATGGAGGCATCTGACAGAAAAGCTAACAAATGCACTAGATTAGTACAGTTTTATTTTCTATAAATCTGGGACATGCTCAACAACGTCAGAATTGTTCTAGTGGCTTTAAATGAATAAATAAACCCAGGCTTACTCTGAAGCTCAGAAGTGAGGTGGAATTCATTTAGCTCATTACCATTTAAATGATAGATGGACAGGGTAAACTCTTTCTTTTGAGGCAGGGGACAGACAATGTGGAGACAAGAGCAGTGGTATTACATAGATGTGGGCTCCCAGGCTTAGATGATTGGATTCAGATGTTTCCAAGGAAATTATTTGCTCCAAAAGGGCTCTTTGGTTACTAACAGGTATAGCAATCATATTTAAAATGTTTTTACTCACAGCAGACTCCTATATCTTCAGTCACATAGGCTTTACTGGAGGGTTTATCCTTCGGCTGCTTTGTTGAATGCAGAGAATTCAGGCGGGTGTTTTCAGAGGGTTAGGCTGCCAAGACACATATAGTAAAAACCCAACATGTTTAGAGAAGAAATATTTTGCTTTTGCCATTTTTACTTCCTGCTTTTGCAGTAGGTCATTATTTGTCCTTTCTAAATTACAGAGAAATTCAAAGGGGAGAGAGGTAACAGGTAGGTTTTCTGTTTGTTCATTTATTGCATGCGAAAGGAGGTACCTGAGAAGAAGGCGGCATGATCTTTACACCTAAACCAGGATGAATGAGAAAAAAAACACAATTTTGTAAATTATTTAATTTCTCTATCAACCAAGTTCCTTTGAGAAGAAGGAATAAAATGATAATTATATTTGTTGTATTTAAAAGAGGAAATAAAAAGGGACCCCAAAACAGAAGAGAGAATAGGATATTTCACGTGTGACACTGATGCTGCAAAATAAAAAATGGCTTGCAAGATTTCTGGTTCACTTGTAACCTTGAAGCTTAATGTAGACTCACAAAAAGCTCCCTGAGCACTCAGGGGTCTCTTCTCACCAGTTTCCAGCGAGGTAACAGCTTGAGTCAGAGCTATGTGTAACTTTCCTGTGTACAGGGCTGTGACAATATTTTGACCCCAGTATCAGACATGAGGGGTGGCATGTGGAGCAGGTTAGAGCTAGCTGTGGGAATAGGTCACACATGACTCTTCATTGTAATTTTATTTCTTAACAAAAGAGCTCTTTAACTAATTGTCACACATGGGTGTTTTCTTAATCCATCCAGTGTTAGTTGCCTACTGAGTGGTGATAAACCGCATCATTCCTGCCAGACCCTGGGACAAACCTTTTCCATCTCTGGCTGAGTTCAAGGCCAGGTTGGACAGAGCCTTGGGTGACATGGTCTAGGGTGAGGTGTCCCTGCCCATGGCAGGGGGCTGGAACAAGGTGATCTTAAGGTCCTTTCCAGCCCTAACCATTCTATAATTCTGTGATTTTATGATTCTATTCTTCACGTCTGAAGCCTGATGTTCTGCCTAGGCCTGTCTTTCTCTAGAGACCTCCTTCTTGCTGTGTTTTCCACATCTCTCCTGCACTTTAGATCTTACAGATGAGCATTGTCTGAGCAACTTAGAGAACACAGCTTCTTCTACCTCCCAGATTTCTCTTTTTTCAGCAACTGCGAAAAAAATGTGAATAAGCAGTCTTTGTATTTTTGCTGTCTAGGAGCAGCTCTTGCATGTTCATAACTTACAGTAAGAAAATACACCAGATATAACCCATCATAGCACCCTGTATTCCTGGACATCCATGCAGATCTGCCTTAAAACATGCAGAATCCAAATTAATAAATTATGCTTTGTTCACACATACAGATCAGCAGCTACTGTAACAACGATTTGCACAAGGAGGGAGCTTGTATACTGGAAAGGGAAGATACACGGGTATCACTCCTAGTGATGTATCTCTTGCAAAGTGACTAGTGATGTTGGGTGCCACAGCTCTGGGACTACAAACATGCCAGGTCTGCAAAGCACTCAGTGTTCAGGGTATTCACTGTTTTGAGTAGTTGGGCCGTCCAAAGGTACTGCAGTGTTGTTTTGGGGAATGTCTTTTACTCTCTGAGAAATTCAAAGCTTTCTCATTTTAGACTTGAGAAGACATGTTAAGAAAAGACAGAGGTGGAATCATGATGTAGGACAGTGAAACAATAGGGTGATCCTTCATTTCCTTCTTTTGGTGATACAAATAATGGCAGAGTGAGGAGTAAGGAGGCATTTGGATGAAAAACGTGAGTGACTTGTTATCCTTAATGCTATATTATGTGAGAGGAGATAGCACTGGTGGATCTGCACAAATTACTATGGGGGATTAGCTGCCAAAAGAGCACTAAAGCAGAATCTTTAGGGGTGATTCAGTATCTCAGGTATATTGGGTGTGTCAGCAGCAACCAGCTTGGGCAAGCGTACTTGACTTCTAACCCAGGAAGAAGACTGCAGGTAGGTTGGTGGTGCTTGCCTGGGTAGTCCTGTAGAGGAACCTGAAGAAAAATTGCAAGGGAAGGGGGGCACTTTTTCTCTTAAATAATTAGAAAAAAAAATTGTCCCACTGGGACTGTTTTCACTGGACTCTAGGCCAGGTTTGCCTGCTGCAACAGAATATAACTCAAGTACCTCTAGAGTGAGTTCCCCTTCCTTAACAGTAAGAGCTCTCCAAGAAGGGCAATTTCTCCAAAGGGCTTTAAAGTTTTCTTTCTGCCATTTCTTGGCCTGGAGAAACTTGAATTTGTTAACACAAGCAGAATACAGTGCAAAATGCATGGCTTTTGGGAAGGACTTAAGTGGCTGAGCCTGGGATTTCCACTGAGGAGGAAAGTTTTGTGGGAGGAGTATTTTTACAGGCAAGTTTGTAAGCGGCTTGGCTATTTGTGGACTGATGTGTTGGCATTTCCTCTCTTTCTTCTTCCCCCAGAGCCTACAGCAGGCTTCCTTTAATACACACAAATAAAATTAGATGAAAAAAGGTATTAAAAATGTAACTGAAGATTGCAGGAAGCAGAAAGAGGAGGGAGAGTAGAGACTTCTACAGCACCAAACAATGAAAACATCTGTGTCCAGTTGACTCACTTTCATAAAGATGCATGGGTGCTTGATCAAACCCATCCAGGGGATCTTGCCTGAGCCGTGTGGCTTATATCAACATTATAGAGCTGGCTCATAGGCCAGGTAGCAAACAAAGCTGAGTCATTTGCTTGTGTGTGGCATTTTTTGATTCTGTTTTAAGGATCTAGACTGCATTTGCAAACCACTGGTTACATTTCACCTCCGTTGACAATTGCAATTGTTCTGATGGATGCCTTGTTGCTTTGAATTTAAACCTCAGCCATGGTGCTATTGCCTCTGTGCCCACCTTTTAATTGCTGTTGATCCACCATCCATCCCCATCCGTCCCCCTGATTCCCTGGAAGAGCAGCCTGGAATAAGGAATACATGCTGCACCTCACCTGCTGCAAATGTCTCTGTTTTTGAGACTTGGGGAAAGCTGTTGGTCTCAGTTTCTTTTAAAACAGTTTGTGCTTTGGAGAGGAAATGAACCTGACCTGCAAAGCCTGGGAACTCCATTCACTGCTAAGCTCAACTTCTTCAGGTCAGCTGCCCACAACTACCAACACTGTCTTCCAGCATCTGGTGTTGAAAGCTGATTTGGTAAAGCCCACCATCACATACCTCCCTGCAAGCTCATGTTGTCCTCCTGATTTCAGTGAGATTATTCAAATAATTTACATGCCTACAGATGTAAATGGAGGTGAAAAATAGAAACAAAATGAAACATAGGGGTGTTTTCCTTTTTGCTTGTCACCCAGAGGAGTAAATGACTTTGTTGATGCTGACTTATCCTCCAGTCACTATATATAATTCCTTAACGTACATTTATTAAAAAAAAACCACTTGTTTAATTTCCAAGGAGTAAACAAATTGGTTTCCAGATGCCTTAAATTTAAGGTTTGTTCTCTCATATTTACTATGGACCAGACTCAGACTTGGATTACTCTAAGCAGCGTGTGGGAAGTGTAATTTAATAGTACATTACAAGCTGAGGTCTGGCAATGGTTTTCAAGTTAGTTTGAGCAAAGACCCCCAGTTTTTGTCGCCAGCAGAACAGCATCTCATCACCTTTTCTTGCACCCAGCACATATCCACAGGTGGGTCAATGGAGGCTACCTCCAGAAAACATTCAAACTTACATCCTGGGCACAAAATAAAATGCCTAAACTGCTTTCCTGCCTTCTCTCTCTAAACCCACACTTAGCCTCTGAACATGGTGCTGGATCTTTGTAGTTGGAAAGACCTTCAGACAGACATGCAGTTTTAAGGTCAGCTGTCAGTTTCCAAACATTGCAGATGGTGCATCAGTAGTTGGATATCATCTGTACAACCATAAGTTACCCTCTGGCTCTCAGAAACATCCTGTTCCCCAGAGTGGCAAACTGCTTCAACAGCTTAGGAGTCTTATGAGTAAAAGTGTGACAGGACAAGGGCAGACAGACAAGTGACCCCAGGATAGTCCAGTTATCATCCAGTGAGCACCATACATATGCTCTTAGTCATGCCAGTGCAGTAGCAGAGCATCTCATGCTTTCCTCAGGACTGGATACATAAAGGCAGAGTTACCACAGAGTAGGTGGCATGCTAAAAATGCACACTGTTGCTTAGTTCATGGTGATGTGTTCATCTGCCCCTGTCTACCATAACTTTGGGGCTATGACAAGTAGAAGCTACTGTAGTGCTAACCTGAAAAGGTATTTGATTTCTTTTCTGGAAAGAAAATATGCACTGTAATGTATGGCTCTGGCAACTCCTCTCACATGCACATCTTTCATATGAATGATACAGATTTCGTGTCCCCTGTTTTGTGGCTTTTTCTGCTGTGATCTGGGGAAGCACCCTATGGCTTCCCCATTCTGGTAAGAGTTTGTGAGCAATGGAGGAAAGGAAGAAAGGTCTTGTGAAAGGGTCAAATCTGATCTGGAAATGACTGAGACCTGTTAACCGCAGAGCATTGCAAAGCCATTTTTGGACCTCTGCTTTATAAATATAGTCCTTGCTGCCAGCACCTATTCTACCAATAAAGTGTCATCTGCGAGACGTCACTCAGTGACACTGAGTGTCGCATACAGAAGGAGGCCAAGCATTTGCTGATCTGAGTGTGTTCTCTAGAGGGAGTAATATAGCACAGATTATATGACTGGATAACATTTGACAGGATTATGCCTCTATACATGTTTGCTCAGCACCTATGCATTGAAGCTCCCCCAGTCTAGAGCCACAGGACACTACTTTAACTGAAGTATTATTTATGTTGGCAACTAAGAGGTAGATCATGGATGAAGAAAGAGAAGAAGAAGCATTGCACGTGAATGAACTTGAATCTTATCTTCTTTATAGGAAGGATTTTCCTTCAAGAAAGGAGAGAGGCAGTAGAAGTGCAATGCCTCTACCTAGCAGAGCACACAGTTGCAGTGAAGGGATGACAGCTAACCTCCTTAACCTACTGTTAGTCTGCAGTAGCAGTCATTTTTCTCCTTCTCAGTGGCTGGTGCAGTGCTGTGGTTTTGACTTTCAGCCTGGGAACAGCGCTGATAACACCAATGTTTTTCAGTAATGTTTACTCTGACCAAGGACTCATGCTCTACCAGGGAGGAGGGGAAGCCGGGAGGAAGCAGAGACAGGACACCTGACCCAAACTAACCAAAGAGGTATTCCATATCACAGCACGTCATGGCCACTATATAAACTGGGGGCAGTTACCCAAAAGGGTTAGATCACTGCTCGGGTCACGCTGGGTATCGGTCGGTGGGTGGTGAGTAGTTGTATTCTCTTCCCTTGTTATTTCCCTTATCATTATTATTATTGGTGGTAGCAGTAGTGGTTTTGTGTTATACCTTAGTTACTGGACTGTTCTCATTTCAACCTCTGTGAGTTACATTCTTTTGGTTCTCCTCCCCATCCCTCCAGGAGTGGGGGGAAGAAAGGAGGGGGAGTGAGTGAGTGTCTGAGTGGTTCTGGTTTACGGCTTGGCTTAAACCACAACACCTACTCTGCTCTTTCCATTCCCAAGTGGAATTAGAACTGGACTTGGACCTCATGGGTTGGGCTTGACTAAATCAGACTTGATATTTCATCCAGAATTCAGTCATTGCCTGGCCCAGCTCAGCTAAGATGTGCCAGGGCAGGTAGATTTGGCTTAGTGTGGGTCCCACACGGAGCTCCTGCACTGTGGTCACTGCATGTAGCTCTGAGGTGGGTGAGCATGCTGAGAGGTGATGCCTCTGAAGTCTGGGTTGCTGAAATCACTGCTTGACTATGTCACCACCACTTACCCCAGTCAGCTCCTTCCTGGACAAAAGGGTATTAATGGCACTGCTGTCCATTCCCAGCTCTCATAAAGTACAAAGGTGGCTCCCATTGCTTTTCAAAGCATTTCAGCTTAGCTACCAAACTGTGTTCATGCAGCTTCCTTTCTCCCTTTCTCCTTCATTTTGCTGTCCCCTGTCTCCTTTCCAAGCACCTGCAGTAACGTTCAGCATGCATTCATACTCTCTCTTTGTTTGCTGCATATATGTTCAAATTATTTCCCAGCAGATGTATCTCATGAAGTTATTGAATTCCCACCCCTCTCAGAGCACTGGCTCTGCCGTCAGAACAGCACCAGTTTCATTAAAATAGAGCTGAGCATTTAAACTTCATTCTCAGATTCATCTGTCTTAAAACCAGTAGACATTCAGAATACCATTGATGGTGAAATAGCCAGTGTAACCTCCAAATCTCCCCTGTTCAGATCAGATGCAGCCTTCCTGCTCTAATCCTGCCTCCATTCTCCCCCTCCCTTCTCTTTCTCTGACTGTGATTCTGCAGTGGCAGAAAGGGGTCAATCTATCTGTGAAAGATGGACTCAGCCAAGTTTTTCTAGCTCTTTCCTGCTGATGGCAATTATCCGAAGGTTGGCAGCAGTCCCAGAAACCTGCAGCTCCTGCAGTCCTGCTGCTGTGGTCCTGCTCCACAAAGCCAGCATCCTAAGAGGATCACTTGGTGTGGTGCCCAGGAAATGACAAACAGAAAAGGTCACACATACTCCAAAAAAGATATACTGCTTGGCAAATTTAATTGACATTGTGCAGCTTTTCAAAACATCCCTGCAGGCATTCCAGCATTTAACAGATGCAGGCAAAGAGCAGCAAAAAAAGAGAGAAAGGGCAGAAAAAATGCATTCTGTCCCCCAAAATAATTTTTTTGTACCCTGATAATACCCTTTCACATGGTCTATTGGATCAGGACAATTTTTTGTTACCTCTGGTCTGGCAAGTGAAATCTGCCATCGCATCCCTTAGCCTCCTTTCCTTCCCTCACACACACACAGCTGCTTTTTAAATCATTGGGCTTTCATTACATGGGGTAACTGTCCTTTTTTTTTTTTTTTAATCTTTTTTCCTTGCATGTTTGTCTGTTAAAGTACTGTATGAGAAACCAGCTCCCTGTCAAGCCCAGCACTCTCTGGAGGTTCACCCTGTGTTATCTAGCCAGAGGGAAAAGCACTGTCTGCATCAATGGGTTCTTTCTTTAAAGAAAAGAAACAGGAGATCATGGAAATTTAAGAACGTGTCAGATATCCAACGCTATTAGCAAGAGGTGGTGGGAAAGCAGGAGTGGCCAGGGTGAATCTAGGATGAAGGGAGGTGGTCCTGGTTCAGCAGGGACTGCACTCAGCAAGGATTCAGCTCTTCAGGGTTCTTTTATTTCAGCCTCCTTTGCTAAGAACAGATTTAAGATCAATTTGATTTTATGGTTTTGTTTTTAATGTCCCCAGTTAAATGGAAAACTGGCAGAAAAAAAAAGTGCATTATGATTTCCAAAGATTAAGAAGATATGTGACACAAGAGATCTGAATACTTGATCCATTTACATCCATGAAATTTGGAATGAAAAGCACATCTTCCCTAGGTAGTTCAGACTATGCAATCACCATGATTTAGATGGATTTAGATGGCTGGGATAGTAAAGAAGCAAGGTTTGAGTCCATTGGGAGCCTTGAATCTTCACGCCATGAGTCCCAGCAAGTGTGTTAGCTGGGACCATTGTAGAGACAAGTGACTGATATTTCCAAAGCTGCTATCTAAGTAGAGGGTCAGAACTGTCCACTTGCAAAGGTAAAGAACTCATTGTATCAGACTAAACACTTCAGGAGTGTATAAAACAAACAAAAAGATCCATGTGAGTGTTTGTTTTTTTTTCTGGTTACTATATTTAGAAAGAATTAACAACTGTATCTAGCATGTGAGTGTATACATAGAATCATAGAATAGTCAGGGTTGGAAAGGACCTTAAGATCATCTAGTTCCAACCCCCCCGACATGGGCAGGGACACCTGACACTAAACCATGCCACCCAAGGCTCTATCCAACCTGGCCTTGAACACCACCAGGGATGAAGCATTCACAACCTCACTGGGCAACCCATTCCAGTGCCTCACCACCCTAACAGGAAAGAATTTCTTCCTTATATCCAATCTAAACTTCCCCTGTTTAAAAGTTTTAACTCATTACCCCTTGTCCTGTTATGGATACATGGATACATGGATAGCATCTGTGAAACCTGGCCACCTATTTGCCTGAATATGGCTAGGTTTTAGTCAAACAATCTTACAACTGTAATATCAACATAACAGCCATAGAATCAGAATCAGACTGGTTTGTGTTGGAAGGGACCTTAAAGCTCATCCAATTCCAACCCCCTGCCACAGGCAGGGACACCACCTACTAGACAAGGTTGTTCTAAGCCCTGTCCAGCCTGGCCTTGAACATTGCTAGGGATAGGGCAGCCACAGCTTCTCTGGGTAATCTGTACCAGTGTCCCACCACACTCACAGTAAAGGATTTCTTCCATATATCTAATCTAAATCTTCCCCATTTAAATTTAAACCCATCACCCCTTGTTCTAACACTACAGAGCCTGATGAAGAGTCTCTGACATCCCTGTAGGCCCCATTCAGATACTGGAAGGCTGCTCTGAGGTCTCCATGCAGCCTTCAATCAGTGGGATAAATCTTTTGTATTTGAAAGCAGTATGATCAGAGATTTTACAGGACATAACAACAATACAAAAGCAGCCTGTAGAAAACAGGAAAGATGGACAACTGAAAGTAATTTTGCTTTGAAATACTGCTTCTGAATAATAAGACATACAGTTAGAAGTGTCCAAGTACTCGCTGAACAACACCTAACTCTACCAGCCATACAAGGTGGGGAAACATGATTTGACTTCTTCTGTAGCAGGCAAACATCATTATGATGTTAGGATCATAATCCAGGATTCCCAGTACACATTTGTGATTGAAGAGAAGGTTGTCCTCAAACAGAGGGAACTGGTTAGAGACAGGTTTATTTCAAGGCAGCTTTCTCAGTTTCAGTATTTGTCTGTTTCAAAGAAGACCTCAACAGGAAGAAAATGTGGCATTTGACATTTTCAGTATGGATGTGGCAACATCCACTTTCTGAAGGAAAGCTGAAATTCCCGATGACTGGAAAAAGGGAAATATAAGCCCCATTTTCAAGAGGAGGAAAATGGATGACCCAGGGAATTACAGACCAGTCAGTCTCACCTCTGTGCCTGGCAAAATCTTGGAGCAGATTCTCCTGGAAGGCATGCTAAGGCACATGAAAATCAACAAGGTGCTTGGTGACAGCCAGCATGGCTTCACTAAGGGGAAATCCTGCCTGACCAATTTGGTGGCCTTCTATGATGGGGCTACAGAACTGATGGACAGGGGTAGAGCAGTTGATGTCATCTACCTGGACTTGTGCAAAGCATTTGACACTGTCCCACACGACATCCTTGTCTCTAAATCGGAGCGACATCAATTTGATGGATGGACCACTCTGTGGATAAAGAACTGGCTGGATGGCCTCATGCAAAGAGTTGTGGTCAATGGCTCAATATCCGGCTGGAGACCGGTGATGAGTGGTGTCCCTCAGGGATCGGTGTTGGGACCGGTCATGTTTAACATCTTTGTCGCTGACATGGACAGTGGGATTGAGTGAGCCCTCAGCAAATTTGCCGATGACAACAAGCTGTGTGGTTCGGTTGATACCCTGGAGGGAAGGAATGCCATCTAGAGGGACCTTGACACACTTCTGAGGTGGGCAGATGCCAACCTTATGAAGTTTAACCATGCCAAGTGCAAGGTCCTACACCTGGGTCGGAGCATTCCCAGGCACAGCTACAGGTTGGGCAGAGAAGAGATTCAGAGCAGCCCTGCGGAGAAGGACTTGGGGGTGCTGGTTGATGAGAAAATGAACATGAGCCGGCAGTGTGCGCTTGCAGCCCAAAAAGCCAACCGTATCCTGGGCTGCATCAAAAGGAGCGTGACCAGCAGGTCGAAGGAGGTGATCCTGCCCCTCTACTCTGCTCTCATGAGACCTCACCTGGAGCATTGTATGCAGTTCTGGTATCCTGTTGTGTGCAGTACTGGAGCACCTCCCATATGAAGACAGTCTGAGGAAGTTGGGGCTGTTCAGCCTGGAGAAGAGAAGGCTGCGTGGAGACCTCATAGCAGCCTTCCAGTATCTGAAGGGGGCCTATAGGAATGCTGGAGAGGGACTCTTCATTAGGGACTGTAGTGACAGGACAAGGGGTAATGTGTTAAACAGGGGAAGTTTAGGTTGGATATAAGAAGGAAATTCTTTCCTGTTTAGGTTGGATATAAGAAGGAAATTCTTTCCTGTTATGGTGGTGAGGCACTGGAATAGGTTGCCCAAGGAGGTTGTGAATGCTCCATCCCTGGCAGTGTTCAAGGCGAGGTTGGACGAGGCCTTGGGTGATATGATTTAGCGTAAGGTGTCCCTACCCACGGCAGGGGGGTTGGAACTAAATGATCTTAAGGGCCTTTCCAGCCATAACGATTCTATGATTCTATGATTCTATTTATAGTTTAAGGACAGTTGGTACCCTGTAGCTATAACACAGATGTGGGGTAAATTTTTAAGGCTTTATGCTTTCTGATTCTGAACAGGGTTTGCCTATCCTTCATCTAGTTCTGTGCTATGAGGAAAGTTCAAAACCCACAGTTATAAACCTCATGTCTGCACCTATACCAATCCATGCAAAGTGGGAGATGCATTAGCTCTTCCCTTGAAACTTCCTTGGAAACTAATCCAGCCCCATAACAGTTTTCAGCTCTGAAAAAGTTTCTTTTGATTCAAAATATTTTGTCAAAAATGTGTGAATAAATATGCATCAATTTACATGGTGTTATAAAAAGATTTTTACTTCCTTGTGGACTCAACAGTTCGTGTCTAAGAACCTGCTATCAGAAATAGTTAACTTTCCAACCGAAAATGTTTCCAAGAAAGGGTTTTTGCTCTTGACAAAATCAGTTTATACTAAGTGACTCATAACTGTAATATTAATGGATGGTTTCATAGTACACTCTCCTATTACACTGGACTTCACAGAAGCAATGCAATAAAATTCAGAAGTTGATCTCCTCTGTACTGCAGACTTCTGTTGACACAATTATATTGGTCAGGAGAGGCAGAAGGTGAGATCTCTGGCCAATGAGCAGCATCAAGAAAAGCCTGACTATAAAGAAAGGCACAGAAGCCAAAACTGAGCTTTTGCCATATCACTGCTTTGACTTCAGGAAGGACAGGGCAGAGGAGGAAAGCTACATTTTCCCCCTCAAACAGTCTAACCTATTGGCTTTGTCTTCTTGGGGAGGGGAGAAAGATCTCTAAAGCATCTCGAATTTTTAAGTGCAAAATGTTTTCTGACTAAAGCTTGGTATACGTCTTCTGTCTGAAAAAGCAAAACCTCCAATCCTTTAGACCTCAGGAAAATTGCCAGCTGTGGAAATATTACAGCTTTTACCATATGTAGGTGAGCTGTTCTGACTCCCCCTGCAAAAATGGTAGATTTTCACATATGGCTGCTTTGACTGTTACCCAATCCTTAGTACCCTGCAAGGCATATGCAGGCCGGATAAAAAATGCTCAGCACTTGCTAACTCAAGAAGATGATCATTAGAGGAAAGTGACAGGATGGGTCTTCATGACTTAACTGTCGAGGCACAATGTTTATAAACCACTGCCTTGTTTTGTCAGCAAAAATATTATCAAAAGTAAGAAGATACTATAGCTTTTTGGGCCATCATGAGAAAATAGGTGACATGGCTAAAGGAAGGCATATACATCCTGATGAAATCCTTTTGATTTATGAGGTACGAACATTTTGCAAATCAGTGCTGGGCTGATTTTATGAATCTTGCCATTAGGCTTTCCTGTTTTCACCTCTTGTAGCTAATGAGGGGTTGGAAATCTTAGTAGATTAAAACTTCAGGAAACATAAAGAAACTCACTTTCAAGCCACTTCTTTCTTCTCATGGAACATTTAGAATTAGAATAATAAAAAATTCTAAGAATAAATCCCTGTGGTGTATCAGTGTGAAATATTGTCAGTGGGAACTCAAAGATTGTGCAGTCTCAGGAGAAAAGAAAGAACACAATTTAATTAAAGCTTCTTATTTTAATTGCAAAATTGTATCATTCTTTAGTTCAGTCTTTGCTAGGGAAAAAAAGAAGCATAAACTGATTTATGGCCAAGTATGATGGATGCTTCTTGCTATTACACAATTGTTTAGGAGGGGATCGTGGGATCTTACAGTAATTTTGTGAAAGGGACTTCTGGAGGCCACCTAATCCCACCCTGCCCTCAGAGGAGGAAGCACTGTTATTATCCTATTTCCATTCAAAACTCTCAGGAAATCAGGGAAGGAAAGAGGTCATGAGTGGTTGATGATACAAGCAGCTCCGGTACTAGCAGTGGAGTGTTCCAGCACAGTGCACAGCGGGGTTCCTGAACTGGGGAAGGCAAGAGAGCTGCCACGGGACCCATAGCTTGTGCCACAGTAGTTGACGGGACTTCAGCAGAGCCAGGATCAACAAAGCCAAGCCCCTCAATGTATAGAAGAAACACTTGGGGAACACCAGTGATCAGTAGTGCTGCCAGCATGGTGGACAAACAGGGCATGACAGATGGCACTGAAGACCATGCAATAATGGTGCTGAAGTCCTGCCAGCTCATCCAGGGAACAGTGTTATACCCCTGGCAGAAAGCCATGGGCCCTCTAAGCTATGTGCCTACCACAGTCGATGCATCTGCCCAGACAGAGGTCTGAGTGTGCCCAGGTCAGGTTGGACAGAGCCTTGGGAGACATGGTTTAGTGCGAGACATCCCTGCCCATGGCAGGGGGTTGCAACTCGATGATCTTAAGGTCCTTTCCAAACCCAACCATTCTGTGATTCTATGATTTTATGATTCTATGATGAGTTCCTGCCTGGTGCAGCAGGCGCATCTCCTCTGTGACCACTCCATCTTCCCTGATCGTCTTGTTTAACAGCTCTGAGGCTCTGCAAGTTGACCCAAACAATGAGAGTGATGTTTCATCTAGCACAGAAGTGTTGTCAAGGTTAAGCTGGTCTGCATCCTCTATCAAAACTGCTTCCATAAAGAAAAAAAGGTGAGTCATTGTCATAGGAGAATCCATTCTGAAGGGAAAAGAAAGCCTAGTATCCAGACTGGACTCACTTCTTAGGGAAATTTGATGACTTTCTGGGGTCTGGGTTAAAGATATGAAGAGAAAGCTTCCTACTCTGGTCTCATCCTCATATTGTTACCCATTATTGGTTGTTTCAGTATGAAGCAATTGAGTTGCAACAGGACATCCAAGGGGAATCAAGAGAGACTTCAGGGCCTTGGGACAGCAGGTTAAGGGATCAAAGCACAAGTAATGTTCTCCTCTGTCCTTCCAGTTGCAAGAAATGGTGAGGGAAGAAACAAGAAGAGCTAGCAGATCAATGATTGGCTCTGAGCTGGTGTCACTGGCAGAATTTTGGGGGTTTTGATCATGGGTTAGTCTGTTTGAGGGACCGTGTGCTAGCAAAGACCTTCAGTCTGCTGTCTCGGTGGAGGTAGAAGATGGAAATCCATGTGGCAGTAAAGATGCAAGGGTCATTGATGCGTTGGAAACCACAGAAACACCTGAGAATGGTCATGTAGGAATTAGGGCTTCTAACCTACAGAGAAGGTGGCTCTATGAGTAGTCCAAATGAAGTGCATCTACACCAATGCCAGCAGCATGGGCAACAAACAGGAGGATCTGGAAGCCATTGTGCCGCAGGAAAACCATGACACAGCTGCTGTCACACAACTGCAGTGCTGCAATGGATGGCTGTAAACTCTTCAGAAGGGATAGGTAGGGAAGGAGAGGCAGTGCTGTAGCCCTGTATGGTAGGGAGTGTTTTGATTTCTAAAGCTTAATGATGGTGATGATAGAATTGAGTGTTTATGGGTAAGAATCAGGAAGAAGGCCAACAAGGCGGATATTATGGTGGGAGTCTGTTACTCCCAAGCAGGATGAAGGACAGATGAAATATAACATTCAGCTGTGAGAAATTTCACTGTTGCTAGTCCTTGTTCTCATGGGGGATTTCAGCTTCCCAGGTGTCTGTTGGAAATACCATACAGCAGAGAAGGAACAGTCCTGGAATGTGTGGAAGAGAACTTCCTGACACAGCTGGTGCGTGTAGGGAAGGTGCCCAGATGGACCTGTTGTTCATGAACAGAGACAGACTTGTGGGTGATGGGATGGTTGGAGGCTGACTTGGGCACAGTCATCACAAAATGATAGTTTTTGATTCTTGGAGAAGCAAGGAGGGGGCCAGTAGAACTGCCACCTTGGACTTCCACGGGGCAGGCTTTGACCTGTTTAGGAGCCTGGTTGGCAGAGTCACTTCAGTTGCAGTCCAGGAAGACTGAGTATTCTTAAAAAAGCAAATATTCAAGGCACAGGAACAGCTGTTCCCACATGCTGAAAAATGAGACAGTGGGGAAGACTAGACTGGTTGAACAGAGTGCCTTGGGTGGAACTCAGGAAAAACGTTCAGAAGAAGGGGCAGGCAACTCAGGAGGACTACGAGGGTGTTGTGAGGTTATGCAGAGAGAATATTAGAAGGGTCAAAGTCCAACAAGAACTTAGTCTGGGTACTGCCATAAAAGACTGTAAAAGAACGTTTCTGTAAATACATTAGCGACAAAAGGGTGTGTAAGGGGACTGTCATTCTTCATTGCATGTGAGGAGAAGGAACAACTGATGAGAAAAAGACTGAGGTACTTAATGCTTTCTTTGCCTTAGTCTTTGTCGTGGTTTAAACCCAGTCAGGTAATTCGTTCGCTCACTTCCCCCCCTTTCTTGCCCTCCCCCTGCTCCCGGAGGGACGGAGAGGAGAATCAAAAAGAATGCAACTCCCTCTGGTTGAGATAAGAACAGTTTAGTAACTAAGGTATAACACAAATCACTGCTGCTACCATCAATAATAACAATGATAAAGGAAATAACAAAGGAAGAGAATACAACACCTCAGCACCAGCTGACCGATAACTCACCCCCCAAACCCGACCAAGCTCCGACCGATACCTCCTCCAACCCTGCAGTCTCCCAGCCCTCCCGGCTAACTCCCAGTTACGTGCTGTGGTATGGAATACCTCTTTGGTCAGTTTGGGTCAGGTGTCCTGTCTCTGCTTCCTCACAGCTTCCCCTCCTCCCTGACAGAGCATGAGGCTCACAAAGTCCTTGGCCAAACCAAAACATCATTGTTATCAGCTCTGTTCCCGAGCCGAAAGTCAAAACACTGCACTGCACCAGCTACCGAGGAGGGGAAACACGACTGCTACTGCTGAAACCAGGACATTATCCACCCCTTATTCCATACCATTCACGTCATGCTCAGATCCCACATTTTCAATATAGCATCACTCTTATCTCGGTGCACTCTTATCTTAGTGCACGGACCAGTCCCTATAAAGCTGCTGTGTCCATCTGGTCCATGATGTCAGGCTCCATCTCTTGTAACAGTCTTCCAGAGCAGGAGAGACTGTGTGCAGTGTTCACACTCATGAATAACCTGGGCAATAGTGTCCATTGCTAAGTCCACCCCTCGATCATGAGTCCATCTCTGTGTTGCATCTCTGCTCTGATGGCCTGAAGTGCCATGGGCCCACCAGGCTCAAAATAATTCACTGTCCCCTTCAGCAGTTTCTGCAGCTTGTTGCTGGGGACTCCATACAGCTGCCTTCCATCTCCGATGCTTCCAAAGCACTAGAGGGGCCCAGTGGACGAGATACTTGCCCATACTGTCCCACACACCCTGCCACTCATGGCTGTCCAGCCTCAGGGAAAATCTCTTGGTCCTCCTACATCATCGTTTGACCCCAGACAAGACCCAAACCTGAATCTGCTTAACTCTTGAAATCAGTAGTGGGCAAAACACACTCTGTATGCGTGTTAGCATGGTGATTCCCATCACCATCAACAAACAAGTCTCAACAGCATTAAAAGGCCATTCAAAAAATTCAAAACTCTCAAATGTAAATGGTCTGGGGGGACGACTAGGTAGGGTAAAAGGATGTCTCCTTCACAGGTTGAGCACCTGAGGAGGAGAAAAAAGATGTGTAATTGCTAAGCACCTCCATCATATACCTCCCAAAGTATAAAGCTGGTGACCACACTGGGAACATAAGCCAGATCAGTTTCATGATCAATGATTCTATTGTATTACAAGTCATTACCATAAAGTACAATGGGATAAAAACCTTAGCCCAAGCCCCACACTTGAAAAACACTAATACAGCAAATACCGGATGGACGTAAGATATGATATACTGAAACTGTGAGATCAAGAGGAAAAACCTTGAGAGCCAATAAATCAACATTGTGACGAGTGACTATCAATCCAGTCAGATCTGCTCTTATCTCAACCCCTTGTGCCCTACGTTGGGCCCCAAAAGAACTGTCGTGGTTTAAACCCAGTTAGGTAATTCGTTCGCTCACTTCCCCCCCTTTCTTGCCCTCCCCCTGCTCCCGGAGGGACGGAGAGGAGAATCAAAAAGAATGCAACTCCCTCTGGTTGAGATAAGAACAGTTTAGTAACTAAGGTATAACACAAATCACTGCTGCTACCATCAATAATAACAATGATAAAGGAAATAACAAAGGAAGAGAATACAACACCTCAGCACCAGCTGACCGATAACTCACCCCCCAAACCCGACCAAGCTCTGACCGATACCTCCTCCAACCCCGCAGTCTCCCAGCCCTGGCTAACTCCCAGTTACATCCTGGGCATGACGTGCTGTGGTATGGAATACCTCTTTGGTCAGTTTGGGTCAGGTGTCCTGTCTCTGCTTCCTCTCAGCTTCCCCTCCTCCCTGACAGAGCATGAGGCTCACAAAGTCCTTGGCCAAACCAAAACATCATTGTTATCAGCTCTGTTCCCGAGCCGAAAGTCAAAACACTGCACTGCACCAGCTACCGAGGAGGGGAAACATGACTGCTACTGCTGAACCCAGGACAGTCTTTAATAGTAAGACCAGTTGTTCTCTAGGTACTCCTGAGGTGGAAGACAGGGACAGGGAGCAAGATGAAGCCCCATAAAAAGGAAAATGGTCAGTGACCTGCTGCATCACTTAGACACACACAAGTCTATGGGGTGAGATGAGATCCAACCAAGGATGCTGATGAAACTGGCAGAAGTGATCACCAGGACACTTTCAATCAATTATTGGCAGTCCTGGCTAACAGGGGAGGTCTCAGTTGACTGGAAGTTAGCAAATGTGATCCCCATCTACAAGGGCTGGAAGGAAGTCCTGGGGAACTACAGGTCTGTCCGTCTGATCTTGGTTCTGAGGAAGGTTGTGGAACAGATCATCTTGGGTATCACCACAAGACACAGGAAAACCCCTTCAGGCCCAGTCAGCATGGGCTTATGAAAAGCAGGTCCTGCTTGACTAACCTAATCTTCTCTGAACATGAGCCAGCAACATCCTGGCCTGTATCAACAATAGTGTGGCTCCAACTCTGGTTGATCGTTGGATGCAATCTTAAAGCTTTTTTCAAATCTATACTATTCCATGATTCTATGATCTGACTTCCAGACAGCCTGCCTGCAGTTATGGAAGGGTTGAGGATATTTTTCCTCTTTTTGTGTATATAGATATATATTTGAAGTATATAATCAACATACTATTATCTTGTTGCTGAGAGCACAGAAATAAGTCCAGGTGCCAGGATTATACACTGAATGATGAAGATTTTATATTGCAGCCTTAGAAGAGGGAAAATCTTGATCTACCCATGCTTTATAATGTGTATCTTGCTGCCCTTGATCAAGTAATGCTTTTCCCTCAGTCCTCATATGCTCAGCTCAGTTGTTCAAAATATGGTTGTAGGCTCATTAAAGACAAGAAAGGTCAGAATTTTCATTTTACATTTTGCTTGAAAGACTTGGTCATTTCAGCCTGTACAGAGCTTTCTAAAATAATTCTGGGACTTCTGTCAGTTTTGATTTATAACAACATATGTCAGATTAATTACACCACAACTCTATCTATTCATTACCAGTGTTGCTCTCTGCAATGCTCACTGAATTGCCAAGAGACAAAGTGACCTGAACTTGTTTCACCAGTGAACAACACAATTAGATATCCTAATCCCATCGCATTTTGCAGATTATGGACTGCACTAAAACTAGAGGAATATGGTTAGAGTGCAAAGGTGCATAAAAGCGGAGATGTTTGGGATGCCTTGCCCAAAACTGCTGCATAACCAGCATCACTGTTAACAATCCCTGCTGTGAGGACTTTAAGCAGACGTGCGCCCTGAATGTATTCCTTATATGTAAATCTAAGACACCCTTAGCACCTCTGAGCTGCATCATGTGGATGCACCAATTTCACTGAGAACTGGCTCTAAGGTCATTGAACCATGCTACATTATCTCATAGGGAACAATTTACAGGATTCTCAACTTGGTTTTATGCAGAACAGAAAAATATCCCAAACGCTTTCTTTCACTTAATTATCAGGAAGGAAGTTTTAATCAGTGTCAAAGCACTGTTCTCTGATTAGATATATAACTGCTTTATTGCTTCAGATCACCACTTGCAGGAGTAACCAAACTGATCAGATCTGAGCTCTTTCTTCTGATGTTTTAAATTTATAGTAAAATGCAGTGCTGGTGTTTATTTTTTCTTTTACTTAGTTTGATCTCTCCTCAGCTTTAAATTTCTTTACAGTCATAAATCCAAATAACTGTCAGGCTATCACAGCAGCAGATTCATCATTAAGCAGAGACTGAAGATCAAATACAGAATTTAATTAGCATCGGACAATGTTTGTGGGAGGGAAGAATCTTCCTAAAATCAAATTATATTATTTTCCTCTGAAGTATTTATTTCTCTTGAGAGGAAGTTTGATTTTGAAGATAAAGACCTGAATTGGGGCTCTAAAGAGTTGCATCCTAAACAGCTGGACAAATTTCAGGTATCTTAATCCCAGGCAGGCATCATACAGTACCACAAATGTATAGAATAGTTCAGGTTGGCAGGGGACCTCTGAAGGTCACCCAGCCCAGCCTCCTGCTCAGACTAAGTTGTGCTTCAAAGCTAGATGTAGTGCTTAGAGCCTTGCTCAGCTGAGTTCTGAAATTTGCTGAGGAAGGAGATCTGCACAACCTGCTTACATGTACAAACACTCTACAAGGCAAAAAATTGCCTTATATCCAGTGCATATTTCCTTTGCTGCATTTGGTGATCCCCTCTGAGAAGACCCTCGTTCTGTCATACATATAAATCCTCTTTGGTAGTCAATGACTGTGATTAGACACCACCTTTGTCTTTTCCTAGCTAAGCACTTCTATTTGCATCTTTGCATGCAAACTACAAGGTCTCCAGATCTGGGAGGAAAAGGTTTGGCTCCTGAGGTATACTTTTTGGGTTTTTTAGGTTTGCTATTTTGTGTTTTGCATTGGTTTTGTCTTTCCATCCTCCACCCCACTATTAACATGCCGTTGAGTGATACATTGAAATAACCAACCTAAATTTCCTCTTCTAAACTATCTGAATTCTTTATTCTTATATACAAAGTGAAACAGGAAAGTCTGTGATCACTCTACATGGGCACTGTGTCCATCCTTAGACATGCAACACAGTTCTGATTAATGACACAGTAAAAGGTAAAACTCTTGTTTCTTGTACAAAAAAATAGTTGAACTCATGCCTTCCACCTTCTGGTTGTCAGAAAGGGCTGAAATGAGGTTTGCAATGGCAATCATTAACTGCACAGGCAGACATGTAACTGTATGACCTTATGACTTTGTAGATGGTAGAGATATTTACTGCATATCATGGAATCTTTCAATATTAAAGAGATTCAACATCTAGTTCTGGGCAACATACAAAGATGGACACCAAGAATAAACTATGAACTGTGTACATTTATGCAGAGCAACTAGAAACAGGAAAACTTTGATGAACGGAAAGGCAAGAAATTCAAAGCCAAGGAGAGGCTGAAATTCTGGCACCAAGATATGGAGCTACTCACCACAAGGTGTCATTGGGGCCAAGGCATTAGTAAGATCTGCATAAATAACAGGAATATCCAGAATGATCATAGATATTGATAACAAACCCTTTGTAAATGGGATGTAAGACTTTCTGTTTCAGGGTTTATACCAATCTGTAACTGCTATGATTTAGGATGAAACATTGTCTGAGAAGAGATTACCCAGTATCTGCCTCCTGCAGGCTTAGTACACATTCCTTAGAGGCATCTGTCCTGGATTGCTGCTGGAGACTGGATATGTACTAGCTAGTTCATGTGTCTGATCCAGTCTGGTACTTCCTACTTCTTTCCAGCTCTATTTCCTCTTCTTTTTTTTTTTTTTTTTAACTTTTACCAGAGGTAAAACACTACCAGAGAAAAGAAAGCTGCTTTTCCTGCAGTGTTCCCCTTGTCTCTGAACACCTGTTTTTATGTGCAGAATGATGGAGACAAACAGGCAATAAGACTATGCTGCACTGTGATGTCTCTGGAGCTGGAATCCTCCAGGACAAATGTCCATTTTCATTTTCCTCCTCTATGTCATCTGTTCTGCTTGCTCTGTAGCTATTTATTCCAAGATAATATATTTATCACCATTCTTGGTTTGCCCCCATGCAGTCTATCCCATTTGCTTGATAACTGCTTTCACTTCCCTAACTGCAACGAAAAATTCAGCACATGGGTTTCTAACCTGCAGTTGTGAATACCAACTTGGAGAGAGCCATGAGCACCCGTAACATCATTCCTTTTCATACTGCATGACTGTCGTGGTTTAAACCCAGTCAGGTAACTTGTTCACTCACTCCCAGTGAGTGGTGCCGAGCTGACAACAATCAAGGTCCGTGTCCGTCTCCCCCCCCCCTGCACGGGGGCTCTCCCCTTCCCCGCTCCCGGAGGAACGGGGAAGAGGATCGAGAGAGTGCAACTCCTACGGGTTGAGACAAGAACAGTCCAGCAACAAATCACCACCGCTACTATCAGCTAAAACAATGATAAGGGAAAATAACAAGGGAAGAGAATACGATACCACCGGCCAAGAAAACGAGTTCCACCCGGAAGCTCCTGTCCTTCCGGGTAACTCCCAGTTACCCCCCACCCCGGGCATGACGTGCTGTGGTATGGAATACCTCCCCGGCTAGCCCGGGTCAGGCGCCCCGTCTCTGCTTCCTCACAGCTTCCCCTCCTCCCTGGCAGAGCATAAGCCTCACAGAGTCCTTGGTCAGGGTAAACATCACTTAGCAACAACCGACAACATCGGCTTCACCAACACTGTTCTCAAACTAGAAGTCAAAACACAGCACTGCACCAGTTAACACAAAGGAAAAAACATGACTGCTACTGCTGAATCCAGGACAATGACCCAGCACTCCCTTCCTGTGCTTTGTTTCTGGTCGGCTGCCCGAAGCTCTGGGATAGATCATAGCTCCATCATGCAATCACATTATTCTCACCCAACCTTTACTACTGTGTTAATTTTAGTACTCCCTGCTGTGGATTTAAATCACTGGGACAATTTCACTTGCCATGTAACTGGAACTAAGTCTGTTAGAGAGCAGAATAGATTAATTGAGTATACTATTTTTATATCTTAAAGGTCATTGTTCTTTTAAATATCACATGAGCTCTAAATATGTAACTGAAGATGATTGATATGTCTGTTTTCCATTCAGTGTAACACAACTTAATGGAGTTATTAGATTTCTGCCAACACATTATGGGATTTTGAATCTAAGTAACTCTTAGATTACTGGAATCCATGTGTCCTACCACAAATGATCGCATACCATAGTGGCAGCTGTGCTATAAATCACAAGAGTGTCTTTCTCTATCTGTCGTTGTTGCAACTAGGTTTCAGGAAAATAAACTGGATCTATCTACAAGAGAGTGAAATCCACCCCATTTATACCCAGAGGTTTCAGGCTTAGTATTTTAATAATAATGGCAATATTGTACCACAGAGTAATTTGTTTGTAACTGAAAAACATACATATGCTTTGCTTTTGAAGACATTCTGCAATACTATCTTTGTCCACATCTCTCTATGACTGACAGAGACTAACACCATGCCAGAACTATGCAACTGTGATGACTCTTTACCATTAGCTCTACTAGACAGTGACTACATTCAGGAAGACATTGTGTCTAAAGTTTGAGACTTTTAGGTAACCTGAGGTTGTAGACAACTCTATTTCTTCAGATACTTTTGATGCTACAGGTACCTCCAACACCAAGTAGGTGTAGCTCATAGAATCATAGAATCACAGAATAGTTAAGGTTGGAAAGGACTTTAAGATCATCTATTTACAACACCCCTGCCATGGGCAGGACACCTCACAGTAAACCATGCCACCCAAGGCTTTGTCCAACCTGGCCTTGAACGCTGCCAGGGATGGAGCATTCACAACCTCCCTGGGTAACCCATGCCAGCGCCTCACCACCCTAACAGGAAAGAATTTCCTCCTTATATCCAGTCTAAACTTCCACTGTTAGTTTTAACCCATTGCCCATTGTCCTGTCACTACAGTCCCTAATGAATAGTCCATCCCTAGCATCCTTATAGGCTCCCTTCAGATACTGCAAGGCTTCTCTGAGGTCTCCACGCAGCCCAACTTTTTCAGCCTATCTTCATACAGTTCCCTGATCATCCTTGTGGCCGGTTTAACCACACCAGGCTCAATTATTCTCACAGTACTGATGTTGCTCAACTTGAGTTCAAAGCAGTGGATGCTGCTGCCCCACAGCACCTTCAAAATTAGGGCAAATTAAACATTGAGTATGCAAAGCAGAACAAACAGTAATTAAGACACACATTTCCCACATTTAAATGTATTCCAAAATCTCCTTATAACTGGTTCAATTTTTCATCTTAGTTTATGGAACTACCTAAAGTTCCTCCCTAGAACAAGTAACCCCTTTTTCTCTCTTATGTGATCAATACTTGGGTTTCAATCATTCTTCATGCACACTTTGGGATGAAGTTTAAAGCTTCAGCTCTGACCAACATCAGTTATCAAAGCAGCACACTCTTATCCCGAGTTTCACTCATTTCAACACAAGCTGCATCATTTCCTATGCAAGCATTTCTATACTCAGAATATTAATTACATTTTAGAAGCATAGACTCATAGAATATTTAGGGTTGGAAAGGACCTTAAGAACATCTAGTTCCAACCAGCCTGCCATGGGCAGGGACACCTCACACTAAACCATATTACTCAAGGCTCTGTCCAACCTGGCCTTGAACACCACCAGGGATGGAGCATTCATAGCTTTCTCGGGCAATCCATTCCAGTGCCTCATCACCTTTACAGTAAGGAACTTCCCCCTTATACCCAATCAAAACTTCCCCTCTTTAAGTTTGAACCCGTTACCCTTGTCCTGTCACTACAGTCCCTAATGAAGAGTCCGTCCCCAGCATCCCTATAGGCCCCCTTTCAGATACTGGAAGGCTGCTATGCGTTCTCCACGCAGCCTTCTCTTCTCCAGGCTGAACAGCCCCAACTTTCTCACCCTGTCTTCATATGGGAGGTGCTCCAGTCCCCTGATCATCTTCGTGGCCCTCCTCTGGACAAGTTCCAACAGTTCCATGTCCTTTTTATGTTGAGGACACCAGAATTGTACACAATACTCCAAGTGAGGTCTCACAAGAGCAGAGTAGAGGCGCAGGATCACCTCCTTCAACCTGCTGGTCATGCTCCTTTTCGTGCAGCTCAGGATATGGTTGGCTTTCTGGTCTACGAGCTCACACTGCCGGCTCATGTTCATTTGCTCATCGACCAGCACCCCCAAGTCCTTCTCTACATGGCTGCTCTGAATCTCTTCTCTGCCCAACCTGTAGCTCTGCCTTGGATTGCTCCGACCCAGGTGTAGTACCCTGCACTTGTCATGGTTAAACTTCATAAGGTTGACATCAGCCCACCTCACAAGCATGTCAAGGTCCCTCTGGATGGCATTCCTTCCCTCCAGCGTATCAACTGAAACACAGCTTGTTGTCATCGGCAAACTTGCTGAGGGCACACTCAATCCCACTGTCGACATCAGCAACAAATACGTTGAACAAGACTGGTCCCAACACCAATCCCTGAGGGACACCACTCGTTACTGGTCTCCAGCTGGACATTGAGCCATTGACTACAACTCTGCATGCGGCCATCCAGCCAGTTCTTTATCCACAGAGTGGTCCACCTATCTAATTGATGTCTGAAGACTGAAGCAAAGAAGTTGTTAAGTGCCTCAGCCTTCTCCAAATCCTGTGTAGCCAGTTCTACTGATAGCTTCTGGAGGAGGCCTGCATTGTCCCTCATCTGTCTTTTATTTGCTACGTACCTATAGAATCCCTTCCGATTATCCTTAACATCCCTAGCCAAGTTTAACTCTAACTGGGCCTTAGCTTTCCTAACCTTGTCCCTAGCTTCCCGGACAACATCCCTGTATTCTTCCCAGGCTGCCTATCCTTGCTTCCACCTTTTATAAGCCCCTTTTTTCCTTTGAAGTTTCCTCAGCAGCTCCTTATCGAGGTCTCCTGGCGCTCCTGCTGAACTTCCTTCTAGTTGTGATGCAACACTCCTGAGCTTGCAGTAGATGATCCTTGAATATCAATCAACAGTCTTGGGGCCTCCTATCCTCTAGGGCTAAATCCTATGGAACCTTCCTAAGCAGGTTCCTGAAGAGGCCAAAGTCTGCTCTCTTGAAGTCCAGGGCAGTGAGCTTGCTGCACACTCTTCTCACTGTCCTGATGTTCTCAAATTTGACCATCTCATGATTGCTGCAACCAGGGATGCCCTGGAGTGTCACATTGCCAGTGAGCTCTTCACTGTTGGTGAGCATGAGGTTGAGCATGGCACCTCTCCTTGTTAACTCCTCTATTACTTGCAGAAGGAAGTTGTCTTCCACAGAATCAAGGAACCTCCGGGATTGCTTGTGCCTGGCTGTACTGTCACTTCGACAGATATCAGGGTGATTTGAAGTCCCACATGAGAACAAGGGCCTGCAAGCGTGAGGCTGTTCCTATTTGTCTGTAGAGTGCTTCATCCGCAGGTTCCTCTTGATCAGGTGCTCTGAAACAAATCCCCACATTAATGTCTCCCATCGCTGTTCTCCCTTTAATGCTGACCTACAAACTCTCTGTTGACTGATTGCCTGTCTCCAGAAAGAGTTCCATACTCTCCAGATTATCGTAGTATGGGTTAGGGTTGGAAAGGACCTTAAGATCATCTAGTTCCAGCACCCCTGCCATGGGCAGGGACACCTCACAGTAAACCATGCCACCCCAAGGCTTCGGCCAACCTGGCCTTGAATGCTGCCAGAGATAGAGCATTCACAAGCTCCCTGGGCAACCCATGCCAGTGCGTCACCACCCTAACAGGAAAGAATTTCTTCCTTATATATAATCTAAATTTCCCCTGTTTAAGTTCAAACCCATTACCCTTTGTCCTGTCACTACAGTCCCTAATGAAGAGTCCATACCCAACATCCCTATAGGCCCCCTTCAGATACTGGAAGGCTGCTCTGAGGTCTCCACACAGCCTTCTCTTCTCCAGGCTGAACAGCCCCAACTTTCTCAGCCTATCTTCATACGGGAGGTGCTTCAGTCCCCTGATCATCCTCGTGGCCCTCCTCTGGACTTGTTCCAACAGTTCCATGCCCTTTTTA
Organism: Pezoporus wallicus; assembly: GCF_028554395.1. Taxonomy (NCBI): domain Eukaryota; kingdom Metazoa; phylum Chordata; class Aves; order Psittaciformes; family Psittacidae; genus Pezoporus; species Pezoporus wallicus. The sequence goes on along the minus strand of NW_026635907.1, from coordinate 1,746,468 downwards.
TGTTGAGGACACCATAACTGAGGTCTCACGAGAGCAGAGTAGAGGGGCAGGATCACCTCCTTCGACCTGCTGGTCATGCTCCGTTTGATGCAACCCAGGATATGGTTGGCTTTCTGGGCTGCAAGAACACACTGCCACTGGCTCATGTTTATTTTCTCATCAACCAACACCCCCAGGTCCTCTGCAGGGCTGCTCTGAATCTCTTCTCTGCCCAACCAACAAGACTGGTCCCAACACCAATCCCTGAGGGACACCACTCCTTACTGGTCTCCAGCTGTACATTGAGCCATTGACCAGAACTCCTTGTGTGTGGCCATCCAGCCAGTTCTTTATCCACCGAGTGGTCCACTTATCAAATTGATGTCTCTCAAATTTAGAGACAAGGATGTCGTGTGGGACAGTGTTGAATGCTTTGCACAAGTCCAGGTAAATGACGTCAACTGCTCTACCCCTGTCCATCAGTTCCGTAGCCCCATCATAGAAGGGCACCATATTGGGTCAGTCAGGATTTCCCCTTAGTGAAGCCATACTGGCTGCCACCAACCACCTTGTTGTTTTCCGTGTGCCTTAGCATGCCTTCCAGGAGAATCTGCTCCAAGATTTTGCCAGGCACAGAGGTGAGACTGACTTGTCTATAATTCCTTGGGTCACCCATTTTCCCCTTCTTGAAAATGGGGCTTATATTTCCATTTTTCCAGTCATTGGGAATTTCACTTGACTGCCACATTTTTTCAAATATGATGGCCAGCGGCTTAGCAACTTCATTTGTCAGCTCCTTCAGGACCCGTGGATGGATTTCATCAGGTCCCATGCTCTTGTGTTATGTTCAGATTTTTATGATTGTCTCGATCCAGATTCTCTCCTACAGTGGGCACAAGGTCTTCATTCTCACAGTCCCTGCGTCTGCCTTACAAGACTTGGGTGGTGTGGTCAGAGCATTTGCCAGTGAAGACTGAGGTAAAGAATTCATGAAGAACCTCAGCCTTCTCCAAATCCAGGGTAGCCAGTTCTCCCAATAGCTTCCGGAGGGGGCCTACGTTGTCCCTAGTCTCTTATTTATTTGCTACATACCGATAGAATCCCTTCCTGTTATCTTTCACATCCCTAGCCAAGTTTAATTCTAACTGAGCCTTAGCCTTCCTAACCTGGTTCCTAGCTTCCCAGACAACATCCCTGTATTGTTCCCAGGGCTCCTGTCCTTGCTTCCACTTTTTATAAGCCTCTTTTTTCCTTTGAATTTTTCTCAGCAGCTCTTTATCCATCCAAGGAGGTATCCTGGCATTCCTGCTGAACTATCCCTAACATAAATAGCAACTCCCCCTCCCCGCCTGCCAGGCCTGTCTTTTCTAAAGAGCCTGTAACCTTCCATTCCAACACTCCAGTCATAGTAGCCATCCCACCATGTTTCTGTGATGCCTATTATATAACACCCCGTAGACGTGCGCACATGCCATGGGAGTTTGTACAGAGGTATCTGAGCTGAGCTCCATATGAATCTGACTCATTGGCTGGAGTGGCTAGAATATCTCTACATTGGTCCGAGCATTTATTACAGGTGTTGGCAACTGACTGGGTGTGTTGGGATGGGATGATGCCCCTCTCCCCCAACACATCCTTGACCAGTCTGGGAAACCTGCTACTAAAACTGCTCTTCCCCTTCATTATCAGAAGTTCAAAAGATTACTCAAAAGAGTGGTGAGCAATCTCCACTGATTCAAAACTGGCCTTATTCAGGTCTCATCTGCAGCATTGCAGGTGGCTGTTTCTCATGGATGCTGACAAATACCTCTTTCCTGAACTAATCATTATTCACCTTAAATGAAGGAAATGGACTTATGTAGAAAGAAATGCATGTTGAAAAACTACAGAAAATTCCTTTAAAGTTCAAAGGCATTACCTATTGGTTCTGCCACTCTACAAATGTTGACATATCAAAGTCTTAACAAAAATGTTGTCATCAAAGACTCAACATTTGCACGTTTCAAAGAAGACAAGGACTCAACTCTAGCAGCACTGGTGAAGTAGCTATACTCTTCACTCCCTTCAAGGTTGACAGCAGGAGACTTTCTGGCTTATGAAGTAGAGATCAGACCACTAAAGAAGAGCTATCAGCACTACTTGGTTTTACTCCCACCACAGTGACATGTCTTTTTTTCACCTCTCCACTCTGCAAAGAGTGCTCTTGAAGATATACCACATCGTTGCCCACAACCCTGTGAGTAAGAGCACTACAAGGCAGCCCTTACCTAAAGCACTTCAAACTCACTGAATTACCAACAAACACGGTGGGAGAAGAGGAGTAGCTCAGAAGAACACAAAGGCTATTTGCAAAGTATTTTGATATTTATTTTTACAGAAAGAGAAGATCTTGTCTCTGACTCATCTTAAATTGCAGACAATAATTTTAAAAATGGTTTAGCTACACTTGTGCACTCAATTCTGCTGGGAATGAAACACTGCTCATTGTGATCTTGATACCGTTTGAGTTATTAGGAATGGTTGCCCTGGGTGAATCCATTTCAGGCATCAAACTACGAATTTCTCTGCGTGAAGTGACTGTGCGTATTCCTCCAGTAATTTCATATTTTGATTCAATAGCCAAAATGTATTATGAAACTCTTTACACTGTCAGATATTAAGAAGGAACTGTAAAATCCTGATAAGGTGCTGAAATGAAGGCAAGGGGATTTAAAGGTCATTCTGTCAATTTTTTTATCTGGTGAGGATTTTAGACTGAGCTAATTACCATAGTACCTGAACTCTAACAGTCTGTTCAGGATTTGGTAGTGATCCTAGTAAGAAGCTGACTACACAGTCATACCTATAAGGTCTCCAAACATCTTCCATACACAGATGAAAGTAGAGCTAATGGAACCAGTCTATGATGGACTGGAAGATCCATGTTTAATTTCTAAAACAAATCATAGAGTCATAGAATAGGGTTGGAAAGGGGCTTAAGATCATCTAGTTCCAACCCCTCTGCCATGGGCAGGGGCTCCTCACACTAGGCTATGTCACCCAAGGCTCTGTCTAACCTGGCCTTGAACACTGCTCGGGTGGGGCATTTACCACTTCTTTGGGCAACCTGTTCCAGTGCCTCACCACCCTCACAGTGAAGAACTTCTTCCTTATATGTAACCTGAACTTCCAGTTTTAGTTTTAACCCATTACCCCTTGTCCTGTAATTCGACAGCAGTATATGGGTTTATGTGATACTTGGTAGGAGTTTCTCAAACAAAGTATTGAGGAGTTGTCTGCAGACCCCCAATTACAAAGTCAGTCCTATTGGCAACTATTTATTCATATGCTTAGGTATGTAATTATAAGGTTGCATGGAATGCAATAGAGACCAAGGAGATGTCATTGAAAATCAACAAATGCTTCCTTCAGTGTGTGGCATGGCACATACTAATTTTTTTTTTGGCTGCACTCCTTCCTCTATTACTCTTCATTACTCTTCATGTTGAAGCACCTTTGAAGTTCTCTGGGCTGCTCCACACTGATTTATATGTACCTCAGAATTTGATCCAAGTAATAGGCTGGTGTGTTTTGAGAGACGTGTTGACGCAGATGCAGAATTGATATTAAACTAATCCTCTTTGTTGCAATTATAGATCTCATAGCATAAAGCTTTGGATAATATTAGAAAATAAAAGGAAATACATAAAACCCAGCCAAGAACTTATTCCACACAAGTGGCTTAGCCATATTCTTATTGACTTAAGAGGCATAAGATGAGGGCCAGAGTGTATCATAATACATACAGACAAGGCTTATGGTTTTAGTCCTATTCCCGCGTTTTTGTAAGAGAATCTGTTCAAACATTTCCTTATGAAAGAGGAGACTCCTGATTTTAGCAGTTTGCTCTTCTATGAGCATGACTTATAACCCTGACAGTTGGGTAGATTATTTCAAATGAAACAGGGAAGCCATTGTAATTAATGTGCAATAACTAAAACCAGTGGTGGGTTGAGGATCTTGAGTATTTCTACACTGACACTGATTTTTTTGTGATCTGAACTTTGCAGTAATTACTATTATCTGTTGACAAGTGTTGTCTTTCCTGTGCTATCCACAATCTTATTCACTACTAATTTTCCTACTTTTATATCCAGTGCCTGCTGCCTCCAAGAGGAAGAGAAAGCCTAACACAATAATAGTAATTTTGGCTGGGACTTGGACAAAAAACACCAGCATATTTATTTAAAAGTAAACCTATGCATGAATACATAAATTATGGATGCATACTTTATGTATTCAACACATTGTGTGGAACTATTTCAGAGCTTTGGCTCATGAATGGCTTATTTCCATTAAAAGTAATGGTGTTATTCCTGGTGATGCAAGCTTGTGTGATTTTGCTCACAAGAAGAGATCTGCTTATACATATAAAACAGCCCCTGCAGTTTCGGGAGAAGAGAGGAAGAGGAGGCTCATCTCTAACTTCTAAGTTGAACCGGCAATTTACTTTTTCACTCTTCACCGCTGAGATTTCCATTGTTGTTTTAGTTCTATTGAACTCAGGATTAAATTGAAGGCAGCAATTTTGAAACCTGGCCTTGGGGGCCTCAAAGGCAAGGTTGAGGGGAGAGCAGCTCATGAATAGACTGCAGGCTGGGGTCTGAAGGGAAATTCTTACCTGCCACAGAAAAGCATGATTAGTGCTGGTTCAACAAGCCTCATTTGCAACATGTCTGGCAGCCCCTTCTTGCCCTCTACTAATTAGGGCTTCACTTCTGAAGAAGTGAGAGCAGCCTCTACTCAGTGCATTCCTCATTGTTTTTAATTTCAAGAAACTCCAAATACAAACTCTCCCCTGGTGCCAAGACTGGCAGAGCCAGTCCTGACACAAAGAATGGATCTAAGCTGCTGTCTTCACCAAAGCTTGAAGCAGCCTACAGCTGGGAAAAAAGTGTAGCATTTGGCATTTTGCCTATAAAATAAGACCCTCTGAAAGGTCATATGCATGCAAGCACTCACAGAGATATCTCATGGGAAAAGGAGATGGAGGGAAAAATATTTGTTTCTGCGAGGTTAATTGACTATAAGGTGAACTTCATTAGAGGACAGCCCCTTGTGCCCAATGCCTCCATTTGTGGTTTGGTTGGGGAGGAATAGACTATGCTGGAGAAGAATAGATTATGCAGTCAAAATAACCATGCAGCAGGAAGTAGGGCAACATGTGAACACGTGGGAGAGCTGATTTTTATAATCTGCCCCTAATAAACAGCAGACAGGGATCAATATCCACTGTAGCTTTCCTTTTCAAGAGCACTGGTCACGTCATACCCTCTGCTGTCAGGAAGGACTTAATAGTCACCTAGTAAGGATTGGTGAATTGGACACCTTTGAAAATGAGAATCTATGTGTAGGAGAAAAAATATGAACCTGGAGGCTCTAATTCGAGACTCTCAGTAAGTATCATCCAAGATGTTTAGAAACCCAAGTCCCACCAATTTTCAATGAAGACCCTGGTATTCTTGAAGATCCAATTCCTCAACATTAAGGGGGGAAAAATTGTGGTGTGACTATATCCCAGAACCACAAAATGCTTTAGGTTGAAAAGGACCTTAAAATTCATCCAGTTCCAACCCCCTGCCACAGGCAGGGACACCTTTCACTAGACCACATTGCTCCAAGCCCCATCCAACCTGCTAGGGATGGGGCAGCCACAGTTTTTCTGGGCACCCTGTGCCAGCATCTCACCATCCTCATAGGGAAGAACTTTTGCTTAAAAGCTCATCTCAGTATACCCACTTTCACTCATGATTTAATACAGTGATGTACTGTATTATACATATAATACAGTATATATATTATATATATACTGTATACTGTATTATACATATAATACAGTATATAATAAAATTTACCCTAAGTAGATTTTAGGGGTTGTGGTTCACGTATGCATATTAGTTTATAGCTTAAAGATGCTGAGAGGAACTCTGAAAGCTTATAATTCCATAATGCCTTTTAAATGGAGCCAAGTGTCCTTTTTTGTTTGAAATGTGACACATCATTGCACTGATTTAATTTAAACTGTCACTTGCTTTCTCTGAGTTCTTTGCTTTTCCTGATGAAGCAATAGAGAACAGTGGGAAGACATCAATCATTGTGTGTAGGAGGAGCAGCACTTCAGTAGGCAATGCCTGCATTGTCTTGCCTTTTCTCAAGGAGACCTATTGTCTCACCCTCAGGAGACTCATACAGATCCTCATACTTCAGCTATAAGTATTTTCTGCTGTTGGTATTTTCCTAAATCAGACATTGGGGGGTGCTGTGCCTGACTGCTTTTATATGATGAGCAAAAGGAAGCCTTAAAGGGAACGGTTCAACATGTCAAGCAACCTCAGAGTATAAGCCAGGTTTGGGTCCAAAACGACATTGCCTTGTGAACGAAGAACTGTTCCCAAGGTAATGTGCACCTCTTGAAACAGAATCTTGGCCCAATGGTATGCTAACCCAAATATGGGCTTTCCATATCAGAGCAGGACGTCGCTCACACAGCCTGAGAAAAGCAAGACTGGGTACATATCCTGACAGATGTGTGTGGAAGCTGTTGACAATGTGTCAGTGCTGTTGACAATGGGTTAATACCTACTACTTAAATCTTTCTGACCATAGGAAAAAAATTAGCATTTTGACTGTAGGGAAAATTAGAGACTGACTTTTTCAAAAAGCCAGAGTCTAAGAGGAAGTACTAAAATTTCATATTCAGCCTTAAAGATCAATGATTAATTGTTATTTACAAATAACAAGAGTGCCTGGAGATCTCACCTGGATTCAGGGCCTTGTTTTGCTGCCTCCTCTCCACTTCTCTTCTCCTGCTTCTCACAAAATACACCATCCACGAATATCAAAACACTACTGAGAATACATTGGTTTATGTCCAAAGCTGATCCTGGCCACTGTCTTATCAGCCAGATATCATTTGCTTTGATTTCAAGTTTCATCCTATCTGCAGATGGATTAACAAGTTGCACAGTCCAGCAATTATAACCCAGAAAAAGTCCAACAAGCCTATTTGCTTCTAAACTGTGTGGGAGGAAGGAAAGCAATGGAAAAAGCATCAGCTCTAAATATGTCCTCTAAGGACCACATTAAAATTTATACATTAAAAAAAAATCATGTTTCAGAATGAAGCCAAATCATCAGTTTTGGCCTTGCTTCTCTAAGCAGAAAGGCTTTGCTGTCTGACTTCTTTGGCTGCCTTTCTAGGCATGCAATTCACAGCTGCATTGAAGAGGAGCAGGTCCAATAATGCCATTTGTTTTCTACTTAAAAAAAAAAAAAAAAAAAAAAAAATAGAAGGACATATAAATGGATCATAGAAGAAGGGGGCCATTAGCAGACATTCAGTCTGACCATAGCTGGAAGTGCAGATGGTTCAGAGGAACACAGCCAACTTGCTGTTTATGTAAGCTATCTTGTATCTCCCTCTTTCTTCCCTTGCACTGGCACTCAGATTGATTAAGAGGTCAAATAAAGGCTGCTTCAATGTGAGAGTGTGCATGATATATGAGAAAAAATTCTGTCTCACAGTTAAGGCTTTTTAAACAGCACAAAAGACAAATCAATGTATAAACGAATTCTCAGCTTGTTTAAGTCTTTCCTTCCTGAAAGCTGTATGGACCTCTCTTTTTTTGTTTTTTACTGTTTCAGAGGCACAATGAAGAAAACCAGGCAGAGCAGTGGAATGCAAACACAAAGAGGTAGAATAAGAAGGGCATTTTTAATAAAGTAGCTGAAAAATACTATAAACGTATCTGTTTTATTCAATAGACACAATAAGTATTCTTCAGCAAATGTCTTTTCTGAAGAGTAAGGAAGAAAAGCAAAAACTGCTTCCCATGTGGCAACCTACCTCCTGAAATCTCTAGCATTTTAGCTGAGGTATTTTTTGTGTGCCTGCTTCGCAGAGAGAAAATTTTGACTCTGTGAAAGAAAATGGAAATTTGATGGAGGCGATGTCTTCTACAATAACAAAAGTGATGATCTTTATATGAAGTTAGGCACGTGGGATTTCAATCCACTATGGTGCTTTGGCATCTGTCTTTCAGTTGCTTTCAGGATACAGGATGTCCAAATACCTAATTGGTACCTAAATCATAAGCTCCCAACGAAGAAACTCTCTCAAGACCTAGCTGGTGACCTGCTTGACCCTCCAAAATCTTCTGGATGTAAATCTTCTCCGCTGAAGTTCAGACACCTTAAAGTGATTCAGGATTTGAAAATCAGGCAAATCTAGGAGTTTTATTAGAGGCAGAATTCCACCCCTAAGTACATCTAAAGAGTTGGGTCTGAACAGAATCTCAGGTTGCAGTAGCTCAAGCAGGCTGACTGAATCATACTTGCACTTCTAATGCTTAATTATCCCATGTGCCACAGGGATGGATACATAGAAAACAGATGCAGAGGTATTCCTGAACATCTGAAAATAAGCAGATCAATTAGACTGGGTTCTGCAGATCTTGTTTGAATAGTTAATCACAGGAAAACAGAGATGAAGAGAACCACATGGGTCACTGAGCCAGGTCTGCGATATTTTCTCATTATGATTTACAACCTGGGTAGTATCAAGAGCATGCCAGGTGCTTCTTATAGTCAAACAGACTGAAAGCTGGTATTTATTTTGGAGCCAAGGGAGGCCTGCCTGTTTTATGAATCAAGGTTCTTGTTGCTTCTTTTTGTTTTGAGACTGGGATAATCATTTTGTTTACAGTGTACTTTGTGGGGTGATATTTTTGCTCACCTCCATTGCTGTTGACTGTGCATCATGTCCTAGTAATTTCATTTAAGAACCATGATTATGAAAGCTTTCCTTATAACTTTACTGAGTTATCCTTTAATGTATTTTGCTTTGGGCTTTTTAGACATGGGTATTCACACCTATAGTTAGTAGAAATTATCAATAGGTAAGTATGTGTGCCTTACATGCTTAAGCCTGCACACATATGTTCCCCAAACTTGTATATTATTTAAATATATATATATGCCTATAGCACAAAAGCTTCTTAAACATCTAACTGAACGGGAATTGTCCCATTCCAGAATCATCTGATTGTTACTTTTCCAAACACAGTTCTAGAACACAATAGGAACACCTTTTGCAGCTGAGATTATTGATGCAGTTTAATTACTTTGAATGGGTGTAAAAGAATTAATAGCATTCTGAAATTCAAATTGATAACTAAAATTCTTATTTACTGAATTTGAGTGTACATGATAAAACCAATGTACTAAATATTTCCACAACTGAATGTCACTAGAAAAGTCAAACATAAACTGCAAAGCCATCCGAGAAAACCCTTACACATAATCCCCAGACATACAGATGAAAACACAAGTTTGGACACATAAGCAGAAAAATTTGCCAGACAATAAATTACAATATTGTGCGAAGTATGACAATAGGTAAGCATGGCAGACATCTGTAACATATAAATACTCAAGTGAGCTGGACACAAGCTATTGTGCGAAGACTTTCAGTGCATGAGGACACTTCATTAGAAGAAAGAGAATCCAAAAGACATACAGTAAGCTCAAGAGATTCCTGTTAACCCCTCTTTCAAGATTAGTAAAGATCTGTTATTGTGAGACAGGCTACTTAATGGATTATGATTTAGCTTTTTAGCAGTTATCCGGGGTTCAGCAGTAGCAGTCATTTTCTCCTTCTTAGTAGCTGGTGCAGTGCTGTGGTTTTGACTTTTGGCCTGGGAACAGTGCTGATAACACCAGTGGTTTTAGTTGTTGCTAAGTCATGTTTACTCTGACCAAGGACTTTGTGAGTCTCATGCTCTGCCAGGGAGGAGGGGAAGCCGGAAGGAAGCAGAGACAGGACACCTGACCCAAAATAACCAAAGAGGTATTCCATACCACAGCACATCACGCCCAGGATGTAGAACTGGGGGCAGTTACCCGGAAGGGCTAGATCACTGCTCGATCAGGCTGGGTATCGGTCGGCGGGTAGTGAGTGATTGTATTCTCTTCCCTTGTTATTTCTCTTATCATTATTATTATTGGTGGTAGCAGTAGTGGTTTGTGTTATACCTTAGTTACTGGACTGCTCTTATGTCAACCCATGGGAGTCACATTCTTTCGATTCTCCTCCCCATCCCTCCAGGATTGGGGGGCGGGAAGGTGGGGTGAGAGACTGCATGGTTCTGATTTACGGCTGGGCTTAAAACACGACAGCAATACAGAAGTATTCAGTGCATTAGGTGATGATGTACTACTAGCTTGTAAATGACAGATTGTTCATTACAGGACTTCAGAGAAGTTAGTAATCATGATAATGGACCACGAGTCACAAGTGTCTCTTGTATATCACTTTTTCACTTTTATAGACAAGTATAAACTTACCACATCAAACACTTGTACTGCACAGTCAAGTGGGAGAATCAATTAAGCTGGTTGAAAGGGTTTGCAGTGAAAACTGAGGGAAAAGTTTACCCAGCACACCGCCCTGTCTTTGTCAGCTGCTCAGAGAGCTTTGGGAAGAACAGCAATGTCTTCTCACCCAACATCTATCAAGCTTTTAGAGGTAAAGGCAATTCACTTTGAAGCAGCTATGTAATCCTTTCATCATAAAGTATCTCAGTCTCTTACGCTAAAATAATAATGACAAAAACATGCCATGGAAAAACTGGAGCAGAAAAAAAGGTGAGCTCTTCAGAGAATTGACCCTAGCCACCTTAGGGATTACTTATATGGAGTAACAAAAGAACTGTTTTTTAAGGTGATTGCCACCCATTGCCACATCTTCATTCTGCTTTTCAGCCACTGCAGTGCTGTGAAAAACAGTCCCCACTTGTAACTATTCACTGTTATTCTAATTATTCCTTAAGAATTGTCAGAGGACATGAAAGGATCACCAAACACTGCAGTATTAAAAACTATTACTGAGACTTTCAGCATGTCTCCGTACTGGATACAAAAGGACTTTCAGTCTTCTGTGATGCAACCGTATAGACAGTACTTCAAGGATGTTGAAGAAGAAGAAGAAGAAAGTTCTTCAAGGATGCAACTGACATGATAACCAAAATGAAGATGTCCAACCTTATCACAAAAGCATCAAAAGTGAACAACTCTGCCACTTTCCTTAGTGGTCACTTCCGATACTCAATTTTAACTTCTAGGGGCTAGGTCTTGGCATAGAATCATAGAATATTAGGGTTGGAAAGGACCTTAAGATCATCTAGTTCCAACCCCCCTGCCATGGTCAGGGACACCTTACACTAAACCATGTACTTGTCCGTAAAGCTTGACAGCTTCTTTTTCATGTGTCACCACCTATAAAGTAATCAAAGAACTTTCTCACTTTAAAGAGGAGCAGACTGTGTCCCTCAGTCTCTGTAGTGCACGATCTTGACACAGACATCAGTATTGATAGCTAATAATTATCCTGGACAGCTTGTTTAAAAGACAGATGGGCAAGTTATGACAGGCACATATTATGGAGACAATCTAGGGACTTTCATTTAACCAGGAGTGATTCAGGGTATTGCTAAAATGTTGTTTGATAGTATGATATAATAGCCTAATTCTTATTTCATACTTGTTAAAGGAAAATAAGTCAAAATATGATATAACTGTACAATTTTAAAGCCATACAGTTTTGAAGGCACTATTAAGATACAATAAGGATATTATTTTAAAGCTATACAGTTTTGAATGTAATAAAATCCTCTGTGCCTTAGGTGGACAGATATCTTTTGCATTAAAGAAAAACTTTTCCAATCTTTTTTGGCTGTGTTATAATTTTCTGGTATGGGAAGAAAGCACAAATGTTTAATGTGTTAGAAAACTTTTCATCCTAGAAAACTTTGGAGTTTCTTCCCAGAACTCCTGTGACATGGGCCCAAATTCACCTTTCCTGATTTTAAGCATTTATGTGATCTTTCTAGTCCATCAAGCTCTGGGCTTTGTTTATGCACTGGAGGGAGCATGTTGAGTGCATCTAGAAAGCAATGCATTTTCACCTGTTGATTGACAATGTGGAAACCTGTGGTGGGACAGGCATGTGGAATACATTCTGAGCAGAACACACATACTGTTGTCTTTCATATAGCAATTACTACCCTTTACAGGTATATCAAGGATTCAAGGTTCTTCCACCAACACTAGAACTGAAACTGGATGTTGAATTAAAACTGAAAATATGCAATATTTTGTAGAACAAAAAAAACCCCTAGCTCAGAAAGTATAAAAAATCTTTCCGTATTAGATCTGTCCATAGACTGGACAACCCTGATGAAAGGAAGGCTAGACATTATTTCCTTTTTTCTTTTTCCCACAGAGAAAGCATAGGTCCTAAAAACATTACTGTTAATTATACTTTCATGATACAACTTTATTGTAAACTCTTGAGAGAAAAAAGAAATAATTGTTAATGGATCTATATAGTAACAATGAATGTTAAAACTCTCAGACTGGCCTTCTAGACCTAGTGGCATACAGTAAATGAATTAGTTATCATCATGGAGAATTCCCTTGGCTTCCTAAACTCCCTGGTGTTGCTTAGAGACTCTTGGATCAACTTCAGGCTTTCTGTTTTTAAAGAATTTAAACAGTGGTAATGTTTTAGACTCTTCCAGAATCATAAAAGGGCAATTGGTATGGCCAATCTGCTTGGTTATCCTCTTGCTATTAAATTCATTATACTCTAATGAATCTTTTTTTAAGCTGGAATTGTTGAGTAGTTCTACTGTTGTTACTGTTGTCAATGTAAGTCAATGCTATTCTTATGTGAAGATTCCTATGTCTAATTTACTTGCTACCAGTGCTCTGGCTTTATGTATAGGTTAAGATTATCAGATGCTGGGCAGACATACTTGCAACCTAAATTTTATTGAGTCTAGAGTTAAGAAAATGATCATGTATAAATAGAGCTTAGACTGTCTGTATAAAGTAACAATATTCCAGCACCCCTCTTGTTACATCCAAGGGGAAGACCAAATGGTAAGGAAAATCCACTAAGTAATGCAAGCAATTTTATCTTTTTTTTTTCTGAAAATAATTAATATGCTATAACAATACAGGAAGGCTACCATCCCTGCTTGTAAACACAGGCTTAGGTTATTTCATAAAACAGTGAAGCTGCTCATTGCTGTTGTCCATCATTTACTACTTGCTTAATAAATACTTCAGTTACAGTTAATAAATAATATATTTAGGCTGAGTGAAGTGATAATTCTTTCAATCAATTATTAAATTCAGGCAAAGGTTTTATTGCAAGTACTGCTATAGGGAATTTCTGCCTCTAATCTAAAGTGATTATTCATTATGCACAGTAAAAGGCTCCATTTGCATATTATTAGTGAAGTAACCTTTAGCCTTCCTGGCAATGATAAAGTTGCATCTTAATGTTGCTGTGCATTAACGTTCTTGGTTAGCCTTCCAAAACTAAAGTGATGATAAACAATGTGTAATAAAGCCTTTGTTTATGGCCTTCCACAAGCTGGGGTTTGATATCTCAAATATACTTGATGACAAAATGTCCAGTAAACGTATTATAGCAAGTTGTTAAAAGGTGTTGCCTGCAGATGGTTTGTTGATGGTAAACAGTAAAAGTGGAACCGATTAATACCCTAGAGGTTTGAGTAGTAAATTAATCTCAAAAGTCTTTTAAAAGCCCTCTCTGTGCTGTTCTCCCATGTGCTGAGCTACCCTGTACTTGCTGCTTTCCCTGCATGCTACCTAACAAAGCCTCTGAGAGTTGGCCATGTTCTTTGGCAAGGGCCAGTTGCCCAATTAGATTATTCCTCTGTCTTGTGCAACTTTTCACACTAACATAAAGTGCTCCCAGCACCCTCCTCATGTACCAGTCCTAAGCCCCTGGCAAGGTGAGGAGGAGCTTGTTAGGGATGGAAGTCCCACTGACTTTCAATGAGAGAAACCAGAGCAGCATCTCTTTCCATCTTTCATTTTCCCCCCTCTCTCTCTGTCTTTCTCTCACTTCTTCACAGAGATCCTTAAAGACAGATCAGTCAGTCCGGAGGACCTGGTCCAGTGCTGAAGATCACCAGCTCATGACTGGAAAGACCTATCCTGTGGATAAACCCTTCTCCTGTAGTATGGTATTGCCCTGGAGCTGAGCTGGCAGTCTAGTGCTGGATGAGCAGTAATTACCACTGATTCATGCTGCTGCCCAAAATTGATCTTGAAATAACAAAACTAATTGGCTTCTATGAGTAGTACATCTGGCCAGGAGACGACTGCACAGGCTGGTTGCTACAGATCTTGGTGCATCAGGCCTTCACACTTCTACAGGTCTTGGTCCATCAGGCCTTCATCCATTGAGACTTCTAAAACCTTCCTCTGGGATGTTGAATATATGTGTACTCAGGGACTGATCTGTTTTGGAGGGAAAACCTGGCCTGATCCCCCACAGAGATGTTTTCCTTTCAGAGATGTTATTTCATAACGTAGTGCTATGATCAATGCTTACATCTCAGCCAGACAGTCAGGGAAGGCAACACCATCCAAGTGCATGGTGAGCAGTGAGGAACGTAGAAAGGAGTAGAGAGCACAATCCATCCTTGGGATAAACGAAGGTATTGAGCACCATTTACAACACCTGAAGCTAGAGTTTTCATTACGTGGTCTGCTGCTTTGAATGATGGAAATCTGGGATTTAACTTGAGTCCTGGGAGAGCTAATGATTGAAAAAAAAGAGTAATTAAAATTATTAAATTGTGATCATGTTTTCTCTTCTACAAGTCTATAAGCTCAAGTATAGTTGGGTTGTAATGGATATTCTCAACATAGTTCTTTGTTTTAAGCCTCTGTTGTTAAGCTGTTTGGAAAAACAGCTTCTCCACAAAGCCAGAACTGAAGCTAAATGTTAAAATGATCACAGGCTCCTTTTACCAACAAATCTAGTGAAAAGACTTTTGCTCTTCAGAGCATGTCCTTGCTTGTTCTTTTTCTAGCTGTACTGACAGCAGACTACAGGTTCTTTCAGCACAGGTGTTTGGAAGTAAGAGTTCTGAAAAATAAAGTCAACTAATGCATCTCAAATAGAAGCACATTATTTTAAAGATGTTAATCTGTATTTAGTCAATACACACAAGAAAAGCATGTACTGTTTTCTGCAGGTTAACTAAGGGGTCAGGTGAGACCTTTCTCACCAAATATCAAGTGTATGTTTTGTTGCTTATTTGTCCATGGTCAGTAAAGAAATGCACTTATAGAATCATAGAATAATAGAATAGTTAGGGTTGGAAAGGACCTTAAGATCATCTAGTTCCAACAACCCTGCCATGGTCAGGGACACTTCACACAAAACCATGCCACCCAAGGCTCTGTCAAGCCTGGCCTTGAACGCAGCCAGGGATGGAGCATTCACAACTTCCCTTGGCAGCCCATTCCAGTGCCTCACCACCCTTAAAGTAAAGAACTTCTTCCTTATATCAAATCAAAACTTCCCCTGTTTAAGTTTGAACCCGTTACCCCTTGTCCTATCACTACGGTCCCTAAAGAAGAGTCCATCTGCAGCACCCTTATAGGCCCCCCTTCAGATACTGAAAGGCTCTGAGGTCTCCACGCAG
This sequence comes from Pezoporus wallicus, assembly GCF_028554395.1. Classification (NCBI taxonomy): domain Eukaryota; kingdom Metazoa; phylum Chordata; class Aves; order Psittaciformes; family Psittacidae; genus Pezoporus; species Pezoporus wallicus. The sequence goes on along the minus strand of NW_026635907.1, from coordinate 1,730,917 downwards.
CCTTCTCTTCTCCAGGCTGAACAGCCCCAACTTTCTCAGCCTGTCTTCATATGGGAGGTGCTCCAGTCCACTGATCATCCTTGTAGCCCTCCTTTGGACTTGTTCCAACAGTTCCATGTCCATTTCGTGTTGAGGACACCAGAAGTGAGGTCTCACAAGAGCAGAGTAGAGGGGCAGGATCACCTCCTTTGACCTGCTGGTCATGATCCTTTTGATGCAGCCCAGGATATGGTTGGCTTTCTGGGCTGCGAGCACACACTGCCAGCTCATGTTCATTTTCTCATCGAATAGCACTCCGAAGTCCTTCTCCACAGGGCTGCTTGAATCTTTTCTCTGCCCAACCTGTAGCTGTGCCTGGGATTGCTCCAACCCAGGTGTAGGACCTTGCACTTGTCATGGTTAAACTTCATAAGGTCAGCATCAATCCACCTCACAAGCATGTCAAGGTCCATTTGGATGGCATTGCTCCAGCATATGAACCAAACCACACAGCTTGTTGTCATCAGCAAACTTGCTGAGGGTGCTCTCAATCCCACTGTCCATGTCAGCGACAAAGATGTTGAACAAGACCGGTGCCAACACAGATCCTTGGGGGACACCACTCCTTACTGTTCTCCAGCTCAACAGTGAGCCATTGACCACAACTCTTTGTGTGCGACCACCCAGCCAGTTCTTTATCCACCAAGTGGTCCACCTATCAAATTGATGTCTCTCCAATTTAGAGACAAGGATGTCAAATGCTTTGCACAAGTCCAGGCAGATGACGTCAGCTGCTCTACCCCTGTCCATCAGTTCCCTAGCCCTATCATAGAAGGCCACCAAATTGGGTCAGGAAAGATTTCCCCTTAGTGAAGCCATGCTGGCTGTCACCAAGCACCTTGTTGTTTTTCACATGCCTTAGCATGCCTTCCAGGAGAATCTGCTCCAAGATTTTGCCAGGCACAGAGGTGAGACTGACTGGTCTGTAGTTCCCTGGGTAATCCATTTTCTCCTTCTTGAAAATGGGGATTATATTTCCCTTTTTTCCAGTTATAGGGAACTACACCTGACTGTCATGATTTTTCAAATGTGATGGACAATGAAAGGCAATACAAGCTATCCTAAGACGTATAGCTGGAACAAACGGGATAGTTCTCCCATTGCAATGGCCGCGCTCTGTAGAGGGAACCCAGTGCTTTACAGTGGAGTGTCTGTAAAGAGAGACTACTGAAGTTAACCAGGATGTGTCCCACCCATTCTAAAAACCAAGCAAAAAAATCCCAGTTTGTAGCAGATAAACACAAATCGTGGGTAAGCATCATCGTGATTATTAGCCTGTTAATGCCCAGAACAGGGAAACAGCTTGTCCCATGTTAGCATTTACCATGTGTTTCTTGTCATGACTTAGCTAAGATGCAGCTCCCCCTCTCTTCTCCTTAAGGAAGGCCTGTTTTGCTCTTTAGCCACTGTTCTGTCCCAGATTTGGGGGCTGCAGACAGAAACTGCTGGGAGTTTTATCTCCGTTTTCTGATCTGATTCCAGATTAAAGGCATCTTCATTGACAAGTTTCTCACTAATTCATAAAAAAGATACTTTGTATATCAAATCTCTATAGACCCTGCTTGGAGATAAGAACAAATTCAGCAATTTACAGAGCCTGGCTCCCTTCCCCCATCCTTCTCATATTCACATCTCTAACACGAAGACTTCTGGTTCACCTTTGAATCACTTATGTTCTCTTCTCCATTGCAATCAGCTCAGTCCTACATAAAGTGTAAAGTGCTGACATTTTCAAGCAGCCTAATGTTTCTTGCAGTCATGTAGCAGCCTTTCAAATGCAGAATCCTAGATGCCCTTGCTTTCCTTAATCAGGTAGCAGTGAAAGAGAAAAATGGAATAAAAAGACCTCATATATTCTGTTGTCCCCTACCCTGCAATTTGCTGTCTGTCCAAAATAATCCCCCTACATCCCTCCCATTATACAGATGTGGTGAGATCTCTGAACACAAATATTGTAAACCTCAACATAGCTCCATCGATTCACGTTAAGGGAAATAAATTTAATTCACTCAGCTTCTCATCATCTTACATCTCAGTTAGGGCAAATCATCTGTGCTTTCTCTGGAGTCGTTCTAATGTCTAAGTGCCACTGACTATTTTCTAGCCGAAATACGTGTGGCAAGAGAACAAATTGCCCCACAGTGGATTTCTTTTCTACTACAGTGATTTTACTGTTAAAGAGAAGAGTCAGCTTTGGAGTGGTGTTGCTTTGAGACTTGGATGGCAGGTTTTGTGGCTGACTGTAACAGCTTCATACAGGAATTTGCAGTCAATTTCTCTTTCTTGAAAAAGGAAAAATTATGGTATTTACACGTCCAAACTTTTATATCCATTCAAGAGCCACAACGATCCCTTTAGTTTTAAGGAGAATGATCCTTTTCTCAGCTTCCCACTTTCTTGAATTACCATTTTAATAACTAAATGGCTTGGTTTTGCAGATCTGTAATAAACAAAGCCTTTGGTAGGACATCTTAAACGCTGATAAAAGGATAGTCCTAGTGCCTGACTTCAGTCCTTTCTGAAACATGCTCTTTAGAGACATTGCACAACATAGACACAGTTTTGTTCAAGGCTGTGGATTCAAATTCTTGTTCTTCCACAGATTTACTATGTAATTCTGAATAGGGACTTTCTATCTTTAAAGACTATATATTTTTTTTTCTTTACTGTCTGCTTAACATTCTCGAAGGGGCAGGGGTTGTTAGCATGTGTTTACATCCGGCTGTGAATTGAATACTGAAGAAATCATCAGAATTTATTTTACTGCTTGTTGCCTCTCCACATCTACTTTAGTTTTCTCTCCCTTGACCTGTCTTATTGCCCTTTTTGATCTTAAAAGCCTCAATCACCATGGAAAGTTGAACTCCTAGGATTAATCCTTATCCTCTGGCCTTTTCAATCCTGTTCATTCCTTGCTGGCAAGTGCTACTCAGACCTTTCTCTGTGACATGCCAACACCAGAATTAAACCTATATGGCAAACTCAGAACTTGTCACCTACATGCTTAGCTTCTTCCTTTCTCACTTTTCCTCCTAGCTTCTAGGCCCTCTGGGAAATACGTCTCTCATAGACATTTATCTTGTCTGACTATAGAATAATGCTTTGAATTCCATCGTAAGAAAGCCTCTCACATTTTCCTCTTGCATTTACAGAGAATCTGTGGAGATAAACTGCCTACTTTGGGCTAAATTCAGATGTGGTGAGTAACACCTTATGGGGTATCATCAGTTTTCAAACAGATGAAGCTGAAAAAAGGACGTTTCCTTCACTAAAAAATCTGGTAATTCCTATGTGTTTTCACATAGGGACCTTCCAAGGCTTTTAAGGAAGACAAAACCAAAAACTATGCTAAGACCATTGCAGAAGAGGTTGTCACCTGCAGTAATGAGGATATATCTTTGCTTTGCAGGCTGAAAAGGGCTTCCCTGTGTGGAGATAGGGCCTGCGTGTAACATCACTTTCTTCTCCAGCTCTCCTGTTTTTGATGGAGGGAACAATTTCCCAAAGGCACCTCCATTCTGGAAATGGAGCAACAAATGGTGGGTCAACTGCTTTCAGAAAGACACAGCTGGAGAGATGAAGTTTTCACTCCCAGTTCTCCATCACTTCCCAGTTGCCCCAGTATGTTTGCTTCCGTGGCTTCACTTTCTAGTCAATACTTTTCTTGTGGATAAAAATGAGCTCCAAATACTGAAGAAGTGGCTTCTTCCAGTTTATTGCATAGCTCCTATCTGGTTGTCTCGATCAGGTTTTTCTACTTACAACAGAAAATATATTTGGGGACGGAAGAAATTTTTTAAACTGACTATTCTCAGTTTTAGAAAATAGCTTTTTTTCTTTGGAAGTCACAGAATTCCCAACCAGTTCTAACTATAAAGTTAAGTTGCCAGGTAGAGCAGGATCCAAGCTTGGCACTCCAGGCACGGTTGTCTCTGTTCATTCCTTCTCTCTAGAGGAAGAGTTGCAAAAGCAGACCACGAGTTTGGGTTTTTAGGCAGCAAACTCCAAACCTATGGCTACTGGCACTCCAAACCTATGGCTACTAGAAGTTTTATCCTTTCTCTTGTGCAATGTGCCGCTGATGCAAGTGATGCTACAGATGCTATTTCAGCTTTTTATAACTTCAGACACATAAATTCTCTCCCCAGCATCCTTGTATTGTTGAGTGTGTTAAATGAAATGGAAAAAAAAAAAAAAAAAAGGTTTGAAAATTTGTGCTTACCATTCATTATATTTAAAGTATTTCAGTAGAAAGACTGAGTAGAAAAAGAAAGGCAACAGTGATTGCATGGCACTGTTCATATGCTTAGGTTGGAGGATTATATTTTGCTAAGCCTTCCAGGAAAACAAACCTCAGGAAAAAAAAGAATGCTTTATGGAGATTGTTGTGGTTTAAGCCCAGACGTAAATCAGAACCATGCAATCTCTTTCTCACTCCCCCACCTTCCTCCCCCCCCCCCAGCTCTTAGAGGGATGGGGAGGAGAATCTAAAGAATGTGACTCCCATGGGTTGACATAAGAGCAGTCCAGTAACTAAGGTATAACACAAACCACTACTGTTACCACCAATAATAATAATGATAAGGGAAATAACAAGGGAAGAGAATACAATCACTCACCACCCACCGACCGATACCCAGCCTGATCAAGCAGGGATCTAGCCCTCCCGGGTAACTGCCCCAGTTCTACATCCTGGGCATGACGTGCTGTGGTATGGAATACCTCTTTGGCTATTTTGGGTCAGGTGTCCTGTCTCTGCTTCTTCCCGGCTTCCCCTCCTCCCTGGCAGAGCATGAGACTCCTCGGTCAGAGTAAACATGACTTAGCAACAAGTAAAGACATCGGTGTTATCAGCACTGTTCCCAGGCCGAAAGTCAAAACCGCAGCACTGCACCAGCTACTAAGAAGGAGAAAATGACTGCTACCACTGAACCCAGGACAGAGATATAAGGCTGTTGTGTCACCAATCCATGATATTTTGGCTTGCTTTGATTTCTTCACTGCCTGTCTCCACCATCAGCTGGATGTATCATTTTGAGCAGTCTTGCTTCTTTTTTTGCCTATTGATTTAGCTAAATTAATAGTACATAATATCTGGCATCCTATTATATTTTAATTTGTTTTGCTATTAATGTTGTGCCTCATGTTTGATTATTTCTTCCAGGGTGATGGAAAATAAAGGAAAGTGACAATAATACTGTGGATTAAACTGGTTTGGAGGAATTGCTGGGGTATGAGGAAGGACCAGAGATAAGTCAGGGACCATATTTTGCATGAGAAAACACTTCAAAGTGCATGCCACCACCTGCTTTCTGTGGTGTTTCTTTGTTTTGAAGAGATGCTATTTGAAGATATTTAGCCAGAATTCACTTTCTAAGTAGGAGAAGTAAAGAAAGTGAGACAGCCCATCTAATTTCTGAATCATCATCAGAGCTGAAGCGCCTGTTCTCTCCCTGTCTCCATTCTCTAAGAGGAGCCTACAGTGGCCACACGCCTAGTATTGGCTTGGCAGGTTAGAGGCTAAGACTGTCTGAAAGGCATCTGGGATTTTGTTCTTTTTTCCACCTTCTTCCATTTGTGCTTAAATGAACATAACTCCTGCAACTATACAAACAGGAACATGAATGACTTAAATGTGCTGAAAATGAGGTGTACCAGGGACATACTAAAAGTCTTGTTGAGCATCATTATCATTAGGAACTCAAATAAGTAAAACATAGCTAATTACACCATCCTGTCCTCAGCCTTCATGCTGGCTGAAAATTGATATTAAATGTGAAGATTCGGTTCAGCCCATACTTTAATTTTAATAAGCAATTATCTGCCTAACAGAGAGGAGACTGGCTCCTGCATTCCTATCCTACAGTCCAGAATCTCATTTTCAGCCACTCTGACACAGACCTGCATACTTTCAGTGATTAAGATATTAACATTTCACTGCTGAGACCATAGGTCTGAGCTAATAAAATATATGCCACTTGGTAAGGGAGGAGACTGGGAACTGCCCAGTAGTTTGGGGAGATTTTGACAACCTTCATGGGGCAGGACATGAAACAGGAGGACAAGCAGTGTACTTAAGTTGGTCGAGTGTTTTTCAGAAGAGTTCCTTACTGGAAAATGTTGAGTTATGATCACGAAATGTGTCTTGAGATTGGTATTTATTTCACTGGACATTTTCATTTGCAGCAGGTGGCACTGAAGGTGAAATGTAGCCTTCCAAAACAAGTCACTGACCCACAAGCAACCAAGGTCTGTGAGACCCAAGTATAAGGAGTAAGCATGGATGTACAGCAAATATGTTCTCTACACCCAACAGGACTAGATCTCTACTCTATCAGGGCCTATAAGAGAGTAAAACCCATTCTACCATCTCCAGGTAAAACACTTAAAGAATCCTGCTGTTGGAATGAATCAATATCAACTGAATTACCATTAGTAATATTAGTAACCATAATCTTTTTTATTTCTGACAATTCTAGCAAGAGTTCTTTGCATCACTTTAAAGAAGAAGAGGAAAGATAGAGCAATGGCTCAGTTTTTATTAAGTCCTCTTTGTCTTCTAGCACAGATGGAGTTCACATGAATAGCTATCGTTGCTGCAGAATATGAGGGATTATTACGAATAGGGCATCAAATGATCGAAAATACCATTTAGAATAATTACATTATCATATTTTCATATGGAAATTATTTTCTAAGCAAATGTTGCCTGTTTTCAGAAGTTGAAAGCAACTCTAAATACATCCTTCTGTATGTCACAGAACAAAACAATTTTTAAGTTTAAACCCCATTATTTTGGAAGAGCTACTTATTTCAAGTAGGTGGCAGTTTTCTTCCCCTCCCCTAGCCTACAGATTTCAGTAGCTATTCCCCTCTCACAATTTTCATTCAGCCTGTTCTTTAGAAGCCAATTGCAACCTTTAAAGTAGTCATCTATTTCCAAATGGAAATCTTCACATCTTGCTCTTTAGGCTGCTTTTTCAAACTTTTAATAAATTTCCTCAGATTGTAGAGATGGTAATGACACTAAATAGTGGAGGGTTTTCATGAAATGTTCTGAACCTCAGTTCTCTCCTCACCCTTTCTTTTGTCCACTGCTCCTTGCAATTTTGCAGAATTTCAACAATTGCTCATTCAAGAACAGATGCCTTTACTCTCTGTCCTGGGTTCAGCAGGAGCAGTCATGTTTTTTTTTTTTTTCCTTTGTGCTAGCTGGTGCAGTGCTGTGTTTTGACTTCCAGCCTGAGAACAGTGTTGGTGAAGTCAATGTTTTCAGTTGTTGCTAAGTGATGTTTACCCTGAACAAGGACTTTGTGAGGCTCATGCTCTGCCAGGGAGGAGGGGAAGCCGGGAGGAAGCAGAGATGGGGCGCCTGACCCGGGCTAGCCAGGGAGGTATTCCATACCACAGCACGTCATGCCCGGGGTGGGGGGTAACTGGGAGTTACCCGGAAGGACACGGGGCTTCCGGGGGGAACTCGTCTTCTTGGCCGGTGGTATCGTATTCTCTTCCCTTGTTATTTTCCCTTATCATTGTTGTAGTTGACAGTTGCGGTGGTGATTTGTGTACATTGGTTGCTGGACTGTTCTTGTCTCAACCCGTGGGAGTTGCACTCTTTCGATCCTCCTCCCCGTTCCTCCGGGAGTGGGGAAGGGGAGAACCCCTGTGGGGGGGGACGGACCTCGATTGTTGTCAGCTCGGCACCACTCACTGGGAGTGAGTGAACAAGTTACCTGACTGGGTTTAAACCACGACAGTTCTTTTTGGCGCCCAACGTGGGGCACGAGGGGTTGAGATAAGAACAGATCTGACTGGATTGGTAGTCACTTGTCACAATGCTGATTTATTGGCTCTCAAGGTTGTTCCTCTTGATCTCACAGTTTCAGTATATCATATCTTACGTCCATCCAGTATTTGCTGTATTAGTGTTTTTCAAGTGTGGGGCTTGGGCTAAGGTTTTTGTCCCATTGTACTTTATGGTAATGACTTGAAATACAATAGAATCATTGATCATGAAACTGATCTGGCTTATGTTCCCAGTGTGGTCACCACCTTTATACTTTGGGAGGTATATGATGGAGGTGCTTAGCAATTACACATCTTTTTTCTCCTCCTCAGGTGCTCAACCTGTAAAGGAGACATTCTTTTACCCTCCCAGTCGTCCCCCCAGACCATATACATTTGAGAGTTTTGAATTTTTTGAATGGCCTTTTAATGCTGTTGAGACTTGTTTGCTGATGGTGATGGGAATCACCATGCTAACACGCATACAGAGTGTGTTTTGCCCACTACTGATTTCAAGAGTTAAGCAGAGTCAGGTTTGGGTCTTGTCTGGGGTCAAACGGCAATGTAGGAGGACCGAGAGATTTTCCCTGAGGCTGGACAGCCATGAGTGGCAGGGTGTGTGGGATAGTATGGGCAAGTATCTAGGTCAGTGGGCCCCTCCAGTACTTTGGAATTTCACTACCGAACAACTGCAAAATCCAGAAGAATTAGTAAAACACTTAAATGAGGTGTGTGGTCATTCTGGCCATACCAGAGATGGACAAATCACGGCAACGTGCTGGGGCTTGGCCTATGCTTACAGGGCCTTGTTCAACACTATCCAGCACCTTCAAAAGGAAAAGAATGTCGGCGGATTTGAGGGCAAAGTGACAGTCGCTACTCAAACTTTGGCTGCAATGAACTGCGCAGCTACCCCAGCGGCAAGTACAGCAGCTGCTCAAACTTCAACTGCAACAGACAGCGCGGTTACCCCAGCTCCAAGCACAGCAGCTGCACCAGCCCCAGCAACAAGTACAGTCGCTACTCAAACTTTGGCCTCAATGAACAGAGCAGCTACCCCAGTGGCAAGTACAGCAGCTGCTCAAACTTCAACTGCAACAGACAGCGCGGTTACCCCAGCTCCAAGTACAGCAGCTACACCACCCCCAGCAACAAGTACAGTTGCTACTCAAACCACAGTGATAATCACTGCAGCCAAACCAGAGGACCAATTCGTACCAATATCGGTTGCCCCTGTACGCAAGAGAACAAGCAAAAAGGAGGCAAAAACGGTGAAGCGAGATGAAGAGCCAATGAATTCACCACCCGGTCCAGAATCTGATCAGGAGTCATCATCACATGACGAAGAAGAAGAAGAAGAGGTAACTTCTCGACCTCGGACCTCAACCGAGCTGCGGAATATGCGAAAAGATTTTACCCGTCAACCAGGGGAGCACATCATCACCTGGTTACTCCGATGCTGGGACAATGGGGCCGATGGTCACGAACTAGAAGGTACAGAAGCCAAGCAGCTGGGATCACTTGCTAGAGAAGGGGGAATTGACAAAGCAATCGCAAGAGAGAAAACGTCCCTCAGCCTTTGGAGGCGGCTCTTGGCAGCTGTGAAAGAAAGGTTTCCGTACAAGGACGATGTTACGAGTCGTTCGGCCAAGTGGACTACTATAGACAAAGGCATCCAGTCTCTGAGGGAATCGGCCATCGTAGAGATGATCTATCACATTAAGCCGAATAACGGGGATACACCTATAGATCCAGATGAAGTTGAATGTACACGACCCATGTGGCGAAAACTTACACGGAATGCACCGTCATCATATGCCCATTCATTGGCAACAGTAACCTGGAATGACATAGTACCACTAACAGTGGATGAAATGGTTCATAAACTCCGAGAGTTCGAAGACAACCTCACCCCTTCCATCATCTCAGCTGTGGAAAAACTGTCCCAGGACCTCAAACAATTGAGGGACGATCTATCTGATTTATCCAGCTCCTCACGTGTACCAACACACGTCTCAGCTATTAACAAAAGGCGTCCTATTGTTCAAGAGAGGAGATACAGGAGGTATACGCCACGGGGTACCCTATGGTTTTACCTGCTGGATCACGGAGAAGACATGACAAAGTGGGATGGAAAACCTACTTCAGCTTTGGAGGAACGGGTGAGTGAACTGAAGAGGGGAGCAAGGGCCAAGACTGATTGTCCCATGAGAGCTACGGCTTCAGTCTCTGGTGAGCAGTTTCCCAGATGGAATGGAAGAGCTGATTTTACTCCAGCTCCTGTGATAACGAAGAATAATCCCTTTCAACACGACTTAAGTGTCCAAAGCTGTGACGACCATTAGAGGGGCCCTGCCTCCAGCCAGGTGGAGGTAGGGGACAATCGGATTTACTGGACTGTGTGGATCAGATGGCCTGGCACATCAGTCCCACAGAAGTATAAGGCTCTAGTAGATACCGGTGCACAGTGTACCCTGATGCCATCAAGCTGTCAAGGGGTGGAACCCATCTATATTTCTGGAGTAACAGGAGGATCCCAAGAGTTGACTGTGCTGGAGGCTGAAATCAGCCTGACTGGGAGGGAGTGGCAAAAGCACCCTATTGTGACTGGTCCAGAGGCTCCATGCATCCTCGGCATAGACTACCTCAAGAGAGGGTACTTCAAAGACCCAAAAGGGTACCGGTGGGCTTTTGGTATTGCTGCTTTGGAGACTGAGGAAATTGAGCAGCTGTCCAGCTTGCCTGGTCTCTCAGAAGATCCCTCTGCTGTGGGGTTGCTGAAAGTTGAAGAACAACAAGTGCCAATTGCGACCGCAACAGTGCACCGGCGGCAATATCGCACCAACCGAGACTCCCTGATTCCCATCCATCAGCTGATCCGTAGACTGGAGAGTCAGGGGGTGATCAGCAGGACCCGCTCACCCTTTAATAGCCCCATATGGCCAGTGCGAAAGTCTAATGGAGAATGGAGACTAACAGTAGACTATCGTGGCCTGAATGAAGTCACACCACCATTGAGTGCTGCCGTACCGGACATGCTAGAACTTCAGTAGGAACTAGAGTCAAAGGCAGCCAAGTGGTATGCCACGATTGATATTGCCAATGCATTTTTCTCAATTCCTTTGGCACCAGAGTGCAGGCCACAGTTTGCTTTTACTTGGAGGGGTGTCCAGTTCACTTGGAACCGACTGCCCCAGGGGTGGAAACACAGCCCTACCATTTGCCACGGACTGATCCAGAATGCACTGGAACAAGGGCAAGCTCCAGAACACCTGCAATACATTGATGACATTATTGTGTGGGGCGATACAGCGGAAGAAGTCTTTGAGAAAGGGAGGAAAATAATCCAAATCCTGCTGAAAGCCGGTTTTGCCATAAAACGGAGTAAGGTCAAGGGACCTGCGCAGGAGATTCAATTTTTGGGAATAAAATGGCAAGATGGACGTAGACAGATCCCCACAGATGTGATCAACAAGATAACAGCAATGTCTCCACCAACTAATAAGAAAGAAATGCAAGCTTTCTTGGGTGCAGTGGGGTTCTGGAGAATGAACATCCCGAATTACAGTTTGATTGTAAGCCCTCTCTATCATGTGACCCGGAAGAAGAATGATTTTAAATGGGGCCCTGAGCAGCAACAAGCCTTTGAGCAAATTAAACGCGAGATAGTTCATGCAGTAGCCCTTGGACCAGTCCGGACCGGACCAGATGTAAAAAATGTGCTGTATACTGCAGCTGGGGAGAACGGTCCTACCTGGAGCCTCTGGCAGAAAGCTCCAGGGGAGACTCGAGGTCGACCCCTCGGCTTTTGGAGTCAGGAATATAAAGGATCTGAGGCCAGCTATACCCCAACTGAGAAAGAGATACTGGCAGCCTATGAAGGGGTTCGAGCTGCTTCAGAAGTGATTGGCACTGAAGCACAGCTCCTTCTGGCACCCCGGTTGCCCGTGCTGGGCTGGATGTTCAAAGGCAGGGTCTCCTCTACACATCACGCAACTGATGCTACATGGAGTAAATGGGCTGCACTAATTACACAACGAACTCGAATAGGAAATCTCAGTCGTCCAGGCATTCTAGAAGTCATCATGGACTGGCCAGAGGGCAAAGATTTTGGAATGTCACCAGAGGAGGAGGTGGTGCGCGCTGAAGAGGCCCCACCATATAATAAACTGTCAGAAAGTGAAAAGCTGTATGCCTTGTTTACTGATGGCTCTTGCCGTATTGTGGGAAAGCATCGGAGATGGAAGGCAGCTGTATGGAGTCCTGGACGACAAGTTGCAGAAACTGCTGACGGAGAGGGTGAATCGAGTCAGTTTGCCGAGGTGAAAGCCATCCAGCTGGCCCTGGACATTGCTGAACGAGAAAAGTGGCCAGTACTTTATCTCTATACTGACTCATGGATGGTGGCAAATGCCCTGTGGGGGTGGTTGCAGCAATGGAAGCAGAGCAACTGGCAACGCAGAGGTAAACCCATCTGGGCTGCTGCACTGTGGAAAGATATTGCTGCCAGGGTGCAGAACCTGGTGGTGAAGGTACGTCATGTAGATGCCCATGTACCCAAGAGTCGGGCCACTGAGGAACACCAGAAAACACCAGAACAACCAACAAGTGGATAAAGCAGCTAAGATTGAAGTGGCTCAGATGGACTTAAATTGGCAACATAAAGGTGAATTATTTTTGGCCCGGTGGGCCCATGACACTTCAGGCCATCAGGGCAGAGATGCAACATATAGATGGGCCCGTGATCGAGGGGTGGACTTAACAATGGACACTATTGCCCAGGTTATTCATGAGTGTGAAACATGTGCTGCAATTAAACAAGCCAAGCGGTTAAAGCCTCTTTGGTATGGAGGACGATGGTTGAAGTATAAATATGGGGAGGCCTGGCAGATTGACTATATCACACTGCCACCAACCCGCCAAGGCAAGCGCCATGTGCTTACCATGGTGGAAGCAACCACCGGGTGGCTGGAAACATACGCTGTGCCCCATGCCACTGCCCGGAACACTATCCTGGGCCTTGAGAAACAGATTTTGTGGCGACACGGCACCCCAGAGAGAATTGAGTCAGACAATGGGACTCATTTCCGAAATAACCTTATAGATATTTGGGCCAAAGAGCATGGCATTGAGTGGGTATATCACATCCCCTACCATGCACCAGCCTCTGGGAAAATTGAACGGTACAATGGGCTGTTAAAAACTACACTGAGAGCAACGGGTGGGGGAACTTTCAAGCATTGGGATACACACTTACCAAAGGCCACCTGGTTGGTCAACACCAGAGGATCTGCCAACAGGGCTGGCCCAGCCCAGTCAGAACTTTTACATATTGTAGAGGGGGACAAAGTTCCCGTGGTGCATATGAAGAATTTGCTGGGGAAGACAGTCTGGGTTATTCCTGCTTCAGGTAAAGGCAAACCCACTCGTGGGATTGCTTTTGCTCAGGGACCTGGATATACTTGGTGGGTAATGCGGGAAGATGGGGAAGTCCGATGTATACCTCAAGGGGATTTGATTTTAGGGGAAAACAGCCAGTGAACTCAATTGTATGCCGTTGCCTGCTGTGTAATGCTTTTATAGCCCATCAACTAGATGTCTCCAGGTCACCAGCGACTGGCCCTGACTTCCCTCCAGCCATCATCCCAACAGAGAATGAACTTTGAACATCATGGACCGAATGGACTAGGCAGCATTATAGGGATTGGTCCATGCACTAAGAAAATGATCTTTTCCTCTTGGTCTGTATGTATATGGATGTATATATATGGGAGAGCGATGGTGTATTGAAAATGTGGGATCTGAGCACGACGTGAATGGTATGGAATAAGGGGTGGATAATGTCCTGGGTTCAGCAGTAGCAGTCATGTTTTTTGTTTTTTTTTTTCTTTGTGCTAGCTGGTGCAGTGCTGTGTTTTGACTTCCAGCCTGAGAACAGTGTTGGTGAAGTCGATGTTTTCAGTTGTTGCTAAGTGATGTTTACCCTGAACAAGGACTTTGTGAGGCTCATGCTCTGCCAGGGAGGAGGGGAAGCCGGGAGGAAGCAGAGATGGGGCGCCTGACTCGGGCTAGCCAGGGAGGTATTCCATACCACAGCACATCATGGCCAGGGTGGGGGGTGACTGGGAGTTACCCGGAAGGACACGGGGCTTCCGGGGGGAACTCGTCTTCTTGGCCGGTGGTATCGTATTCTCTTCCCTTGTTATTTTCCCTTATCATTGTTGTAGTTGATAGTTGCGGTGGTGATTTGTGTACATTGGTTGCTGGACTGTTCTTGTCTCAACCCATGGGAGTTGCACTCTTTCGATCCTCCTCCCCGTTCCTCCGGGAGTGGAGGAGAACCCCACTCCGGGAGTGGGGGACAACACGGACCTCGATTGTTGTCAGCTCGGCACCACTCACTGGGAGTGAGTGAACAAGTTACCTGACTGGGTTTAAACCACGACACTCGCACACCACAGAATTTGGGAAATTTGTCAGAAAAATGGGGATGAGGATGTATGTGTAAACAGGGACAGTTGAAGTAGAACTGGATCTCAAAAGAGCAGTAAATACTTAGCTCTCACCCCGTTCCTGGCAAAAATATTCTTTTCAGGAAGAGAAAGAAGAAACTGGGAGGTGACTTTATGCTACTGAATTTACCTCCAGCTGGTGCTTTACAATCGGTGCCTGCAGTGAACTGGAAGTTTTTGAAAGCTAGGTTTTTGAAAGCTACGGCAGTGTGCTCAGTAGGCATGCTCCCTGCAGAATTGCTGGAGATAAGAGGTGACCAGTAGATCAGAATTCATTAACTCTTGAGTCTGCCCAAGTGCCTCACTGAGATTCTGGAGCTTCTGGCTGAGCAATGTGTCAAGATGATGTGGTTCAGGGCTGTACTGGATTAACTGGTGGAGAGCCTCCAGAGTGGAGAAAGAAGGGATAAATCCTCAGGCTGCATTTAAGAGGAAATTTCTGGAACCCTACTGCCCATAAAATGGATTAAGAAGAATGTTCGGGAATGCAGTATAAAAGATGCAGGTGTCCTGAAAAAGATATTGTGGTCATGTGTGTACTTGTGTAGCAGTACTTTTAGACTTCATCAGCCATCTAACCCCACAGCAGATAGGTACCCAATGCTGTCACTAGGAGGGCAAATGCAATCTTGATCAAGGGTATAATCAGATACAGCAGGGAAGTAATGTTTCTTGGTGTGTTATGAAACCATTAGTGGAAAATGGCATCCCAGTGCTTCCACACTTCAAAAGAGGAAGTGGGTGAATTAGAAAAGCATTCAGAAAAAAATTACAAGCCTGTTTTAGAGTATGGAAAATCTATCTCACTGTGAGAGATTTAAGAAGTCGAATCTATTCAGTTTATCTGGGAGTAGATTACAAGGTGAATTGATCATAGTCTACAAATATCTATGTTGGGAAGAGATTTCAGAAAGCAGACAATTCTTTAATTGTGTAAAGTTTAATGAGATTCAGTAGTTTGAAACAAAGCTATTGTTAACTCAGAGTAGGAATGTGGTGTAGACTTTTTGACTGTGAAGATAATTAACCATTGAAGCAGTTTAACTGGGTATATGGAAGACTTTCTGTCACATGAAAATGAGCTAAAGATAAACTATTATTTAAACTCAATTAAGTGCTTAGTGCAGACATAGCTAGCAAGGTTTTGTGGTCTGGGGTTATGCACATCAGATTAGATGGCTGTGATGGTCCTTCTAAGTTATAATTCTTCATTAATCATTATTGTATCAAAGGGATGCTTCTTTAGAAAGGGCAGAATTTACTCTGAAGGCTGCAATTAAGAGCACTACATTATCACCTATTTAATTCTATTGTAACATAAATGAGCTATAAAATTTAAAAGACTTGAAGAAATAAAACAGACTGCACTTCTCACAGCTTGCTGTTTCTACCCTGAATAGTCAATGTTCACATATTCATCCTCCTGGTTTTTAGCCTTCATAAGCCATCTAACCTCACTACAAACTTGATCTTCAGGAACAATAGTATGGGGAACTATGCATCTCTTCCTTTGCTGTTCTCTGGGATTGAACTCCCATCCCCTCTGACCTGATGGGACAAAAAGACTGCCGGGAAGCAAAGCAAGATAATTAGGGCATGCCCTGATTTTGTTTGTTTTCTTATTTTAAAGCTGCCTTTTAAAGAACCTTATGAAAAACACAGAGAAATAACAACATTGTCATCTTCTGTGCCAGCTTGTCCATAAGGATTCTAGTCACGTGACAGATAAAATACATCGATAAAAACCTTACTCAGTTCTGGGAGAGATTAAAAAACTAAAATGCATGCTGAAATACTTTGGACCAATCAAAAGTATTGAATGAAAGTGAAATACTGTGTTTTAACAAAATGAAAGAGTCCATATACAGAAATGTAAAGACTTTCAAAGGGATATTCAGATTTAAAGAAGAGATCCCCTGTACCAAAAGTAAAGCTATTTGAATCACCAATATTTTAAAATTAACCTGTGTGCTCTCATTATGAACAGTCAAAATGTGGGATGGGAAGCAGACAAATGATGAAAAGAATAATGGAAAGAAGGCCAATATATTGAATGTGTTTTTATGTTTTAGATGGTGAAAAACAGTTATAAAATTTGTTTTTCATAAAAAGAAGGCTTAAGAAAAGCCTCTCCCTGCACCACAGTGGAAACAATCCTGTGCCTTCAAGCTCATGAAGTATGTAATTTCCCTTGGATTCTGATACTTGTTTTAGGCAATTTGGTCTCTAAGATGTTATGCTGACATTCCTTTTTTTTTCCCTAGGCAGCTTTGCAGACTTTGTCTCTGAGCTGTTTATATGTGTTGTGGTTTTGACCTCCTGCAGTGGGTTAAACTTCTGTCCCAAACAGATGGAGCCAATGTGCCACAAGACCAATGTGCAAAACCATTTGGGGCTTGTGCGGCTAAATGACTCAGTACCCCAAAGTTTCATTATGAGTTGGGGTGAAGTTAGCTCTTTCCATCTGAGTTTACAAAAACAGATTCCCACAAGGTCTTCCAAAAACTGTGTCATGTTCTTGAACCCCACTGGGCAACTAAGAGCAAATGAACCACACCTGATTTTCTTAAGACAAGTAATTATCATAAATTTAGTAATTTACAGTCACAAAACTAGAGCTGAAGAGAGCCACGGGTGATCTACAGACTCTGTAGGTATCCTCTGGCTTTGAGACATGGTGAGTCTCAGTCTGCCCTTTGTAAAGTTAGTAGGATAGAGGCACATAAATCTAAACCATCCTCAGATAAGAATAGATCTCCTTATCCAAGAGTGAAACAAGCCTACAGCTGGAAGCTTTATGCTAAGACTCTTGCTTGCCCTCCTTCATTTCATCCCTATTCACATTCATCTGTTATAGCTCCTCTGAGAAAGTGCTCTATTTTCAAGACAGTGTAAAAAAGGAGATTATGTTCTCTCTCACTCCACTCCTAACCCTGCAAACCATTAAGGAAACCAGTCTTCTAGTCTACACAATTCAGTCTTGATAAATCAGTTACCAATGGGAAATATACTGGTTACTTGACAAGTTCCCAACTGGTTATAACAAGAGCTGGCAAAAGTCACAGTATGATTAAAGCTTGCTTTCTGTTAAAGTATTTTCCCTCCCACTGAGGCATCTCTGGACACCTATTCTTGCCTTTCAGTCGTTCTTCCGCCTGCTGACAACAAAACCTCCCCTAAGGAAACACCTGCCTGAGTTGGGAAAGGCAGTGGGAACTTTCTCATGGTGATATGGGAGAGTTTGAGCAGGGAAGTAGATCTGAGGTCTTTTCATGAGTTTTTGGAATCTGATCATCGCTCCCCCCCTCTAGGGCAAAAGTCTTGGAAGACAAATCCCCATCTTGATTTAGACATTTTGCAACTCACCTAATTCTTCTATGATTCTATGATTCTATCTGTATCTGCCACTAGTAAAATTTCAATGACCATCTTCACCCAAGAGGCATCCATAAGGAATGCAAGGAAATTAGCAAGGAAGCGACTCAGAGTAGACACATCCATCAGCCTGTTACCTTCCATAGGGTCCATGACAAAATCAGCTCATTCTTGCATTATGAAGTGTATTCTCATAGGTACAGGATGAGACAGGCTGTTCCAATAACATAGTTACCAATGGTTAGCATGAGCAAGTGGGACCCCAGAAATGGCAAAGTTTTTCAAATGCACAAACAATGGTGAAGTGACAAATTTCCACTGAAATATAATGGAATTTGGACACTAATGTTTATTCATACATTTAAAATTTCGCTGGTCTTTGGGATACTGGCAGATATAATTATTCCTTCTTAATTATGAGAGGAAACTGGAAAGCTAATTAATTGATGAAAATAGGAATATGAGAAAAAACTAATTAGTCCTCTAAGGGTGGTGAAACACTGGAACAAGTTGCCCAAAGAAGTGATAAATGCTCCACCCCTGGTGGTGCTCAAGGCCAGGTGGGTCAGAGCCTTGGGTAACATGGTTTGCTGTAAGGTGTCCCTGTTTATGGCAGGGGGGTTGGAACTAGACGATCTTAAGGTAATTTCCAACCCTAACTATTCTATGATTCTGTGATTAAAGGGAAGAAGGAGATCATTTAGGCCAGAGTGTCCATGCATATATTTGTTGCACATTACAGGATATAGCCAATGACACTCTCAGATACTAAAATGAAACAGAAAGGAGTTTCTAGAGAGTGCACCACCAAACTGTGAGCCTTGTGGCTGTGAGATGTGGTGAATGCTAGAATATAAAATGACCTAACCACTTAGGTTGCTAGCTAGTCCTACAACTTTTTTCATTGCAGAAGCATAGTTTGGGCCCAGCAACTGGTTTGACTTCAGTGTGATAGTACAGTGCATTATGGGGAAAGTAGCAAATGAGTTTGTTTCCTGCCTGAATTACTCTAATGATAGCTGGGGTTTTCAGACAGAAATAAGAATGAAATCTTGTTGCTTTTATTGAGGACCTTTAGAGAGCAGATCACCCATGTTCCGCTTACCCACGTCTATAGTAGTCTGCTGGATAGAAGATAAACCAACCTTGCCTAATATGATCATAGAATCATAGAATCACAGAATCATTGAATAGTTAGGGTTGGAAAGGACCTTAAGACCATCTAGTTCCAACTCCCCTGCCATGGGCAGGGGCACCTCGCACTAAACCATATCACCCAAAGCCTCGTCCAACCTGGTCTTGAACACTGCCAGGGATGGAGCATTCACAACCTCCCTTGGCAACCCATGCCAGGGCCTCACCACCCTAACAGGGAAGAATTTCCTCCTTATATCCAATCTAAACTTCCCCTGTTGAAGTTTGAACTTGTTACTCCTTGTCCTATCACTACAGTCCCTAATGAAGAGTCCCTCCCCAGCATCCCTGTAGGCCCCCTTCAGATACTGGAAGGCTGCTATGAGGTCTCCACGCAGCCTTCCCTTCTCCAGGCTGAACAGCCCCACTTTCTCAGCCTATCTTCATACAGGAGGTGCTCCAGTCCCCTGATCATCCTCGTGGCCCTCCTCTGGACTTATTCCAACAGTTCCATGTCTTTTTTATGCTGAGGACACCAGATCTGCACACAATACTCCAGGTGATGCAACCATATAGCAAATGTTTCCAGTACAGAATTTTCCATGGCTAGGAAGCTGACCTTCGAGGCTTTCACATCTACTGTTCAGCAGAAAAAGCAGCAATATATCAGTTATCTCTCCATCAGCTATTCTTTGACCTTGCTGATGACTTTCTAGATGGACATTTTGTCAGTTCAGTATCTGGTACTTTTCTGGAGGCCTTTGCTTCCAGCCATTTACTGAAAACCACGTCTTGAGTCTAATACAAGGAAAATTCCTATACTTTACATGGATTCTTTGATAATTTTAGCAGAAGAGCTAATGATTCTTTTACATGCTTAAATGGAGGATATGCACGGCATGACCTCCTCAAAAAACAGTTTTCCATCGAGTAACTGAACTCTGAAGATAAGGTTACCAGCTCAGGCTCAGCATCCATTTTTGCTCTCTATTCATCTCTCCCCAGCCCTGGTGTTTTGTTTTTGGGGTTTGGGTTTTTGTTTGTTTGTTTTTTTTTTTCTATTAGTCTCTTTTACATGCTCTTCTAAGTGATTATCTCTGTTTCTGCAGTACTCTCACTTAGTCATGAAAGTGTCAGGTTGTTGTCTAATTCTTGCTGGTGAAACTCTCTGAGGGTCATTGAGATGACACCAGATTTATATCAACACAACTGGTATCACAAGGTGATCATAATGCTCTTTCTCAAGTTCAGCATGAGCTCGTGTCAGAGCTGTGCTTTCTTCTTCATTATCTCACTTTTACTTCATGTGGCATCTTTCTTATCTGAAAATAGCTCCTAACTGAGCCATGCCTTGACAACAGTAGATGGAGGGTTACAAGTCTTGCAAGTCTGGTCATAAACTAGAAAAAGGCTGTGTATTCCAAGGATTTAGGATCATTTGAGAAAGTGTATAGGTCCAGCTATTAGTTCAGATTGCAAAGTGATATTTTCTTTTTTAGTCTTTTCATTAGGTTAGTTAACTAGAAAGTCATAGTTATTAATAAATCTTACTATAAATGAAAATTGTAGAAAATAAGGCATAGGATTAATTACTTTAGTGCAGAGAAATTACTTCAACGAAACATTTTTTGTTTCTAAATCCCAGCTTTCTTTCTCAGTGTAAAACTTTTCCTTAAAATTTGGTCACTGTCTATACATTTCAATATGATGGATTTCTTATGATTTGTTCTACTTATTACCACTTCTTCATTTTGAGTCTTCTGTAAAATTTTAACTGCGTTTTTAACTTTTCTTCCAGTCATAGAATCATAGAATAGTTCGGGTTGGAAAGGATCTTAAGATCATTTATTTCCAACCCCCCTGCCATGGGCAGGGACACATCACACTAAACCATGTCACCCAAGGCTCTGTCCAACCTGGCCTTGAACACTGCCAGGGATGGAGCATTCACAACTTCCCTGGGCAACCCATTCCAGTGCCTCACCACCCTTACAGTAAAGAACTTCTTCCTCATACTTCTATTTGAGTCCATTTTCTTAAGTGAAACTGCCAGAAACTACCAGAGAACTAAGTTTTATGCAGTTTCTTTAGAGCTTCAGTTGCCAGCGGAAACAACTGGTTTTCAAGAAGAATGTGAGGATGCAACAAAAGTACTGTAAAACAATCTAGAAAAAGGTGACATTGTAATAATCCAGTAATTTTTTTTTAATATGGCTGAGAACTGCAGCATACATTTTCCTGGAAAAATAGCAGTGCTCTTCCTATTACAGAAGAAAATAGATACAATTTTGCCTGTACTTGCACTCCTGTGATCAGCACTTTACGTAATCTTTGCAGTAACAACTGTAGAAAACCTAGAAAATTCTGCAAGTTTTTCAACTCAAAAGTTCTGCACAACTCTCTGAAGACTTCAACTCTGAAGACACAACTCTGCTGACTCCTTAGAAACCCTGTGGACTGACGATGGGTCATGACAGGCAGGTTACTTAGTAGCCCCGCAGGGTATGTTTCCACAGGTTTACCTACAGAGTCCAGCTTTAGCACAGGATGCTCAAGAAGTTTGAAAGCCTTGTGAAAGTAACATAGAACAACCTGTGCTTAACAGCCATCAACCAGTCATAAACCTGATATAATTCTGTAGTTAACTCTAGAGTCTTGTCACTACCTGAAAATCACCTCAGTAATATTAGCAAAGCACCGAGTCATCTGAGTTCAAAAGAATACCACAACCTTTCATTTGGAAAGAAATGACTTTCCATTGGAATTAATTGGAATTTCACAAGTCTGTTTTGGGATTTTTTCTCTGGTAACAAAGGAAAACCATGCAGCTGTCTGATGTCATGACATTTCTTGCATTTGTACTGGGAGTAGAAAGTGAATCTCTTTCATGCCCAGATGGTACTCATCACTATCAAAAAATACCATCAGAATTAGCTTAATTGCTGTTCTCATCAAAAAGGACACAAGGACAAGATTGGTGCCGGTGGTTTGCCTTGCCATTTCTGCACAAAAATTACACTTCCCCTTTTTCTTTTTGAGATATACTTAACCGGAGGGGATAGGTAGGAATTCTGTTGCCAGACAAAATTATTAAAGTTGTTTCCTATTACTTAAAGAAATAAAAACACATCTTTAAGGAAAATTTATTATTATAGCTCTTACTTGTGCAATTGCAATAACTTCTACAGACATACCTAGACAGGCAGAGAAGAACTTCATTCTGCTGTCATTCCTATATGATACACACTGAAATTTCATATGATATTTTATAGCTGAATCATCTAAACTGTAGTTTTCCCATCACTTTTCATCACAGAAGAATTCCTTTGCTCCCAGCTGAGCGTGCTGTTTAAGCCACAGATAACTTACAGTGCTCTTAGGGTGCACAAATAGCTTACAGTGCTCTACAGCTCTGTTGCTGAAATAAAAATGTGCACGAGCAATGGCTACTGCACTAGAAACACTCCATCAGCTCTGGGGAATATGCTCAACAGATGAAGAACTTAACTCCAGTGTACCTCCTATGAGTCTTCCCATGTCTGAGCGGCTCATTCACCTGTTGTTAGAGCCACAGGGTGAAAAATGAAAAAAAAAGGTGTTTAAAACAAAATGAAACAACAAGGCGCTTGGTGACAGCCAGCATGGCTTCACTAAGGGGAAATCCTGCCTGACCAATTTGATGGCCTTCTATGATGGGACTATGGAACTGATGGACAGGGGTAGAGCAGCTGATGTCATCTACCTGGACTTGTGCAAAGCTTTCGACACTGTCCCACACAACATCCTTGTCTCTAAATTGGGGAGTCATCGATTTTATAGATGGACCACTCGGTGGATAAAGACTTTCTAAATTGGAGAGACATCAATTTTATAGATGGACCACTCAGTGGATAAAGACCTGGCTGGATGGGCGCACACAGAGACTTGTGATCAGTGGCTCAATACCCAGCTGGAGACCAGTAACAAGTGGTATCCCTCAGGGATAGGTGTTGGGTCCGGTATTGTTCATCATCTTTGTTGGTGACATGGACACTGGGATTGAGTGCGCCCTCAGCAAGTTTGCTGATGACACCAAGCTGTGTGGTTTGGTTGATACGCTAGAGGGAAGGAATGCCATCCAGAAGGACCTTGACATGCTTGTGAGGTGGGCTGATGGCAACCTCATGAAGTTTAACCATGCCAAGTGCAAGGTCCTACACCTGGGTAGGAGCAATCCCAGGCACAGCTACAGGTTGGGCAAAGATGAGATTCAGAGCAGCCCTGAGGAGAAGGACTTGGGGGTGTTGGTTGATGAGAAAATGAACATGAGCCGGAGGCAGTGTGCATTCGCAGCCCAGAAAGCCAACCATATCCTGGGTTGCATCAAAAGGAGCATGACCAGCAGGTCAAAGGAGGTGATCCTGCCCCTCTACTCTGCTCTTGTGAGACCTCACCTGGAGTACTGTGTGCAGTTCTGGTGTCCTCAACATAAAAAGGACATGGAACTGTTGGAACAAGTCCAGAGGAGGGCCACGAGGATGATCAGAGGACTGGAGCACCTCCTGTATGAAGACAGGCTGAGAAAGTTGGGGCTGTTCAGCCTGGAGAAGAGAAGGCTGCGTGGAGACCTCATAGGAGTCTTCCAGTATCTGAAGGGGGCCTATAGGGATGCTGGGGTGGGACTCTTCATTAGGGACTGTAGTGATAGGACAAGGAGTAACAGGTTAAAACTTCAACAGCGGAAACAGATTGGATATAAGAAATTCTTTCCTGTTAAGGTGGTGAGGCACTGGAATGGGTTGCCAAGGGAGGCTGTGCATGCTCCATCCCTGGTGGTGTTCAAGGCCAGGTTGGACAGAGCCTTGGGTGGCATGGGTTAGTGTGAGGTGTCGCTGCCCATGGCAGGGGTGTTGGAACTAGATGATCTTAAGGTCCTTTCCAACTCTAACTATTCTATGATTCTATAAGAAGGCAAACTAAAATGAGAAGTTACTGCAGGTGACTCACCTCTTCTATCAGAAGCTAGAACAGTAGAACAAGCCTAAAGTATCTGATGCCCAGCTGACCCCAGGAGGATATATCTTCAACTTTGAGTATTATGGAAAACAGTTTTGCCTTTATGGCTATTGCATACACTATAAGAGTGGTAGAAATCAGCATCTTTATGAAATCAAATAAAAGATGAAGAAAGTGTGAACGCTTTCTACTATGAAAGTTTTCTGACAATAAAATATTAGATTTATTTCAGGTATAAAGGAGACTTAAGGGCTGGAAAAAAATATCTTTTTTTTCCATACACATTTTTTTTTTCCTTAATAAATAGAACCTGTCTTGGTGGTGTTAGTTTATATTTGCTCTTCCTCCAGACCTGGTTGCTAACAAAGACAATTTTCAGTATTGCAAAGAGAGGAATGCATGAAAGATGAAGGTTCCAAAAGAAAGCGAGTTGTGTTTGTGTGTTTAACTCCCCTAAGATCTGTGCAAATCACAGAGAATTTAGCAAGGACTGATGTAGGCTGTAGAAGAGAAATAAAACTGAATTGGTGAAGAGGAAGGCACTTTTCATTAGGAAATCACAAAATTATCATTGAACAGTCAGAAATTTTAAGCAGAAATATACATCTCGGGAGATATAAAATATAGAGGCCTGTCTTTGTGGTAAACCTCTGAGATTAAATCATCTAATCTGATATTTTGCAAAATGAAAGATGGAAAATACCACCTCATTATGCCTAGATTAAGACAAATAACTTGTGCTTGACCAAAGTATTTCCAGCAAAGCACTTGATCTTTATTTGAAGTCATCCAACAAAAAATACATCAGACTGAATACTGACATCTGCAATGCGTATGTCTGTATCTCAGCTGGTCACCCTGTTCTTTCTCGAAAATTATGGTTAAAAATAGGTATTTATGGGGAAAAGTTCATCTCATCCTACACTAAACATTTAAAAAATGTTAAAGAAAAGGTGCCGATTTCCTAACAGTACCCATTTCAAGTAGTCTTTCTAACAAGTCTAGGAATTTTGATTTGGGTGTGGAGATTATAAGAACGTATAGTACAATGAACCATTTTTAAAAAAAAACCACATAGGGCAAAACCATACCTTATTTCAACCAATCCTGCCTATTAAAGAAAGGAAGAGAGAACATTGCTGATATTTGCTTATTCTGCTGTTGCCGTTTTGTAAACTGACTTACAAAGCTCTTTACTGATCTGAGCATTTACGTTAATGTGGTAAAAAAAGCCCCATACTAGCATTAAATATGAGAGCTACATTAGAGATGGGTACTTTCTGAAAATTCCTATACCTACAGCCTGAGATATTATTTCTTCTGGAACAAATAAAGTAATATTCCTACTCATATACATGAGCTGAAGTTTGTCTATGATGCAACTATTGTATAAAAATTACTGTAATAATTTACACAGATCACTAATCCCTCACACATACTAATCTTTCCATCTGAAACTATAAATTAGAAACATAGTTAAATTCCTGTATTTTCTGTAAATTGTGGGTGCACAGGGAGGACTTTAAATGCATAAGAAAGCCTTTCAACTGGTCTAGTGAAGGACCAGGTGTACAGCCTGCAAATTTCCCCTAAAAATATAGCTAAAATTGGGTGTGAAGAATAAGAATGTAGCTCTGGCTTTAAAAATTGTTTTTTTCTTTAAAAAAAAAAAAAAGAAGAAAAGTAAGCTTTATTTCCCACAAATGATTTGATAGTTATAAATCACATTTCATTTACAGCACAATAATATGTTATATGCGCACTCAGACACAGGTTGTCATTTTGCATATGAGTTTTGTGAGGTTGCAGAGGCAATAGAAGAAACAACCCAGAGCTTTCCTGAAAAGGGGGCAGTGCTCCTTGCAAAGTTTCCTCTTGCCGAGCACCACAGTCATGAAGAATGGTGCTTGGATTATGTCACACCGATGGTTAATTTCAAATCTAGAAGTTTAGCTTTGACTCTTAGAGTAAAAGGCCACAACCAATTATTATTCAGAAAAAAAGCCCAACTGTTTAGCCAAAGACCATACTGAGCAACCCTGTACTTGATATGCTTGTGATAAACATTCACATGACAAGGTTATTTGGTGTACAGCGGCTGGAGGGGTTGTCATAGCAACCTGTGTGCGATGCCCATAAATCTGATGTGTAGTTATCCTTGCTGTGTATGCAAAAACACAAAGGCAACTCAAGCAGTTTAATTTACAGCACTGACTGTCTCCAAAAAGAAAAAGAAAAAGAGAAGAAGAATGAATTCTAAGGTAATAGAATTCTTCGGATTATATTCCTTCACAAGGAGAGACAACCTCTTCAAAGCCAAAAAGACTTTTAAGGTAATCATTATGGTAGGAAGTACAGGTCATCATTAATACCAAGAAAGAAAAAAGACCTTTCTTAAAAATCTCTGCTCAAGTATATTGACTGTTTTCTGTTACTCTTGCAAAGAGCTGACTGTGATAAAAACCACCAAATGCTCTCATTTTTATTTTTCTTTTGTTTGCCAGAAAGTATAAGATGGAACCTTGAACCACCTGTCAAGTAGGCCACAACAAAACGCCTTCCTTTCCATAAATAATAACCAGGATAAGAAGAATCTATCCTTTACAGTTTTGTTTCATTCACATACAGGATAAAAATAAAGAAAAAGGTAAAAAGAACATTCCTTTCTGATGTGCAAAAAAAGTTGGTCTGGAGATGATAAAGGCAGTAGATGAAGTAGGAGACCAGGGCTTTTTAGGAACCAAGTAATCAAAAACTGCTGTTTGGCCAAGTTGCTTAAATTATGTCCCTCAGTCTTCCTATCAGTATAGCAGGGATGCCTTATTTCCATTGTCAAGAATAACGTATCACCTCCTTTAGAACGAAATAATGTCTGTAGCAATGGAGATTTTAGAGTAAAACCACCTGCAGAGAGTAAGTGAGAAGCTCTGGACTGTCACCACCAGCACTGGGAAGAGCTCTGGTGGAAATCCTCCTCTGCTGGTGCCCATTTAACCCATATACAAGAGTTATGCCCATGCACCCACATGGCATGCACCCATGTGGGCACCAAGTAGCAACAGAAACAACTTTGTTGCGTATCTACACCTGCACAGCTTCAAACTACATACAAGTGTAATGGTGTGTGACTATTGTCAAATATCTCCAAAGCATTTGGGACTCCCCTCTGGAGGATGCAGATATTTATTATTACTTCCAGACAAATGAATATTAATGAATCAAGGGTCCCAGGTATAACTGTCCTGGGTTTACCAGCTTAAAACACAACAATAACCAAACCTAGAAGTTCCCGGGTGCGGAACAAGAGAGCATACTGTTCAGGACCTCCTTCCTGCTCCAACGGCCAGGCCTTTTGAAGAAGCAGTTTCAATAAAGACAGAAGATACTTCCAAATATGCAAAAGATTTCCCCGAAGTTTTTTAGCATGTAAGACTGATGGTATAACATATTTATCTCCCAAGAATGACCACATCTGTTTTCACCTTGAACTGGTGTTCTATGACTTCTTATTGTAGAAATAAATATTTAGTTATATAGATGAACTAAAAAGTATAATAAGTGCAAATTATGAAAGGAGGAAATAAAGGCAAAAACTTATTTTCAGATATGGGGTGTCACCAGATATGGTGACACAGACACATAGACACTTCTGGATAGTGATCCCAGCTGCAGAGGGGTGCTCAACACAGTAAGATAATCATTGTCTGGAAAAGCACATTTGGCACACAGAGATGCTGGAATGGCTACCTCAAATTTAGATATTGAAAGGTCTAAAGAGGAGTAATGTAAGCTAACTGTAGATGTGTACAGTGCAGATGTCTAGATATCTGCATGTGAGCTAGATGTCCAGTATCCCACTATGCCCAAGAAGACTTAAGCAGTTAATAGGCATTACAGCAAAATAAATTTCATCCTTGAGCTGACTTTTAACTTTCAGTTAGAGGAATCACTTCCTAATTTCCATTTACTCTTTTGGCTAGATTTTTGTTGATGATAGAAGTTCATGTGTAGTCCCTTCCAATGTTAATCCCTACAGCTAGGTAAAAGTCTCATGAAAATCTTCTTTTCTTGCCTCACATTGAAGCCTGAGTGTCATCTGTGCCTCCCGTATTCCTTTCACCAGGTAACTGCTTTCTCAAGGACTCCTACTTCAAAAAAAAACCTCATTTTGCAACACTACCCTTTAAAATGCTAAGTTGCTTTGGTGCCGTGATTTTAGTGAAATGTGGTGTTCCCACAGGGCCTGTCAGGTTATACTGAGAAAACCTGTTACTTTGCCACTGCCAACAATTTTTAATGAAAGAACCACAAAGTCTCAGTGTGTGTGGTCTCACACAGAGTAATAAAATGTGTCCCCAGAGGTGTGATCCAGCTTTGGTTATCTTCATACATCCACCACATAAATGGCAAAACCCAGGATGGTCATCCTGGGCTCCCTTTGTAGTCAATGGAGGGGGGAGGTGAGGGTGGGTGAGAGGAAAAAAGACTTCTAGGGCATGATTCATCTGACTGGGTTTAGATCTATTTTAGGATGAAAAGAATCACATCCTGAATGATCTCTATAGGGAGCCTGGATTGACTAATGCAGAAGTAAACACCCACATGACAGGCACAGCCAGGAGACAATGGCTTCAACACACAGTGTGCTATAGCAAACTCATGGAGGATTAACATGATTTTTGCCTGTCCTTATAGTCTAATGACACTGCAATCAAGCAAGTGATTGCTCACATCCAGATAGGTTTTATGCAGAACACAGAGTCAGAGTACAATGGTCAAGCTCTTCTGTTTTTTTTCTCTCCTGAGAAGCTGAAAATATATAGTGTAAATTAGTGCTTCCTGCACTGAACCCATAGGACTTGGGCTGCTGGAACTTCTGAAGGGTTTCTGCTGAAACAAGTAGTGGCTATTTTGTTATTCTGTCTTTTCCTCCCTCTCCAGGGAAAAATAAATGCTTGGTATGTGGCAGTGGGGACCCTGAAAGCAAGGGAAAGCAAAAAGAAAGCTCTGTGGTTTCTCAAATCCTTTATTTCTGCATGGCAAAAGGGAGAAATGGCCCAGTTGTGTGACCAGAGGGAATTTGTTTCAAAACCAAATTGAAACTGTGAAGCTGCCAGGCAGCTGAAAGGGGGTGTTTCTAGCCTGTGATCCTGCTTTATATCATGGGGGTTAGTAGTGAAGCTGTTCTGGTCAGGTTTCCCTCTCCACACTCAGTGCAGAGGTCTCATGCTTCGAACCCTGACAACTGAGGATGCTGGTGCTTGCTGAATTTCTTCTCTCTGCTGGATCTGCAGAAATGAAAGATGAACTTAAAGAGAAGCCCACAGGAGGCCACTGAGGGAAGATGTTAGCAAGAAGCATCTTTCTTTCACTTTCTAGCCAAAGACCATTGACTACATCAGTCCATATTTCATCCTCAAAGAGTAGCTCAGAAAAAAAGCTACAGATGAAGGGAAGAAGCATGTTAAATTTAAAATGAGGCGTGTTAAAAAATACCAGATGAATAAGAGAAGCATCTTAAAACAATAAAATACAGGATGTCTGGACCAACAGCACATACCAGTGGAGTTCTCCAAGTTCCTGTTTGGTGATTTGAAAATATCAATGATTTATAGGTTTGACTTTATTTATTTATTTTTTAATAAGACAGTAAAGTTTATTGCCTCAGTTTACAATTATTCCTAATAGTTCTAGAATAAAGCAAGCTAAGAAAAAACCCAGAGTTACCCTCTTTCAGAGAAATATTGGGGAAACTAAAAAAAGATTGGAGGCAACCAGCTTTTTTAAAGCCTCTGAAAAAATACTATCAGATGGCAGCTTCTTTCATTCTTTTTATAAGCCACTGATACACGTAGAGGAGAATGTAAATCTATTAGTCACTAGGACTATGACACAAATGTGAAACTGATGTTAGAAGTAAAAATGAGAGAAAGTGCCATTTTGGGCAAGCACCAGTGTTTGTAGTGGTCAGATAGCTTCATGTAATCCTTTCCATTAAGGAGAATAGTTATATCTTGGTTGATATCCTGGTGACACTGAAGTCAAAGGAAATGTAATTACTTTCAGTAGGACCAGCTTTTTTACCTCTTTATGTTTGGCTATATTCCCTCTAATCTGAAAAGCCTTCAAATACATGTTCTGCACCAGTACAGGCAAACGGATGGATTAACCTCTCCTATGTCATACTGTCCTGAGTCTAAAAAAAGCTGCAAACAGATGTCGCAATCTCCAAAAGGGCCTTGGCTCAGCCCCAGGAATGGCAAATTTACCTCCTGGATGAGTCAGGGTGATTTTCCCATGTGTTTTGCTGCCTGATTTTTAATGCCCCATTAAAAGGGGCTTGTTTCTCACGCTCCCAGACACACAGACACCAGTTTGTGCCCAGTTGCCACCGTACAACATGCTTCAGGTTTATGCCTCAAGCTTTGCCTCTCTGATCATGTGTCATGTGCCTCAGGGATTGCTTTAACTGCACTGAACCCTTTCCTGAGTTGGATTATACTACTGCACACACACACAAAGAAAAAGCAATGGAAAAAAGCAGGCAAATCCTTTTTTTTTTTGAGTCCAGTCTTTCATTTAATGGTGATGTGAATGGGGCAGAAAAGAGGCATTACACAGAGTGCCTTGGGCTCATCTATTATCATAAATAGGAAACCCTTCTGAATGGTGCCATTGCTATCAAAACAGCACTCATTACCAGGTTCCTGTTGAACAGTAGCATCACTGTGGAAGAATACAAATATTGAATCATATGGCTATTATTTTTCCAGCATTTTGAAGTTACCCATCTGTATAATAACCAGGTCCAGTTTGTGAGTTAGTGATTATTATCTAAGTGAAAATGGTGACAGGCACAAGAAGGAAAGCCACGAAATGGAAAACAAAAAAGCAAAGTAAACCTGCAAATCTATTGACTGATTGATAAGCTGCATGCGCTTCTTCGGGAAAACAAAGGAGGATTTACTTTTATAAATAAGACAGAAGCAAATTGAGAGAGGTTTGCAGAGGGTAGTTTATGAAACCACAGTTGTGTTCACAGCATGTGTTCATCCCATCATACAAGATCCAGGAGAAGTGCTCCATGCTCCTTCACTCCAACTGAAACTTACATTTGCTTCTGGGGGCTGTGTGACTTTTTGACAGCTACTTCTCTTGGGCAAATGAGTTCTCACATGAGATGAGGGCGAAAACAAGAGGTAAACTCAGTCTTTGCACTGGAAGCTGCATGGCACCACACTGCTTAGCACATTGGAGGAATAGGATCACCAAGAAAACCCTCAACCAAAGCTCTGTCAAAGTGACAGTCGAACAATACAGACATGAATCTGACCACCACCTTCACAGAGGGGGCACTTGTTTAGAATGAATTTGACAGATAAAAATTAAACTACACCCAGCTAATAAATCTTAAAGGAGCTTATTTATTTATTTATTTATTTATTTACTTATTTATTTATTTTTAACAAATGATTCCTTTTGCAAGGATGAGTAGTCCAGAAAAAGGTTGCTGTTTTTTT
This sequence comes from Pezoporus wallicus, assembly GCF_028554395.1. NCBI lineage: Eukaryota > Metazoa > Chordata > Aves > Psittaciformes > Psittacidae > Pezoporus > Pezoporus wallicus. Next base: position 1,699,557 of record NW_026635907.1, on the reverse strand, counting down.
AGTTTTTCCAAATTCTATAATCTGCTTTATCTGCTGTGTTTCCTAAATGATTACTGGCTCTCAAATATTCAGATCTGTGTTAGTAACATAAGCTCAGTCCCAATGAGATGTATTCAGCTAGTTGGGGAAAAGAAACAGGAGTGTTGAACTTCCAGGGCCATTAAAGCTAAATGTCTTGATTTCTAAACACTGAGAGCCACTTACCAGATCAAAAGAACTAAAAGCATGAAATAATAAATACTGTGTTTAATCTTGAAGGAATCACAGTCTGCTTCTGGACATGCTTGCCTGAATTCATCTCACCTAATTCAAGTTCTCAGTGAATGTGCCTCAGTAAACAGAATTTTTTTTTCCAATAAATTATTCTCTTCGGATTCCTTGTTATTATTCTCCTGAATGCAATTCTGGAAGTTTGAATTATATTCCTTAATTAATTGAAATGAACAACTGAAAATGAAAGATGGGTAATACAGGAAGTTTCATAGGGCTAAGAAGTTCATCTTGGGATGAGTTCTGCCTTACAGGCATAGAATTGGATAACATTTCTTGGTCCATCTTCAAGCTAAGTCAGATAAAGCACTAGGAAATGCAGTGAAAGGAATAATATTTGACTAACCTGTAAATTACTGGCCTTGAATAACTTATGAGTTTTTAGCATCTATAATTTTGACAATGCATTAATAATGCCTCCTTCAATCATATTTCAGCCTGAAGTCACAGGATACTTACAGTAATAAAGGATGAAACCTAGCAAAAGACATTTACTTTACTTTATTCTTCCAGACAATTAAAGGAAGAGCAGATCAGAAACAGCTCTGTCATTAGTCTTCCAATAACACCATTTCATTGCTAGAAAACCTTAGCTCCACAAATACTTTAGATTGCTCCTTAGACAGACTTAATAACTCTGCTGATTCTGACCCCCAGGAACACAAGATGACAAAAGATATATAAGATATATTGGGTCATAGTCACTGAATGCCTTAAAAACAAGCAGTAAACCCTTGAAATCAATAGAGAACTTTACAGGGAGTTGGTGTGAAGATTGTAAAATATGAGTGATGTGCTCACCTACATGCTGAAGCTTTCTGAGAGATGTGCTCTACCATGCACGTGTCTGTGGCTGCCATTAATGTTAATGGGAGTCACATAACAGCAAGCGCAGTTGAGGCTTAGAGAGAGGTCAGTGGACAAGGAAGACTTGCACACCCTTAGCTGGATATGGAACCCAACCGCACAGATGTAAATGGAGATGGGAAGTGGATTTTCCATGTTTGTGCCTGTGTAAAGGCAATTGGTTTTTGTTTAGCCATTTAAAAATGCTATGATAAAATAGATTTACATTCTATATGTTTGTTTTTGATGTGTTGCAGTAGATAACAATTCTATATGGTCTGTAATAACTGTACGATGCACACCTTTATCTGTATATTTATGTGTATATGTGCCTTTTAATGTTCATTATAGACATATTTGACTATTTTACCCTTTTATACCTATGGTACAGTTTTTCTTTATTTCCTTTGCGAGTATGAATGTGGCTACAACCCTAGCTCTTTTTTACTGATTCACCTTGAGGTGTCCTTTTGGAGCTTCATGCTTATTAGACACACAGGCTTCTACTATGATGCCCTCAATTGGTGAGGAGTTCCACTGGACTTTACTTCTAAGGAAAGGTTGAAAGTGCCTTTAGCTTTGTTCCTCTTCCAGATGTTCTTCTATAGATCTATGCTGGAGAAGCCTGCTCTGTTATTGCACCTGTAGCATTTTTGTGGGGTTTGCAAAGTTTCAAAGTTGTAGACCTTGCTGCATCCAGAAGGTCACACTGTGGAGTCAAGGGGCACCGTTCCTTTATTGCACCAGGGGGTAGAGCAGGGTCTTTGTCCCACAAAACTAAGGGAGATTGCCCATATTAATACTAGGTAGTAAAAAAAAACAAATCTTTTTCAAAGATATTTGCTGGTCACTATGAACTTGGAATAAATCTCCTTAAAAAAAAATGAATGCCTTCATCATATCACTGAATCATAGAATTACAGAATCATAGAATAGTTTGGGTTGGAAGGAACCTTAAAGCTGCCATGGGCAGAGCCACCTTCCACTAGACCAGGTTGCTCAAAGCCCCATTCAACTTGTTCTTTAAAAAGTACAGAGACTGTAGAATTTTATGAAGAAGAGTCAGTCCTGTGAAGACTTAAAGCTCTTTGGAGAAACAACTGACTTCTTTTGAACATCTGATACAACTGAACAAAATGATGCTCTGTGCTCACCAGAGGCTTTCAGTCCTGTAACAAAATCAGAGGCTACAACATTTATACACATGCAACTGTTTTTATCACTTTTTTTTGTCGATACTCTTAGTCATGACAAAGCTCTGCACAGATCAGAATTAGCGCAGAGCAGATTTGCAGAAGAAACTCCCCGCACTGTGTTGGTTTCAGGAGATTTTCTTAATTTGTTTATTTTCTCTTGCATCCTTTTAAGGTCCTTCATGTCAGACATACACACCATTTTATAATGATCAAAGAAATCAGCTTCATAGTCACTCCCTTTTGGATGGTGATAGGTCTGCTTTACACATAACAGCATCAGCCACAAAGAAATGTTTTCCATTAAGCTATAGCAAGCAGTCATGGTGTTAGACCCCCACATACGCTGACTCCTCTAATTTTGAGCTTGAACCCCTGGACAGGACCAGAATCAAGCTCTGGCTTTAAAACACTCCCACAGAAGAAAAGTTAACAGATGCTGTTGTGCACACAGGTCTTCACCATCATGAATGACACTGTTTTAAGCAGGTCAGGGATCTAAAGTACTTCCAGAACTGGAAAAAAACCCAAACTGTTTTGGACTAAAGAGTCTGTAGGGTCTACCTGGGCCTCCACGGTCTACAAGGCACATTTTTGTATATTAATGGGACGGTCTGTCTGTCAAGAGTGGTACATATGCCTGCAGCCAACTCTTGTTTCATTCTGTTACTGGATAGAATAAAAGACGCTTTTATTCAGTGGAAACATGAGCAGTCTAAAGGAAACTCTTTCCACTGAAGTATTTTTGGGCCTGGGATTACCATACAGGGTTTTGCTCAGATGTCTAAATGGATTCTCCCTGGGAAACAGGAGGTTACAAAAGCAGATGTCTGCTAGACACAATTGCCTATTTCCCCGCAAGTGGCAAAGTCACTCAATTTGCTGAGTGAGGAAACCACTACAGCACTAATATCTCAAGGCATTTGTTTCAAGACACAGCATTCCTCATTATCTGCTCACAGTCTTCAGCATTTCTTCAGACACACATTATTAAACCACAGCTAATTGTTAAATATTTAACAAAGACTTCACAGTACATTGACTACGGCTACCAAGGTAGGCAGAGCTATACAGGTTGATTTCTTTCTGTGGCTGAATCTCAGTGTACATCAAACAATATGAGTGCTTTGAAATTTCAAATCACAGGGCCAACTTTAGGTGGTTGGTAGTGTTCAAGAGGAAGTGATTTCCTTATCCCATTAATATTTTTATGTTCTTGAAAAATAAAAATTCAGAGCAGAGACAAAATCTTGGAATATTAAAAAAAAAAATCTTCAAAGTGAAAAATGTCTCTCTCTCTGATTCAGCCAAAAAAAAATTGCTTAGTTAAATATGGAATATTTGTATTTGACCATCTTAATCTATAATTATGTAATTTGATTTTTGAAATGTAAGTTTCTTGCAAATGGAAATATTTTCATTTTTTAAATTTTAAAGGAAAGAACCTTGAAATTTTGAGGTAAAGAAGAATAACTTAGCTAAATTGCTCACTCAGTGCTGAGCTTTGCTAGTGTCACCTTTCAAACTTTGGAGTTGTCAGCTCGGTGTTTGCATTTCAGCTTTAAAGACCTTTGTTTGAATCCAATTTACTTGTCATGTAGAATAAATGTTGGGAATTCTATTTAATCCTTTCACAGATATTTCTGCACACAGATTAATGAATTTTAAAGCCATTATGATCATCTACTCTGACCTCCTGCATAACACAAGTCATAAATGTTACCCAGCAATTCTTGCTTCAAGCAAAGTCATCTGTGGTTGAGCTAAAGCCACCACACTGCATAGCATGACTTTCATTATCTCAGAGGAGCCAAACAGCAACAAAAATTCGCAATTTAGCAAATGCGATTTTTATTTATTCAAAAAAGGCCAAATCAGAAGGCTGCTGTGCATGTTTTTGAGGTCCCCCTTAAGGTCAGAAATCAGCAATCTCATGCACACGCAGTTAACACTAGTGCAATAGGATTGGAAAATGGTTCACATTCTAGGAATGTGGGCCAGAAAGGGGAATAACATTGGATATGACTGGCTAGACCAGTGGCCTATTGCTTTGCTTCTTTTGGCACTCCTTCAGGAACAGATAGTCATGGCTGCTCAGAGCAGCAGCTTTGAGGAAGGTGTCAGAAGCTTTGGAAAACCTTTTTTTCCTTCCTACCCACCATCACCATTTAGGCCAAAAAGATCCCTGGAGAGACTTAATCTTATGAAAAAATAAAACCAAAACAAACAGGGAAAAAGAAAAATAGAGGTTTCAAATGGGAGATAAGGGTGTCAAATGGTTATTTTGATGGATTTATCATTTATTTTCTACTTTGGTTGGGATAACATGTTTCTTTGGCTGATTTTTATACACAAATCTGGTAATTTTGGTCATTGTGTAAGAATCGTAACATTTATACATACTAATATCCACCCATTTACCTTTCAAAGAAGCTGAGCAGATATTGCAATGATTGACTGTAATAAATATTATTGATTGCCTTCCTTCCAAGTGCAGAATTGCCACAGTAACATGACAGGAAAGGTGCTCACAGTGCCCAGAGCCCTCCAGGTTTCCCCTTCCTCCACCAGCTGTGCAGTCATCTCAATCTTCCATCAAGAACCCACTGAACATTCAAATGAGTTAATTAAGGGACTCACATGAGATTTTTGACAAAGCAGCCATAAAGAAGGGGTGAGATACTTGGATGTGGCTCCTCTGTCTGGTTTTTAGAAATTGAGGTGGTTGGGAGTGTTTGACAGAGTACACATTCTGTGGAAAATTGGGGACAAAGCAACACTTTGCTGGAATGTACTTGCTCTGGTTGAACTTCTGTCAGGAAAGTTTTATAAAGACCAAATATACTTTCTAGTCAAAATGAGAATCAGATTATTTTATTTCAGATGAAACAGGGGCTCAGATACTATGTAGTCTCTGGTAGCCCAAGGGGTGGGTCTGCTGATGGAGATTTATTGAAATTCACCCAGATTTCTCTGAAATTGCTGTAATTATTTTTAGAGAAATTGTGAACAAAAATTATTATTTTTTTTTATATTATTTAAAATATATAAACATTGCTGAACAGCAATCTCATTTCTTACCAAGCTTTGGGTAGACTCAATGGACCTACTTTCAGTCAACATTTCTCAGAATCATTGAGGACTATGGGCTTCAGACAAGCAACATCAATTTTCCTCAAACAAATTCCAGCATCAGCTCTATTAAGACCAACTGGAAATGTGCCAGTGTATTAAAGGGGTTACTTAAAACCCATTTGATCAATGGGAAGACTACTACCAGTTGTGATGGGACTAGATCTTCCCCTGTATAGATGCAGCACAGGGATGCACATTCTGCAGAATCTGTTTGCAATGAAGTCAATGGGAGCTTTGCTGCAGTACAGCCCAGTACTGATTCACTGGATGCCAAAATCATCAGATCAAATGTCTGTGCTCCCTATAAATTATCCAAAGCAGAGAAAAAAATGATCTCACTAGTAATTACGGGAAAATCACAACACATTTGCTTAAAATTGGGTTCCTTTGGGATAGATTTTGAGTTGTTGAGTTTGAACATGTGAATAAAGAGGGGGAGATCTTTTCTGTGTTGTTCAGCAAGCAAATAAGGAAAAACACAGAATGACAGCTCAATAAAAATGTGATTTAAAGGGCTTAGAAGACTCAGGAAAAAAAGCTTTTCTTTCCCTTCCTTGTTAACTGCATACAGAGCATTTCCTCTTTCCTTCTCCCTCCTATATTCTGAAAATAATTAGGAAGACAAATTTGAAAATTGGAATACTTCTTATGGGCAGACTAATCCTAGAAGGAGACTGAATGATTGAATTTTTTGGAGGGACTATATAAGCCATCAAGCATGCCTCATTTCTCTCACTAAGAGAGAGCCAAAAAGAACTGTGCTAGACTCAGATTGTGTGTTAAGTGATATTTTAGAAATGTACTTTTTTAAAATAATGAAATACCCATTTTACAGCTGCTGATCTGAGAGCTGCAGAGAGTTGGAATAATCTCTGCCGGCACTTGCTGCCTAGTTTGGTTTGGTTTGGGCAAGTCACACCTATAACAATTGTTTTGGGGCTTGTATGTAACCTGCTGGCTCTTGTTAAACTGCATTTCAGCCTTTGATGTATGTGAAACAATATTGCCAGTCCCCCTTACCACACAAATCATAAGGCTGACTAATAAAAATACAAAGATTGTGTATATAATAATGAGCTCCCAAAGGGTGGAAAGAAGGTTCTTTCACACTGAGCTGCACACAGGCACATACTGATGCAGTTTGATTTGTCCACTGGAAAATTGTGTCCTGTAATTACTAAGCAAACACAAGGTGGAATGACATGGAAATGCAAAGAAATGGGGCTTTGAGGTGGAAGTTGAATTTTCAGAAAATGCATTTGGGAAGGAACACATGTGAAACCTGTGCAACTGCCTTGAAATACAAGGGAACTGTTGATGTAAAAATGGATTGTATGAACTTAGTGCTGCAGAACCTGCATGGGGCAGTACAGACCAAGAATTATCTTGAAAGAACTGGGTTTTGGGCATCTGGGTTCTCATATGATAGGCACCAGTTTTGGAAAACATCAACTTTTCTGAATGGGTCCCCTTTGGTATACAAAGTTATTGAATTTTTTTTGTTTGTTTTAATTATTTTCTGCTTCAATTTTAATAATCTATTTCCTGAATGATAATAACATTGTCTCCCTTTATTGGATTCTATGAAAACTTATGAGCTAAATTGATTCAAAATCCTTCAGTATATTCACAAATAACAGGACCTAATCTCCTACATAATGTTATAAATTGTTAGATATTAATTTTCAATGTTTTTATTCATTAGTATTTGCAAATGAGGAAATGCATTTGCAATGTGGAGAGCTGCTCATCCAAACTCATTGCACATGCTAGATGTCAAGCTCTGCTAGAACTTGGCTTCCTTGGGTCCCAGACCAGGACAATCTACATTGTACTACCCAATATGCATATTTCCCTTAAGCTACCTAAACTTGTGATGTTCTGCAGACTTCCTTGACGATGCTTAAAAAATTCCAGCCAACCTCATAGATTGTGTGCACTGTGAATAAGAAATGGAAGGATGAATTCAAATACTAGTAAATCTTCTGTTTCCTGCCTCTACTGGCAGCTATACTGCAAGATGTAGGGACAGCATGGCAAAGCTGATGCTTTCAGTCCTATTTCATTTCCTGCACTTGAATACTTTAATATGGCAATAGACATAGTTGGGCAGGATTATTAACTTATTGAATAACCAGTGCATTGGCAACACTTTACGGTTGATAAAAGAGGACGAAAACTAGCCACCTTATCCATTCAAATTCCACTCTGGAGGCCAAATCTATCTGTTTGTGAGTAGATTCTCAACTTTACCATTTAGAATGGGATATTCCTAACAGTGCCTGTGAACTCCATATGGGTGTTACTAAAGGATTAATGTCCTGGCTCAGCTTCTCCAGAGTCCTCTTTAATGTATACCGTAATTGCTTACATTCAGAGCATTCAAGTGGTAGCCTGGAACACGCAGCAGTCTCAAGAAGGGAGAGAGTTGCAGTAAAGCTTAAGAAGAGAAATGAACAATCAATTTTCAGCAAACAACAAAAATAGAAGAAAAATTAATGATGTAGGGATCCTAATGACAATGATGTGGACTGGTGGTGCCTTTATTAGTCTCCTTTGTTTTAGTCTCCTTTTGTGTTCTTGCTTGAAACATTTATCATCGCTGAACTAGGTCATTATTCTCTTTTAATTACTTCATATGGAATAATTAAATAAAATGAAGACAATAATCTTTTCTAGATTGTTATGAAGAGGAACGTTTTTTTCTCAGGGAGTTGAATATACATTCCTTTTCCCTCCCCTTTACCACTTAAGACTATACAGATCTAATGCATTCAGTGCTACAGCATAGGGAGAGCTCCTGAATTCTCTGAAATATTTATTTTTAATAGCTAAGCATCATTTAAAAGCCTCACCTAAATGACCTATCATTGAAGATCAAGCCTCGTTGAGCACAGTGTTTTGTTCTGACAACACGTTCCCAATTTCCTGTGTGTTATATGAGCAGCTTGAATGCTGCTATTTGCTCATATTTAAAGGGGATTACTGCCCTGCTGAGATTGGCCAAGGACCCAGCACTGGTGATCTGTACCCTCTGCATAGACTGCATGCTGCACTGTGTGGAGGGCATAGAATAAAACAAGACTGCTTTGAGGTTACCCTTAATGAAATGACAGTTTTGATTGCATTCATAGGTTCTTGCCTTCTTTGTGCTGCAGATCTGACCCCAAATCTGCATGAGGATACAGGTCAGAGACACCTGGATGAAAATGTTCAAGAGCTGAGTATGGGGAAGCAGAAGCCTGAAACTGGCTGCCAGCTTGGTTTTCTCTCACTAATGTGAGGTGAAGACCATTTTTATTGTATCTTCTTAATGGCTTTAAGCTGAAAGAGGGGAGATTTAGATTAGACACTGGGAAGTTCTTCCCTGTGAGGGAGGTGAGGAGCTGGCACAGGTTGCCCAGAGAAGCTGTGACTGCCCCATCCCTGGAAGTGTTCAAGGCCAGGCTGGACAGGGTTTGGAGCCACGTGGTCTAGTGGAAGGTGTCACTGTCCATGGCAAGGGGTTGGAACAGGATGAGCTCTAAGATTCCTTCCAACCCCAATCAGTCTGTGATTCTATGATTCTTTGTCCCAGCTCACTTCCTTTGCACAGGCAGAGATCTGTCAGATTGGGAAGAAAGACGGATGTGATCTATAAACAGATGAGGTACAGACACATTCATGCTTCATATCATAACATTAGAGAAAAATTGCAATCAAGTTGAGCCTTTAAAATAATGACAGGTAATCAAGATCACATTGCAAACTGAAGCTTGTGGTGACATGCAGGGCAGAAAAAAGGAAGTGTGAGAGGACAGTAAGGGTGGAACTCATTCCTCTACCTTACAAATATTTGAGTACATTTCTATACATAGTCAATGAAGAAAAATTAGTATTTCAAAGGAAGGGGCATGTTTCCCCATCCCACAGAGGTCATATGAATAATCTTCCTGTGCTTGTGAGCTGCTGCATCTCAGCCTGGATCTTACAGGCCCAGATCTTTCAAGATACAATGGTGGGGTCATCAGCAGGCAGATGGGTTGAGAATGATAACCTATATTTCATAGCACACAGATCTGAACAACCACCAATATTTTTGCCTCTTCATTCCTGATGAGTTGCCTGAAAGGAGCAGAGTAGCTGGCTATTATGATGACTACAGTGGACCAGATTATTTCCAGCAAACTCTCCAAGTGCCCTGCTGAGGGGTAGGTAACAATTTCCTTGGAATATTCCTGTTCCAGCAGGCAATGGGAAAGGTCTGCAGTGTGCTGTGGCTTTCCGCAACCTTTTAGCAGCTTTTTCTCCTGTGTAATCATTATCCCAAGCACAACCTTGATATTAACTGAACTTAAAAATTAAGTTATAAATGGGACTTTTTTGAGAGAAGATGATCCTCTGGGTAAGGTGATTTTGACTTAGCAGTACTCCTAAGAGTAAGATTATTTCTGAATCTGGAAGAGCAATCACTATTAATAATACAGTTCTTATAATACTTTCTTTTTCAAGATTTGTTTACCCATCACCATTGTTTGATCATAAATATACCCATTTTACAGCTTACTGAAAAGAACTCTTTTATGGTTTCAGCTGAACAGATCTGAGGAATGTCTAACCTGGGCTGTGTCAACCTGCACATCTGAACACACAGACACTCAAGATCCGAGTCAATGTTGTTGTTGCTTCTCAAACTATTTCATGGCCACACGGAAACATTTAACCCACCAATGTTTCCCAATTAGCCACCTGCCCTAATTCCAGGACAACACTGTTGCCCTGTGGTCTGAGTCCTGACTCATTCTCAGTCCAGTTGAACAGAGAACTTCAGAAAATCTGTTTCTCACAGGGCTTCCAGCATCATAACCTGCAGCAGGAAAAGACCATCATTTTGACGGTGCTTTACAGATGTCAAATCCTTCATGAGACTCAGTTTAAACTTCAGGCTCAGTGTCAAAAATAACACAAAAAAACCTGGCTGTAATTACCTCCTGGAGTTAGCTTGCCATAAATCAAAATAAGAAAAAAAAAAAAAATTCACCCCACATTTTAAAGGAATTTTGACTTTCTGCCTAGATACATATTTTTTAACTCCTTGCTTGGAAACTTAAAGATGGGAACAATTAGTGAAAATCAATTGCTCTAAAAGACAGTTTTCAAGTCATGTTTGTTTTCCTATTTTAAAATAACCCACTGTTTCTTAACACAGTTTTAATTCATAAGAAAACTCCAAGACAGATTACAAATGTAGATCAGATGAGGAAAGATATAAAATTATCTTTATTTTGACCCCATATTATTGAATACACTCCTTCATGCCTCTTTTTTTTTTCTTTTTTCTTGTTGACTTCTGAAATAGTTTAGTATTTTTACAGTTTGAATTATTATAATTAAAGGAGTGTATATTTTTAGGGACAAAATGCCCTTTTTGCAGCCATTGTCAGAGACCACTAGTAAGATGCAAATTAAATGCAAGCTGCTGGAATGGTTAAACATTTTGATTTGTTTCCCTCCACCAGCATACTATAATTTTTACTTTTGCAACTTTTCCTTCCTGGGTGCTGGGAAACAAAAGTCTTGTGGTGCTGCAAGGATAGCAGATTGCGTGGGATCTGGGTCCTTAACAGAGGTTGGGAATATAAGTCTTGCATATATTTTCAAACTGGAAAATATTGTTTGTTTGGGAAAAATATTACTAAATTTGCATGTTTATCCAACACAAAATCTGGACTTCCAGGATATATGCTCTCAATCCCCTCCTGTCCACTGATGGAAATTTGACTGTGCAATTAACTCAACCAACAACACCAATGGCAACGTTGTTTCTTAAACTGTTTCCAAAGGCAATCCTATCTATTTTGTTCCTGATTCATGTTTCTCCATCCTGTTTTACTATCCTGGGTGCACTGGAGCTGAGCAGACTTTGTTGCTCTAACATTTAGCATGGGAGCAAAAGCTAGCTGAGCATTGCTGTCTATCTTGGTAAGAAAACTTGTATTTCCTCCTTCTGCAAGCAGACCTTGGTACACTTCAAAAGCAATCTTCCTCTGTAGGATGGACTTTGTCTCTCCTCTGATGACTAACAGGCTGTACTGCATTTATTTAGATCCTTCATAACTTTCTTCTTTCCTGGACTTTGGCTTGATCCTGGACCATAAGTCTTGTCCAGGTGTTAAGTTTGGTCCAGTGTTCAGTCTTTCTGCTTTTTGCTGCCTGGTTTTAAGCATAGTACAAAATTTATCAGGTATCTCAGCCTGAACTCTGTCTAGCTTCTGTGAAACCAATCTACATTTAACGTTATGTATATACATACCAATACACAAAACCCAAAATAGTTTCCATGACCTTTTTTTCTAAAAAAAAAAGGAGAGTTTAACTTTAATACAGGGTATATGTGTCAGTTCCTGTTATAGGGTTAACATTTGAAGCTTAAGATAGCAGCTTTTCAGAGTAAATAGTGAATTAACAATTCTATCTTTATCCCTAAAAAAGGAAAGAGCTAATCTCTAAGTCAAAGACCTTAGCTCCCCTACTACAAATGCATGTGTTTTTCAAGTTCAATTTATATAAGAAACATGAAGCAGTGTCTAGAATGCATCCAATTTTGCCAAAAATCCTTCATTTGTCAGTGTGAAAAAGTAACCCTGTGTGTGAGAACTAACTGCAGCCAGAAACTCACTTTATGGAAGTGATCAAAATGAGTAATTCTTTGAGTCTAATGGATTTGCTTCAAGAAGCAAAATGATCCAAGGAAGAAGTATGTAGAGAGTTTTCTGAGGATTTAAGGTCAAATAAGACATCATCTTGCAGAAGTCTAATGAATGACAAGTAGGAAACCAAGACTTTCAGGCACAGGAAAAAGTCACACTTTTAGTGTAAGTGAGGATGCTTTAAAGAGAGTATCATTATGGAAGGGAATCAACATCTTTTAATGCATGTAACAGCGTCATTTTGTTACCCCAGCACAGAGAAACCTTTGTAAAGTGGCGAAGTGATGATGACAATTGTGAATTGGTTTCACATCTTTCCCAGATTAAACTTAAACACTTTACAAATGGTGAATCAAATGGTATTGTATTTTACCAGTTGATTGTTGGAGGGTAATTGCAGACCCAGATATCTTTAATGACATAATCTCATAGACTCCTGCTCCCTTTACATGACACTGGCAACCCAGCCCAGTCCAGTGGCTTGTCTCCCACAGACCATTATCTTGTTCACAAAACCTAATTTGCCTACCTCATCATCATAAAGCATGACCTGACATGAGAAGAAAGTTTCAGTTTTATGTCACTGAAAAAAGAGAGTAGAAGAAAAAGGGGAGTAAAGGGGTAAAACTTGGATTCGCCCATGCTAGAGCATTGGCCATGAGATTTAAGTGAACAGCGGTGGGTTTGCTCACCTGATGCTTGTCTGCTGAGTTGAGCTTGTCACTTCCACTACTTTATTATGTGTTCCCTGTTCAGACTGGTTATTCTGCAGGACAGACTGTATCTAACTATGTTAGACTGTATCTAACTATTAGGCATCGTCAGTGCCTAATACAGCATGCAATTAGTCTTGACAGGGACATCCAGGTGGTAGTGCAGCCAGTATTTCTTTTGGACCCCAAAAGTAACCAGCCAGCTGTGCTACCAAAGGGAAGCAACACAGTGGCTTTTCCAAATTCAGTGTTCTGCAATATTCTCATAACAAGTGACTTGCTGGTTTGAGATAGTCAGCTATGATCACCTGAGGAGAACGGATTATAAATGAACTCCATCACTAAGGAGAGAAAGCAGTGTCTCAGTCAGAAAACGATGGAAATAGAAATGGTACTGTGTTTCTGAGATCACAAAGATAGTGAATCAGAAAATGGAGAGCCATTGAGAAACAAAGTCTCTGAGAGAAAAGGGATGGAATTCAGCACATTTGGGTCACAGAAATAGTCTCTAAATACAGCCCCACTATCTAGTCAGCTGAGAGTATATTGGGCAGTTTGTTCACTATCTTCTGCTATGAAACACAGAACTTTTCCTGACTGCATTTTCCTCAGATTTTATGCCTTCTATAACCCCACTAAATTGCAGTAAAAATGTATCTGTAGTAAATTCTTCTCAGTCTAATAACTCTGTCACTGAGCTTGCAAACCCCTAATTTATGGATGTTGCTTTCTTGACCAATGTAGGTGTTTGGCTTAACTAACCTTGACGTGTCAAAAAAAAATTCACTTTCAGACATTTGTACATCCCTACAATCTAGGACCAAATGTTTGTGGCAAAAGACAGGCAATTTTAAATAAAAATTATAGCAATACGTAAGAACACATGTTTGAAAATCACCTTGCCAAGATATGAAGTAAAAGACAAAGGAGAATCACAGTCACAGTTTTCATATTTTCTCGGATCACCTGTGCTTTTTGTTCCTTTTCCTACAGGGATAACCATGTCTTTTGAATCTGCAGAACCCATACAATATGTGACAAGAAATTCCAGCCTACCAGCATAGAGAGAGAGATGTGCTTATTTCTGTTTCTAAAGCATGTATAACATTCAGGGGCTTTACAGGGATGAATTTAGAAGAGAGGAGTCAAAAGGTCCAAATCTCCTCTTCCAGCCCTGCCATATGTGGCCTGCAAACTCGTACATCACCAGACATGGCTGTGCATTACTTTAAAGCATTTCCTAGCCAAGCCATCAGTGTCACAGAGGTATCTGCTTCTGTGTTGTCTTGAGTTTTTAATGGTTTTATGTCTAGAAATAGCATTTTCTCACTTTCCTTTACTGGATCACCTTCAAGAATCACTTGAACATGTTCTACTAAATGAATTATTCACTTTTGCAGTTGCAGATGTTAATGGTGCTTTAGTCTTGAGATGTCAGCTTCTCGCACACAGTAATGTTGTCTCTTGATTGCTGAAATGCCTTTTGTCTAAGGCAACTTAATAGGAGCTCAAGAATATTGAGGAGAAGTGTAATGGTTTGAGAGACACCGAAAGGAAGACTAAGCAACCAAATAATCCTGCTTGGATATAAGGTCTACAAAACTAACAGAACAAAACAGATAACTTCATTTCTATCAGTTAGAAAAGTTCTGTCTATTCACCTGTGAAAATCTGTTCTTACCTGACACAGCAACCCTTTTTCTGCATGGAATTTTGTTGGCACTAATCAAGCTATTATGGTGAACTATTTGAGAGCAAATGAAGTTTAAACATACTGTAATGTCTCATTTTGGGATGGATTTTTATGATTAGAAGAATATATTATCCCAAGCATCCCCACAAACTGCAAGTTTATCACGCCTGTTTAACATGTCTGAAGAGATTTCACAGTGCAGATATTTTTCAGCTTCTCTTTTCATCTCAAAAGCAAACAATTACAATACGCTTATGCTCCTGCCGCCCAATTTCTTCTGCTTTGCTTTGCCCCTGTGATTTGCTGATAACATGGGCTGGAGAAGATCTAGGTGAAATACAGGTAGTTGGTTTCTGACCAAACAGTTATGATTTTGGTAACAATGAACACACTTTTCCTGAACTAACAGCTAAACAAAACCTAAGCATGATGCCTACCTGGGGACAAGAAAGCGAAATGTGAGATAATTGATTCATTAAAACTTGCAGCCAATAGCAGAGGCTCCCCCTGTTAGTGAAGAAGAAATCAGACCATCCTCTTGCACTCAGTCTCTGGAAGGTGTTTCATTGGTCTGGGTAAATGTTAGTCTGTTGGAGAAGTGCAATGGTGTGGCAAAAGTAGACCTTGTAGGGGTCTTTTCTCTCACATACTCATGTCCTCTCACAGCAACAAGGCACATTTCCACCATAGTGCCACTGATAAGCACGTTCACCTTTTGGAAATCCAGCCAGAGTCACAAAGGGGCACTAAGGAGGAAGATTCATTTGAACATTCATTTGAATATTAACTCAGGAAAGAGAGCTCCTAGGCTCCAAGTGGATCAGCCACTGCATGGTCATCCACCCCGTTAGGCCTGGGAGAACAAATGCATGAGCCATTGCTCTCTCACTATATGTACCACCTACATACTGGGAGAATCTATCTGGGAGAGATGGCTTGAACTGGAAGCATGCATCTTCATGCATGACTGGAGCACTGGAGGAGCCAATGAGGAGAGGTGCTGTGCTGTTCTCACCAACAGGGAGGGGCTGGTCTGGCATATGGAGCTTGAGGGCAGCCTTGGCTTCAGTGACCATGATATGGTGGAGCCCAAAGTCCTTAGGGCAGCAGGGAGGGTACACATCTAACTCCATGCCCTGGACATCAGGAGAGCAGACTTTGGCCTCTTCAGGGATCTGCTTAGTAGAGCACCATAGGATAAAGACCTGGAGGGAAGATGGGCCCAAGAAAAATGGTCAATATTCAAGGATCTCCTCCTCTAAGCTCACAAGTGGCACATCCCAACAAAGATGAAGTCAGGGAAAATTGCCGGAAGACCTGGTGGATGAACAAGGAGCTCCTGGACAAACTGCAAAAGCCAACAGAAAGTGGAAGCAAGGACAGGTAGCCTGGGAGGAATACAGAGAAACTGTGTGAGCACCAGGGATCAGGTTAAGAAAGATAGGCCCCAAAAGAATTAACTCTGGCCATGTATATCAAGGGCAACAAGAGAAACTCCTGTAGACATGTCTATGATAAAAGGAAGTCTAAGGAAACTGTGAGCCCTCTGGATGGAAACTGCAGGTCTGAGGAGAAGAAATTCTGTCAGCTGGTCCATGAGAAGTTCCTCATGGCCTGGCTTCAGAGTGCTCTTGAGCCCAGAACCCCACCATGTGCTGGGCTGCATCCCCAGAGTGTGAGCAGCAGGTTGAGGGAGTGGATTCTCCATCTCTGCTGCTCTCTGGGGTAATCCCCCCCCTCGCAGTCCTGATCAAGCTCTGGGGCAACAACACAAGAGGGATGTGGAGCTGTTGGAGTGAGTCTAGAGGAGGCCACAGAGATGCTGTGAGGGCTGGAGCAGCTCTGCTCTGGACCCAGGCTGAGAGAGCTGAGCTGGGTCAGCCTGGAGATGAGAAGGCTCCTTGAGGGGAGACCTAAGAGCAGGTCCCAGTGTCTAAAGGGGTTACAGGAAACCAGGAGAGGGGCTTGGGACAAGGGGCCATAGTGACAGGACAAGGGGGAATGGCTTTGACCTTCCAGAGGGGAGACTGAGATGAGTTCTTAGGCAGAAGCTCTTCCCTGTGGGGGTGGAGAGGTGCTGGCACAAGTTGCTCAGAGGAGCTGTGTCTGCCCCATCCCTGGCAGTGTTCAAGGCCAGGTTGGATGGGGCTTGGAGCAACCTGGTCTCATGGAAGATGTCCCTGTCCATGGTAAGGCATTGGAACTGGCTGAGCTTTAAGGTCCCTTCCAACCTAAACCATTCTATTTTTCTATGATTTTATGAACTGGCTGAAAGTAACTGTACAGTGCCATCAGCCCTGGCTTGGACATGGTTACTGAAGAGAGCATGTGTGCACCAGTTAGAGCAGGATTTTGATCTTGTCTTGAAAATGTTCAGTTTTCTTACCTGGTTTCGAATCCATCCTCAATGTATAGCTCCACAGCAATGAGCTCCACAGGCAGACTGCACTGTAGGGTATTTCCGCTGTTTTAAATTTACCTGCCATTTATTTTAACATACGAGCCCCAGTTCTCATATTACTGTGAAGTGTAAAGAGAAAGAATGATCAGCTTTTCTTATACCATTCATCATCTTAAATAGGCCAATTAAGCCTGTGTAATTATCCTTCTTTCCAAGTTAAATAATCCAAGTCTTTGCAGCTTCTCATATGGAAAGTCCATCATGCCTCTAAACCATTGAAAATGATGTGGTGCTAATTTAAAACATGGCCACTTGTAACATGCGTATCTATGCCTATTTCTACTGACACTACGATTGTCAGCTAATTAAGCATGTGTAACACAGAAAACACACCTCCAGCACTTTTTTCCCACAGCCATTAACGAAGGGGCAATGGGTTCTGGGATACAACAGTGATTTGCATGTGCTGAAGATGGTTGGGTACCTTTCAGAGAGCTAGAATCCATGAAAGCTTACAGAATTGTTGAATATGTTTTATACCCTGACCTCGAGAGACAGGCTATGTCCACACCATCCTGTCTCCCTCGTCCCGCAGTTTCCCATCACATTGATGAAGTCCCAGACAGAGGAAACTATTAACAATAAAATAGTTATTTCCAAAGTCCAAGTAATGTCCAGGGTCCCCATCAAGGCTCCATTGTGTTCTTAATGGCATAAGCATGTATTTGCAGACATTACCTGCTCTAAAGGGCTTATAGGCTAAATAGGAGAGACAGATAACGGGTGGGAGGGCAAATAAATGTGGAGTGATTTGTGCAGCTGCCGGGACAGCTGCTCATGAAGGGATCTGGAAAGGATTCAGTCTGGAGTGTCTCAGGCCAGCATGTTAGCTACTGGTCTGCCCTCCTCCAGATTTCCTTGTGGAAAATAACATTTTAACCACTGGTCAGACAGAGCCTAGGGGACAGAGAACTTAAAATACAAACAGTACTTGGCAGCTCAGTACCCTTGTGTGGTGTCTGCTGTTGTAGATAGAGCCAGCACAACAGATTTAGAGAAGACCTGATGTGGGAAACAGCACACTGAAAGAAATGTGATGCCTTCTGTAGTCACAGGCCATTGATTTACATTAAACACTCAGAATTCAGGTCACATGTAAGCTTTGGCCAGCTTCTGAGCAAATGAGCACTAGTGAGTCATATAGCACTAAAATTAAAAGAGGTCTTTGATCTGGAATCCTAGGAATGTTTACATTTGGAACCAGATTTTAATGTGTCTGCTCTTTGGTCCTGTGTGTTGAGTTGGCTATCACAGCATCTCACAGTTCACGTGCAATGCTGACTAATGAATGAAAGGAAATAGATGGAAGTCTGTGAGTGAGGAGCTTTTGCTGTCAGAGACATACACAATCTTGCTCTCTGTAGTCTTTCCTTGGCAGACCAATGTACCTGCTAATAGTTGATAAAAGCTTTCTGGAAGTTGGTGGCCTTGCCCAGGTAGAGATCCATTTTTGCCAGTTTTATATTTTTAAACAGTACTAAAATCTTACTCTCCTCAGGCTGCCAAATTTGAAGAGATTTCCTGTTTATGAATGCATTGGTCATCCATATAAGCAGCGTTTTACTTGCTTTGACTACTGTAAAGTGCAAGCCCAGGATTTAAGACAACCTAGTTCCCTGGTGTCCTAGAAAGACCTTCTAATGTGAGGATCCCTGCTGGGCAGCCAAAACCTGCCAGGATGCTTCCTAGGATTACTTGATGCGTTTCAGTCACTCCTTATTTGAGGTAGTATTCCTGGCTGACTGAATTTCCAACGGACAGAGCAGTGCAAGAGCTCTAGGGTTTGCTGTGATCTCTGCAGAAGATTCCCTCTTCTGAAATTCTTTTTCCACACTCTTGCTTGCAGCTACTTCAAGAGACAGACTTCTCCCTCCCATCCTCTTTGAGATGGAAATGACTGATACAGCTTGTACTTGATTTTTTTTTTTTTAACAGGTAGTATGCTTTTGTGCTGGTGTGGACTGCCTGGGACTCTGCTCCATGCTCCCTACCCCAGGACCCTGTCAGCAGTCCTCGTAGCCTCACAGCCTGAGCACTAGTCAATTCATTGCCAACAGCACAGGAGAACCATCTTTTACACACAACAGCACTTTCTTGCAAGCAGGTACACAGCTCATTAAGAAAGTATATTTATAATAACAGGTACATAAGATTTTATAACCCTTCATGCTTATTGGTGGACATGTATTACATTTGGTACCCAATTTTCCAAACTTCCTGCCATAACCTTCCATTTTCTCTGAGTTTAGTTCCCTCCTCCTCTTTAAATCATAGCTAAAAAGTGTCTTACAAATCATAGTTTCTCAGTCTGGGCAAAAGCTCTATTTCACTAGACCTGGATAAAAAGGGTAACCACCTTATGGAAATATCCCTGATATATTCATATGATTTTTGGGATGCTGTCAAATTATATTCGAAAGTATATCTTCTGTCATTTCAAATTTGATCCAATGACCTGCATGCAGTAGGACCCGTGTTTATTGCTTCTAGCCACTGACATACCCTCTACAGTTGCAGGAGAGAAAAGGACACTTCTGAAAGGTGACTCTGTCCATCTTAGATCTCACCCACACTCCAGAGGAACCATATTCCTCCACCTTTATTATCGAGTAAAGAAACCAAGATTGATGCTCCTGACGCAAAGGCCTAAGCTTAATAGCTGAAGTTGGGTGAAAAGATGCCGGACATGGGAAGGATGCTATTGGGGTGGCTGTGTTTCATTGCTGCTCTACTACAGAGTCCTTTCCTAGAAGAAACAATGTGAAAGCCCTCAGAAGCCAGTATGCTGCCAATGTAGTTGTGAAAACCTTATCGAAGAGCATAGCTGTGTCTACAGTAGGATTTTATTGGCAAAGATACATTGGCTGGGTACATCTGAATTTTTTTTCATGTTCTTAGCCAAAGAAGCTATGCCAGCAACATCTCATAGCATAGACTTCACGGCAAGTAGTCCATCACAAATGTACTCACAGAGGCACGAAGAATGGTCATTAAGAAAGATGTTCCTCATTTCTCTGCTAAGTTCTTGTTGGCCACAGATATTTAGCAAAGTTAAAAATAAATGAATGAACCAATCCACCAGCCACTTATGTGAGTCAACAGCTGTCTCTTTGTGCTAGTAGGAACTCCAATCAGAGGTCATGATGCAAATTAATTTTAGCAGCACTGTTCTCCATGATGAATGTGATTCTTTTGGGTCAATCTTAGGTCACATAGGAGTGAAGAAAAAGTGCTTTCACTAACTTCTTTTCTTAGGACCAGCTCACTCCCGAGATACTCCTTGCCAGAATTATGTGACTGTTCCAGAGAACAAGATACTTTCTCTGGGTTAATCATTTAAGGATTAAATTCTCAGTTTATAAAATAGTTCACACCGTAACAGAGAGTATTTTCAGAGTTTATCCTCTTCCTCTTTTTAAACTGATTTTCAATTCACTGTTGCTCAGTGTTGCTTCTGCTATTCATGGATCACAGCCAAGTGAAACTGGACCCGCTATGCTGCTGATTTACACTATAGAACCATTATTAGCTGAGTTTTCCACTGGCATTCCAGGCATTCCAGTGTGTAGCTAGTCTGCTGTGTATTTATTCATTCAAAATAATGACAGGGCTGGCGAAAGATGCTGGAGTGACAGGAGTGAAGAGGTCCTTCACTAAGCTGTGGAATAAGAACAGCAGAGCCGACACCAAGCTGTCCCCTCCCCATACTTCCCATACCCTCCTTGATCCTAATCTGAAGGCTGTCTGAACCTTGTGGAGTTAAAGCACAACACAGAGCATTCACAAGGCCTGGTTAGTTTTTAATGAGATGTGCAACAACAGTGCAATTTCTGCTTTTGTTGTCAGTGGTCTTCTATCATTCTCATTCTTAGCACAACTAGACTCATTAGATGGCCCTATTTCTTGAATTAGGGGGGCAAACACACAAAACCCCACAATCTCCAAACGATTTAGGACCCTAGGACTAGATTTCAAGAGTGACATAGTAAGTCATAGCTCCAGATTACCATTAGGGTAGGTCTGAGGTCTCTGAATGGCACAACCCCTTGGCCCAGTCCCTGAAGCACACCGCTCACTTTTCCTCTTTCAGTCTGTTCCCTCCCATTCTTTTGTAAGAAGGAAGCATCACAATAAGTCATGAAAAATGTGCTCTCAGAGGCAAGCCGGTGTAGTGGGGAGGCAATTAAAATGTTCCATTGTGCTAAGCACTTTGCAAACAATGAAACAATGGTCCCTGGTGTGAGGATCTCACCACTAAGTCTCTGCAGATAATAGCAGTCATTTACACCACCTATTATGGACTATTTGGTGTATCCATTTTAGATGTGAGTCATAGCCTAAGTTTTCTGTACAGGCCAAGGAGTAGATACTTCCAGGGAGTGACTCAGAGCACCTAAGTTAGATGGCAAAAAGTCATATGCTATCAATATCCCCACTAAGTATGCAGAGCAGAGTGAGGGAGGATAACCACCTTTTGTCTAATGGACCTCTCTCCCCAGGCTCCCTCCACTGCCAACAGGAGGAGAGAGATTTCACGAGGTGATTCACAGCATCCAAGTGCTCTGCTCCTGATGGAAACAATTTCTCTTTACTGACAACAGAGGGGGGAGTCTGGGGATAGCAAGTTCATTAGGCTAAAATAACCTCTTGTATCACCCTTGTAGCTAGTAGGAAAAGCATCATGCAGCTGCCTAACTTTGTCAGGTTGCCCACTAAATTTATTAATGGATATAAATTGGACAAAAAAGTTGGGGGGAAAAGGAGAGAATCCATTTATGGGAAAACGAACATCTTTCCACATCTCAGCCAAACACATTCACGAACAATAATGAAAACCATGCAGCATTTCAATAAGGTTGACATCTCCTCTCAGACACCTCTGTAATTTACATTTAAAGTAGGACTCCGTGAAGCCCCAGACACCACAGTGCTGGGCTGTTTATACGCAAAGCTGGCCTGTGCCTTTGGTATAGTCGCAGGAGAGATGCCCGTGCAGAGGACTTTCCAAGCTGTGTGCTGACTTCCAGGTCACACACTTCTGAGGAGCCACCAGTGGTCAGAAGCCACCAGGGCTTGGGGCTGCAGGAGCCACCTCTCAGCAGTCAAGGGCAGCTTGCACAACACAATGGGGTTTCTTCTACGCCTGGTCTAACAGTATCTGCTTACTTCCTATCAGCTTTACTCAATTGATGCTTGCAAAGCACTCAGAGGCCTTCAGATTAAATGTGCTAATGGAAGAGCAAAGTGCTATAAAAGCATTTGGTGCCACTGCCACAACGCGCTTCCCTTCCCCCTTCCCTGCCAAGCTGCCTTGCGTGGATGATGCTCCACCATGACCTTCTACGGTGGTGCTGCAGCAGCCTATTTCTTCATGGGGGCATTTGGGATGACAATGCGAAGCTCCTTTCCCCACATAATTGAATGGAATTTCTGATTATGCACAGGGATGTCAGTAGTGCGAAGAGCTTGGACGCCTTCCAGCCACAGCCAGATCCAATGGCAGTGCTGTGATTTCTCCTTTTTTGGCACTCTATTTGTGAACTTTCTGCTCCCTTCTGGGAGTGATTTCTCAAGATAATACGCTGCTGCTCCAGCTTCTCTCTGATGGCCTAGATTTATAGCTCCAGCAAGGCGTGAGAGGGGAAGGGGTGTGGGAGAGGCAAAGGAGGATGAAAGCAGAAAGGGAAATTATTTTCTTGGTTGGGGTTTTATTATTTTGGTCCCAATCTGTGAAAGTGACAGTCTCCAGGCTTTGCACAAAAAAACCCACAAAAATAGCCTGTCGTTTCCATCTCTGTAAGGCTCTTTACTGCCTGCGGTGAAAGGTTGAAAGTACACACGTGTTTTTCTAGCCTCTCTTTAGTCCAGTCCCCGTGAATGCATGGTACGAAGTGAGCACTACATTTATCTCTGACCTTTTCACCATCTCTTGCATCTGTTAGCTGAAAAGAGATGAAGATCTCCCCAGCCGCTTCTCCCACAGAGCAGATGATACTGGTAACTTGATTTATGTGATCTCTATCAGTCCCAAGTTGCCTTAGATCTTTCCAAATGTCTAATTTATCTAAAGCCTTCATTGCTTTAGTTGCACTGGGGAAAAACAAAACAACTGCCCCCAAAACACCAGCCACTGATTTTCAGGGAGAAATATTTCAAAATTCCAGGTGCTGTCCTCAGAAATTTAGTAACACCATAATTAACTCGGACAAAAATTTCTCTCTCTGGATGTGCTAAACTGCTGAATATCCTCTTTCCCCAGTGTCTTCAGACTACTGAAGATGCTTCTGTAACGCCAGAAGTGTATTATCCAAGTATTTAAGTCCTCTCCCATAGCAGCTCCAGGAAGGTGGAGCAGTACTGCCATCCCCATTTTTCATGTGGGGAATGGGGAACTGAGGCAGAGAAGTTACCTAGAACAGGCCAGCTGAGTTACATTTTGAATATACCTGTTCCTCCTTACATCTTACAAAGATAGGTCATTCATGACTTATGGGATTACACCCACAGCCCTGTATAGCTACAGCCAGTTGAGATGAATACCCCTCTTTGAGACTAAGCAAGGTCACCCAGGAAGTGTAGAGCAAATCAGTGAAATGAGCCTTGGCATTTTACAAATGACCTGGTGAATAATACATGCACCCCCTTATGAGATGCTGGTTCCTGGAATGTTCAGCTGGCATTGATGGGAAAGGCTCGGAGGGTTTAAGCAGGTCCTGGGGTTGGTCTTAAACCGTGTATCAGCTTTGGTGTCTTCCTGGCTGCTCTGAGGACACCAAGGCAATTCTGTTGAGCTCACTGGCTTTAGCTGCTGGGGTGTTTTAGTTCTTCAGGTTACATGTAGAAAGGGAAATAGCACTGACAGAATTGCCTGTGCTCAGATACACGTTTCTTATCATCCTGTACAGTCAAATTGCCTCCGCTAAGTGCTCATTTCTCAGAGTTGTGGCTGAAATCCTTCCTCTCAAGGGAGAATACATCAGGAGACTGACTTGAAAATCTTGCAATTTATCTTGCTCCTGTTTATCTTTTGCTGGTTGCATCTGCAGGAGTCTCAAACTTCCCCTTGCTGTAAGCTTTGTAAAATTACTTCAAGGAATCTCAAGTAACCTGATTCCAGGTATACTGAGGCCTAAGGAAAAGCTTTTGCATATGGAGGGATGTAAAATCAAAATGTGACTGCGGGGTTAGATACAGTGCTTTCTTATGAGGATTGCAGGAAAGCATCCTAAAGGTCAGGACTGGAAAATATTTGCACAACTCTTTCTTGATACATTGGGTATTTCAGCACAAACCCACATGCTCTGTCCGTAAGAATACATTCTAATTAAAACCACCAAGTCCAGACTTGCATTCAAAGCAGAAATGAATTTGACCACTTAGTGCTCCTCTAGCCTGAGTCCATGGGCAGAGACTATGATTGAAATGACCTTATATACAGTCAGCTGCAGGAGTCAAACTCCTCCTCAACAAGGATTGGTCTGGGGTGATGGGAAGCTTTGTGTCCTCTTGGAAATCAGTGACAAAGACATGCTGACTGGTTGAAGAAATCGTATTTTATTCAACTTACCAGCATGTGAAAGATAACAGAAATGAGCTGCAGAACTAAGCGGCAATCTCTTCAGCAATAGCCATTGCAGAGGGGGAGAAGAAATATGGCAGAAAGTCAGGCACTACAGACTGCCAGGATGTCCCATGCCACCACAGACCTATGTGGCCTTGCAAGGTTTCTCAAGGTTGTGTGCAGGTGACACACATGCCTAGCTCACAGACAGCAAAGAGCAATTCAGATAATGAACCATCTGCTGCTGTCAACCAGTTTCAGAAAAATATAAGCAAAATACCTGGATTAGTTAAATCATCAAGTGTATGTTCCTTATGTTAAATGTTTTGATAGCCTTGCTCTGCTGAGGGCACATGAATTAGGAGTTGGGCAGATGTGGACAGCGGCCACTCTCAATTATCATAGAATCCCAGACTGGTTTGGGTTGGAAGGGACCTTAAAGCTCAACCCTGTCCCATGGACAGGGACACCTTCCACTAGAGCAGCTTGCTTCAAGCCCCATCCAACCTGGCCTTGAACACTGCCAGGGATGGGGCAGACACAGCTCCTCTAAGCAACTTGTGCCAGCACCTCACCACCCTCACAGCTTCTGCCTAGGAGCTCATCTCAGTCTCCCCTCTGAAAGGTTAAAGCTATTCCCCTTGTCCTGTCCCTATGGCCCTTGTCCCAAGCCCCTCTCCAGGTTTCCTGTAGCCCCTTTAGACACTGGGACCTGCTCTTAGGTCTCCCCTTAAGGAGCCTTTTCTTCTCCAGGCTACCCCAGCCCAGCTCTCTCAGCCTGGGTCCAGAGCAGAGCTGCTCCAGCCCTCACAGCATCTCTGTGGCCTCCTCTAGACTCACTCCAACAGCTCCACATCCCTCTTGTGTTGTTGCCCCAGAGCTCGATCAGGACTGCAGGGGGTCTCCCTAGAGCGCAGTCCCCTCACACTCTGGGGATGCAGCCCAGCACACTGGAGGGTTCTGGGCTCAAATGCACACTGAAATCAGATCATCGGAGCTTCTCATAGACCAACACCCCCAGGTCCTTCTCCTCAGGGCTGATACATCCAGTCTTCCCCAGCCTGTGTTTGTGCTTGGGATTGCCCTGACCCTTGCAGGTGGTCTTGTTCAACTTCACGAGGTTCACATGAGTCATCCTCTCCACCCTGTCCAGGTCCCTCTCATCTCATCCCTTCCTTCCAGCATGTCAGCCATACCACACAGCTATTGTCTTGAACTGGGAAGCTATAGAAGGCTGGAAGCTTGGGCCAGGCACCTGTAGCAGGAAACTTAATGTAGCTTTAAGCACTGTGCTCTTTGTTTCCTTACTTATAAAATGGGGTTAACAGCAGTATGTGGTAACACACAGCATTTCTAATTGCAATGATGTCTTTGCTATCTAGGGGGCATTCCCTTTCTCCCCCTGAATAAGAAGAGACCACACACCTGATGTGGTAAACCCAAGTTAGGCTTAAGGTTAGTGTGGTCAGTGACAAAATATTTACTAGCTTGGTAGTAAACTTTGTACTGGCAAGTAATACTAATAAAAAGTGGTTTTGATGTATGCAGCACTTATTGGTATATGCATTAAAACATGTGGTGGAATCTGGGGACATAATAAAATGGCTGCTTTAGTTAAACCCAGGAGTGCCTGGTGGTTATGCTGGCAAAGAGGATGGGAACAAGGCAAGGGTACCCACTTAAACTGTTTTGCTGCTGGATGCTGCTGCAACACAGGCACAAAAAGGCTATTTTTATGTGAAGCTACCAGGTCCCTGAACTAATGGTGTTTCCCAATAATGCAATTTTCCTGCAGTGCCCTGCAGACAGGGCACACCCCACACACAGAACAACATTTTCACTGCTGTTTTATCACCAGACCTAATTTGATTTAACAAGCCTGGCCCAGATATATCAAGTGCTTACAGATTAGGAAGTCCTTGTGATTACATGGACAGTGTTCATAAAATTCAATCCATTGTGCAAATTGTAAACAGGAAAATATCAGCACGATTTTATTTACTCCACAGTACTGCAGGTTTGATTCCACTCCAGCTCCCTGCAAAAAGGAAGAGGCTGTATCCTCTCTGCAGCCTATGCAGGACTTTGTTGATATTCATGCTCCTTCTGTTCTACTTTCAACACCTTTAAAAGCATTTTCTCCTTTCTTGGCACTTTAATACTGGAGGCACACATTTGAAACTCCTCTAAAAGGTGTGTTCAAGTCTTTTTTTTTTTTTTTCCTTTTAAGGAAATCCCCTTATTTTTATGTTTGAAGGGGAAAAAAACTTCTTGATGCATAGCTTAAGAGAGCAGGGTTAAAGGTTTTCCTTATTTGTATGTCTATATGGATTTGTAGCATTTAGCTCTCATAAACAAGAAATTCAGAACTGCCCTAGAGAAAGGTGATGACAGAGAGATAGATCAGAATTTTCTTGCTGTCTCCATGAGCAAGGACCTCTAAACTCATAAGAGATAACAACTGTGCTTCTCCATTTAATTTGCTTTTGAGAAAATAGAATGCACTCATTTTCCCCTTTGCAAAGTTGTTTGAAGAGCTTAGGGATCCTGGGACCTCATCATTGCATATGTGGTACTGGGTTCAGTATATAACCCTTCATTCATTTAGGAACTCACTCAGCTGCCTGATAAATATCGCCACTCCCGATTAGGCTAAATACAGCACTCTGCCTTCCCTTAGCAGGAGTCATCACTAACAGTCATGTGTTAGATGAAGTAGCCTGGGGGTTCTTTACATTTAACATCAAAGCAGGGCAAAACAAATGTAATTAAAGTCCAGTAATAAAATTTGTAAATTTCCTTAGATCTGTAGCAGAAAATCCAGATGCAGATAAGCTAAAATCAGCTCCAGAATGAGTGATGAGGGAAAGTTGCAGTTTCTTTTTAATTTATGGGGAAAGAGATAACATACAGTATATAAACCTTACAGAATGTTTACTTTTTGTTCAAGCTGCGGAGTAAAAATAACTTTCCATTTATCATGTGAGTGACTGTACAGTATGAGACCAACTGGGAAGCTGCTGGCAGCCTTAAGCAATGTGATGTTTTTGAGTTCAGAGGTAGGGAAAGCAGATCTTCAGTGCTGTGGACTAATGGCAACCACTCCTTGTAGAGACCTAACACAAGACCACCCTTCATTTTGCCAAGATGATGCTTATCCAGCCTTAGAAGAACAGTGGGAAGTAGGGAAGTGACTTTACTCCTCCTTAGAAACCAGCACTTCTTAATTAGTGTTTCCTGTCCTACCTCTGGAAACAAGTCTTAACCCTTTTACACAGTTTCAGAGTAAGAACCAAAGAAGATGGGAACAGGTTATCCTATTCCTAATCATTAACGTGCAATGGGCAAGTAGAAAAGTAACAATAAATTCTGTCAGGACTGCAAACAGAATAATTCTCTGTAATTTTGTATGAATCTCTTTTTGTCTGGGTCAGGACTGGTGGTATTTCCCTAAGGGACTTTACGCATCATCCACTTTTTTTT
Source organism: Pezoporus wallicus (assembly GCF_028554395.1). Classification (NCBI taxonomy): domain Eukaryota; kingdom Metazoa; phylum Chordata; class Aves; order Psittaciformes; family Psittacidae; genus Pezoporus; species Pezoporus wallicus. The sequence goes on along the minus strand of NW_026635907.1, from coordinate 1,671,513 downwards.
CTGTCTTAAACACACTTTATTTTAACACACTAAATGCTTCCTTTCCTTGCTGTGCAGTGGCAATTGTTTTAATTAATGACCAGGCTTCTGCTCCTTTGCTTTTATTGAGTAATGTTGTGATTTCAGGAGGGCTCCTTGCAGCAGAATATGAGAATATAAGTGAAGACATTAATGTGAATAACCGGACCAGAACACGTCCCTGAGACTGCTGGACTGAAAATATATGTTTAGCTAGCTAAATAATATAAAAGGCCTTTGAACAAAACTCATCTGATGTGCAGTCACATTCATTTTCACCAAGTCCTTTAGTGGGGAGAGCCAGACTCTGAAGTTTTCCCTAGATAAGACACAACTTACAGGAAGACTGCCAAGCTCCCCAGTGAGAAAATGGTGAGAGCCCTTATTCTGTCTGGTTTTGTGGTTCTGCCTGAATAACAAGGTCATGGCATGGTAAGATACCTAGCTACATCTTCTTTAAAACCAACTAAACACATTTTAAATAAAGCACTCCACAAATGAGAAAGTATTTTCCACCGAGGTCGGTTGCATCATCTCAGCTCTCTGAAGATTAAGGTTTACTGCTTGTTAATGCCACTTGCCAAGGACACGTTTTATTGCTTTTGTGTTACTGTATGTCAGTCAGGAATAAATCTCTGTAGAGCTTCTATCTCACTCTTCAGCCACACATAAGCTCATTTATATTCAACAAAATTTCCTTGCCTGCTCTTTCCCTTTGCCCCCCACCCCCTCTTCCTTCGGACAAGGCATTTCAATGAATCTGTGCAGGCACAATTTGGGACTGAAATGAAGATCTCTATTCAGAGGCTGAACAAATTCTCATCAGCTTCCTTAGATGTAGGGTTAAGCTCCTTGGTTCCCTTCACCCCTTTGTCTGCAACTTTCTCGAAGCCAGACTGCCACGTTCAAGCGAGTCTCCAATCTCTTCTTTTTCACAGGCCTCCTGATTAGTGGCTTTCTTTTTCCAAGACTATAGATACAAGTATTAGAAATTCCTTTTTTTGTGAACACATTGAATGAAGGTATGAATGGAGATGCTAAGATGAAGAAAGTGAGAAGCTTAATATAACTTCAGCTTCTGTAGTTAATTAGATTTGGATGGCTTCTGAGGAGCAGCTGTATTTTATTTTTTTTTTTTTAAATTGAAGTTACATAAAGGGCTATTCAAGGTATTTTGGGTAGGAAGGGGAGACTGTATAAAATTAAGACGCTGTGAGACGGGTTTTGGAAATACAACCTCTCCCCCTCTCCCTCTCTTTCTTTTCGTGAAACAGTTGTGGGGACAGTAAAAGGAGAAAAAGAAAAAAATGTCCCATCATGGAAGGGGACGAACAGAATCACTATCACTACTGCTGTGTCTAAGGCACAGCAAGCAGGATGCATATTGAAATAGGAAGATTTCTTTTTTTGCTCAGAGATAATCTGAAATGCAGAAGTCTGAAATTCATTCCTTTGCACATCCAGAACACTATATCTCAGACTTTAAAAGGACATTGCCAAGATAAAGATCACATTCAGCATTTAAAACATTTCAAGAAAACATGTCCCTTCCTATCTGCCTGAAATCTTCAAGCTGTTAAAAGAAGGCATGGATTCTGAAACCCGAGTGATGCTGCAGCAGTTACACTCTGTTTATTCTTCACCTTGTCTGGTGAAGGAAATGAGGCTGGTCAGTTCTGTCTGCTGTTTCATGTCATGCTAGTTTTCTCTTCCTGCACCACACACACTGCAGCTGCCTCTGCAGTCCCAGACCTGCCCAGAACCTCAGCCTTAGTTGAATTTTTAAATACATAAAGAGATGGACAGTAGCATTAGGTTTTCAACCTTTTTTTTTTACATTTTACCCTAATCTACATGTTAATACCAAGGCTCCTTAGGAAAGTGGCTATCTCACCAAGGGTATTTCAGGAGCTAAATCTCCAGCTCATGCAGACAGATATCCTTTGACTGCAACTGTGTTGATTTGTCCTCAACTAAGCATGTAAATCTGGGAGGGTGTCCATCACAGCAACACACTGCACTGTTTTCAGGGTGCTGACTACATGATCACATTGACTGTATCCCTAAATCAATGTGTGTTTTAGCCTTCTTGCCTATGTTATCAATAGGGTGAATCAGGAAGGAGAATTCTACTCTTGGCACCACACTATATTACTTACAGAGATAGAAGGATGTGAAAACAAACAAACAAATAAGTAATTTGTTACTATCAAAATTTTTGCAGTTCAGTAAAAAATGACACAAAATCCCTGTTTTCTAAATTTGAAATCTCTGATTCTAATAGTACACGTACGCTCACAATGATATTTTTACTCTCAAAAACCAGGCAGTTGTTTAGGCTTTATTCCTTTAACCAGGTGCATGTTTTCTTAGAAAACTGTAAGAGAACATCTCTGAGATCTTCACTTCTTTATCAATATTAGTTTTAAATTGACTGACGTGTTGCGAAGGAGGTGGTTTCGGGCAGCCTATCAATCTCATTTTTTTCTCTTTCTCCTCTATTTGGAGTTTAAATAGAAGTCTTTGTAAACTCAAAATCCCCACCAAAATAAGCTCAATTTTCCAAAGTGTAATGCTTTGCTTAGGGGAGGGGGAGGAAAAATTTTTAGGATGGTATGAGGCTTTGAATTTTTTTTTTTTTTTAATTGAAAAAAAAGTTATGGAAATGTTGAAGTGAAAAAATCCTTTAAACTGAAATAAGAAAACATTTAATAAAACATTTCAGACTTCTGAGTGATTTTTGTCAAATTTGTCAACACATTCTTAAAACATTGCGAAAACAGGAAAAAAAAAAGTGTGAAAATTTTCCCAGCTACTTCATATTGGATTCAACTCTACCAACCTTTTGTCAGTTGAGAAAAGTATAAATACCATCTTTCCTCATGACACTTGAGATGGAAAAAAAAAGGAAGAAAAAGCTTAATTTCCCATGTAGATTTAATGGTTGGAGAAAAGGTGTAGGTGTCTAGACTAAAAATGAACAGAGTTGGTAGGCTTGCAAGAATTCTGCCATGATCTTATGAGTTCAATACTGAGTGGACGGCCTGAGAGGAAGAAAAGGCTGCCAGAAAACATATGCAGTGTCATTCTCAGGAGACAGGGTAGCAGTGCCAGGGAATGGAGTTTGTGGCATTTAGTTTCTGCTTTAGACCATCTTCCAGTTGCTAAAGCAGGCAAGCCACCTCCAGCATGATGCAGAGATGTTTCCTTTCACTGTAAACATCCCAGCTTGGTTACTAGAGGCTCCAAGCTCTGTAAAGTCTGAAAAGCAAAATATATTATCATGCCTGGACTTTATCATTGCCACAACTAAGCTGTTTCTACTACCCAATATAAATCTTTCTTAACTAGCATAGTTACCCCTAAACTGTTGTGCAGGTCTACCCCAGAAACATTTCTGATTTTGCTGTTAACTTTTACATTTCCAGAATAAAGGTAAGTGTTTATATTGAGGGAATGTCTCCTGCTGGGAAGAAAAGGAAAGAGAGAAAGAGAATGAGTTTATGCTTATTAGCAACTAACTGGATTGCCCATATGCAACGATCTTGGCTAAATTGGTGGAATTTAAATTATTGGTATGGGATGCAAACCAGATCTGTTGAAATTGGTATGTGACATAATCCAGATCTGTTGAAATTGGTATGTGATAGAAACCAGATCAGTTGAAGGGAATAGAAACATAGGATAAAAGCTGTCATTGGAGTGCTGAAGAAGATACTGAGAATAAAGCAATAGTCACCCTTAACCAACAAAAGGAAATGGGCAGTGGAATCAGAAAGGTTTATTCATGACTTGTTGAACAAATCACCTTCAGCTTTTTTCTGTGCCACCCATAGATAAGCTGAGTAGCAATTCTAGTCCAAGTATCTGTGTCTTGAATTTAAATTCATTCCTTAAATATTTGTATAGTGACTTAAAAATTCCCTTTCTGTAAATATTCCCAACAGGATAAAGTGGATATTGAAATGTTTGCACACAAAAGGTGTAGTCACTGTGAAAGCAAATCCATTTAAAAAGTGTTGAGCAAATATTCAGAGAAAATGAGAATAAAATGAATGAAAAAGGCTTTAAGGGGTTTGGAAAACATGCAGGTGAAGTCATTGTGATAGTGCTATGTCAGATTATTGTTCCAAAAGTGCGGTATGGTTCAAAGTAGTTAAGACATTATTTATCCCTGCAATTATACAAGTAGTATTTTTACTCACATTAATCAGTAGACTTGTACACCCATTACAGAATGTAGCTCATGTATAATAGGAAGGAGAAAGATCAATGTAGAATAGTAAACTAGTAACAATGAGTGAAACCAAACGAGCTTTTTTTATTTCCTACCTTTTCAAATTGCATTACTTATTAGAATAAACCCTTCAGGGATCTTGCTGTAGACCTGACTGAAATACTGTAGAACAGATTGCTAACCAAACGTAGCATCAAAATAAAAAAGTAACTCAATAATACAATCTTTATCCACAGGTCGTAACTACTAATCTGACTCTATCACTGGTCTGTCTGATTTGATATGTTTTTTCTAAGTGTATTCAGATACAATTACCTTGATTGGAGAATTATGCGGCAATCATCTGGAAGTAACTCTACTGCAATCAGGGAACCACAGCCTTAGGAAGCAGCTGCCTCACTCTCAGAGAAGTTGCCAAGACACTGTGCTCAGACGATGGCTAAGAAGGAAACTGGTGGGCTTCAAAAATGTTAGGAAATGTTCAAGTTAGTTATATCCATGGCCTCCAAGAAGTGGTATCCAGACCAGGGCAGTGTTTAAATGGTAAGGAAAGACTTGAAGGAACCCTCATGAAACAGCTGTGGTTGGCGGGGACTCCAATAACTGCTGCATTGCCCAAATGCAGAAAGGGATGAGTTTTGTTGATGGTCATGTTATGGATGTACAGAGCAGCTGAGACAAAGTAGGTGGCTTCATTATCTTGGGAAGTGTAAGGTCCTGATTAGCCTCTCTGCTTTGAAGCACTTGGGGCCAAACTGTGATCCCTAGTGTGGCTTTTTATGTTCAATGGAAAGGTGCAGTCACATCAAGAAAGGCTCTCAAGTTACCTCACATAAGTGCCTACAGTTAGGCAGGGAAAAATTTAGAACCAAGAGATAGTGAAGACCTCAATGATGTTATAAGAATGCAGTCCAGTTAACAAATCTAAATAAACTACATTTTTACGTCTGCAAACATTTGATGCAATAACCCATAAATGAATTAATAACTCCTACCTCCCTACAAAAAGTGCTGTTTTGAAGAATGAAGAGCATGCTTTGCAGCATCAGAAAAAAGAAAGAATAAATATACATCTCAGCTGTGTCACACTGTTTTTTGGATTTTGAATACTATTGTGTCCTCTTGCTTCTACTCAATCAGAACATTTAGCACTGCAATCATCCTAAGAAAATCCCCTTTATCAAGAAAAATGTACTTTGATTATGTTAAGTAATAATGAAACCCAGTTATTGTGATTTCAGACATTCATTTTAAGTTAAATGCGTGGCTCCTTTCAAACCTGGGTTGGTTTGTTCTCAGCACAGAGCTGGCTAATGCTCTTTGTCTATCCCTAATACATTTGAGATGATTTTTTCTCATATTCCAAAAACTAGTCAGATGGAAATAACTCTTGCTCTTGACACTGTAAACATGATATGTAACTGCAAGTGAGTCACCAGGTCATGACAACATGGCTATGACACTGTATGAAGAATAGGTTTGAGAAAGTGAATCTTATATTCATTGTTTTCTCATCACATTTGCCTTTTTGAAGAAGAAAAAAATCATACATACACAGCTTCTGCACAATAGGAAAGACAGGAAGAGCCAGGATGCATGATAGTGGGGCTGGATGTGAACTCCACTCACGTAGCTCCCTCCATAGCCTGGCCTGTGGTTGCTAACAGAAAAAGGAAAGTCCTTGCACATCCCAGGGACAAAAAGAAGAAATGTTGATAAGATAGTGTAGATGTCAGAATTCAATGAAACAGAAACATTATCCTGGAGAAATCAGTTATATTGCTTTTGATTATGGATTTTTAACTGATCCACATGAAAGTAGAGCTTGGTGGTTCTGACCCTTTGAAGTGCACTAAAAAATGGTCATCAAAGAAATCCCTTTCATTTTACCAGTATACTATGGGATTAAATTAAACTAAAACCAGAAAATCCTTTGAAGATCACCCCATCACCTTTCCAGTGCAAAATCAGTTGGTGCATTTTCAGAGTTCTTACCACTTACTTTCACCAGGAGAATCAAGGCTTTCTTCAGTAGAGTTTCCTCTGGAGTCAGTTCCAGCTTCTGAATGAGGTTTTCATTAGGATTTTCCTCCCTAATATTTTCCATTGCTATGTTTCCTCTCATTATATCTAATTATACTCCCCTAACTAACTTGAAACTATTCTTATTCCTCCCTTCTGATACTTACAGACAATTATTTTCTTCCCTATCTATCTGTGTTTGCCAAGTTACAGTTATTTAGTTGTTTTGACCTTCTGTTCCATTAACTTGACTTTCCTGTTATCCAAAGGCTTACTTACAGTACCTTACTTAAAAAGAAAGATTTGGAATGACTCATATTATTGTAAGCATAATGGGTTAGATTTGCAAAATATTTGTCTCTTCCTTGCAATTATAGTCACAAGTATTACATCACATTTGAAACTCCTACTTCCTGTCATTCTGTGGATGGTTATTAAAAAGGTTTGACCTTTTAATAATTTCATAATTGATGTACTAGTGTGCTGCTGGTGAGTATTATTGACTTCAAGGATTTATTAGCTTTCTTCTCCCATTACATGAGAGAAAATCCAAACTAGCTACCTTATTATTTGACACTGGTGATGTCATCAAAGGATTCTTGACCAAGCCTTTGTCATATCAATCAAGAAAGGGACTATCTGAGGTTAACTATAAGACCAGACTTACTGGATGACTTCTGTAACTTTAAATATTTGGCACAGCTTTTGGACTACTGGCCTTCAAACATTTCTGAAGGTCTCCCAAAGAGAAAATTTTACAGAAAAGAGGGAATAAAAGTTTGGTAGAGCCAATGTGAATTAAATCACTAAGTTTGGGGTCAATACAAATGTTATGTTCTGTTCAAATTCATGTTTTTAGCAATAACAAAACACTGGCCAAGTAAGCCTCGACTCATCTCACCTAAAAGCAACCAAGTAGAAGGTAACATGCAAACTAACCCAGTCCCTCTGCATGCATATCTAGAAAGTGATGCATTTCACCTGTCTTTGATAGTGATCTTGGTGTACAACATGCTGCTAGAGCATATTTTCCTGATCTGCCAGTAACATGAATACAGATAATGGTTTGGACAAAAACAGCTTTGGAAGAATTTTACCATGAAGTAATACTCTCAAACCCCCAAGGTATTTCATGAGCAGTGGCATTAAAGAAGCCCTTTTTCTTATCACGTTGGGTGGATTATTCTTTCTAGATTCCTCTCCTTTCTCCCACTCTGTATGCTAGGCTCTGGGGAGACATTACAGTGCCTAAAGGGGTTACAGGAAACCTGGAGAGGGGCTTTGGAAAAGGGCCTTTAGGGACAGGATAATGGGAAATAGCTTTAACCTGCCAGAGGGGAGACTGAGATGAGCTCTTAGGCAGAGGCTCATCCCTGTGAGGGTGCTGAGGCACTGGCACAGGTGTGACTGCCCCATCCCTGGCAGTGTTCAAGGACAGTTTGGACGCGGCTTATAGCAATCTGGTCTAGTGAAAGGTGTCCCTGCTCATGACAGGGTGTTGGAGCTGGAGAAGCTGTAAGGTCCCTTCCAACCCAAGCCAGTCTGTGATTATATGATCTGATCCTGTATGATGAAAACCCATTATTCCCTCCATTCTCACTCAACATCCCACAGCAATCCCATGGGAAACAGCAGCCTGTGTGCTGCCAGAGATGTGGGATGGTCCCCACTGACAGCTACCCAGGCTGGGTAGAAGCCTACTCCACACAGCACAGCTTCTTTCTCTGTGTGAGTGGTGGATCTCCTCCTCCTCCCAATCTCATGCAGTTCATGTGAACATAGTACTACAAGAATATTACAGGAGAATCATAAGCCCATCTTCAAATCTGACCAAAACAGGCCAAGAGAGCTCAGAGTTATAAAGTGGAGAACACAGACGGACAAACTGCAGAAGCCTTTTTTCCCTTCAGAAACTTAACTAAAGAAAGAACAAACCCTAAAACAGAATTTAATCATAGTACTTCTTTTTTTTCTTTCTTTTTTTTTTTTTTTTAAATTTGGCAGGAACTTATTTTACCCCTGCCATGAAAACTGAGAAACTGGGAATCCAATTACAAAGGCTAGATAAAAGAGAATGATAGTGAAGAATTTTAATTGGATGGAAAAAGACATTGAATGCATGTTCACTAGATACATGCTTCAAAAGCCCTAGCACTACAAGTGTACAGACAGAGGTCACTGTAGAAAGGGATATAAGGTGACTTAAAAACAGAAACAGTGAGCCACAGATCTGGTTTTCAATCAATAGAGCTAGCGAGAGCTGTTAGACCTCTGGTGCAATTGATTACTTCAAGAGGTAATAAATAGTGGTACTGACATTTAGAATGTGGCCAAAGTGAAATTGCTCATCTCTTTTGTCAGCTTTATTTAAAGTGTGAAACCCTCAGCAGCAGGTACCAAGGATTTCGTAACCTTTTATTTCCAAGGCTTACTATACATGTTGTTTGAGCTTTCTTCTAAATAGCTCTTACCGTGTTTTTTATTGTTATTATTATTTCTGTAAGCTGCTGCAGTAAAGGAAGGGGATAGCCACCTCTTTATAGCATGGTGACCCAAAGTCCTCTCAATACTTTAAATTAGGAAAGTCCAAGTTTCTTGTCTTGAAATACAATTTGAACTTTGCAGATCTTTCCTGCTATGTATGGCAAGCAGCAGTCATTTAACTCCTGCTAAAATGAGCAAAACTGGTTTGTATGCAGCAAGACTTTAAATCCAGCTGAGCCTGAGCATTCCTCAACAGTTTGGTAAACTTTATTGTGTGGTGTCTGCAGACCCATGGGATGCTGGCATCTAAATTACAGTCAAACCCAATGATAAAACATGCACTGGTTTCAAAGATGTCAGGATTTCACTCATCAGAATGAGATCATCTATCAAACCTCCTTGTTCAGTCCCTGTGACACAGGAGCATACCACCTGATGTATCTGACTACAGTTGAGGCTGAGGTGTGTGGGTTTAATCTCTTTGTGAGAGTGGCCCAGCATCTGACAAGACTTTGCAGTTAGGACATATACTGTGAATAAAATTCCTTTGCTGCTGGGCTCTGTTTGTGAGATCCTATTTACCTTTAAATGACACACTTTCTCAGACCTGTTGCTGTAAAGCACACCTACGCCTGACTCTGTAGCTTCCATTAAGACCTAAAGAAGTTTTATTGGAAGGACTGCAGGAAAACAGAAATGGCTACACCAGGTTTGTTGGTCCATCCAGTGAAATTGTGAATGCTAGATCTTCCAAGCAAAAGGTATAAACATGCCCATAATGCATACTATAAAAATCCTGCCCAGAGAAGAAATGTGCCCCTAATACATAGGTCTGCAACGCAGAAAATGAAATCTCCTTCTCTTGCACTGAAAACATGGAGCTTCCTCCTGCCCTCCCTTCTCAGACATCCTTCAGGAATGACAGAAAACCCTGCCCACACACACTGAGAAAGAGTTACCTCTTTAAAGAAGGAAACAGATTGGGTTTTACACAAATTAACCTCTACTCATAGTTTTGATCCCACGGACCATATACTGTTTTTTGCATCCTAAAGGTCATCTCTGAATCTTGCCTATGTTCATGTGTCTATGTTCACATGTACATTTGTGTGCACTCATATGGTCACACAGATAGATCTTCTGTGGCTAGGTTTAATAGGGTAATAGGGTAATAGGGTAATAGGGAAGGGAAGGGAAAACATATTGCTTACTCTGGTGTGCAAAGATCCTGAGATCAGAGGTAATGGGAGTTAGCAAGTCTATTTATTTGAGCCTAGAAGAGGACAGCCACTTTTCCAGTGTCCTGGAATAATAGTGGAAGCTCGGTGCCTCACCTGTCCTGCCTTCACATATAACCACTCTGAAATCAAAAGATTACTCATTTCAATGTATCCCAATGATACAGCAGCGTGTTGTGTTGGATTTGAATTGGCACACACCATCTCTGCACTCCTAGCATGACCAATTCATAAGCTGCCTGACCTGTTACAGCATACTAATGAGCTGACTGCATTGCTTTTGGGGAATATTTTTATTCTCCTCCACTGTCTATAAGTCAAACATCCCTGACCTCCACAAATAACTGGTAACACTAAAACATGCTGAAGAACTGCAAACTGTGTTTTTTCCTGTGTAATTTAAAATTACATTAGAGAAAAGAGAGAGAAAATAATTGAAATGATCACTTTTAACACTTCTATTTTTACCTATAGTTCTAATGAAAAATGCAGTGTAATTATATAAAATATATAAAAACATTAAACATATATACACACAAATCATATATATAAAAGAAAGATACTTTTCTGAAATCTATGTTTACACAATAATCTCATTATATACCAAAGAGGAACCAAAAATGAAAAGAAATTTATATCTCTATTCCTATCTCTGATTTACATCCGTGTTTATATGTTTTCTATACCAAAGTCACCAAACCACCTCTTTTGCCATGTTAAGAATATTTACAATACTTTCAACATAAACCCTTGTATAAACCTAGTATTTTCAAGTAAAAATTATTCTTTTTATAAGTATTTTAAACTAATTTGTCTGGTCATTAGCAGCTTTGAAGGGAGGCATAGTAACATCTGTATCTTTTAATAGTACCCCTCCCTCTCCACTCTAAAGGTTGCTCCAAATCACAAGCTCTTCCCCTTTCCAGCAGGTAATTACAGACACCATTACCACCACCTCTAAAGACTCACAATCCTTCTTTCTGGAAACCAGCTATAAGCATTTCTTAAATATCTATAACTCTGCTCGATTATTTTCTTGCCCTTCCCCTGCTATGGATCTATTTGCTAGTAACACTAAAATACACACCCTCCTTATCTTGAAAGAATCAGGCACAGCCTGTCTGAAAACAAACTTGATTATAAGAGAGCAACAACAAATGGCAACAAATCAAAGAACATTACAGATGTCATTTGACAAAGGAATTCTCTTACAGCTTGTGGTCACTGAATTATTGACACAGAGTTTGGGGTTTTTTGGGTAGCTGGCTTTTTTGCAACGTGGTTTTTATTTCAGTATTATGATGGCAAAGTTTTTTAGAAGCTGTCATTATGGTTTACTCTGTAGCTCTTCCTAGATGTTCCTTTTGGGAACCTCATATGACAGACATATAGGTGAGATAATGAATTTCAGAAATCGTTAGATATTGGCTATGGACTGACATAATATAGTCATCAGGAAATCATTCTGGATACAGCTGAGAGGAAATCACCACTAAATGGTGACAAGGCTGACCTAGCTCTGGTAGCTAACTTAGGCTAGAAGGGCTTCACTGTTAAAGTGCCTATTTCCCTCCATTGATTGTAAAGGAAATCCAGACAACTAGTTCAAACAAAGAACCACTAAAGACAACTATCATTTTTGTCGGATTAAACCTGTCCAAAAAATAGTCAATGGTCCTTAAGAAATAATTCAAAAAGGCCTACAAACAGAAGTACATAATAGGTTGTTCATACTTAGAGCGAGATGGGTTTTAGTCATATGATTAACCTCAGACATGGTAAAAATCAACTATTAGTAGGCACAGCAATGTTTTTGCAGATGGGAGAACGTCAGGGAGAACACTGAGAAAAGTTTCTGAGGATTTTTTTAGGGGTGCCTTCCATGCACTGTGGAAATGGGATAAAAAATTATCTTTCTTGTGAAATTTAATAAAAACCACCATAATTCTGGCACTGCAAAGAGAAGGGAGTAGGGAAAGACCATAGTGACTGTATACAAGGGAACATTGTGCATTGTGGGGATACAACATTAAAAGTCTAAGAAGTTTGTGCTGAAACAATGGAACAGGAAGAACCTTTGGAAAGATACACAAAAGGAAGCAATATTTTCAAAACAACAGGCAAAAAAAAGGGTCTCTGCTGGAGCCTAAGAAAAGCAAATGCTTGATTTTGTTTTGCCCTTGTATTTCTGCAAGGCTTTATGGTACTTCCCTATCTGTCTTACTTTCCTAACTAATGCCATTTGTGTGTGATTTAAATGCAGTTCTAAGCTTACAATAATAGCTGGTGATGGACCCTTATGAGTATTTAAAGGACGAATATTATTCATCAAAGTCACTGGAGTCCTTCCCTATGGTAGTCTGCTGTTCCCTTTCCATTTTTGAGGAAGCACTGGTGGGAAAAAACACTATCTGGATCTCTGCAGCTCAGTCAATCATTCATCCTCTCACTGATATCATCAGACTGGCATCAACAACTAAAGGAGCTACCTGCCACACCTAGTGTCTAGCTGAAATTTCCCTTGCTGCGTTTTTAGCCTACAACTACTCTCTTTGTCATGGATTTTTTTAATTTGCAGCAGTCTTTCATGTACCTCGGGGTTGTTACACCTTCAGTTTTCTCCAAACCAAGCAATCCCATTTTTTAAATTCGCTTGCATAGACCATGGTTTCAAGGCTTCTAATCATTCTGCCTGATCTTCTCTGAGCTGTCTTCAATTAGGCCACAACTCTCTTGATGTTTACTGAACAAAGTCACCTGGATCTGCTGAATTTGAAGTAAACACAAATAGAGGTACAAAGCTGTGCTAAATCGTAGAATCATAGAATCATATAATAATAAAATAGTTAGGGTTGGAAAGGACCTTAAGATCATCTAGTTCCAACCCCCTGCCATGGGCAGGGACATTTCACACTAAACCATGTCACCCAAGCATCTGTCCAGCCTGAACTTAAACACCAGGGATGGAGCATTCACAGCTTCCTTGTGCAACCCATTCCGGTCCCTTACCACCCTTAAAGTAAAGAACTTCCTCCATATATCCAATCTAAACTTCCCTGTTTAAGTTTTAACCCGTTATGTCTTGTCCTATCACTACAGTCCCTAAAGAAGAGTGCCTCTCCAGCACACTTATAGGCCCCCTTCAGATACTGGAAGGCTGCTATGAGGTCTCCACGCAGCCTTCTCTTCTCCAGGCTGAACAGCCCCAACTTTCTCAGCCGATCTTCATACAGGAGGTGCTCCAGTCCTCTGATCATCCGTGTGGCCTTCCTCTGGACTTGTTTCACCAGTTCCATGTCCTTTTCATGTTGAGGACACCAGAATTTCACACAATACTCCAGGTGAGGTCTCACGAGAGCAGGGTAGAAGGGCAGGATCATCTCCTTCGACCTGCTGGTCATGATCCTTTTGATGCAACCCAGGAGATGGTTGGCTTTCTGGGCTGCGAGCGCACACTGCTGGCTCATGTTCATTTTCTCATCGAATAGCACTCCCAAGTCACTCTCCACAGGACTGCTCTGAATCTCTTCTCTGCCCAACCTGTAGCTGTGCCTGGGATTGCTCCAACCCACCTGTAGGACCTTGCACTTAGCATGGTTAAACTTCATGAGGTTGGCATCAGCCCACCTCACAGGCGTGTCAATGTCCCTCTGGATGGCATTCCTTCCCTCCAGCATAGCAACTGAACCACACTGCTTGCTGTCATTGGCAAACTTACTGAGAGAGCACTCAATCCCACTGTCCATGTCACTGACAATGATGTTGAACAAGACTGGTTCCCAACACCAGTCCCTGAGGGACACCACTCCTTACTGGTCTCCAGCTCGACAGTGAGCCATTGAACACAACTCTTAAGTGTGTGACCATCCAACCAGTTTTTTATTCATCAAGTGGTATATCTATCAGATTGCTGTCTCTCCAATTTAGAGCCAAGGATGTCATGTGGGACAGTGTTGAAAGCTTTGCACAAGTCCAGGTAAATGATGTCAGCTGCTTTATCCCATCCATCAGTTCCATAGCCCTATCATAGAGGGCCACCAAATTGGTCAGTCAGGATTTCCCCTTAGTGAAGCCATGCTGGATGTCACCAAGCACCTTGTTGTTTTTCATGTGCCTTAGCATGCCTTCCAGGAGAATCTGCTCCAAGATTTTGTTAGGCACAGAGGTGAGATTGACTGGTCTGTAATTCCCTGGGTCTTCCATTTTCCCCTTCTTGAAAATGGGGGTCATATTTCCCTTTTTCTAGTCATTGAGAACTTCACCTTACTGCCGTGATTTTTCAAATGTGATGGACAATGAAAGGCAATACAAGGTATCCTAAGGTGTATAGCTGGAACAAACGGGATAGTTTTCTCATTGCAGTGGTCATGCTCTGTAGAGGGATCCCAGTGTTTTACAGTGGAGTGTCTGAGACTACTGAAGTTAACCAGGATGTGTCCCACCCATTCTAAAAATCAAGCAAAAAACCCCTAGTTTGTAGCAGATCAACACAAATCATGGGTAAGCATCATGGTGACTATTAGCCTGTTAATGCCCAGAAGAGGGAAACAGCTTGTCCCATATTAGCATTTGCCATATGTTACTTGCTGTGAGTCCCTAAGATGCAGCTCCCCTTCTTGAAAATGGGGGTTATATTTCCCTTTTTCCAGTCATTGGGAACTTCACCTGACTGCCATGATTTTTCAAATGTGATGGACAGTGTCCTGGATTCAGCATTAGCAGTCATTTTTTTTCTTCTTAGTAGCTGGTGCAGTGCTGTGGTTTTGACTTTCAGCCTGGGAACAGCACTGATGACACCAATATTTTTAGTTGTTGCTAAGTAATGTTTAGTCTGACTAAGTACTTTCTGAGTCTCATGCTCTGCCAGGGAGGAGGGGAAGCCGGGAGGAAGCAGAGACAGGACACCTGACCCAAACTAGCCAAAGAGGTATTCCATACCACAGCACATCATGCCCAGGATGTAAACTGGGGGCAGTTACCCAGAACGGCTAGATCACTGCTTGGTCGGGCTGGGTATTGGCCAGTGGGTGCTGAGCGGTTGTATTCTCTCCCCTTGTTATTTCCCTTATCATTATTATTATTAGTTGTAGAAGTAGTGGTTTGTGTTATACCTTAGTTACTGGACTGCTCTTATCTCAACCTGTGGGAGCTACATCCTTTTGATTCTTCTCATCCCTCTGGGGGCGGGGTGGGGGGCAGGAAAGGGGGGGTGAGTGAGAAATTGGGCTGCATGTCTGAGCTACCAACTGGTCTTAAACCACGAAAGACAGTGGCTTAGCAACTTCATTCATCAGCTCCTTCAAGACCCACGGATGGATTTCATCAGGTCCCATGGGCTTGTGCACATTCAGGTTCTTAAGATGATCTAGAACCAGAACCTCTCCTACAGTGGGCCTGAGGTCTTGATTCTCACAGTCCCTGCGTCTGCCTTCCAAGGCTCAGGTGGTGTGGTCAGAGCATTTGCCAGTGAAGATTGAGGCAAAGAAGTCATTAAGAACCTCAGCCTTCTCCAAATCCTGTGTAGACAGTTCCCCTGATGGCTTCCGGAGAGGGCCCACATTGTCTCTAGTCTGTCTTATTTGCAATGTAACCATAGAATCCCTTCCTGTTATCTTTTACATCCCTAGCCAAGTTTAATTCTAACTGGGCCTTAGCTTTCCTAACCTGGTCCCTAGCTTCCTGGACAACATCCCTGTATTATTCCCAGGCCTCCTGTCCTTGCTTCCACCTTTTATAACCCTCCTTTTTCCCTTGAAGCAGCTCCTTATCCATCCAAGGAGGTCTCCTGGACCTCCTGCTGCACTTCCTTCTCGTCGGGATGCAGCACTCCTGAGCTTGTGGCAGGTGATCCTTGAATAGCAACCAACAGTCTTGGGCTCCCCTGCCCTCTAGGGCTATATCCTATGGAACCTTACTAAGCAGGTTCCTGAAGAGGCCAAAGTCCAGGGCAGTGAGCTTGCTGCATGCTCTTCTCACTGAAGCACAACAGGCAAAGATTGTGGTTGAGAACAAGACAATTATGTTAATAGCTTCTTATCCTCTGTCTATGTGTGTTCTTGGGAGCTGTCAGCTGAACTCTAAGGAATGTGAGCCATTGGTATTCATCATCTTTATTCAAATGAAACCACATAAATAAAACTTGCCAACAGACAACAGCCTTTGAAGATACTGAATCTCTAATGCATATTGCTTTTCACTGCTGTGCTTTATTTTCACTTAAATAACAATGAGATTTTGGAGAGGAGGTAAGGCTGGGGGGCACACCTGAACCTGCACCTAGGAAGAGCTGCTGGGTGTGGGCAGTGGAATCAGTGTGCCTTGGTTATCCACTAGCTCTACTTGAAAAGCCTGACATCTGCAATTACTGGGGACCAGTATGCACTAAGCCAGAAAGTCACAAGTTTCAGCAAGTAGTCATACATTGTGAAGAGTGGGCTGACAAGAACCTTATGAAGTTCAGCAAGGGCAAGTATCAGGTTTTGCACCTGGGTAAGCACAATCCAGGAGAGCAGCATAGGGTGGGATCTGCCCAGATGGGGAGCAGCTCTATGGAAAGAGACCTGGGGGTGCTGGTGGACATAAGCTCAAAAAAGTCAACAGTGTGCAGCTGTGGCAAAGAAAGCCAACAGGATGCTGGGAAACATCAACAAGGGTATCACCAGCAGAGGTAAAGATGTCATTGTCCTACTCTACTCGGTGCTTGTCAGGCCACACCTGGAACATCAGGTTTGGTTCCCACTACACAAAAAAAAATGTGGACAATCTGGAAAGGGTCTAGACAAGCCATATGAGGAAAGGCTGAGAAAGGTGGGCTTGTTTAGTCTGGAGAAAAGGTGGCTCAGTGGAGACATTATCACCATGTTCCAATATTTAAAGGGTGGCTACAAAGAAGATGGAGACCCCCTTTTTACACGAAAAAGATGAAGAGCAATGGGTACAAGTTATTCCCAGGGAGATTCCAACTTGACAATTTTGGAAATTTTTACAATGAGAACAACCAGCCATTGCAATATTATCCCCAGGGAAGTGGTGGATTACCAAACACTGGACATTTTGAGATTTAGCTGGATAGGGTGTAGGGCCATCATGTCTAGGTCATGCTTTGCCAAGAAGGGAGGGACTGGATGATCCTTGAGGTTCCTTCCAACCTGGGATTCTATGATTCTTTAATAAGAGTATCCATGTTTTCTAAATAAACTCTGATTCTGGATTTTCCAGCTTTCCAGAATCTATCCAGCTTTTTAGGTACTTCACTTCCTTTCAGCAACAGCTCATGTTTTCATTTTCCTGTTTTTGTTCCTCTCCACAGCAGTAAGGTTCGCAACTGCTCTCCCAGTGCTGCTCATGCACAGTGCTGCATCCATCCCCTCTGCCCACACTTGTTGGACACTCTTGTAGACACAAACTTCCCACCCCCCCCCAGTTTATACTTTCTATCTTTCAATTCTCTTCTTCATGACCAAACGTCCCTTCCAAATAAAAAATGGACCTAAATATCTGGTAAAACCTGTCCTGACTCAATTGAACCTAAGCCGCACTCTCCAAAAATTTCAGCTCACTTTCAGAACCTGATATACTTTTCACCTCTCCCTTGCCTAGCTGACTTCCTGAGCTTTTAGTGGGAAGACCTTTCAGGGACCCTGCATTGCACAGTGTTGGAGATCAAAGTCTCCCCTTTGATCTCAGAAGACCTGGAGCCTCCCCTCTGTTCCTGCAGTTCCCCTTCACCACACACTATCTTCACATTTTGAGAGACAGTAAAAGGGGGGAGAGAGAGAAAAAGGAAAAGTGATTTTTTTCTGGATTTCCGCTGTTCCCTCAGGATATACTCTGTGCCTCTCCCTTTCTCCTTGTGTTAGTTTGCCTGCCTCAGAACCGGTCTCCTAACATTATGTGATCTTCACATTCAGCAACAAGTAAAGCAGTGCAAAAGCCTTGGGCATTGTAAGGAAAAAGCATATTAACTACCTAAAAAGAAATCCTGAACAAGAGCAAAGCCATAACATTTTGCAGGATTAGCTAGCACACAATTTTCAATTAGGGCAAATTATTGCTCCTATCATTGTCTTAATAGCTTGATGGATGTGGTAAATATTTACAACAACCCGGTAAGGTGAGGAATTCTGTATTATTTGAGATGAAGACAGCCTCTATATTAACTTTTAGGAAAATGAAACTAAATTCTCTTTTTCTACTGAAAAATGACCTATATATTTAGGACTTCATTGGATTATATCTCAATGATGCTTTTTCTCTCTTTGCCTTCTGGTTCTGGCTGGATGTAATACTAGGAGCAGCTGTAAAGGCCAACTCATTACACTGGTCCTACTCCTAAATCAAAGCAAGGACCTGCCTGGAGCTTCAAGCCAGTTCCTTTCACTCCTTCGAGGGGTCATGAAACAGAACACAGAAAAGGGAAACTTGTTGCTAGACATCTAGTAAGAAGTGCAGAATGGTTCAGTGTCCTCAGTTCAACAAGAAGGTTGCACCTTCTCTTCTTAAGCCAATATGGGAACCCAACAGTCCTTCTTTTGAGTCTGATGGGGCCAGGCAAAGAGCCACCAAGGTCACCACAAACTCCCTTGTGGCAGAGTTATGCAGCAGGGATTACTGCATGCCATGAACAGCTGAAGAAACACAGCCTGGTGAGATAACTAATCAAATAACAGACCTGAATAGAACAGGGAAAAAACACATCAGCTGTCACTAATGATAGTATACACTGTCCAATTTCATTCAGTTGGGCTACTTTAATACTCATCTCTTTTCCTATTTAAGCATAGGTGATTCTTAATCAACTTTTCCTGACATGTCACTCTCAGTTGTACTCACTGAATGCATTATCCAGTCCAGATATTTTTGGGAAAGGACATGTTAGAACATCTTTCCAGTTATGCATAAAAGGGGCTGTTAAGAACACATATACCTTAAAATTTTAGTCACTTGAGTATACGCCTCTGTCATGCTTGATTCTCCTTTATTATTTCCTTGTGTATAAGAAGAAGACTGAGACCTCAAATTGTACAAATGAATACCTGATTTAATGAATTTTATTTTCCTTCTTAACTCATTTTTCAGAGATCACTGAGGAAGGCTCTGTGTTTTATACTGGTCACAGTTTTGGTATACATTGCTCTTTCAACAAAAAAATAAGATCCCCACACTTTGTCCATCTTAACCCCAGTTTTCTCAACTGCTACATTAACTTCAGGGTTTCTTTTGATAATTGAGTGCACTGTTGAACTCCACAGACAACACAGAAAATAGCATATCAAACCTTGATCTTTCTTGAATGATATCACAGATACTACATCAGGTTCTGTCTTGTCCAAGAACATCACCTCACCCTTTCTAATTTGGCTCAATTCCTTACCATGTCTATCCAAGCCAGCAACATTCTTTAGTTGTTCTCTGTATGGTTTTAATTCTATACTCACAAAGGATCCAAAATAAAATTATCTGCACAAAGTAGAGATCACCCTGAATCATGAGGTTTAGGTCTTGTTCCCAAGAATATTAATGTCTGGGAGAACCAAATCCGGGGAATAAAGGCTTTTCTATATAATAAATTTTGCAGTAAACAGCACAAGCTGCCTGACACACACCTTTTCCCATACCGACTTTATTGAAGTGACCATGGAAAAGCTCTTTTGCTAAATAGACAGCTATAAGGGTTTCTCATTGAGACTACTGTACTGCTTGAATCAGAGCTGACCTATGTAAGAATAACAAAGCAAAAGGGGGGGGGGGGGGAGGGATGGGGGGGAAGGAAATTACAATTCGGAACCAGGTCGCTCAGCAATAGGGAAAGGGAGGGAAAAGGAATATTTGAGTAGGTTGGAGAAGTCCTAAAGAACTGGGAATCCTATTTCTGCTGTGATGAGGAAGGGATCACAGTGGTGGAGGCATTTGCTGCCCCCCATTGCCCAATTCCCACCCTGTCTTCTTCATCCATGGAGGAAGCAGCTGAAATAAGCAGCTGAAATAAGAAGCTGAGCCACAGATGGTTTGCTCCTCTTCTCTTTTCCTGAGGAACCTCATCTTCACAGTGGTTGCCTGCTTTGTCTGTACTCTGACATGGATATTGTCCAGCAATAAATTGTTGTTTCTGCAAGCCAGTACCAGAAAACCCTAAATGCAACAGGAACAAAGAGCAACCCTGAGATCCCATCTTTGGCAAAAAGCCATCACACTGAGTTCACCTGGAGGGTTTTTAATTGAATACATGTAGGTTAAATTCCAATAAAATAATAAATGTTTTCTAGCTGCTACTTTTTTTAGGGCAATGTGTTACTGTAGGTTGCTACTCCATTTTCATCCTCTGCAAAAATGAGGTCTCTCATAATTAGTATCTGGAAACATAGTAGGTGTCCAAGGCTGGATTTATTTCCTCTTTGCTTCTCTCTCTTCTTTTGTAGCATAAAGGTGAGTTAAAAACACTGTCTGTTCTGCTGAACTTAAGCTAGATCCTGCTGAACTGCAATTCATCCCAGCAGCAAACTGTTTATTAAAGATCTGTCACATGCCCATATTCTGTGGATCATCACAGGAGCTGACAGCATGACAAAAGCTTGAAATCCAGTACATATCACTGGAGGATGTCATTAAAATGAAAGTGAGACCAAAACCTCACAGCTGTCACTCATTATCTAGGACACTCTCACACAGTAGATCTCAAATACTTCCCTTTATCTGACATAGGTCTCCTAACTTCCCCATTTTCACTGTAATGAAACAGCTTCCAACCAAAAATATTCTGAAACAAAAAAATCCATGAAACTTTATTAAAGATGTGCATTTCTACTACTTTGGAGTTCTCCTGTGAGTCCAGTTAATCACTGCATTTCTCTTTTTGGTCACCTGCTGCTTATTTTATAGGCTGTTATATCTCAGAGCTTAAAAAGAAGAATAAATAGGAATGACTGAATTTCAACCACTCAAACAGAGCTTTCATGAGAAAAATTGTTCTAAGCCACTTGCCCTTATCTCAGACCCAGCCCGAACATGTCTTTTTTCCAGTTCAAATGAGACAGGCTGATAATATTTCTGTCCTCATTATTTTTTTGGGTTTTCTTCCATTTCTCCAGTTCTGGTTTTGACTGGGTATTTAATGACTATGATAGTTAGGTCAAGGCTGTATCACTGCTGGCAGTGAACAGCTTTCAGTCATGAGAAAAGGGTGGTCTTAGCTGTATTGGCTGAAGGTAGGAAATACAAGAAACCTCATAAGCTCATTCTGAAATGCTTGATATCCAGTCTGTCAGACCAATTTTATACCAATTCAGCTTCATCAACACCAGGGACACTATGGCAGAGTAAAAATAATAGAGTGTTGACTCAGGCTTCTGTAATTTTTAAGTCATTCTCGATTTACTTTAGGCTACAATATATTGGACTGCTCCTTGTCTTCACTCTTGAACCCAGGTCTCAAGGAATTCTTTTCATTACAATACCAGTGGCCAAAGAAAGATCCAAATACAAGACAAAATCTGTGGTATAATTACTTGACTGTGATCTCATCCTATGTCCTATGTAATTATGAAACAGTTCCACTTTTTTATATCTATAATTGCTACAAATTCATATTAAATGGAAGGTCATCCATATTAGCACAGATTTCAGATTTATTACACGACCTTGTCAGTGCTTTGATGTTAAAGATTTTGACAAATATATTTGGTATATTAAAAAAAACAACAACAAATTAAGGGTAATTATATCATTTACACAAAGATTTTTGTGATTCAAATTTTTATTTTTAGAATTGCAGTGCACAACTTAGTCTGTAATTATTTAAAAGTTTTATTTTGCCCTAATATATGTACAACTGTTACAAAAATTGTCAGAATAATTCTAGTACGACTGCAGGTTAAATTCTGTTCCATTAAGAAGAGAGAGTTAATAATGCCAGTCATATACTTAAATTTAGGGGTAATTACACATGTTTAAAAATATATACTAAGAGTAATTACAGTGGAATTGCAATAAAACAGCCATGCAATGAAAACCACTCCATTACCCAGCATACCTGAGGCAGGTGGAAACTCAACTAAATCAGATGACTTAGTACTTAAGCCACGTACTTGGAAAGCTTTTCAGGGACATGTCAGTTAATAAAGATCAGCAGAAATACAGGTTTGGGTTTGGTTTTTTTTTGTTTCAAATCTTTGATAAATTACAGTTAATGTTAACAACACACATCAGTGACAAAATGCCCATGACACTGACAGTACAAAACATGTTAGAAAACTAGACTATTCAGACTAAAAGTTTTGATTTTGGCCTCAATTTCTAAATGCAGTTAAATATGGTAGCTGTTCTAGACAGCAGTTACTTAGACTGGAGAAAGAAAAAAATCTTGGTATATGAAAAGCCCATGTAATGCTACCCAGAAGTTGAAGTTTCCACTAGAGAGATGCCTGGACATATAGAAATTGTTCTGGGTGCCTTCTTCTCTGCTTAGGAATACCTGGCATATTTTTACATATTTTTTATGACAACAAAGGATGGCACTCATGCATTGTTTGACTGTAGTAGCAATACTGCCTCCTGACAGAACCCTGGAGGCCCCAAATACTGATTAATTGCTCATAACATAAGGAGTTATGTTAGTATCAGCAGTGGGATCCGGTTACCAGGGAGAGAAATCACAGAGCGGTAATTCCTCTTGATCCAAGTGGAACAAATAACGGAAATGATCATACAGATCAGATAATCCAAAACAAGAACCAAAACAAGGGTTGAAGAAGAAACAAAAAATCTTTAAAAGAATATCTCAAAACATCCCTGAATGAGCTTAAAGTTGAGCTGCATTTGGAGAGAAAAAAAATATTTGCTAAGACAAAAGCTACAAAAAATCTGAACAGACTTGGGACATTTCTGATAAAGCTCCCATCCTGGCCTGGAAATGGGAGGTACAAGCTTTCTCCAAGCCTAGTAGAGGGTGTGAAGAAAGTTATGGCCTGATCCGAGATTGGCTACCTGAGATGCACTGCAGTATGAATTGAGGGAGCTGAAAACATCAGCTTCTGAAAGAAACAAAAGGTGTTCAGACCAGTGTGTCTGGATGAGTCAATAGATGAGGAACGGGGCCAGTTAGATTTGGTAAGACTGGGCACAAGTATCTTCCACATTGTCTGTAACCAACAGAGACCTGGAACAGAAAGGCTGGATTATCCCAGCCTGAGTAACACAGAAGCCAATTATTTTTGAAGGGTAAATCTCCCTGGGAGTTCTTGCTTCTGTTTAATTTCATAGTCCCAAGTGGAAAACTTGGGAGACTAGCTAAAAAGTGTGCAAGGGAGAAAGGGAAGTGACAGGGGCATTTTCAGGCAGCCAACTTTATTATCTCATCTTCAGTGACACTGCAGCACTGTATCCCCAGAAAAGAAGCTGCATTATCCAAGTCTGGTAGAAGCCCTTTGTTTGGCATGTGATGGCAAGGGCTCATCTCAGCTTGCCAGAGCACACCCAAGCAGATCCAACCTGATTCTGGAAAGAGCCTGTGGAGACTAATCCTCCTAGCATGCCCAAACACCACATCCCCAGAGCAACCGATGGTTGAAAAAGACACAGCTCTATAGGAGGTGGCAGTTTAAGATCAGCAAAATAAGGCCCAGGACTGCAGTGGAAACTCCTGAATTTACTTAAGATCCTGGAGAATTTCTTGGTGCAGTCTAACCAAAGAAAAAGGGTATACTTGCAATGGAAATCGGCGACAATAATGCATGCAACATGTGGAGATGTGGCTATAGATGTGTTGGGTAAGGGGATTTAATGTGGCTCATGAAAACCGTGGTAGACTTACAGGAGGAACTTTGGCCTATAAATATGGAAACAGGCAAGTGTAAAAAGAAATTTTGCAGGAACAATTTAACTAAACACTGACACAATCAAAAGAGACTAATAAATCCAAGGCTGGGTAGGTGTTGTGGTTTAAACCAAGTCAGGCAACTTATTCACTCACTCCCAGTGAGTGGTGCCGAGCTGACAACAATAGAGGGCCGCCCCCCCCACCAGGGCTCTCCCCTTACCCACTCCTGGAGGAACGGGGAGGAGGATCGACAGAGTGCAACTCCTACGGGTTGAGACAAGAACAGTCCAGCAACCAATGTACAACACAAATCACTGTATCACAGTATCACAGTATGCTAGAGATTGGAAGGGACCTCGAAAGATCATCTAGTCCAATCCCCCTGCCGGAGCAGGAACACCTAGATAATGTTACACAGGAATGTGTCCAGGCGGGTTTTGAATGTCTCCAGGGAAGGAGACTCCACAACCTCCCTGGGCAGCCTGTTCCAGTGTTCCGTCACCCTCACTGAGAAGAAGTCTCTTCTCAAGTTTAAGTGGAACCTCTTGTGTTTCAGTTTGTACCCATTACCCCTTGTCCTATCATTGTTTGCCACTGAGTAGAGCCTGGATCCATCCTCGTGACACTCCCCCTTTATATATTTATAGACACTTATAAGGTCACCCCTCAGTCTCCTCTTCTCCAAACTATAGAGACCCAGCTCCCTCACTCTTTCCTCATAAGGGAGATGCTCCACTCCCTTAATCATCTTCATTGCCCTGCGCTGGACTCTCTCCAGCAGCTCCCTGTCCTTCTTGAACTGAGGGGCCCAGAACTGGACACAATATTCCAGATGCGGTCTCACCAGGGCAGAGTAGAGGGGAAGGAGGACCTCTCTCGACCTACTAACCACCCCCCTTCTAATACACCCCAGGATGACATTGGCCATCTTAGCCACAAGGGCACCACCGCTACTAGCAACGACAACAATGATAAGGGAAAATAACAAGGGAAGAGAATACGATACCACCGGCCAAGAAACAAGTCCCATCCGGAAGCCCGTGTCCTCCCGGGTAACTCCCAGTTACCCCCCACCCCGGGCATGACGTGCTGTGGTATGGAATACCTCCCTGGCTAGCCCGGGTCAGGCGCCCCGTCTCTGCTTCCTCACAGCTTCCCCTCCTCCCTGGCAGAGCATGAGCCTCACAAAGTCCTTGGTCAGGGTAAACATCACTTAGCAACAACCGAAAACATCGGCTTCACCAACACTGTTCCCAGGTTGGAAGTCAAAACACAGCACTGCACCAGCTAACACAAAGGAAAAAACATGACTGCTACTGCTGAACCCAGGACAGTAGGACAAAGCCTCACCATTGCCTGGTGAGCACCAGCCAACTGCTTGTGTGAACTTCCAGATCACCAGCTGGAGATATGCTTTTAGGGTAGAAGGCTTTGTGTTCAAATATGGGCAGTGAAAAACCAGTCTTAGAATTTTACTACAAATACGAAAATCTATGAAGTACACAGGAATAACTGGCTAAACTGCAAGAGCCGATTTTCACATGACTAGAGAAAATGGAACCCAGCACATCACAAATGGAGTGACAGGAGGTCAGAGAAAGACAGGGGAAAATGCTGAAATTCATTCAGAAACTGTCTGCATGAGCAAATATTGTTTGATTTAATTTTTGATAGTAACTGTGTCAAAACCATAAGAAGTGGCCAACAAATTCAATCTTTAGAGAAGTCCTTTTAAAAGGCCAGTTGAGTAAAATATATCTAAGTATTTAGGAATAATAACAACAATAATAATAATGAGTAATAATGATAGTGCTAGTAATAATAAAACAACAGAATGACCTAAACCCATTCTGAATTCAATTCCAGAGCTGTAATCTTGTGATCTGAAAACATGGATGGCAGTGATTAAGCTGGAGAGTGTCACAGCAGCACACATTGAGCAGCTACTCCATCATGTCACAGTATGAAATCGGGAAGACAAAGTGGAGAAATATATCAGTATAGTATATACCCTATGTATATAGTATATACAGTATAGTATCAGTATAGTATATCCCTTTCAACCAGATCCAGAATCTCACCACATTTTTGGCTAAAATACTAGCAGAAACAAATTTTCTTTGGAAGACAGAGATGAAGTGCTAGAATATGCTTTGTTTTGGCATAGTATTTGATCACAATGTTATAGTTGGGCCAGTATCTCTGTGAAAAATTATGTAGGGATGTGTAAAAGGAACCTAAAACAAGGTGAGGAGTACTGTCACACCAGGATGACATTCAAGGTCATTTAATACAAGTTTGGAGTGAAGCACACTACAACATTCCAAGTGGTCTACCACTAGGTCCCTTGGTTTACCAGGACTGCAATACAGCAGTAGTGACTGGGTAAGAAGATTAAATTCTTTGAGGGTTGCGTGTCATTTAGGTCAGAGTTGAACCTTAGTGACTGCTCCTGCCTTACATTCCCCTTGCTTCAAAACTTTCAATAATGCTTTCAGCCAGTAACGCTTAGAGGGACTGGAGTTGGAGTCCAACAGAATTGGTGGTGTCACAGGAATAAAAGTTTCTAAAGATTCTCGGGAAAAAACCTTGCCCAAAAGGAAATTCTGGTTGTGGCAAAATCTGTAAGACATTTACCCCATGGGCTGCAGACAGAATATCTGTGGGTAGATCAAGCCATAGTTTCTTACATTGGCTCTGTTCAGAAATCCTGGGGAAACTTGGTAGGTGGCTGGAAAAAAATGCCTTGTTTGGATTTCATGTCATATTGAGGCCTGGGTGTGAAAAAATAGTAAAGCTGATGCTCTTCCATATGGGTGTTATTGGGAAGTTAATTGCAAACATTTCAGACAGGAGTAGGAGGGACTAGTTCTCTAGAGAAGATGCCTGGTTGCTTTTTTCAATTTTTCAGACTGTTCAATGAGGTTGCAGAAAAGAACTCTAGGAAAGAAATTCCTGAATCATAGAATCACAGAATGGTTTGGGTTGCAAGGGAACTTAAAGATCATCCTGCTTTAACCTCTTGCCACAGGCAGCTCACCTTCCGCTAGACTCTTACAGAGCAGCATAGCACAGACTGAAAACTAGAGCCTGGGAGAGCTTTCTGGATTACTGGAAAGTCACTGGCAGGAATGTGGATGCCTCGCAGACCCTTGTATTCCACCATAACCGTCTCTGACTTATCACAGGACACCATGCTGTCTGCTCACTGGTGGGTCTTGTGCTGGAACATGCTGGACAACCTCAGACTCAGATGACAGTGACAACTCACGAGTGCTACTGTATGCCTACACACAGGGTGTGCAAGCAGCAGACAAACTGTAGCTGTGTATGTCAATTTCCTTACATGCTTTATACCTGGCTAGGTGGAAAGAATGAGAAAATAATCTGTTTAGGCAAAATCTGCCTGTTCAGTTTGCCTCTGAACAGGTATAGAGGTTCCCCTCTGCAGTGGTGGAGGAAAAGCTTATCACTGAATCTGAGTTAAGGAACATATATTTTTATTTTGTACAGGTTGTACATCTGTGTTTAATTATCAAATACTTGCCAAGGTGGAGGCATCTCAGAGCAATGAAGAGTTTAATTTTAGTATGCATTTTGCTCTTCCTCCCATTTCCCAGTTCCTTCCCATGAATCATGTTCTTTCATTTGGAGTTTCAAATCTCAAGACTCCCTTCTGTAAGTTGATTAAATGACTTCATTTTGTCAAAAATACTTGTTATCCTTCAACTTAGCTGGGGGGTTTTTTCAACAAGTAAACCATAATTTTTTTGTTTTCAATTTCTTTTCCTCCTTTTTCTTTTGTTTTAACCAAGCATCATCTTTTCAGTTGCCACTGAAAACAAAATATTTTCTTCTTGTTTTCAGTCTATTTTTTTTCATTAAAACCTCCTAATTTTCATATAATTTCTAGGCTTTATTTTGTATTTTTAGTGTAAAACTTTTCTAACTAATTGCACAGTTTTGGTTTGGGTGCTAGAAAAGTCTTGCAAACTCACACCTCATTCACATGCACCAGTCCCCAGGCTCACTCATGCTCTGATATTAGAGTCTGGTCTTTTCCAGACCACTAAATTTGGAGTCCCTTTAGCATCTCTCTAAACATACATTTCTTCAAGCTGCAGGAGAATGTCCTAGAGGCCAGTGTAATTGGCAGAAGACAAAACAGCACTGTTCTGGGCATGGAGCAGAAAGCATGTAGTCATTAAAACAATTCAGCATGGCTAGCATTAATTTACTGTATTGTTTATGATTAAAGCAAACCTGTCCAAATAGTTAGTCAGTCAAGTTTGCCCAGCTTAGTCTAGATGTCTTATTTGGGATCTGGACCTCTGGGAAGCAGGAGTGAAGAAGCAAAAGCATGTTATGGTACACAAGAGCAGAGTGGTTAAATTTGCTGGCCCTGGGTGGACAGTGACAAAAACACTCCAAGCACTGCTGGTTTTTGCAATGGGCATTGTATTAAACACCAGTTTTACACCAGCCATCTCTTGTAGCTGTTCATAAGCCCTGGTTTACAGTGGGGAGAGGAACTTTGCAGAGGCTGAAGGAGTACAGGTGGTTGAGTTTACCAGCTTTCCAAGTGGTTTTCATTTCTTTTTCCTTCCTGAGATAGTTAAACGCACATTCCTCAGCTGTGTAAAAACAAATGCCCTACGCTCCCACTTTGGGTGGATTTCAAATGGAAGTCAGGCTTAATTAGAGCTTTTGAAAGCTCAAGAGTTAATACCTGCCCATTAAACCTAACCACCAATCATTTGCTGTTCATTTGCTGGCAATAAGGGGCTGCGCTCACAGGCATGGCGACTGGGATGTGGGGCTGTATTAGTGGGAACCATCATGGGAGGAAGGACCATGGGTATGGCTCCATGCCCAGCTTGGGAGGGTAGGCAGAGGCCAGGGAAAGAAGGAGCAGATGTTTGACCTTTTGGAGGCTTGGAGAAAAGTCTGCAGTTGAGAAACACTAGGAGGGTAAGCTTGTCTCTCTATTGCATTTGCTGTGGTGCTTGAGCTTGTGGGGAGGTGAAGAGAGCATGGGCTCTAAGTAGCCACTAGCAGACTGGTGCCACTTGGCATATTGCTTGCTGGCTCTTCAGCTCCATAAGTAAATGGCATGGTGGTGACCTGTACCTGGCAAGGATCACAGCTGCACAGGATGAATCCCTACTATTGTAACACTGCAAGAATTACTGTTCCTACTTTATAGGTTTGGGAAGCCAGGGATTAAATGTGCTGTCAAAGGCCACACAGAGAGCCAGCGGCGAACCAGGCAGCACGCCGCGAGCCCTCTGCTCTCAGAGGGAGCTCACAGACCACATTGCGTCTTAAAGGCAGCCATTCAATAGCCCTGTGGCTTGTATGGAAGACAAATTGCAGCATTTTTGTCTTTATTTGCACTAGTAACATCTGTCCAGACTTCTAAGACTGCACAATGACTGATGAGTAGCTCAGTTAAGATCTCTAGCAGACAAAATAGACATGCAACACACAGGGAGTTGTATGTTCAGCTTCCCTGCAAAAAATCTCACCGACAGTCTTGCAATAAATATATAATTTTAGGGCCTATTTCTCAATCATATTCTGCTACATAGTATCATGCTAAGAACTGCTTGCTACCTTGCCAATGGAAATATGTTGCTGGCAAGTGGTAAGTCTCTCCAGATCTGCTCAAGGATTCATAACTGTAACAATATAAACAAATAGATCATCAGCCTATTCCTTTCTGCTTTTTTCCTCTTCTTTTTCTTTACTCTGTTCCTTCTTTTCCTTCTATTTATTTTCTCACTGTCTTCCACCTTTCCTTCTCCCCCGTTTCTCTCCCTTGCTTACTCCTCCATTAGTGTTTAGAAGATTTCACAGTTTTCTCCCAACCCTGGAAAGAATGTAAGTAAGTTGATGCTGCTGATTGCTTCTGAAAACATTTGGAACAAATTATCTCTGCTTTTGGAATCTGAATAAAGGAATGCAAGCCTCACTGGAGAAATATGAAATATAGGGTGGGATTCAAAGAAGTTCTGTAGCTTTTTTTTACCTCTTTCAAAAAATGAAAATAATACACCTTTTCTTTAATTTTTCCCCTCTCCTTTTTGTTACTTCAGGTTGGAAAATATTTCATCTGGTAAAAGTGAAGAGTCTAAGGGAGTGCTTTCTGTGAGGTGTCATGTTCATCAGCTCTTTTAAAGGTGAAAACAATGATTGGCATCAATCGGTTGTTAGCATGAACTCCATGAACACAGTGGGCTTGATGAAGAAATTAAGCAGATCTTGTATTCTCTCTCTTTTCTGCAGTGAGAGAGGATTTGGGTCACTAAAGTCTCCTTTTCCTGACTTATCCTGCTTTTAAATTAACTTGCCTCAGTTTCCCTTCCTGCAGGCTTCTTCCACATTGTGGTGCTTTGGAGTTGCCATCAGTCAAACAACAGTGATCTCCTGAGGAAAGGTGCTGTGTAAATTTAGGACAAGTCACACATTTAAAGATTCAGACTTTTCTATGTGTAGGAGTATTCAAATCCAAGATTTCATTTTGTCTCATTGCAGAAAATAGTGCCAAGCGCAATGTTTGATTCCAAATCATGATACAAATAGCTCAAATTTGGTGAAAATAACTGGCATTAGGGCTCGTTTATTTGGTTGGTTGTTTTTTTTTTTTCTTTTTTCTTTTTTGTTTGTTTTGCTTTGGGTTCAGATTCATGTCCAGTATAAATACAAAATCCTTATAACTGAAAAATGGACAACCTTGCACTTCTTGAGGTCTCAGACTAGAACACAAATGTAAAGCAGAATAGCTAAAATTGTTTAGTGCAATGCCCCATATGTTCAG
Source organism: Pezoporus wallicus (assembly GCF_028554395.1). Lineage (NCBI taxonomy): Eukaryota > Metazoa > Chordata > Aves > Psittaciformes > Psittacidae > Pezoporus > Pezoporus wallicus. The sequence goes on along the minus strand of NW_026635907.1, from coordinate 1,640,881 downwards.
AACGGTGACACATAGATTGGTGAGTGGGCACAGCAGCAGGAGGAGCAGGTGAGAAGGCAAACACCAGCCTTTGCAAAATCAGTAACTAGCTGGTCCATAGACGCTTGTTTGATTTTAGGAACATTGCATCCTTTGGCTTCTGAGGCTTAATCAAGATAAATGAGGACAGAAAATTGCCCTATGGAGGACAAGCCATGAGACCCAGTGTGGCTGGTTCCTGTGAGCCCTGCATGGGCACCATGGGCCACTGGACAGTGTCCTGACTGCTCTGGGCTTAGTCTTTCCCTGGAGAAATTTCTAATCTGGGGCAGAGTGTCTCACAGGGATTTTCAGTAGATAACTATGCTGACCTTCTGCTTGGTCTGCAAAAAATAGAAAGTACCAATGACCAAGACATTTTCCCATTTCTCCTCTGTTTTTCTGGAGACTTTCCAGAGGTGTTGAAGCCTATCCACACTTAAAAAGCTGATTTGGCTACTGAGTTGAACCTGGTAAGCAGAACTGAATATAAATTACTCTGAAAATCAAATGAACCTTTTTAAAAGGGCAGATGAAAACTGGTTTCTAAGCTTTGGACTTTTGTTTCCTTGACTCATAAACTCTTGGTGAATCCTGCTGTTAAGTACTAGAGATGGTGATAGATGCCAAAGCCCTGGCAGGTTTGAATCTGTTCACATAAACCCTGTGGGTGTGAATCTGATTCTTTCCAATGATTGTTTTGGGATGATTTAGTCACATTGTTTTGACCTACTTTCCTTAGTTGCAAACTCTGTCCAACCTGGTTATTACTTATACAAAAGAACTGTGGAGGCTATTTTATACAGAGGTATATTATTTCTGATAAATTTCACAAATAAGTAAGCTAAGGAAAAAAAAAGAAAACAAAAAAATATAGGGAACAATAATTTTAGGCAAAACCAAGAGTGTTCCACAGGACGCAGCCCTTTGTCCAAACTCTGTCAAAAGTCCAATGCAAGACGAGTGTTAGGAAAATGACTCCAGGAGGTTTGATCCTCAGCATTTTGTAAGATAAGGTATGAGAACCTCTCCTGATAGCACTGACAGGCAGTTTGGGTTCGTCAGCACTACTGGGGTAGCTATAACAGAGATGATTTGATTACTGCTTCTTGGAGAGAGAACGTGCCCTACAGAGCTGGGCAGAGATAGGAATCAGGAAGATCATGAAAAATAAGAAGGCAGCAGTTAAGGTGGGGAGTCATTAAGGGGAAGTTAATACTGTGAGTGGGAGGTAGTCTATGAAAATATGTTAGAAGCTGAAATATAAACCTGAAGGGCAAATCTAGCCCTTTGCATCTATATTTTCAAAGCAGTCCTAGGGAGTGAAGTGCCACAAATTTTTACAGGGAACTTGACATCTACTGCCCCTGGTAATCAACCTCTTCATATCTGACAGCTGGACTCAGAGCAAGTGCTTTTCTTCCAGTGTTTGCTAACACCTTGGAACAACACCATCGCTAAGAAAAACACAAACAAATCTCTTGTCTTCACCAGGGAAATCAAAAATAGTCATCAAGACCATCAGGTTCCCACTTATATAACAAAAGCAGGAAAACATCTCTGTGTTAGGTCAGATTTGAAATGAAGCACAGAAAAAATAAAAAATTGAGTGCAAATATGTCTTCAGCACCAGATCTCCTGGACTTTACGAATCCACATAAGCAAACAGCTCCACTCAGCTTAAAAGCTTCCAGCAATGAAATATTACCAATAAAACATCATCAATAGACTTTCACATACAGTAATTGGAATGCAAAAGGTATTTAATCTTCAAGCATAGTATACATCATGGCTGAAGCCTGGAAAACTCTGAGAATAACATCATTCATATCCCTTCACGTTTTCTGCATTTTAGTTCTGTGCAAGACAAAGAAAACATCTGTAGGGAATGTATCAGTTCTGTGGCAAAGGTTACAGATTAAACTGCTGCTGTGTAAATATGCATATACATCTAAGGCATATACATTATCCTGAAAGGAAGCCAGTCATCCAGACATTGATTTTCTTGCAAGAAATAAAATTCACTGATGCACAGATATGGTAATATAGCAAGCACTATTTGCTCTTCTCATGCATAGATTTTTGCATTCAAAAGATATATTTTACTAATAAGTTTGTGTATACGTGTTACAGAAGAGGGAAATCTTTACTCAGAAATCTTTATCTCCACTGAATGCTACCTTTCAGCTAATGAGATTGCTGTCACCTTAATTTTCATTGTTTTAAGAGCAACTGGCTGCCAACAGTTTCCTTTCAAGCTTGAATGATGAAAGGAAAACACCACGCTGCCTCATCTGGCTAGCTTGCTGAGAGCTAATGAGCCTGAGGCTGCACCCATCTTCGCTATACTAGTGTGACCTTATGTCTGCTAATGCACAGGGAAAGAGTGAAAAATGTACTGCTAGTTCCCTCCAACCATCCCCTGGGGACATACTGAATGTGCCAAACAATTTAGTAAATATATATCAAGTTACTGTGTTGAAACATACTGCAATGTATTGTGACCCTGGGTATCTCAATCATAAGATCATATTTTATTTTTGCTTACTTTCCCCCTCTGAGTTCAGCATTTGATAATTCCTCTTTAAAATAGGTATCTTTTCTTGCTAAATTTTAAGCACTACACAAAAATTTTAATTTGCTGCTTAGTTTTGTAATAGAAATTTCTAATTAATTTGTTTGGTTGGGTTTTTTTTTTCCCTCTTTTATCTTTTTTTTTTTCTCCCTACCAGGTAAATATAAGTTGATGTGAGATTTGACAGTGCAAGTTTAAAGGCCGCTTAGCTGGTAGAAACTGAAAGCACCGAGTAACACGGACCATGCATTTTAAAAAGCTTTTCCATGCATAGCCAACAGAAAATATTTTATGGCTTCACCTTGCTGGAATCTCTTTGCTCTTTGTGCTCAGTTACCATAAATATTGGCGGAAATCAGCTTTACTGGATCTGAAGATCAAAATTTCATTTGCAAACTCAAATATGCAGTTGAAAATTCTCCCTGTATGGTAGTTACCTGCTGAAGCCCTCTAATAAGGAATGGAAATGCCACCAAGCAGTGAGTGTGTGTGTGTATATATACACACATATATATAAAAGGATATTTTATATAATATATAAGCTACATAATATATAATAAATGTATATAATATAGAATTATAAAATATAATAAATTATATATAATAATATATGAATTATCGATAACATATTTTTATATATAAATTTCACATGGCTATTTATTTATATATATTTATGTGTATATATGTAATTTAAATAAAATGGAAAATTGGATTCTGAACACCATAAAAGTTTAAGAGGCTTTTGATGAAAAAAAAAATATTGTCAGTTAAGTAGTGTTAGTTCCCCAATGAAAGTCAAAGCAAAATCAGTATCAAATAGGTTACTGGTGATTACTTATTTTCACAGCTCTAGGACTTGCTATCCTTTGAATACAGTTCAGAGCTTTGATATGGCCAGTGATCTTTGTAAGCTATGCAGTAGATTTGCCTTTCATCTAATAGATCCTTCTTGTGTCCTAGTTTTTTTTGGCAATACCTGGAAAGTACAGACCAATGAGTATCTTTGTTCATGTAAATGTGAAGCATGGAGCTAAAGTGAGTTAAAACAAGGAACTTTTAACTTCCCGCAGGAAATAGTCATCAGTCAGAATATTTTAGGGTGATTTGTTCAAACAGATGATGGATAAATAAGGTTGAGAGAACTGTACCAGATCTTTTCCTGATCGAGTCTGTCTTGTGTACTCTCATAACATTAATGCTAGTGGTGAGAAATGAAGAGCTTCCCTTTCATACCTCACCAGACATTTGTATCACCCACTTATGCCACTATAAATTCAAACACAAACCTTTCAAAAACATCTGTCAGGCTGGCCACAAACAAGAATGAAGTTCTGAGGTGGTGACTCCTCTAAATCATAGAATCACAGACTGATTTGGGTTAGAGGGGATCTTAAAGCTCATTCAGTTCCAACTCCCTGTCAATGGAAGGCAAGGACACCTTCCACTAGAGCAGGTTGCTCCAAGCCCCATCCAGCCTGGCCTTGAACACTGGCAGGGATGGCGCAGCCACAGCATCTCTGGGCAACCTGTGACAGTGCCTCACCACTCTTATATCGAAGAATATAAAATATACCCAGTATTTCCCTGAGTAAATTGTCTGTGGCATGCCAATGTACTTATCACATCATAGAATTGCTGCCTTCTCCTAGCAGATAAATAACTTAGATTTTCTTCATGAAATACGGTTGGGCAAAATGGCCCAACACTGGCTCTGCTCACTTCTAGCAGACTTGGAGCATGAAGACAGTAAACCCTTTAGGGATGTTACTTTGGAAGACCTTATCAGCTGTTGGCAGCAGCCCCCTGTGTAGTTTGACAGTTTATGAAGTTCACAAATCTTTACATGAAGTTCACAAATCTTTACACACAGAAACACAATATATACTCTCAGCTATTCCTCCCAGACCAGGGCTCGCCTCCATGTGCTTTTCAGTCAAGTTTTGGGGCCCACAAGAAAGCAAATTATTAATATTTCCCTCAAGAATGGTCTTGGCAATTGAAGAAGTGCTTATCTTTTGGGGAGTCATTCCCTACACTGAAAGAAAGGAGCTTTGCAATGGGCAGAACTGACCCCAGAAAAATAAAGTGTGGGGAGAAGACACTGTTTCCCCAAGTCAAAGGCAGAGGATGCCAGGAGGGAACGTGAAGCCATTGACCCCATGCGGCACTGGACTGACTGTGTTTGACCCCAGTGTCACAGTGTCTGCAGGGCTACCTCTGCTGGGCTGCTCAGTTCCAGGCAGATGTGCTGCGATGAGGCAGATCTGAGCACAGAGCTCCTGACCTGTGCCTCCATCTCTGAACTTTTCAGTGGGCTGTTTTGTTTTGTGGTTGCCAACCATTGCGTTTTCCTCTGCTGTTGGAACAGTAAAAGGTCTGGCTTGTTGTCACGGGAGCTGCTTTTCCCCTGCATTAAGCATGTCTGAATTATTATTGTATTCCAGTCACCCAGTCCCTTTTGCTTTCTGTGGCATCAGCATTTCCCTCCAATAGCAGTTGTATTGCACTATAACCCTGTGGGTGTGCCTTATAAGCCCTGAGACTCAAATAACAGGAGAAGTGTAGGTCTGAAACATGGAAACTTATATTTGATTTCCTTTATTTGCCTCCATCCACACTTTCCTGAACTGCTGCAGTAAATCCTTCATACTAATTATTATCCTTTCAGACTCACAGAACAGCAAATGCTTACACACTGCTTAATGTACAGAGATGCAGCACAGCTTTTATCCAAAAGCTACAATCAAACCAGGGCAAGATTAAGTATATTCAAGGCAAACACACCCACAGTCTAATCAAGACAAAAGAAATGCTGGATCTGGTTGACTCAGTGGAAGATTTGCCACTGACTTCAGTGAGGTTAGGATTTAATCCAAAATAAACAAGTATGAGACAAGACAAAATAAAACAGTTTAGAAGTGGGAAGGTTTGTGGATGAGTCATGGGAGAAGAGGGGAAGGGATATTTACTTCCTGGGGGGAATGAAGATGAGGCAGAAATGAAATATGAATATTTATATTTGGCTGACTGCAGTGAAGAAAAGTTGAGGGGTCCTGGCATGCACCTTTCAGAGAGCTGCAGGGAGGCCACCAGGACATTGCATCGTGGCTGGTGCCCTGGCACTCTGCTAAAGAGTGGATGGCACCATGGACCTATAGGAAGAGTGTCAAAGCCTATGGGGCACAAAAGCCCTATAGGCTTTGACAAAAACTCAACCAGAGGAGGCCACAGAGATGCTGTGAGGGCTGGAGCAGCTCTGCTGTATGAGCCAGGCTGAGAGAGCTGGGCTGGTTCAGCCTGGAGAAGAGAAAGCTCCTTAAGAGGACACCTTTGAGGAGCTCCCAGTGCCTAAAGGGGCTACAAGAAACATGTAGAGGGGCTTTGAACAAAAGCCTGTAGGGACAGGACAAGGGGTAATGGCTTTAATCTGGCAGAGGGGAGGCAGAAGTTCTTAGAATCATAAAATGATAGATTAGTTAGGGTTGAAAAGGATCGTAAGATCACCTAGCTCCACCCCCCGTGCCATGGGCAGGGGCACCTCACACTAAACCATATTACTCAAGGCTCTGTCCAACCTGGACCTGAACACTGCCAAGGATGGAGCATTCACAACTTCCCTGGGCAATCCATTCCAGTGCCTCACAGTAAAGAACTTCTTTCTCATATCCAATCTAAATTTCCCCTGGTTAATATTTAACCTGTTATGTCTTGTCCTATCAACACAGTCCCAAATGAAGAGTTCATCTCCAGCATCCTTACAGGCCCCCTTCAGATACTAGAAGGCTGCTCTGAGGTCTCCACGCAGCCTTCTCTTCTCCAGACTGAACAGCCCCAACTTTCCGAGCCTATCTTCATACGGGAGGTGCTCCAGTCCCCTGATCATCCTCGTGGCCCTCCTCTGGACTTGTTCCAACAGTTCTATGTCCTTTTTATGTTGAGGACACCAGAACTGTACACAATACTCCAAGTGAGGTCTCACAAGAGCAGAGTAAAGGGGCAGGATCACTTCCTTCGACCTGCTGGTTGTGCTCCCCTTGATGCACCCGAGGATATGGTTGGCTTTCTGTGCTGTGAGCGCACACTGAAGCCAGCTCATGTTCATTTTCTCATCAACCAGCACTCCCAAGTCCTTCTCCACAGGACTGCTCTGAATCTCTTCTCTACCCAACCTGTAGCTGTGCTTGGGATTTCTCCGACCCAGGTGTGGGACCTCGCACTTGACATAGTTAAACTACATAAGGTTGGCATCAGCCCACCTCACAAGCATGTCAAGGTCCCTCTGGATGGCATTCCTTCCCTCCAGTGTATCAACTGAACCACACAGCTTGGTGTCATTGGCAAACTTGCTGAGAGTGCACTCAATCCCACTGTCCAAGTCACTGACAATGATATTGAACAAGACCGGTCCCAACGCCAATCCCTGAGGGACACCACTCGTTATTGGTCTCCAGCTCGACAGTGAGCGATTGACCACAACTCTTTGCGTGCGACCATCCAGCCAGCTCTTTATCCACCGAGTGGTCCACCTATCAAATTGATGTCTCTCCAATTTAGAGATAAGGATGTTGTGTGGGACAGTGTCAAATGCTTTGCACAATTCCAGGTAGGTGCCGTCAACTGCTCTACCCCTCAGTTTTGTGGTCCCTGACATTCACAGTACCTGTCATTGGGGATGGCAGCTACCACAGTGCATGGATACCTTCACCATTTGGTCTTTTTTTTTGGTATGGTTAGGTGGTTCTTAAAATGGGTAAAATCTTAGGGCAATGTCAGCATTTGTTGGCACTTCTCTTGAAAAAAAACAGCTGTGCTGATCCAGAAATGATGCCAGCTCTTAATCACCTTCTGTAGGACTTTGCTGCTACTTGTTGCTGCAATCAGCGGCACAAAGTCCAGCTGGAAGCCAGTAACTACTGTAACCTTGGCTACAGGGGTACCTCTACTGGGGCCAATACTATTTAACATTTTAACTATTTAACATTTTCATTAATGAATTGCACAATGGATTCTGCAAGCTCGGAGAAGGTATTAAACTGGGAAGCTGATACACTGTGTGTGTTCCTACTCAGAAGTCATGGACAGCCTCAACAAATGAGTTCACAGAAACCCAATGAGGCTTAGCAAAGGGAAGTGCCAGTTTCTGCCCCTGAAGAGGAATAACCCCAGACACTCCATTCCAGTGATGCTGTCCCTCTGGTATCCATGCACACATATCCCATACACAGACAAAAGCATCTCTGACCAGCCTGGCCTAGCTTCAAGTACAACTCTACTTCACCTGCAGTTGTGAGATCCGAAGACAGTGAAGAGGGAGAGAAAACTTTGTGGATCAGTCACAAAGATTTGGATCATGAGGATGTCCTCATGTCTTCTGGGCTTCTGACAGAGACACTCCACTGCTTCTCTGCTCTGCATTGAATGTCTGCTAAATAGGGAACAGATCTGAAACCCATTTTCCCTTTCCTAAAAGGACCCAGTAAGGAGCAGTTAAGAGGCAGTGTAAGAGCAGAGCACAGGTATTGTAATTTTTTTCTACTGATAGTCCTATCCAGATGATAATAATCAGGAGAGAGACCTCCTCCCTGAATTCTGTACAGTTTCTTTCAACCTCCGTAACTTCTTATGGCTCAGTTCCCCTGGAACTGCAGGGAAGCAGGAACCAAGTGCAGTCTTGCAGCACCCTTATACCTCTTATCTGGCTTCTGCAACAACTCTCCTGGGCATAAATAAGATTAGCTTCAAAGCAGTAAGAGGATAAAGAGGGATCTAGACTACCCCAGGTGGAGAGTGTGTGGTTTGTAATGAGTGCTTGAAAATAGCATAGCTGCATCTGTCCTTGCAGCAGAGGAACATAAGAAACCAAAGAGACCAGTCCAAGAAGAGGTCCAAAGACAGCAGAAAGCACAATAAACTGATCAGTGGGTAAACCAGGACAATATTTTCTATGCTTTTCCATTCCTTCTAATGTTTTTTCTTTAACGCCCCTGTATGGGCACATATAGTGCTTTGCAGTGAGGGGGAAGACAATTCGTGGTGAGACCTTGTTAATGTCTCAGAAATTTCCCACAGAGTTCGTGCTTTCATAAAAACTTCACCCTGCTCCCCCAAAAAAATCACATTCTAGACATTTCATGCTGCAAGACTGTATCTGGTTATCTATAACAAGAATGACAATGACAATGCAGTTGTGAAACACAGACTTATCCATGGCCTGGAGACCTGCCAAGGTCTCCAAATCTTTTACGACCGGTGTTCCAATCAAGTTATTTATTCACCTAATCAAAAAGTAAATCAGATATACAGTTTCAGAACTTCAAAGATTCTGTCTCCCATGATGGGATACAAATGAAACTACAGGTTTCCAAATGCTGGTGATAGCTGACACTAGATATTTGGTAAAATAAGCTCTGAGTCACACAGAACATGTTTCTTAGAAGAAAGAACTATTAAAAACCCCAGGCTGAACGATGTGAATAAAGCAAGATTCAGAGCTCAAATACTAAGGCTAAACACAATTATTGTCAGAAACCCCAGGGTTTTAACCCAGAAAGATGACTATCTGCTGGCATGAAAACATGAGTGATAATTCAGACAAAACTAAAAAATAACAAACAAAGAAGGCTGATTAGAAGGTCCAATAACACCTTGAGGAAGCCATATACCATACTGAGTTCTAAGTCTACCTTGCCTGGTTTCTTAAGCAATTGATTCATTCAGATAAAATGAAATCAAGCAAGAGCTGGTGTTTCTAAATTCATATGAAAATGTTTCACTAAGTAATTAGTATGTTATATTGGGACAAAAATTGAATAAGAATTCTACAGCATCAGCAATACTTTCCCCTATTGCCTGAAAGAACAAGGAGCAAAACCTGAATGCAGATTCCAGCCTTCATTTATTATAAAATGCTTTAGAAATTAAAATTGTAGCAACCATTCTGGACAACAATTGACACCTGTGCCCTGAAAGACAAAATAATAAAGTCTACTTAATGCAGTGAAAGATTCAAGGAAGAAAGAGATGACTGATACATTTCCAGATAAGATCCATAAGCAATTGTTTGATAGAAAATACTAAAACACCTGGGCGACATTCTGGAAAGTGTGAATTGACAAAAAAAGCTTGTTACTTCAACAGCAGTGAGTCTGAAAGTAGGGCAAATAAGAATAGACAATCAATAATGATAACAGGGAAGGCATGAAGATAGAAAAACCTAAGCACAACACAGAAGAACCAGTCAGGACCACTACCACTCCCAGTGGATTTTAAGTAATTATTGAAATGGCCCAGCTGCTTAGGAAGCAGAAGAGAAACATCTTGTGAATCTTGACATATTTTACTAGTTTCTTTGAACTACAGATGCAAAAAGCTGATATTAGAGAGCATTTTTAGTTCAGCCCTCTATTACCAGCTTTTCTACTGATGATCAGCTTAGATAGGCTGAGTAGAGATATACTGTAGAATCACAGAAGCACAGATTGGTTTGTGTTGGAGGGAACCTTAAAGGTCATTCAGTTCCAATCCCCTGCCATGGACAGGGACATCTTCCACTACACCAGGTCGCTTCAAGCCCTGTTCAACCTGGCTTTGAACACTGTCAGAGATGGGGCAGCCACAGCTTCTCTGGGCAATCTGTGCCAGTGCCTCAGCACCCTCACAAGGCAGAATTTCTGCCTAAGAAGCCTCCCCTCTGGCAGCTTAAAGCAATTCCCCTTGTCCAGAATATAAACAGTTTCATTAAAGCTCAAACTGAGCAACGTGTTTCTGACTTTCTCCCCAGACATGAAGCTTGAGGTCAGTTTGGCAAGAAATCTTTCAGGGCACTAATAGGCTGAAAACTTCTCCCTCTGGCAGAGCTTGTAGTCTGGAAAAAAACCCATGTGCAAATCTTTTTCTCTATTGGAGAACCATTATTTCTTGAGGCAAGGACAATTACACACTTACTATTTTTGTAGGCACATTGCAATGATCCGGTGATCCTTATCTGGGGTCATCCCTACTTGAGCTGCCCTGAGCTATCACTGCTGTATGCTGATCTGTTGTGATAAAAAGTTATTTATTTTTGTTATGGTAGGGGCCACAATCAGCTGGCATAGTAGAGGACAACAGTAAAGGCAGTATAAGCTCAGAACATATCCAACGAAGTTTGATTCATCCTCTGACACATCAGATATCTCTGTATTCATCTGAAACATCGAAGTCTATGTTTAGACATTGAAAAAGCTGAGAATAGCTTAGCGTAAGTGGGAAATGCAAGTATCCCCCTGAAGTTGTTTAAGTAGGATTGCTGTGCTTATAAAGATAGAAATCTATGTAGAATGGACTAGGATAGGATAGAATGGGATAGAATAGAATAGGACAGAATGGAATGGAATGGAATAGATTGTAAGAAGAAGATAAGAGAAAATGTTTTAGTTGGAAAGAACCTGCAATGATCATCTAGTCCAACTGCTTATGCTGTGCTAACCTGGTTGCTTGCAGTTTGTGAACATGAATGTGGCAGTTTTGTGGCTGTGTGTATAGCTACAGAAGCCTGTGTACTTGCTAAACAGATCTTTAAAAAGCAGAACAGAACTGAAAGTCTGACACAGCAAAAAAAGCATGTTGTATCCCATCCTGTTTATACTGTATTGACATTTTGCTTTACCAGCATTTTCCACATACCAGCTGCTAGCCTGCCTACTGTCCAAAGATGGGCCAATTTGCTGGTCTCTGGTACCTTGTTTAATCATTCACACCTAAGAAAGGTCACTGTAAAAATATGGCACTTCAGAGCTGTGCTGTTTAACACCCACTGAGTACAGATGTAAATGGCTAGCCACTGCAGAAAGTACTGAGAATAGATCCCCCATGCTGAGTTAATTAAATGTCTGTCCAGACATAACTAGAGGAAAATCAGGTGAAAAGGAGGATTCAGTTTCTTGCTTGTTAACACAAACATTCAGACAATTCTTTTGTGATCACAAACCATATAGACACTTTCTGTAATACCAGGAATAAACACAACAACAACAAACATTACTAGAATTGCCAGTGAATTCATCATCTATATCAGAAATACAGCATCTTCATGCTGGTTTGTAAAGGATAAGATCTTTTGCTATTGCACCAAATAGCATTTTAAATATATTCTCCCTAATGACAATGTAGGCATTGAAGGTTGTAGCAAAAGCTTATTGTTTGGATGGTCTGGAAATCTATCTGATAAAGATGCGCTCATAAAAGATCAGACTGTTCCAACAGCTTCCTGGTTTTCTGCACAAATATAACTGATTTTCTAGATAAAAGAGATGCGAAAAGCCTCATTTGTTAGGTTACTCTTACATTTCTAACGCATATTTGAGATACAATCTGGCTACTTGGTGAAGGTGGAGAATCATAGAAGAAATCATTGGGTGGTTGAGGGAGTGGTGAGAGAGCAGACAGCAAGGGATAACATTGAGAGCTGAATTATTTTGGAGGGAGGTAATACCCTTGGACCTCACTCTGTTTTTCTGCTCATCCTGGCAGAGGGCCCCACCTTTCACTGGTAGTACAGAGGAATGTCAGAAGGTGGTACAGATATAGCATAAGATTGGAAACTTGAGAGGAATATCATATCATTCAACAGCATGGTGCAAAATCATTAATCCAGAGGGCACTTATTTCAGAATTTTGATATTCTGATAATTTGAGAGCTCATTCTTTGGAACAACTGAGGAGGAGACAGATGGCCTAGAGGCATTAGCTGAGAGCAGGCTGAGGTTGTGGAACAACAAATATGATCTAACAGTTTGCAAAATTTTATTCTCTAGCAGAGAAAATGAAGTGTTGCTGGTGAGAAGTCTTCTGACGATACTCAAAAAAGGTGGAGCAAGTGTGCAAGAAGTTATAGTGTAATAAGACAACTGTAAAGGAAAACCCAACCACTTTTAAGATGTTTGTGAGAAAGGGAAGGTTGGTACATTTATGCAGTGGTTTATAGGAGATAATAGTAATTGTCAAGACTAAACTCAGTGGTCCAGGAGATCTGTAGGCACATAATAACATCAATTCCCAAGTTCCTTATAGCTCTTTCTCACTATTACGTCTTGTATAAATGCCTTTTTTAGCTCCTTTTTTCCCCTACCGCTTATGCCCAGTCCCCTTCACTTCAGCAGGATAAAACACCACACTCTGTTAGAGCATTTACCTGGTCAGATGGGCAAATAGCAGAATGAATTCACCCTCCCTATGCACTGGTGGGTATGACACAGCTGCAGTTGACAAGTCACCTTGAGTCAGAGCTGTGCCATCTCCTTCAGTGCAATTTACACCATCAGCTATTAATACAACCTGACAGCTTCTAGACTGAAGGTGGTTCACTTCTAGAGAGATTGAAGCATCTGCCCATTCAGTTAGACCCTTTCCACAAGTGTTGCCTTTCATTTAGAAGCCAAAGAGTGGATTAACACCCCTAAATTAGGAATTATGCAAACACCTTCCCAAACAAAATGTGGTAAAAACCAATGACCCTCAAACATTTGTATCAGGCAAAAGTCATACTTTCTTGGAAGCTGTTTCATCAAGACTAGAGAACTAGTGACATGCATACTTCTTGTCATATATGAGTTGCAGACTGTCCCTCATGGCTTCCCAGAGAAACAGTAATGTGCTAGGCATAATTCTGAAGTCCTCCCTCTCAAACATCAAAGCAGAAGGTACCAGTACCTTCTACAGGCAGAGGGGAATTCATAGAATCATAGAATGATTAGGGTTAGAAAGGACCTTAAGATCATCTGGTTCCAACCCCCCTGACATGAACAGGGACACCTCACACCATACCAGTTGCCCAAGGCCCTGTCCAACATGGCCTTGAACACTACTCAGAAAGAAAAGGACTAGACGGGCTGGCAAGAAAGGGACATTCAGCAATTCAGCCTGTTACACTGCCAGTGATTTTGCGGAATGTTATTCTATCTGTCCCAGTTCTGTTCTCTTTTTTCTTTGATTCTCTTGCAGTCAATATTTCTGTATTCCTATTAGTCTAGCAAATGTTGGTGTAAACTGTAAATTTCACTTTTACTTTGAAATGTCAAAATATCTTCTTTTTTAACTGTAGCAAATTCTTCCACCTTTGAATTTCAGTTTATTTCACAATCTGGCTGCCTACAGCCAATTAAATGAGGCTTTTCTAACCAGCCTGCTTACAGACACAGACAGAATGTTTTTAAACAAAAAATTGCTTCACATTAATCTCTTAGCAGAATTACAGATTAACCCAAGATCATTTGAGATGAGAGCAATGAGACACTAGGTACTAAATATTCTCATAATTGCAGACTCTCTTCAGACAAAGTAGTTTTGAATTCACTCCTTATTTTCCAGATCATCAGCTTTAATTGTAAACTCTTCATCATTACGAACTATGGCCAGCATGAAATCTTAACAACTGTGGAAGCTTTGTGAGCCCAGCACACATGCCTCCCTACCTATGGGGATTCAGAAGGAAACCTTTTTTAACTTTTTTAACTGTTTGTGTGCACACTGCTAACCAGCTTCTGAAACAGTACTGTAGAAAATACTTTGAGATCTCTGGATGAAAAGAAGTCCCTTTCTCACATCCCTTCAAGGTACAAAACTGCAGCTTTTATGAAATGCATCTGCACATCTGAAATGCATCTTCTGTTTTCTGTAAGAGAAGCCATGCATTGTGAGAAATAATGAAGACATTTTACTGGTCAGGAAGCACTACCCTGCCAAAGCCTGATAACATAAAGGGGAAAAACCAGACATTTTCTTGTGTCATTTGAGCCCATCAGCACTGAAAGTGAGACCCTGATTCATCAGGCCAAACTGGCTAGCTCAACCAAACTGGCCAAGTTTCTATGACCACTCAGGTTTCTTCCAAGAAACATTTCTCCGCATAAAAGCCATAAGCTTCAGGAACCTATACACTGTCTTCCATTAGACTATTCTATGAGAATAGGACAATTCTATGAAAATATAAGACTATTCTATAACAGTAGTTTTAATCAGAAATGTGTTGATCACACAGCAATATCAAGAAAGTTAATTTCTGTTGGCTTCTTGGCAGTGATTAGGTCCAGGAGTGAAATTTAAATAATTTGAAAAAAATTGTACTTTATAAATGTTAAGAAATATCAGTTCTAGTAAAACAAAAAACTTTGTGCAGAAATCCTGACTAGAATAAAATTCTGGAGCAGAACTCAAAAAATTCAGATTGAGGCAGTGTTCTTTTTTTTTTCCTTTAAGAATTAACATTTTTTTCCCAAATCCATTGGGTTTATTCAAGTTTGTCAAACAGTGCAGAGATAAGGTTAACTTCAGTAACTGTAGGCAACAGGAGTGGTCTTTTATCACCTTGCAGCCAAGGCTGGGGTATTTACCTGTGCTGTGAAAAGTCCAACTCAATTTCCTTTTCTGCTGCTGGCAATTTGAACTTGTATATCCCAGGTCAGTGAATTAATTATGATTGCTCTGTGGGGGAGACGTTCAGTCCCTCCTTCACATTCTCCAGGTTTCTGCTGTGGGTGTTGTTTTATGTTGTATAAATAGTTAATCATGGGTGCTGGGACTGGTTCAGGAGTGCTCTGGCTTTCAGACAGCATTGAACTGCCAAGGCACAGAGTCATTCAGCCTCTCCCTTGCTTACTTTGTCTATTGAAATATAGCACAAAGGGTCCAGCAGACGAGATGATGAAAGGCCAGCCCTCCTCATGCCCCTCAACCTCCGATTAGGACATTCACTGCAAATGTAGGAGTCGTTCATCCAAAGCCTTTGAACTTTTTCCCTCTTTTCAGAAGTCTCTCACATTCCTCATCCTTCAGTTTTCCGCTCTTGTGGGAAAACCATAAAGTGTCCAGAGCCTACACTACTGTAGGCTTGAGAAATGTTTAAACTGTGTAGGAATAACGCAGAAAGTAAAATGAGTGAATTGAGTAGCTCATTGCATCCCACTGGCGTTGGATGTGTGGTCATTGTGCAGCCATGCAGACCAGTCCTGTGTGGAACAAACACAGTGTTTCACAGTATCTCACCATCATTTTGTAAAGTGCTTATAAGTTGCCAGTGCTTTGCAAATTGATTCTGACAAGAATAACAACATGCCATCCACTAGACCATCTGGTCTTTCCCACCAAAAATATCTTAATCAACTATTAGAGATGTTTAATATGCATCACACCAAAAATTATTTGTGGTTATTAAGGAGTGGCTGAAACCAAACACAGACAAAGAACATACACCCATAGTCTTATCTGCTGTGGAGCACCGTAGTACAGTCATTAAAGCTATGCTGACTTGTGCTGGTTAAGCATACAGCCCATCGCATTTAGAAACACAGTATTAAGAGCAGTTATGCTCTGAAACTTATTAAAATTACAAATTGGAATATCTCTAGTGAAATTAATGATCCAAAATATTACAGTCAAGCAGAATTCAGCCTTGTCTTGAATTTTGAAGGTCATTTGGCTTCATAAAAATGCAGTTTTATGCTTTAGAGCTTTGAAACAATAATAAGGCAAAGGGGATATTTGACAGTGAGAAGAAAGAGTCATCTGTCTCTCTCTCTCCTCCCTCGCCCTCCCCCCCCCCCCGTAATTAATTTGATGAAAAAAAATTATGGAGAACTGTGCACCCCAAAAACAATTCAACTCCACAAAACCAAAACCATACTGACATTCAGAATAAACTGGTGGCCACTATTTCTATTTAGTAGTTCTTGTGACTGGACAGAAGAAGGTACAAGAAAAGACCCTATGGAGAAGGTGTCTCAGCTCAGCTATTAGATGTTGCCTGGCTGCCAGCCTAACGTTCTCCTTTCCTCCTAAACAGCCATAATAGGAACTGGACAAATGACGAATTTAGGGAAAAATCAGGAGGAAAAAAGAAAATAGCTTGAGTCAAACCAAAGCAAAGTACTTAATCTTACTTAATGGAATGAAAAAAAAAAAAACTAAAGCCCAAACCCAACAAAATCCCCAGGGAAACAAAAAGTTTTAGGAAAAGAAAATAATTTATTCAGATTCAAGACAGTTTTTCTGGTTTTAGAGAAAAAAACTTTCAGATTATTTCTCTAATTGTGTTAGCACTGATTTTTTCTTTATTTATAAGGGAAAACAGGTTGCTTTTGAACAGGTTGATTAAAAAAAACAAAAAAACCACACCTTCCTAGGTTGTGTTGTTTTGTTTTGGTTTTTATGCAGATCTCTCATTTTACAGGCTTGGAAATTTTTATATTTTTTTTTAACTTAAAAAAAAACCAACTCCTTCATTGTCTCATACCAAAAGCATATGCTAGTTTGGGACAACTTTTCAGATAATTACTTGTCTTAAAGAAATATTTTATCCAGCTCCACCCAAGACCAACAAAGGGTGGAGATATTTCTAAGTCCATACAGAGAAGAAAAAAATTAAAATGAAGAATGAACTACTGAAAAAAAGAAATGAGAGAAGAAATTTATTGCTTGGAAAAGGAGGATGCAAGTGAATTAAATACGAGCTGATCTTAGTGCTCTCAGCCAAATATATTTGAAAAGGTTTGGCAAGTCAGTTACAGATCAAAAATCTTTGCACTAGGAATGTCTTACTCCTTGGTCCAAGTCCTACATGGCAGTGATTAAACATGTACCTCCTGTGCCCAGTTTTCTACATGTAGTATGGCAGTAATGAATGCTACCTGGATGCCTTGAGAGTTTAGAGATGTGCCGAAGCACAGGGTAAAATCTTAATATAACGGAAAACAATAACAGAATTTCCTTTGAGTTTGGATTCTTCTGTTTTATTCCTGTCAGTGTTCCTCTAGTTCAAATTTCACCCATAAGAACAAGATTTTGAAAAGGAAAAATCAGGGGATGTGTGATAGTTGTGTAACTCTATGGTACAATCATGTAGCCCATACTCATTATATCAGGCCTTGTACACAAATAAGGGGAGATCCTTCCCTCAAAGACCTCACAACCCTTTTCAACAAAGCAATCACTAGAGAAAATATTTGAGGATATTTGCTTTTAGGTTTCCAAACACTGTGGCTGACCTGCTCCCTTCTGGAAGTGAGTTCAGGCTTAGGCTTTCTCAAGAAAGCCCATGCAAGTTTGACTTTCAGGTAGAGATATCAATATTTTTCTCAGGCTTTTTTCTTCTCTCTCTCAAGTGGAAAGAGCATTAGTATAATTAAATTTTTTAGAAGGGGCAACATTAGCAAAAATGAAAAAGTAAAAATAAATCAATACAAGGTAATACTTGAGCTGACCTGTGCTGAAATATCATTTTGAAATTTTCAGCCCATGAAACTATCCCTAGATTGACTTTTATCTTCACTTTTTCAGGGTAAAAATGCTTTTATATTCACATTTTCATGGGAGAAGAAAATTATTTTCCATGCGGCTGTATACTTCAAGTTGACAGCTGCATTTTTCACGGATATGATCTCTCAAGCTGAGGTTGTCACTCAAGCAGCTTGAGCTGATCCCATGCAGGGCTTTGGAAATGACCAGAGCTACCTTGAAATTGTCGAAGAGAGAAGAGTCCCAGGACAACAAACACTTCAGGGCCATGTTGCTATGCAGACAATTTGCTCTGTTCTGACCCTACAAGAATTTTGTATCACTAGTTTTATATTTCCTGCATGCAACAAGAGAGAACTCATGAAGTCCACAGTGTTATTAGAAACTCATACCATCAGTACATTACAGGGGGCAGGATTGGATTATTCTTCTCTGGGTTATGGTTGCCCACTGTTCCAAATCTTACAAGTGTCAAAAGTGAGAATGAAAGCTGCCTTAGTGCTCTAGAGAGATGATCTATAAGCTCATATCAACCCATGTGTGAAGGAAGGACTGGCACAAAGGTTTCCATCCTTACAGGTTGTGTATTGTTTTCCTCAATGTCCACTTTTGAAAGCTCAATTTTAATCTGCTTGACATATGAAGAAACCCATGTTTACTTTTCTTTTTTAAATTTATTTTAAAATTAAAAAAAACAAACCCAACCAACCAAAAACCCAAAACCAATAAACTTGTCTTTGTCAGTCAATGACACCTCACAGGCAATTGCTAGAATTTGCATTGACAGCAAAATAAGGCAGGATCTCTCTGGGGAAAAGAGTAGCTTGCTTTCTCTCTTGATATGCTGTTATGGAGCTCAGACTTACATCCCTTCATTATCATGACTGCATAAAATTAGTGCTTCTAGTGCTTGGGTTTTCCAAAGTGGAAAATACAGCTCCCCAAATCTTGTGCACTCTGTGAAGCTGAAGGACAGAAACGTGAGCCAGCTATGGAGTTGCAAGGCATTATAAGTAACCTACATGTGTAACTTACTCTCTCTCAGATACCTCATCAATCTGGAAGCTACACTACCCATAGGTCTCCTCTGCCAGTTCGTTTTAACTGTCGAAGAGGTTGTTTTCAAAGGAGTCAAGTGACAGCGCAGAAATCCATCTCAGTGGATTGGCAGGTCCTGGAAACTGTGTCTCTGAACTGTACAGAGGTCATCTATTTACTTTCATATGGGTTCCCATGATTTATACATACTCCACCTCCCAACATAGGGCACCCCACACTTCCTCTGTTTCTCAGGATGTAATGTCTGTCAAGGTATTGTGCCCTTCTGTATAGCGTGTACAATTAAAAAGCACAATGCTAGTGCTAAGATAGCTCAATACATGATTATTATTATTTTTGTTTCAAATGGGTCTGCAGTTAGGTGTCCTGTGAACACAAAATCTGATAAAAGGACTTGCTTTGTCAAACATTTGCTGGCCCCCCTCTGGCTGGTTATTTGAACAGCATTAATGGGTACAAGTAAAATCAGACCTTGGTATAGGCAAAGAAGCCTGTCTGGTGAGACGTACAATGGAGAAGGATGGAATTCACAATGAAATTCTTGTGAGTGATAGAAATTATTTACATGCTAAAAACTTTCAAGATATCGTAGTATGTTTACCTTCTGGACAAAGAAGAGAAATGTTAGAAAGACACAGAGGAAGTGGTTTGCCCAGCTCATGCAGTTTCAAAGGAAAGAACCAAGATTTCTGGGTTATCAGCTCAGCCTTGCTCCACACAGCATCATATTCCTATGTCATTCCTATGTTGCTTCACCCACCCAATGTACTCAGCTATAGAATAGTCAGAGGAGTTCAAAAGCAGCCTGCAAACTTGGCCTGAAAATACCATGAGAATAAAAAAGTTGTCCAAGACATGCTTAGATACTTACATCTGAGATATGCAAATAGATTCCATCCCAGAAATGCTCATACATTAGACACATATTGGGAGAGAGAGGGGAAGGCTTGCTATTATTTTTACTTTCCCATTGACTTTTTGCTTAATCTTCTCCACTGTGATTTCATGTGCTGGGACATCTGAAGTCATGAGGACAACCCTATGCATCCTGTACTAAATCTTGCAGAGCAGAACACCAGACTGGGAACACCTTGTCAGCACCATTTCTGTAAACCTCATATATCATCTGTCTTTCTGTGCCATACATAATTTCAGCTCTGGTAGTAGCAGCCTACTGGCATGAGTCCATACATTGAGCGATTATTATCTTCAATCCAGACTGATAAGAGGCTTCATGCCTTGGCAAAATGACTAAGCTATCTATATATCTATGCTCTTTTTATGACTTGGAAAGTTAAACAGCTTTCTGTCTTGATTATTTGCCCTTGAGAAACCTGCAAAATAAAAGGCAACAATATAAATAGAACCAATATGTTGAAGTTCACCACATCTAGATTATTTGCTGAGGTGAGTAGCTCGAGAGAGGACGCCTTCAACACCGGAGAGGGGGGGAGATCAGCGTCCAGGAGCCTCAACTCAGAGCGCCGAGAGCCACCGAAGGAGCCTCAAGTCCTCGACAGGACCTGCCCAGGAGCCGGCAGCTCAGCCGACGCCAGCAACTGACTCACAGGGGGCGGAGCCTGAAGTAATGGCACCAGCCCTGACTGGGTAAAAACCTGCCCGGGGAGCGCGAGCGAGTGGGAACGCGGCGAACAGGGCGGGCCGAGGCAGTTCGGGATGGTGAGCACTCGTCGTGTGATCAGGGCCCGGTCCGGGAGCTCTGCTCTGGCTGCCCCGGCGGCGGCAGCGTAGGCACCCAGGCAGAGCCGATGAGAGGGGAGGCTGCAGTGCAGAGCTCGGGGTGTAGAGAGTGCCTGCACTGGTCTGGTGAGGGGAGGGGGCACAATGGGCAGGGCTGCACTCGGTGCTCCCTGGTGGAGGTGCTCCTGCAGCAGGGGCTGAGCTGCGGGACGCTGTTAATAGGCTGTGAGATGTCAGGGGAGCTGAGGGGAAGCAGGACTGCTTGCTCCAGGCCCAAACTGTGCAGGGGCCTCGAGCTTCACCTCTACCTCATGAAGGAAAGAAGGAGGCCGTTAACCCGGGAAGCTGGGAATTAGTGACAAAAAAAAAAAAAAAAACAACAAAAAAAAAGAAGGAAAAGGACAACCAAAAGCGAGGGGCTTCCCCCTAAATCCTCTGTCCCCACGCAGAACCGCTTTGCTGTCCTGCAGGGGGCTAATGAGGAAACGCACTCGAGCCAGAAACAGCCGGCTGATGCACTGCTAAAGAAGATCTCTACTGGTGCTGCTAGGAAAAAGCGGCGGGTTGTAGTAGTAGGGGACTCTACACTGAAAGGGACAGAAGCACTTGTCTGCCGGCCAGACCCCGTCTCAAGGGAGGTGTGTTGCCTACTGGGGGCACAGATCAGGGATGTGGCAGAGAGGCTGCCTGCTCTAGTAAGTCCCATGGACTATTACCCACTCCTGGTGATACATGTGGGTGCTAGTGATACAGATAGTAGTAGCCTGGGGAACATAAAGAAGGACTACAGAGCCCTGGGGGAGGTGGTTAGGGGCTCTTGAGCTCAGATAGTCTCTTCATCAATTCTCCAGGATGCAGGGGAGGACCTAAAAAAAGCTAGGAGGATTGGCCAGGTTAATAACTGGTTAAAAGGGTGGTGTCATAGTCAGGGGTTTGGGTGTCTTGAACATGGGACCCAAGCTTGTACGCCAGGTCTAGTGGGGCCTGGTGGAGCTGGTCTGATAAAGAAGGGAAATAGCAGTTTTGGTAGGAGGCTTGCCAGACTGGTCATGGAGGCTTTAAACTAGATGTGTTGGGGGAGGGGTGCATCATTCCATTCCAACACACCCAGTCAGTTGCCAGTGCCTATAATAAATGCTCAGAGCAATGTAGGGATATCCCAGCCACTCCAGCCAATGAGTCGGCTTCATTTGGAGCTCGGCTCAGATGCCTCTATACAAATGCCTGTAGCATGGGGAACAAACAAGAGGAATTAGAGATGTGTGCACATCTATGGGAGTATGATATAATAGGCATCACAGAAACATGGTGGGATGGCTCCTATGACTGGAGTGTTGGAATGGAAGCTTATAGGCTCTTTAGAAAAGACAGGCCTGGCAGGCGGGGAGGGGGAGTTGCCCTTTATGTTAGGGATAGGCTGGAGAGTATGGAACTCTGTCTGGGGACAGGTGAGCAGTCGACAGAGACTTTGTGGGTCAGGGTTAAAGGGACTATAGCTATGGGAGACATTACATTGGGGATCTGTTACAGACCACCTGATCAAGGAGAACCTGCAGATGAAGCACTCCATAGACAGATAGGAAAAGCCTCACGCTCACGGGCCCTTGTTCTCATGGGTGACTTCATCCACCCTGACATCTGTTGGAAGGATGGTACAGCCCGGCACAAGCAATCCAGGAGGTTCCTCAATCGTGTAGAAGTCAACTTACTTCTGCAAGCAATAGACGAGCCGACAAGGAGAGGTGCCATGCTTGACCTCGTGCTCACCAACAGGAAAGGGCTGGTTGGAAATGTGACGCTCCAGGGCAGCCTTGGATGCAGCGATCATGAGATGCTCGAATTTGAGATCCTCAGCACAGTGAGAAGAGCGTGCAGCAATCTCACTGCCCTGGACTTCAAGAGAGCTGACTTTGGCTTCTTCAGGAACCTGCTTAGGAAGATTCCATGGGATATAGCCCTAGAGGGCAGGGGTGCCCAAGACTGTTGGTTGATATTCAAGGATCGCCTACTACAAGCTCAGGAGTGTTGCATCCCAACCAGAAGGAAGTGCAGCAGGAGGGCCAGGAGACCTCCTTGGATGGATAAGTTGCTCCTGAGGAAAATTCAAATGAAAAAAGAGTCTTATGGTGGAAGCAAGGACAGGTGGCATGGGAAGAGTACAGGGATGTTGTCCGGGAAGCTAGGGACCAGGTTAGGAAAGCTAGGGCCCAGTTAGAATTAAACTTAGCTAGAGGTATTAAAGATAACAGGAAGGGATTCTACAGGTACATAGCAAATAAAAAACAGACTAGGGAGAATGTAGGCCCCCTCAGGAAGCTCTCCGGAGAACTGGCTACTCTGGATTTGGAGAAGGCTGAGGTTCTTAATGACTTCTTTGCCTCAGTCTTCACTGGCAAAGGCTCTGACCGCACCACCCAAGTCTTGGAAGGCAGACGCAGGGACTGTGAGAATGAAGACCTTGCGCCCACTGTAGGAGAGGAACTGGTTCAAGACCATCTTAAAAATCTGAATGTTCACAAGTCCATAGGGCCTGATGAAATCCATCTGTGGGTCCTGAAGGAGCTGGCAAATGAAGTTGCGAAGCCGCTGGCCATCATATTTGAGAAATCATGGCAGTCAGGTGAAGTTCCCGATGACTGGAAAAAGGGAAATATAACCCCCATTTTCAAGAAGGGGAAAATAAATGACCCAGGGAATTACAGACCAGTCAGTCTCACCTCTGTGCCTGACAAAATCTTGTGGCAGATTCTCCTGGAAGGCATGCTAAGGCACATGAAAATCAACAAGGTGGTTGGTGACAGCCAGCATGGCTTCACTAAGGGGAAATCCTGCCTGACCAATTTCGTGGCCCTCTATTGTGGGGCTATGGAACTGATGGACAGGATAAAGCAGCTGACATCATTTACCTGGACTTGTGCAAAGCTTTCAACACTGTCCCACACAACATCCTTGTCTCTAAATTAGAGCGACATCAGTTTGATGGGTGGACCACTCGGTGGATAAAGAACTGGCTGGATGGCCGCACACAAAGAGTTGTGGTCAATGGCTCACTGTCAAGCTGGAGACCAGTAACGAGTGGCGTCCCTCAGGGATCTGTGTTGGGACCGGTCTTGTTTAACATCTTTGTTGCTGACATGGACAGTGGGATTGAGTGCGCCCTCAGCAAGTTTGCCGATGACACCAAGCTGTGTGGTTCAGTTGATACACTGGAGGGAAGAAATGCCATCCAGAGGGACCTCGACACGCTTTTGAGGTGGGCCTATGCCAACCTCATGAAGTTTAAGCATGACAAGTGCAAGGTCCTACACCTGGGTCAGAGCAATCCCAGGCACAGCTACGGGTTGGGCAAAGAAGAGATTCAGAGCAGCCCTGCGGAGAAGGACTTGGGGGTGTTGGTCAATGAGAAAATGAACATGAGCTGGTGGCAGTGTGCCCTTGCAGCCCAGAAAGCCAGCCGTATCCTCGACGGCATCAAAAGGAGCATGACCAGCAGGTCAAAGGAGATGATCCTGCCCCTCTACTCTGTTCTCGTGAAACCTCACGTGGAGTATTGTGTGCAGTTCTGGTATCCTCAACATGAAAAGGACATGGAACTGCTGGAACAAGTCCAGAGGAGGGCCATGAGGATCATCAGGGGACTGGAGCGCCTCCCGTATGAAGACAGGCTGAGAAAGTTGGGGCTTTTCAGCCTGGAGAAGAGAAGGCTGCGTGGAGACCTCATAGGAGTCTTCCAGTATCTGAAGGGGGCCTATAAGTGTGCTGGAGAGGGACTCTTCTTTAGGGAATGTAGTTATAGGACAAGGGGTAATGGGTTAAAACTTAAAGAGGGGAATTTCAGATTGGGTATAAGGAAGAATTTCTTTACTGTGAGGGTGGTGAGGAACTGGAATGGATTGCCCAGGGAAGTTGTGAATGCTCCATCCCTGGCAGTGTTCAAGGCCAGGTTGGACAGATGCTTGGGTGACATGGTTTAGTGTGAGGTGTCCCTGCCCATGGCAGGGATGTTGGAACGAGATGATCTTTAGGTCCTTTCCAACCTTAACTATTCTATGATTCTATGTTTCCATGATCAATCTCACATAGCCTTCTGCACCGTTTCTAGGCCCTTTACTGTGTTTCTGATGACTTCCCAAGGCTTTGGGAGAACATACGGCTCTTGTTGAACACTCTTCCAGCATGTCTGTCAACAACCTGAAACCAGCACAGGATGATGAGACCATTCTTAATTTCGTAGAATCCCAGAACGGTTTGGGTTGAAAAGGACCTTAAGACTCATCCAGTTCCAACCCCTTGCCACAGGTAGGAACACCTTTCACTAGACCAGGTTGCTCCAAGCCCCATCCAACCTGGCCTTGAATATTGTTAGGGATGGGAATAACTTCCATCTAATGTCTAATCTAAATCTACCCTTTCCTAGTGTCTAAGCATCAATCTCCAGAAAGCACTAATCAAGCACAGATCTCTCTCAAATTTTGCTGCTTTATTTTCACTACACCCTAATAGCTGTTCTCCGTAGCTGAATACTGTAATATGGGAGAAAAAAGGAAGACTTGTGCCTCTGTCTCCCATTTCATATCTCTCACATGGGTACACTCCTGTCAAATTCATTGCAAACAGCACCTGCACCAAAAGGTGGTGCTCTGAGTAAATGGTTATTCATTTCATGGTTGCTGGTTTGGATGTTGTGAAGCGAGTCCTGCCTTCATGGATTTGCACTGTCTGTGTGCACCCTCTAAATTCATTAACAATGACTATAACAGCCAGCAAATGCCACCACAAGTTTTTGTCATGTTTATGAAGAGCCATACCTCTTTTCTTTTTATCCCCAAGCATTTCCTTTTCCCATCTGTAGGTGGTCTAAGTACAGATTTATATGTTTTAACAATCCAAGAACATCTGTAAAAGGTTATGTGATGCCTGGAAACAGAGTAAAGGACAAGCCTGAAAAACAGTCTTCTCAGTACCCTTTCAGGATACCTTGTATTTTGTCAAGCCTCCTGAGCTTTCTTTGGAGAGGTTTAGCAGATCAGCCACTATGCACCAGAATGTATCCAGCACGGAGTAATATTCCTGAAAACAAAACTAATTCCTGCATATAGTGTCTGATACAAAGTGTTAGGCAGGAAACCTCTTTCCTCTGTTCTTGGTGCAGCTGTAGGTGGTTTTTCTTTGGAGAAACTATGTTCAAGGTGAAGAACAAAGTTGAGATGGGCACTGTCTGAGTTTCCTCTGAGAGCTCACCTTGCTCTAACCACACTGATTCCTGGCTATCTTGGGAGCTGAGATGCGATTATAAACCAACAGAATAAATCTAGAGTAAGGTATGGACAATATGCTATTTCATATCTTACTTCATCAGCGTGGTCAGTGAAATATAACAGAAGCTACCTTTCTGCTATTTTGTACACCTTCAGTGAAAGGACTGCAGTGTAAAAGTACTACCTGCACAGATTGCCCTAAAGGTGGCATATGGTTTGCTGTTTTCATAAGGTGCAGATGAATACTGTTTTCCACACAGATTTCAGCAGGACAGGCAGTGCTCATACTGCATGCAAGTAATGGAGGTGGAATAAGTGGCACTTGTCTGTTTTCCTGCATTCCCAGAGTAGCATGTACACAAGCAGTATGCAGTCCTTCCACCAAAATGCTCCAGGCTATAAAATCCCTCTCTGTCTCGCACAAAGAAATGAAAGAGACCTCCACCAACTCTTATAAATGGCAGACTCCCATCAAACAGGGAGACTAGGAACAGGCCAGAAGATGCTTCTCCTTTTGTACTTCTCAAAATAGGTAAAATGAAGTCAGTAAAGCTAGTTTACTCTTTCTGATGATCCTGAACTTAGAGCAGCAGAAGCAAATAATAGACTATGTTTTAT
The DNA here is from genome assembly GCF_028554395.1 of Pezoporus wallicus. NCBI lineage: Eukaryota > Metazoa > Chordata > Aves > Psittaciformes > Psittacidae > Pezoporus > Pezoporus wallicus. The sequence continues at coordinate 1,614,385 of NW_026635907.1, read as the reverse complement.
ACAAACTCATGAATTTATGCACACTGAGAGGTATTTCATAACCAAAATTTGAGAAAGTAAACCACAGCAAACAAACACAAAATAGAATGAAATATATAGAGCAGGATTATTCAGCGGTTGTCAATTTGACTTTTGTTTATGGAACCAACATCTTATAGGAATTGCCCAAATCCAGAGAGCTCATGACTATTATTAATGGCATTAAGCATTGCATACTGTACATTGCTGATTATAAAACTGGCATTTTTCCAACCAGTTACCTACTGGAACCGTCATTAGAACATAGGATTAATTCAATTCTTTGGGAAAGAGCTCAGGCAAGTGAGTTTTCAGATGGCAGGATAAAAAAACAAACATCGCATTAAGCAAAATTTTCCTGTTTGTCCAAAGCAAACATCTTTTTTGATTCCTTTGAATTCCTGCAGTTGAAAAGTGAAGGAAAATGTGATTTGGGGTTCAGGCTGTTTTGGGACGTAGCTGACAAACTCATGAAAATGCTATATCATAGCAAAACTCTCATCACTTCTTTCTCTCTATTTAAATTACGTTACAGATTTCATGTTCATGAAAGGAGATTAAAGATGAAGACAAAGGGTTGTCTTAAAACCTCCAGTCCCACAGAAGGGAAAGCAAATAAAATCCCTTGTTAACATTCTCTCCACTTTCCTCAAAACCTGTGGAGTTTGGCTCTGAATATTTGGGGTCAGCTGGACTGAATAACTTGTGGATAGTCAGAAACTGAGTCCACACAGAGCTGACACTGAAACCCAGGTCCAACAAACAAGGGCCAGCCTTGTTGGTGCTTCAGGCTACTGCTGGCTCACATAGGGGAGATGACTCTTACTCTCCCCTCCCCTGCTCATCCAGTGCCAACTTCCATTTTTTTTCCCAGCACAATTAGATAATCAATTACATTAAATGGCAATGATATGACACAGTATCTCCACCCTGTCCAGTTGGGATCACTCTCCTTGTAATATTCTTTCAGCCAACTGCTGAATATCTCCAAGGAAGAGATTTAAGCCAACAAGGTAGCAAAGTGGCTAAACCCCAACTCTCCATGGGCTAGGAGCCCACCCAATGTCTATTCTGGCTTAACTGATGGGCAGGAACTCATTAAGCAGCAGTAACCTGCACAGGGGCCCTCAATTTCATTGCTTTTGTACTTCCAACATCCCTTTGCCTCTGATGTCTGCCCTGTCTACCGCTGCATGTGGGAATTACATTTTCCTATGTGTCTCTGCAAAATGCCTAGCTCTCTGCTGGTGACTCGATCTGTAATACACAGTGACCTTTAGGTCAGCAGAATCATCAGTTTTATTTGCATTAATGTTAAATAGTGTGTACAAAGCAAAAGGAAGCTTGCATATAATATCTTTCTTTTTTTTTTCCTTTTTCCCTGAAAGGTTAAATTAGTATACATGCTATGGAATCTCCATGGTTTTTACTTTATCTGCTACAGAGCTTGAACTTTAGTCTTTTGGTCCAAAGGGAAAAAAATCAATAGTATCATACTGATACACAAGAAACTTTATTAAAGTAGCCATGGGCATCTCTGCAACCTTACCATATCAAGCTGGCTTGCTAATTGGTTTGCAACAGTGTGGTTGCCATGAAAATTACCCGGGTCTGTCTTGTGAAAATCTGGCTCTATAAGCATCAAGAACACAAACAGCCAGGGAAGCAGTCAAAGGTCACTTCCTAGTTGTTGGGAAGGGAAAATGAAGCTTGTTAACATTCTGCTGCTGCTTCTTCTAGGGAATATAAAACCACATCAGTGCTGCAGGGAGCTGTCCTCTGGAGGATTGAACAAAGATGATCAAGCTTCTCTCTGCTCACTTCCACTCACCCATCAGGCTTTCATTGATGGGAAAGCCTAAAAAAGCCTGCCAGAAGTGTCATTTCATACCTGCCTGAGGTCTTTAGTTTGGAGTGATTCTCTTATTTGTCCATCACAACATACTCTCTCTCCCTTTTAGACACTGTATCTCCTCTTTGCTGTGCCTTCTTTTGTTGCTGTGCTAAACCACAGCCAAATTTGAAATGGACTGAGAAAAAACATCAGTGTATTTGGGCAAGAATGAATTAGAACATTGCAGAGATTTTGAAAGAAATGCCAAATATAGATAGAAGGGAGGACAGCCACAGTCTCTAAATCCCCCCTGCCATCAAGGTCCAATCCACAAAGAAAGAAATGCTTTGGCTGGCTTCATGGGTTTACAGTTACATCTCTAAGGCAAAAATGTGACTTGAAGGATGATGTTTCCTGAGTGAACCTATGCCACGAAGAAGCTGTGTCAGATCCCAATGCATCTGTGTAAGCAGCAGACACTGCTGAGTAGGTTCAGTCCACATGTAATTAGCTACACAAAATTAATACTGAGTTATCCCTGGTTTGCATCAGAGTTTTTCACAGGATTCAGTGATGGAAAAAAGCCCATGTCATCTTGGTGGACAACAGAAGTGCAAACCTGCAACTTTTTTTCTTCCAGTTCTTTAATTCAGGATGTGAACAAAAGCAGTGACTATGGGGCTGCTCTTTTTGCCAAGAAACTGAGACCTAAGTAGGAGTTTTCTGTTACATGTTCAGTCTTCCATAATGAAAACTTTATTAAGACCAGCTGTAACTCAGACATAAACTGTCGTCCATGGCTTAACACATATCTAATGTAATTTCTAACACACAGAAGATAGCTGTGGTTTACAGCAGCTTTTTGGCCTTGCAAGTGCCTGTTCAGTCTCCTAACCATTTTATCCTAATGATGGGGTCTCGATAGCTTGGGGGCCTTCCCTGTTTGTGTAAACATGGACTGCTAGGATCCCCCTCCCATGACAGGGGGTTTGGAGCCTGGGCATACACAACAGCTCTCTGTAAACCACATTTATTCACACAGAAGTTCTCAAGGTTAAACTGCCTTTAAGGCTGCTGTGTGGCCTTCCTGTAGCAAAAGATCTAGCTCATGGACTTAAATTGAACTAACTGCTTGTGAGGTAGTGAACACTACCTCACAAATTCCTGATTGTGTTGCTACTGTTGCTGCAAAAAGATAAGGTAGGCAAATTGTCACAGAAAGTTTGTGTGGGAATCAATCAAGGAATAATGCCAGTATTGCAACTTTTTCTGTTAAATGTTTATTATGAAGATATTTTTTATTTCTCCAGCCATCTCCCTGGGTATGTTTTCATCTTTTCCATACTGTGGTGGAAGGAGGCTAATTGAGGCATACAGCCTCAATTGAGGCATACAGCCATGCAGAATTTTCTGTCTTGGCCAGTTCAAGATATTAAACTTCTAAGAGGACAGTGGATTAGGAAAAATACAAAAGAACTAAGAATAAATCTGGATTTATGAAATAGGTTTGGAAGAGATGCAGGATTTCAACATGAAGTTTGATGTGCAGTATTTTTCCTTATCATGGAGTGGTTGTGAAAAACTGTGAGAGTCTCATCTATTTGACCAATTCACTTTTCCATTAGCATACCAATAGATCATCTTAAATTTTCAGAAAGAAAAAGAAAAATTAATTTTCTGTTACAAAGAAGAAAAGTAATAATCTGGTTTTAAGGTGAAAAGGTTTTGTTTTGTTGTTCAGGCTTGTTTATTTTTTGTGTTTGGAATGGAGGACATTAGACAGGAAACAAATTGATTCAGAAAGCTGTTGAACTCTACCAATTGCTCAAATCTTTTGAAAATGGTAACGATTTGCAATAGTTTATTGTTATGCTACCAGAGTTTGCTAAAATGACTCTTCCTCCACCTCACACACAGATGCACACAGTTTAAATGCAATATTAAAGATACCCTTGACTAGTAAAGATCCTCTCAAAGTATGCTAATCAAATCCAGCTTTGATTTCATGCTTGCTTTTCTGCTCATCCCAATTGTAAAGTTAAGCTGTAATTAATACATAAGAGGCTAGTGATTATACAGTATTAGGCTGAACATATAGAGTGAACATACAGCATTAGATTTCATTTCAGTAGATCAGACAGTGTAAAGAAATAAGATCAACTCACAAGGTCTGCTATTACCAGGCTTCTAACTTATCTATCTTGGTAACAATCTTGAACTCTTGCGTTGGTCTCTCACTACTGGTGACATCTCTTCCATCTGCTGGTGTGTATGCTTATATGTGTAGGTATAGACTAAATAAATACTATTTTCTTTCTAATTTTGGGGGTATTGAATCTTGAGATGCACCAACCAGGGAACCATTAGTATTTCTTTGGAAATGGTCCTGGTAGGTGACTGACATGGCAGAGATGATGTGCCTCTAACAAACAGACCTGCAAGCTCTGCTCCCTCCCTGCCTGCCTGCTCAGGGACAGCCCACAGAAGGGCAGAACGTATAAAAGAATAAGTATCGCAGCATTAGCAAGCACCTTACTGCCAGAGGGTACATAAAAACTAGAGGATTCCCTTCAGATAGCTTGTCAAAGACCTGCTAAAGTCTTCTTTGTATCCCCCTGTCAGCAGGAAAAAAACCCCAAAGCTTTCCAGTCTGAAACACGTAGAACTAGAAGAAAGGACATACAACTCCAGGAAAAGTCCTGGGATTCATCATTCAGCTTTATAGCATGGGAAATAGCACTGACTGTGATAAATAGTGAAAAGCTAAGATGAGAAAAAAGTAGCCTCCTATGATCTTGAAACTACTTGTGGTTTCTCTGGAGCAAATCTGGAGCTATTGTAGAGAAAAGGAACAACAGGCATCCAGATTTTCAAAGTCAACTTGATTTTAAACATAAAAGTTTCAGCAGTTCATCTTTTGAATAGTGGTATGCCTCAAAACATTTTTTATTTAAAAAAAAAAAGTCAAGGAAGAGAAGATTCATTTATAAAGATAACTTTATTCTGCATGTACAATCCAATTCATTTCATTGCAGAACTTCACACGAGTAACCCTGTGCTGAGTGTGGCCGTGCCATGGCTGCGGCATGCCATTTCCATGCACCGTAACAAGATCATATGTGAAAGCCTAAATTATGCAAATGAAAAGGCTCCACTAATACTGTTGAAACATTCCTGGAGTGTACACTTGACAACCTCAAAGTACATTTCACACCACTAATGACTTCATCACTAACACAATTGTCATGAGTCAAGCAGTTTCCATAGCAACGCCCTAGTACAGCTGTTTACCCATATAAAATACTGCACCTACTTAGTTACATATACAGACAGATCACTAGATTCCTAGGTACTGAAATTGAAATAATTCAATTTTCAGTGTCTCTCTTTATGAAGCGATTCTGCCAGCTATAGGTATTAGCATATCAATGTGACTTTGACAGGGTCTGCTGCAAAAGACATATTTTGCAGGCACTTCATGTCAATTAGAGCTCTAACTGTTTCATGGAATAATCATTCCTGCCAGATTAAGGTCAGGCTGCAAGGTAATTTAATTGGTGCCATTTTATCTAGGGGGAAAAAATGCTCTAATAAAGTGCACACACTGTAGCTGCCAGTGAGGATGTGCTATGCGACATGAAAGGGATTGCCTTCCTAAAGTGTATGGGCAAACCATTTAGAGAGAAAGAAATAAGATGGAAACAACTTCAGATGCTTTGTTTCCAACAACATTCCAGTGTGTTTGACCAAGGAGGGAATTTTATTTCACTTGAAGTGGTGCTATTCACAAGGGAGGGAACACTGAAGAAAAATAAATGAGAATCAGGAGAAAAAAAATCCCCTGACTTTATATATGCCTTCTTATCTTCTGTGGAATGATAAACACTTTAACTAAAAATCTGCAAAAATCAAAACAAAGTCTCCTATTCCAAGGGCTGAGATGGATAGGATGCAGTAAGCTGGGCGGGAAAGTCCCTGGCCACCCCCTGGGTAGCGGGAGCTACAGGGTTACTCTTTCCTCCCGTGGAAACTTTCATTAAACAACTTGTTTCATGAGCAGCATGAGTTCAGTTTCCTATGGAGTCAGGTAGTTTATCCCCTAAATTCCTCCTACATATCCATAATTCAGCTTCTCACACTTTTCCAGAGGCCCCATTTCCCCTTCAAGAGGCAGGTCCTGGGGTGTCCAGTTAAAGAGGTGTGACATGGCCATGTGTCAATGTGGGCGTGGGAATACCAGATGCTTAGTCTTTGGGTCTGCTTTATTCTATACGGAAAACAAAAATAATTCAGAACTTTTTTATTTCTGCATGTCTTTTCACCTTTTTTTTTTTTTTCTTACAAATCTGATTTTCCATGAAGCTGACATGTTTTTCTCTTCTGTCTAAAGCCAGCCAAATTTTTCAGGAGACTGCCAGATGGACAATGTAGAATTCTCCAATATAATACGCTTGTAACATAGGAAGGTGATGAGAAAGGAAAATTTTATCTCTCTATGCACATCTCATGAAGATTTACCTATGACAACCACCTCACAAAAAGAGTCACCACTTTGAATTTACCCTCTTTCATGGAAAAACACGGAGGCGGGGAAAGTATCTGCCTTGTAAGCTGATTGCTCCTCATAAGGTTGTCCATGCTCAGCCTTGTAGTCACAACCACACTCTAAATAGCAGTATAGCAAAGATTAGGTTAACTAAAGAATATATGATGTTTATCAAAGGCACAAGGCCAGATTTTCAATGATGTAAACTGTCTCATTTTCACAGACTTCATATACGCTGCAATCACTTAAATAAAGCTGAGGATATTAATCAAATATTGTGGCAGGTTCAAGAACAACAAAGAAAAGTTTAGTTAGATTCTACATAACCCAAAGAGTTTACAATGTGTGTGTAAGGACTCCAAACTAGCTTTTATGCAGCACTTTTTTTATTTTTCATGCAAATAAGCATATTCCTAAATTGCAATTTCAGATAGTAAATTCCTCATCCCTATAATACTTGTTCTTATTACTATGCTGTTAAATAAAATATTGTGCTTATTATGTTGTGATGTGAAAACCGATCACAATTAACTTAAGTTCAAAAGACAGAGATGAGAACTGAAGTTTTCTTTCTTTTCGAATGAAGAAAATATGATATATAACAGGAAATTCTGCCAAACCAGAAAAAAACTGCAAAATTAAAGTGATGGAAAAAGATCAGATTCTGAACCCTTTGAATTTCTTTATGAATATTTCAAAAGACTCTATTCATTATTACTATTCCCTTTTACTATCCACTCAGGCTTACAGTGGAACTATTTAAAAAAGATATAGGAAAGATTTTTTGTTGCTATAAATATTGTATAAACTAATGAAATTAAGGTCAAGCAAAGGTAGATTATAAATGGAAATGAAAGTTTTTTGTCATTATTATTTTCCTTTAAATATGTCTGCTAGAACATTTTGGTTCAGCATCCCATCCAAATGCATTTGATCTGCCATAAATTATCCATTAAAAACCCCATTAATCCCATTAAAAATGTAGTCTAGCTTCCATCATTTGTTTCAGCCTTGGTCATAAATGCAGGAACAGGGATAGCGGGGTGAAAGGGAGCCACAAAACAACAAATAGTAGAATCATAGAATTGTTTAAGTTGGTAAAGATCTTCAAGATCATTAAGTCCAACTGTTAACCCAGCACTGCCAAGTCCACTATGAAACCATGCCCGTAAGTGCCACATCTGCATGTCTTTGAAATATTTCCAGGGACGATGACTCCCCCGCTGCCCTGGGCAGCCTGTTCCAGTGCTTGACAACCCTTTGGGGAATAAATTGTTCCTTATCTCCAGTCTAAACCTCCCCTGGTGCAGTTTGAGGTCACTTTCTTTTGTCCTATTGTTACCTGGGAGAAGAGTCAGACCACCACCTCACTACAACCTCCTTTCATGTAGTTGTAGAGAGCGATAAGGTCCCCCCGAGCCTTCTTTTCTCCAGATTAAAGCCCCACAGTCCCTCAGCGATTCCTCATCACACTTGTGCTCCAGACCCTTCACCAGCTCCATTGCCCTTCTCCGGACCTGCTCCAGCCCCTCAATGTCTCTCTTGCAGTGAGGAGCCCAGAACTGAACACAGGATTCGAAGTATGGCCTCACCACTTCTCAGTACAGAGGGATGATCACTGCCCTGGTACTGCTGGCCACACTATTGCTGATACAGCCCAGGATTCTGTTGGCCTTCTTGGCTGCCTGGGCAGAAGCTGGCTTATGTTCAGCTCCGTCACTCAGTGTTCCAAGTTCAGCAGTAGTCATCATTTTGCTCCTTCTTAGTAGCTGGTGCAGTGCTGTGGTTTTGACTTTCAGCCTGGGAACAACACTGATAACACTGATGTTTTTAGTTGCTACTCAGTAATGTTTACTCTGACCAAGGACTTTATGAAATCTCATACTCTGCCAGGAAGGAGGGGAAGCTGGGAGGGAACAGAGACAGGACACCTGACCCAAACTAGCCAAAGGGGTATTCCATACCACAGCATGTCATGCCCAGTATAGAAACTGGGGGCAGTTACCCGGAAAGGCTAGATCGCTGCTCAGCTCTGGCTGAGTATTTGTTGGCGGGTAGTGAGCGGTTGTATTCTCTTCCCCTGTTATTTCCCTTATCATTGTTATTATTGGTGGTAGCAGTAGTGGTCTGTGTTATACCTTATTTACTGGACTGCTCCTATCTCACCCTGTGGGAGTTATGTTCTTTTGATTCTCCTCCCCATCCCTCTGGGAGTGGCAGGAGGAAGAAGTGTGTGTGGCGGGGGGGGTGGGGATGAGCAAGCGGCTGCTTGGTTCTGAGTTACTGGCTGGGCTTAAACCATGACAGTTCTTTGTGGCGCCCAATGTCTGGTGCCTACGGCCACATCACCCTGAAAACGCCTGATCTCATCTGATCTCAGAAGCTAAGCAGGGTCGGGCTTGGTTAGTACTTGGGTGGGAGGCTGCCTGGGAATCCTGGGCGCGGTAGGCTTAGAATCAAAAGAACATAACTGCACCAGCTACTAAGAAGGAGAAAAATGACTACTACTGCTGAACCCAGGATACTCAGCAACCCCAGGACTTGTTCTATGAGCTACTTTTCAGTCACTCTTCCCCAGGGCTGGAGCATTGAATGGGGTTGTTGGGGCCAAGTGCAGGACCTGGCACTTTGCCTTGTTGAGCTTCTTACCATTAGCCTCAGCCCATCAATCCAGCCTGTTCGGATAATTCCACAGAGCCTTCCTATCCTTCAGTAGATCGACACTCCCAGCCAGTCTGGTGTCTTAGACTGTAAGTAAGACTGTAAGTCTACAGTCTTACTGATGTTTCACTTCATCCCTTGTTCAGGGCATTGGTAAAGATTAAACAGAACTGCTCCCAGTACTGAGCCCTGGGGAACACACACCACTTGTGATCAGCCACCAACTGGGTTTAACTCCATTCACCATCACTCTTTGGGCCCAGTCATCCAGATAGCTTTTCACCCAGTGAAGAGTGCACCCATTCAAGCCATTAGCAGACAGCTTCTCCAGGAGAATGCTGTGGGAAATGGTATCAAAGGCACAGTCTGAGTACACAACATCTACAGCCTTTCCCTCATCCACTAAGAAAGTCATCTTCTCAGGTCAGTCAAGCAGGATCAGCCTTTCATTCACCCCTGAATGGGCCCGATCACCTGGTTGCCCTCCAAGTGCCATGTGCACTCAAGATGATCTACTCCATAACCTTCCCTGGTACAGAGATCAGATGTATCCGATTAAGAGGGAAGCTTTATATTGATGTACTCCTAGATTATGTGTGCAAAACTGTAGCAGATCTCTAAATAAAGCAATTTAAAGGGCACGATTTAGTGACATAAACATAAACTTAGAAATTTGAATCTACATTAGCTAAGCTTATAAGGGCTCCCCCTTGTTTTCTTTCAGTCTCTGATCCAAAAAGCCAAAAGAATGGACGCATTACAGAGCCTCTGCAGTTCCCTGATAAGGATGCATACACATAGGTGTCATGTTAGGTTTCTTTATAATTAATTGAGACATGAGGCATCTTTCAGCTCACTTAAACTAGAGTCCAACCCAGATGGAAGTGACTAACTCTGTAGGCTCTACTGATAGTGTCACTCAGACCTTCAGCCTCCTCTGGTGCCAAGTACCATTTAAGGTATCCCAGGGTAGCTAAGACATCCTCAGCTAGCAGGCATAATATGGGACCAATAAGAAAATCATACTCCCCTAAAGTGATAGCTGGAGGGCAGATGAGAAGGACCTCTCAAATGCATATGAACAGACTAGTTAATTAAGACCCTGGTGATACAATGGAAGCTGAGATAGATAAGTCTTCACAGAATTCCTGGTCAAAGCAAAATAGCGTCTTTCATCTGGTCAGCACCACATACACGACAGAGTATGTATATGTACAGAAGTAGAAGGATGGTGAGTCTTACATGTTTCCTACCTGCCTCTCAACATAGGCACTCTGGAGTTTGTAGATTTAATCCAGTTCTGCACATGAAAACTAGGTACAAAATCACCACTAGGTAACCAGTTACATTATCAATAATTTGAAAATGTAAGATGCTTTCTGGTAGGAATGGAAGTTTTGCATTCTAGACAAGATCAGCTGAAACTCTGTATGGTCCTTGCTTCACCCAGACAAATCATAAATCCTTCTGTTGCAACTGACAAGGGAAGCAAAGACTGAGAATGTTCAACGAATATCTTTGCTTTGAACTCACAGGACTCACCTGTTGCTTCTTCCTTGACTGAAAGAAAGAAAGATTTGCCTTTAAAACATCAGGCATGCTTCAGCAGTGGTGAAGTGGTGAAGTGAGCTGTCTGCTTTGATCTGGGTGTTGGGTTCCTAGTCCTTGCATAGCCAATTAGTCCACATCTATAATCCAACTCTTTTCATGGGTTTCTTCGTAACCGTCACTAAATCGTGTCGAGAACATCACTCTGGGAGGTGGCTGGCTGAGGCTATGGAAGGTAGCAGTGGGTAAACAGATTGATTTTCTGCTTACTTTATTACAGTCTTTTTTCTATTTTTTTTTTCCTCTTCAGTCCCTTGTGATAGGAATGAACTTGTTCCCCAAGTCCAGAGAGAGATGGGTTTAATGGAATTGATTTAAGGACAAGGAAAAGATCAAAATTGCAGGAGGAATAACTTTTTTTGTTTGGGTAGTCTTATTCTTCTTCTTATTATTATTACTTTTGAAAGATAAGGAAAATTAGAGATGGAAAGTTTTCACATTTGTGAAAATATTTTCTTTCAAAGGTTTTCAGACAACATACAAACTTAGATGACGAAAGCTAATGAAAACTGGGAAAATATTGTCATAAACAGACATCTCTGAAATAAGTTTCTATCTGGCTGAAAGCTACTTTCATTCTTTTTTCTAGTCTTGTTTTGAATGAAGCCACTTTTAGCAATGCAGATCTGGAGACAGTCCTCAGAGTGCTTAATTGCCTTTAGCTTTCTCTTCATCAGGTAAATCAAGTCGGATGGGTTTGGACAGGGACACCTGTTTTGCCATGAAAAGGCCTTTTAATCAGCATGCAAAATTTTTTGGCTATACTGTGTTTACATCACACAGAATCCTTACTTAGCCAGCAAAGAAACTCATTATTAGGAAAAAATACATTCTTGACTTCAAGTTTTGAATGCTTGCACACAGCTGCCATGATGCACAGAGGAAAGAAAATAGCTCAGAGCACGTGCAGAGAAAGAATACATCAAGTTATAACCAAGGGAATAAACCTGACATTGGATTTTATGCTTGATTTATTTTTTATTTTTTTTTACAAAAGGAAGAAAACTTGCAAATGTATATCTCTGGAAAAAGGATGTGGTAATGAGTAAGCACAGTGCATTTCCCAGTGGGTGATGAGTAAGCCCAGGGATAGCTGCAGGATGCCATGATGTACTCTGCTGTCACAAAGATTTTACACATAGGCTGGACAACCTGTTCAATAAATCAACATGCATCTATCTTCTGTTTTTTATTTCCCTGTTTCCTATTTGGAAACTCACAGCAGTATTATAATGCATATGCAGTGTCTGTTAACTTGGCATACCCTTTTCATCATTTCCAATCCTGTGTTATCTCTTGGGTGTGAATCAACATTATGTAACATAGCACACATGGTACCATGTGATAATCCCTTTCCTTGCTGGGAAAAGAATAAAAATAAACCCAAACCCCACAAAAGTATATGAACACAAAGGTACACACTTATCCTAGCAATCATATACAGGTTAGACTGGCTACCTAGTATGTTTTCCTCACCTCTCAAATACCCTTATTGATTTCAGTGGGAAATGTTCTTGACTAACTCATATAGAGTCTGGTCCCTGGGGTAATTAATGGGAAAATTTTTTTTTCTTTTTTCTTAAATCATATCTTGCTTTGAAAGGAGGAATTCCAGTTAACTTAAGTAGTCAGAGCAGAGACTTGCATTAAGCTCTTGTTCATCATTTCTTACTTTCCTATGCAATGCTCTGGTCAGGCTCAAAAAACAAAGTGAATTTTTGAGATCCAAAGGCTAATGTAAACCCAGAGAGCATCCACTTGCTGGTCAGAAACTAAAAGTAAAGAGTGAAGCTGTTGATTAGGAAGTTATTTAACTGACCAAGAGTTAGTGGCTAGAGTGGAGTAACAGCAACTTGATCTATGCGCAGCCTGGATCACACACTGTACTGGGAATGGAAGACATCAAGGAAATGCTTAGTTATCAGTAGAAGTTTCCATTATCACTGCCTTCAACAACAGATATCTCCATCATCACCATAAAACGTAGCCTGCAGCTAAAATGTATTGGAAACTATCACTGGGAGAGAAGGGTTGGGGTTCATCTCAGATGAGCCCATCTATAAATGAATGGTTTGTTCACTTGGAAAGACAAATTCAGCAGACTGTGGGCCTCTTCTCACAAACAGTGCAAAAAACAGTGTAACCTGGAATGGAAACTACCAAGACTTCCACTGTCACAGACAAGGCAGGAGTAAAATTGTGCCTCAGAGTGTAATCTTGCCCAGGATGGAAGCATCACTGGAAGATAACAGCCTTTAAATTGCAGATGTGAAATAGCCTCATATTGTCATAACACTGGCTCTCCTAGGTTTGGAAAGAAAAAAATCCTGTCAAGTTTTCCTGTTCTTAAGTTCAAAATTCTTCAAGAACTTTCAAAAGATTTGATCTTTTCCAAAACATTTCAAGAATTTTTTACAAGTAACAGTTTGCCTTTGCCTTGCTGTTTGGCATTTTGCTTTGCATGCGGACAAACCAAGCTGCTTATAGCCAACAAATAGTATAAAATACCATCAGAAAGGAATATTTGGAAATGGCTAATATACATAATTTTTGAAAAAAAATTGTCTTGATATTCACCAGAATGAACTATTATATAGGACAGTATGAAAAGAAGGATAGGGTAGAAAAATACCTTGCTTCTCTGATTTACTAAGCCATCATGGTAGTACATAGTTATTTAAATCTATATTGAATTATGATTTATTTTGGTAACTGTCATTCTAATTTTGTCTGTAGTTTATGGATAAAAATTCTCTTGCACACACTCTTTCTCCTAACAGTTAAATCAAAACATCGCTATGTATTAATACAAGGCATGAACTCTGATGGGAGTTTTATCTGTCAAGAATGTCATCTTACAAGTCCACAATTCACTATGTATACAGCAGGGAAAAGGAGAAAAAGAAATGCCTGCCAAGTATTCATAACATACTTTCAGATAGCAACAGTAACACTTAGGTTTGAAAAAATACTGGAATAAGGTATTGCAACATGTCCAATCCTACACTATGACATCTCATATTCACAAAACAAAAGAAAAACAATATGCCATGTTTCAGTAGATCACTTTCTATCCATATAACATTCTGACTTCTGGAACAAGAAATAAGTTAATGTGTCAGGTGCAGGAAAAGAGAAGCCATGAGCTGCATAAAATCATACAATCATAGAGTGGTTTGGGTTGGAAGGGACCTTAAAGCTCATTCAGTTCCAACCCCCTGCCATGGACAGGGACACCTTCCACTAGAGAACATTGCTCCAAGCCCCGTCCAACCTGGCCTTGAACACTGCTGGGGATGGGGCAGCCACAGCTTCTCTGAGCAACCTGTGCCAGCAGCTCACTACCCTCACAGGGAAGAACTTCTGCCTAATGTCTAATCTAAATCCTTCAGGGCTTTGTCCCATGGTACTCTACCAAGAAAATCCCTGAAGAGGCTAAAGTCTTCTGTCCTGTAGTCCTGGGCAGGAAACTTGCTCTGCGCCCTCCTCACTACTCTAAGGATTTTGAGCTCCACTGTTTCATGATCACTGCACCTCAAGTTTCACATTCCCCACCCAGGAATCCCAACTTGCTGGGATCCAAGTTAAATGAAATGTGTACAAATGCATGCTGCATGCATTATAAGATGATGAAATTGGATGCATAGCGTGTGTGCTAATGGATACAGTTAGAAAAATGACTTGGAATTAAATACAGATGGTATCCAGAAATGAAAGATAATATAGACTTGTGCTCTTAGGCTGGGAGAGGACTGTGTGATGGCAGAGCAACATTTGGAGGGGTCTGACAGGCAGAAAGAGTGGGTTTACACTAGCTGGTGGGAGAGAGAGAGAGTAACTTAATATCACCCATGCTCTAGCGGGAGTTTCAAGTATTCAGTCAGGAATTACTCTATTTAAGAAGAAATCTGAAGCATTTTGAATTAGCTGAGCATGAAAGATGGAATAACAACCTTTTCATAAAATATCCATTATTTCATTATTTCCAAGAAGTTTTTTGCTTGTTTCTTTGTTTAATGAAGAGATCGATTTAGCTTGATTTGATTTCCAGCTTCTCTGAATGGAAAGGCTGCAATGAAGATCTATCATATACACAGTCTATCGCCTGATTATTTTTTTTTTTTTCCTGAAGGTAGATGATGGATTAAACCACACATTTTTAAGAAAAGTATCTAGTCTTGACTTAAACATTCTAAATAACAGGGAACATGCCTTTTAGGCTGATGAGCAGATCCCATTTGCCACTAGAATACTGGGTGCAACTTCAAGTTTGAATTTCTCTTAGTTTAAATTCTTGGAAATTATTATACTTGTGTTTAGAAAATTAAAATACCAATTTCTTCCCAGTCAACTGCTGTAAAATTTTTCCATATCTCACCAGCCATGCATAGTGCTCAAATCACATGGAACCTTTTTTGACCCAAATATAAATTGATAATACTTGCCTTCCATCTGCATAAACCCTTTCTATTCTTACTTGTTCTTACACATTTTATTTCAAGCGACCATAAGAAATTCTGTAGCCTTTCTACTAATGCAAAGTAATCAACAGAGATGAATGACTGTTTTTCTGAATGAGAATATTCATTAGGAAAAAAACTCCCAATCCAACAACAAACGCAGTTCCTGAGGGATGTGAGTTATTAATGAAGTATGGTCAAAATCGACATATAGCTTTGTGACCAAAAGAGCTGAAAGAACGTTTGAAAATATCCAATATTTTGTGTTAACATCCTGTGAAGAAAAAAGTGTCATTTTTGTTTCCAAGCGTCATTTTGGAACTAGATGATCTTAAGGTCCTTTCCAACCTTAACTATTCTATGATTTTGCCTGGAAAGTTAAAAAAAAAAAATTAAAAAAAAAAAGTTATTCCTATATTATAGCACAGTGAGAATACTAATTATTTTCCCCAATATTTCCCTTCTGGTATTTTCTGAGACATTTGTTTGACTACCACACCAAAATTCCACACTGAGATAGTCATTGCCTTGTATTTCTTTCTTTTGAGATTGCAGCTATTTATTTCAGTTGTTTTCATTTTTCACTGCAAACATTTCTGTCTTATAAATCTGATCAATAGCTTCTGTTGATGGGAGTTGCACATTCTGTTTGGTTTATGAACTTTATTAGATTTTGAAGCTTTGTTCAGGCAATTATAAATACTGATTACTGTGCTCATTACTGGGCAGCTAGAAAAACATTTGGCATCTTCAGATTTTACTGACAAAGATTTATCTCATTGATTCAAATGCTGAAGAGAGCTGGATTAAGAACCTAATTCCTTGGACACTGCATCGGCAGCAACTCAACTCATTGATTTCTCCCTATTAAAAACTCCGTTTCAAGACCTCTCAGACATGGGAGTTTTAATCCATTTAATGTGTGCCCTGTTAATTCCATATAATGCAGGGGTTTTTAATCCAGATGTGATGTAGTACTAAACCAAATTCACTGGAGAAATCCAAGCGTATTATGTCAACAGCATTGCCTTTATCAACCAGACCTGTAATGTTGTCAAAAAAAAAAAAGACTTGTTTGACAAGATCCACTTTCCATGCAAACATGTTGACTAGCATTAATTATATTTTTAGCTTCTAATTCTTTACTGACAGAGCCCTGAATTAACAATTCCAATAGTTTGGCCAGACTGACATCTGACTAATCAGTTTGCTTAGTCATCTCTTTTGCTCTGTGTTCAAATGCTGGGATTTTACTGGCAGACATCCAATTTTCAGGAAATTTCCTCAACTTTCCAGAATGTTGTTAAAATCTGGTTTGGATGACAATCAGCTACTTCCTTTCAGATCTCTAGACGTCAGATATATATGCGTGATTATTTAATGATGACTCATGGTTTCCTCTAAAACAGTCATAGCTCTATTCACTGCTTTATCTAGGAGGGTACCTCTTCCACTTCATATCACTCACAGGACAGAGCTACATGTTTTAATAGGCATTTTTATACTGAAAACATTTTTCATATATCCTAGAAAACACTTTCTGGTATCTAACTGCAATCCCCTGCCATGGGTAGGGACACCTTTCAGTAGAGAAGGTTGCTCCAAGCCCCATTCAACCTGGCCTTGAACACTGCCAGGGATGGGGCAGACACAGCTTTTCTGGGCCAGTGCCTCACCACCCTCACAGGAAGAATTTCTGTCGAAGAGCTCATCTCAGTGTCCCTTCTGGCAGGTTAAAGCCATTCCCCCTTGTCCTGTCTTTACATGCTTTGGTACAAGGTCCCTTTCCAGCTTCCTTGTAGGCCCTGTTTAGGTACTGGGAGGCTGCTCTAAGAAGCTCTAATGAGATTTTTCTTCTCTGGGCTAACCACCCCAGCTCTCTCATGCTGTCCAGCCTATCTTTTGTCTTCTCACAAGGATCTGTCCAGGAAATACACTTATAATGGATATAGAAATAGTAAGTCTACTATATAAAACATGTTTTGACTAGAAGTTCATGACTGCCTTCAGCAACATTTATACTGGTTTTTACAGTGGTGCCATATCTTTAAAAGAAGTGAAAGTGCCCAGAGCCTGGTTAGAGAGAGTGAAGCTGAGAGGCATGTTCTTACATTCCTATTTTCATTTTCCTTTTCTTACGGTTATGAGCAAACTCCTCTCCAGCCCATTTCTGCAGATTACTTCTATTTATTCTTTTGTTCCTGTTTCCAAGAGTACATCTTCAGAGTCAATCCAAGCTCCAATACATGGCAATTACTAAAGAAATAAAATAGTATTAGCCCCCCCGTCTTCAAGCATTTTGACCACATTCTTCTTGGCTTTCCTATTTTCAATATCTAAAGTGCAGCACTACTTCACTACCCTCGAAGAAATACTTGTTACATTACTGGAGACATTATCCTTAGAAGAGGAAGTGGAAAAAAATCGTCTTTCAATTTCTGAATCAGTCTTATCTTTACTCTTCACCTTTAGTTTTCTTTGTGCTTCCTCCTTTTATGGTCTTCTAAATTACTTCTGAACAAATACAATGTCAGTAAGTTGTAACACTTCATTTTGCTACTACTTTTATCAACATTTTTACTCTTGCCATATTTAGGCAGTGCAACCTCGGTGTTTTTGGCACACTGTAACCTTATTTGACCCTCCAGGAACCTGTTTCCCCCCCCCCCCCTTTTTTTTCCCCCTCACCCACTGCAGAGCTGTTATTGAGTAAGGTATTTATTTATTTATTTATTTATTTATTTATTTATTTTCCCCTTATGCCATTGCTTTGGCTCTGATACATATCTGGACTAAGGTGCATTGGCTCTTACAGAGGTACAGAGCACTCTGGCTCAGATTTCCTCAAAAGCTGTATCATAGAAATGAAACCAGAGGTCACCATTCACATGTGACTCTCATATGTATGTCAGAAATGAGTGACACAGATACTTGCAGAATTAAATGTAATTATAATGTTCTCCAAAGAATGCAAAAAGCCACTTACGGGGCATGGATCAAATACTTCTTAATCAATCTGCTGGAACTGGGATATAAACATAATTTATATCACCACTTATAATGGGGAAGAAGATTACTTTGATCAAGGAAAATAACAAATCTGCAAACACCCATTCTGCTAAATAAATCAAAATCAGTTGCAACTGTTCCCGTTTTACACATTGTTTTACATCTGTAATTTTACATGTTACTGAACATGAGCAATATCTATGCACCTAATATGGCTGCAGGGGCAAAGTTAAAATGCAGTCGGACCTTTTACCAATGGACATTACCAACCTATGAATATAGATCAGATTTACCAGGCAAGGAGGATAAATACTGTCGTATTAATGTTAAAATGCATGGAGATATGAAGGTTAAAAACAAAACAAAAACAAAACAAAACAAAACAAAAACCAAACAAACAAAAAAAAAGGCCAGGGTAAACATACTTGACTTCACTGTCTGGGTAGGCAAAAAGTTACCTAAAATTGCAACACCTGAGAAACCTCTGCAACAAGTAGATGTGCCGCAATTCCCCATCTAACATCAGACACAAAATGTACAAGCTGACTACCCTTGAGGAGGATGCATACAACAAAACAGAGATAAGTCACCCACAGCAGTCAAACAAGATAGAATAGCTGGACAGCTCTTCAGTAATTGCTGAGGTGAGTAGCTCGACACAGGATGCCTTCAACACCTGACTGGGGGGAAGCTGAATGTTCACCAACCTCAACTCAGAGCAGCAAAGGCTACCATGGGAGCCTCAACTCCTCGACAGGACTGGCGCAAAAGCTGACGGGTGGCACCAGCCCTGCCTGGTTAAAAACTAGCCCCAAGGAGTGTGGCGAACAGGGCGGGCAAGCAGGGCGTGGCGTGGCAGTTGGAGTGAGCAGGCGGGCAAGATGGTGAGCATTCGCCTTATGACCAGGGCCCGGTCTGGGAACTCTGCTTTGGCTGCCGTGGCGGTGGCACCCAGACAGAGCTGATGAGAGGGGAAGCTGCAGCGCAGAGCTCGGGGTGTAGAGAGTGCCTGCACCGGTCTGGTGAGGGGAGGGGGCACAATGGGCAGGGCTGCACTCGGTGCTCCCTGGTGGAGGTGCTCCTGCAGCAGGGGCTGAGCTGCGGGACGCTGTCAATAGGCTGCAAGATGTCAGGGAAGCTGAGGGGAAGCAGGACTGCTTGCTCCAGGCCCAAACTGTGCAGGGGCCTCAAGCGTCCACTGTAGCTCATGGAGGAAAGAAGGAAGCCGTTAACCTGGGAAGCTGGGAAATAGTAACAAAAAAAAAAAAGCAAACAACAAAACTGTGAAGGCGAGTGAAGGTGATAAGATTTGCATGAAAAATAGTTTGGGAATGAGCTCTGAGGCCTTAGTGCTTAACAAGCCCTAGGGCAATGAACTGGGGTGTTGAAGGCCACAGAAACGTCAAAGAGCAAGACTCAGGAGGATGGGCCTGGATTGTAGTTGTGGCGGGAAACTCGGAGGCCAAAGGATGTGGGGGTTGTGAGAGGGCCTGCAACATTGTGATTGTTCTATTTACCTGGAGTGTTTCACAGTGGCCAATGAGATTAAACGTGGTATGTATGTGCAGGTTGGAAAGTACCAAACAAGGGGATAAAAAGGGCTTGGTAATAAATGAGGAGTTGAGTCTCTGCATCAACTTGAGTCCGTGTACTGAAATGCCACAAACAAAAAAAAAAAGAGAAAGAGGACAATTAAAAGCAAGGGGTTTCCTCCTAAATCTGATGTCGCTACCCAGAACTGCTTAGCTGTCCTGAAGGGGGCTGATAAGGAAATACACTCACACCAGAAACAACTGGCTGATGCACTGGTAAAGAAGATCTCTACTGGTGATGCCAGGAAAAAGGGTCGGGTCGTAGTAGCAGTGGTCTCTTCTTTAAAAGGAACAGAGACACCCATCTGTCAGCCTGACCCAGTCTCAAGGGAGGTATGTTGCCTACCAGGGGCTTGAATCAGGGATGTTGCAGAGAGGCTGCCTGCTATAGTAAGTCCCACTGGCTATTACCCACTTCTAATGATCCATGTGGGTGCTAGTGATACAGATATCAGTAGCCCAGAGAATATAAAGAAGGACTACAGAGCCCTGGGAGAGGTGGTTAGGGGCTCTGGAGCTCAGATAATCTTTTCATCAATTCTCGAGGAGAAAGGGGAGGACGTTAAAAAGGCAAGGTGGATTGGCCAGGTTAATAAATAGTTAGAATGGTGGTGCCATAGTCAGGGGTTTGGGTATCTTGAACACAGGACTCAATTTAGTAGGCCAGGTCTACTGGAGGCTGGTGGAGCAGGTTGGTGTGGTTGCGCCCTCAGCAAGTTTGCCAATGACACCAAGCTGTGTGGTTGACTTGATACCCTGGAGGGAAGGAATGCCATCCAGAGGGACCTCGACACGCTTGTCAGGTGGGCTGATGCCAACCTCATGAAGTTTAACCATGCCAAGTGCAAGGTCCTACACCTGGGTCAGAGCAATTCCAGGCACAGCTACAGGTTGGGCAGAGAAGAGATTCAGAGCAGCCCTGAGGAGAAGGACTTGTGGGTGTTGGTCAATGAGAAACTTAACGTGAGCCGGCAGTGTGTGCTCGCAGCCCAGAAAGCCAATTGTATCCTGGGCTGCATCAAAAGGAGCGTGACCAGCAGGTCAAAGGAGGTGATCACGAGCATCTACTCCGCTCTCATGAGACCTCACTTGCAGTATTGTGTGCACTTCTGTTGTCCTCAACATAAAAAGGACATGGAACTGCTGGAACAAGTCCAGAGGAGGGCCATGAGGATCATCAGGGCACTGGAGCACCTCCCATATGAAGATAGGCTGAGAAAGTTGGGGCTGTTCAGCCCGGAGAAGAGAAGGCTCCATGGAGACCTCATAGCAGCCTTGCAGTATCTGAAGAGGGCCTATAAGGGTGCTGTAGAGGGACTCTTCTTTAGAGACTGTAGTGACAGGACAAGGGGTAACGGGTTAAAACTTAAACTGGGAAAGTTTAGGTTGGATATAAGGAGGAAGTTCTTTATTGTGAGGACGCTGAGGCACTGGAATGGGTTGCCCAGGGAAGTTGTGAATGCTCCATCCCTAGTGGTGTTCAAGGCCAGGTTGGACAGATGCTTGGGTGACATGGTTTAGTGTGAGGTGTTCCTGCCTATGGCAGTGGGGGTGGAACTAGATGATCTTAGGGTCTTTCCAACCCTAACTGTTCTATGATTCTATGATCCTGTGTTTTTATAGCGTTTTACCACTTTGGAGAGCTCTCCTAAATGTTAACCAGTACCACACGGGGGGGAAGTCACAGCTATGTAAGCCACAGGAACTCCCATGAAAGCACCACCACCTCTATTGTATTTCCTGCAGTATAATGAGGTTTCCCAGCAAGCCCTAAAGTTATGTTGACTCCAGACTGGGTCTTTAGAAGGAGTTTGCAGGAGGCAGGATACAGGTAATCTACACTATGGTCATGATCTGATTTCTAAGCAGCTTTTTGCTACTATGCCAATTCAGAGGCGGATTTGAAGTCTGATATGTCTATTCCACAAGTTAAAACATACTTAAAGCATCTGTGAAGCACACATGGCTGCCCTTGAAGCAGCACCACTCTCAGCAGTACAAACACAATGTTCCTGTCTACCTCTATTCCAACTGAATGTTTGCTGAAGTCAGATATAATAAAGACCCAACACATAAGGCTGAGTGGTGATTTGCCCTCCAGCCTTAAGGCTGTTGCTCTGGTCAGTGGGAGAGCTTAAATACCATGAGGACAGCAAATATCCATAAAGCTGTACAGACTAATACTGTCCATAAATTCTGTGTGCTGTGGAGCACCTGGTGCATGTCAGTCTTACAACTGTATTACACAGCAGACTATTCCCCAGCGCGAGCATTGGGAAGTTCAGTTGCAAGGAAGAACAATACAGCAATCCTCATTTTATGTGGGAAACTGGGGCACAGGGAACCCAACAGCTAGAAGGTCAAGTGTAAGAGGACTTCTGGATATCTTCAGGGATTCACATTGAACTGATTTGCCTATGATCACTTCCAAAATCTGTGGTACCAAAGTGAGCCTCCCAAGCCTGTGGGGGGGGGGGGGGAAATAGTGCAGGGGATGGAAGTAGGTTATTGCAATGAATTTTTCAATTTTTCAACCTTATTTATCACCTGATTTCAAATATCAGGTGGTTTAACAAGTTTTAACAGATTTTAAGCAGTTTCATACTGAAGAAGGAATTGAGAATTCTGGAAGAGCAAAGGAAGGAGAGCAAACTAAATTCAATGGTGAGCACTGACTGACTTCCTTTAAACCTTAGGCTCCTGTTCACCTTTGCTGAAAGCTCCCTCTGTAATGTGCAAAAACAGTGCCTTAGAGTTTTACTAGATTTCTGGTGAATTTGATCATATTTTGTTTGATTTCCTTGATTTACACCTTCTTCAAGTACTGGCTTGCAGACTGACAAAATGCTCAGAAAAGAAGAAAGCTGGAAAGCTGCCTGGAAAATCACCTTGAGGAATACCTTGTGGCAAGGCACCTAAAATGTATATCTTGGTTTAAGATGTTGGCTCCTACAATATGTTGCAAAATGCTTTTGGTTACAGTTATAAGATGTAGGGTATGTTATTGCTACCATTAGCATAGAAGAAGAGCATTTATGTATGGAGCGTGCATATATGCATATATACTTTTATACATATCAAGTACTGTGACTGCCATAATACATATTGCATGTAGTAAAGGTGAACCTAGAATTCAGAAGACTTTAGCTTAGTGTTTGGGAAGATACTGAGTCACTGTGATCCATGTGTCACTCTGTGAACGTGTGGGAGAGGAGGGTGGTGAGGTGACAGTTGTGCTAGTGATATTCTTGTAGGAATTTCCATATATATGTATGTGTGTGCACATATAAATGTGTGTGTATGTCTTGAACCACAAGTATTTGAAATGTTCTCAGAGAAAGATTGTTCAGACTTGTGGGATGTCTGTTGTGGAAATGGAATGACCATGATGTGACCCACCATGCTACCACTGCAGAAGATATGTCTGTGATGAGAAGTAAGAAGTTAAAAAAGCCATGGCTAAGAAATGCAAGGAGTAGATATTTGAGGACACCAGGTCTGCAAATTGATGGTTGGGCTGAGCAGGTTGGAAAATTAAGGATCAAGGCTAAACATTCTTAATATTTGCAGCTAGCTATATGCTCTCAGCACAATTCTCATCTGGATTTCCACACAGAAGGACCCCTGGCAGTGGAGTTACTCCTGATTTACACAGTCAGGATGGTACTTGCAGTCTCCTGCCTGCATATGACAAAGCTATCAGCAGAGCCTTGCCAAGCACTATTTCCAGGTGAAGCTAGTGACGATTTTGTTAAGAAAGATACCTAAGCTTTAACCCCTTTCCTTGAAGAAAGAAACTAGTGAAAAATCTTGCCTCTTTTGAAAAAAATAAAAAATCAAGGCTTGTGTATCTGAGTATGTGTGAGAGAAGGAATCAGTGAGAGAGCCATGCAAGGGGAGACCATTTGCTCAAATCGGGTAGCATCACTAATACATAACAACTCTGCCAGCAAGGCACTGCACAGCTGGAATTAATCTAAGAGAATGTGTGTTGCTGCATAGACAAGCACAGAAAACTTTCCCCATGTGAAGGCAGCGTGAAGCCCTGCCCTGTGGATTGGAAGCACTTCATCAGGCCCTGACAGCACAGACATCTTCTTTAGACCATCGGATTGAGGGGGGTGGGGAAATGTTCTCCACCCTGCTCAAATGAACACCCAGGAGGGTCTGTTTTTTGTTTCATTTCATGATATTTCACAGATCACAACTGTCTCTCCCCTCCCTGATTTGTTGGTTGTTGTTTTTTGTTTTTTTTTTTTCTTAATTATCCATTTAGTTTTGTTCCCTTGCCTTATTGCATTGGCTCCGAAACCAGCTGAAAAATTGCTATGGCTTATTTACACTGAACAGCTATTCAGGCCAAAAGCAGCTGCTCCATTTAGCCAAGTACCTCTATGTTACCCAGCTTCTCTGCTTGTTTTTAAACGCACGCTGTGAGGAGGTAGTGTTGAAATGTATGCAGCAGATGATGGTTCTTTCTGAAAGAGGGTTTTGAAAACTCGGTGAGCCTGGGGTCATTATTACTAAATGATTGCCCAGTAAAAGACAAGTTTATCCAGAAGTCCAGTATAACCACAGCTGATTTGAAGTAGGTTCATGCGTATGTGTGGTTCTTCACCTCTAAGTCCTTCTTCACTCCAGTCTGGACCTGGGAGGTTTCTGATTTGCATGAATAAGTGTTTTTCTCCTAAGATTTCAGCTTCCTAGGGTGACCTAGTCTCCTTTTGTCATGCAGCAGAGCTTCATTCCTACACAAATATAGCCATAAGGAACTAAGGGGAATAAGAAAAATTATTTGAAAGAGAAGTAATGTGGTTTTAGTGCAGAAAATGTGACAAAGTACACCTCTGCAGGAGAAAAATATGACTCTGAGGGGAAGGTTTTGTCCTGTTTTCGAGTGAAAGCAAAAATAGGCATGCTCATACACACACATAGAGCTTTAGCTTGCAAACATTGCTGAGGTGAGTAGCTCGAGAGAGGACGCCTTCAGCACCTGAGCGGGGAGAGATCAGCGGCCAGGAGCCTCAACTCAGAGCGGCGAGAGCCACAGAGGGAGCC
This sequence comes from Pezoporus wallicus, assembly GCF_028554395.1. Classification (NCBI taxonomy): domain Eukaryota; kingdom Metazoa; phylum Chordata; class Aves; order Psittaciformes; family Psittacidae; genus Pezoporus; species Pezoporus wallicus. The sequence goes on along the minus strand of NW_026635907.1, from coordinate 1,589,599 downwards.
TCAAGTCCTCGACAGGAGCTGCCCAGGAGCCGGCAGCTCAGCTGAGGCGAGCAGGGACTCACAGGGGCGGAGCCAGGAGGAGCGGCACCAGCCCTGAGGGGGTAAAAACCTGCCCCAGGGAGCGCCATGCTGTAGTTTGCGCGACAGGTGAGTACGAGCCTTAGGACCAGGGCCTGGGAGCTCCGCTCTGTCTGCCCCGGCGGTGGCACCCAGACAGAGCCGATGGGAGGGGAGGCTGCAGTGCAGAGCTCGGGGTGTAGAGAGTGCCTGCACCGGTCTGGTGAGGGGAGGGTGCACAATGGGCAGGGCTGCACTCGGTGCTCCCTGGTGGAGGTGCTCCTGCAGCAGGGGCTGAGCTACGGGACGCTGTCAATAGGCTGAGAGATGTCAGGGAAGCTGAGGGGAAGCAGGACTGCTTGCTCCAGGCCTAAACTGTGCAGGGGCCTCAAGCGTCCACTGTAGCTCATGGAGGAAAGAAGAAAGCCGCTAACCCAGGAAGCTGGGAAACAGTAACAAAACAAAAAACAAAACAAAAAACCACCCCCCCCCAAAAAAAAAAACCCAAAAAACAAAAGAAAACAAGCCAAAAAAACACAAACAACAAAACAAGAAAACGAGAAAGAGGACAATTAAAAGCAAGGGGTTTCCTCCTAAATCTGATGTCGCCCCCCAGAACTGCTTAGCTGTCCTGAAGGGGGCTGATGAGGAAACACACTCACACCAGAAACAACCAGCTGATGCATTGGTAAAGAAGATCTCTACTGGTGCTGCCAGGAAAAAGGGTCGGGTCGTAGTAGTAGGGGACTCTTCTTTGAAAGGAACAGAGGCACCCCTCTGTCAGCCTGACCCAGTCTCAAGGGAGGTATGTTGTCTACCAGGGGCTTGAATCAGGGATGTTGCAGAGAGGCTGCCTGCTCTAGTAAGTCCCACTATTACCTGCTACTAGAGATCCATGTGGGTGCTAGTGATATAGATAGTAGTAGCCTGGACAACATAAAGAAGGACAACAGAGCCTTGGGAGAGGTGACTGGGGGCTCTGGAGCTCAGATAATCTTTTCATCAATTCTCGAGGAGAAAGGGGAGGACGTTAAAAAGGCTAGGTGGATTGGCCAGGTTAATAAATGGTTAGAATGATGGTGCCATAGTCAGGGGTTTGGGTATCTTGAACACAGGACTCAATTTAGTAGGCCAGGTCTACTGGAAGTTGGTGGTGCTGGTCTAGAGCAGTTTTGGTATGAGTCTTGCCAGACTGGTCAAGGATGTTTTAAACTAGTGTTGGGGGAGGGGGGCATCATTCATCCCTGCACTCCCAGTCATTTGCCAGCACCTATAATAAATGCTCAGAGCAATGAAGAGATATTCCAGCTGCTCCAGCCAATGAGCCGGCTTCGTTTGGAGCTTGGCTCAGCTGCCTCTATACAAACACCCATAGTATGGGGAACAAACAAGAGGAATAAGAGATGTGTGAACGTCTATGGGGATATGATATAATAGGTATCACAGAAACATGGTGGGATGGCTCGTATGACTGGCGTGTTGGAATGGAAGGTTGCAGGCTCTTTAGGAAAGGCAGGCCTGGCGGACGGGGAGGGGGAATTGCTCTTTATGTTAGGGATAGGCTGGAGAGTATGGAACTCTGTCTGCGGACATGTGAGCAGTCCACAGAGAGTTTGTGGGTCAGGGTTAAAGGGAGAACAGTTGTGGGAGACATTACATTGGGGATCTGTTACAGACCGCCTGATCAAGAGGACTCTGTGGATGAAGTGCTCTATAGACAAATAGGAACAGCATCACACTTGCAGGCCGTTGTCCTCATGGGTGACTTCAACCACCCTGATATCTGTTGGAGGGACAGTACGGCCAGGCACAAGCAATCCAGGATGTACCTTGATGGTGTGGAAGACAACTTTCTTCTGCAAGTAATAGAGGAGCTGACAATGAGAGGTGCCATGCTTGACCTCGTGCTCACCAACAGAGAAGGGCTGGTTGAAAATGTGATACTCCAGTTCAGCCTTGGTTGTAGTGATCATGAGATGGTTGAGTTTGAGGTCCTCAGCACAGTGAGAAGAGCATGCAGCAATCTCACTGTCCTGGACTTCAAGAGAGCAGACTTTGGCCTCTTCAGGAACCTGCTTAGGAAGGTTCCATGGGATATAGCCCTAGAGGGGAGGGGTGCCCAAGACTGTTGGTTGATATTCAAGGATCGCCTACAACAAGCTCAGGACTGTTGTGTCCCAACTAGAAGGAAGTGCAGCTGGAGGGCTAGGAGACCTCCTTGGATGGATAAGGAGCTCCTGAGGAAACTTCAAAGGAAAAAAGAGTCTTATAAAAGGTGGAAGCAAGGGTGGGTGGCCTGGGAAGAATTCAGGGATGTTTTCCAGGAAGCTAGGGACCAGGTTAGGAAAGCTAAGGCCCAGTTAGAGTTAAACTTGGCTAGGGATGTGAAAGATAACAGGAAGGGTTTCTGTAGGTACATTGCAAATAAAAGATAGACTAGGGGCAACGTGGGCCCTCTCCGGAAGCTATCAGGACAACTGGCTACTCTGGATTTGGAGAAGGCTGAGGTTCTTAATGACTTCTTTGCCTTAGTCTTCACTGCCAAAGGCTCTGACAACATCACCCAAGTCTTGGAAGGCAGATGCAGGAACTGTGAGAATGAAGACCTTAGCCCACTGTAGGAGAGCTTCTGGTTTAAGACCATTTTAAGAACCTGAACATACACAAGTCCATGGGACCTGATGAAATCCATCCACGGGTCCTGAATTAGCTGGCAAATGAAGTTGCTAAGCCACTGTCCATCATATTTGAAAATTCATGGCAGTCAGGTGAAGTTCCCAATGACTGGAAAAAGGGAAATATAACCCCCATTTTCAAGAAGGGGAAAATGGATGACCCGGGGAATTACAGACCAGTCAGTCTCACCTGTGTGCCTAACAAAATCTTGGAGCAGATTCTCCTGGAAGGCATGCTAAGGCATGTGAAAAACAACAAGGTGGTTGGTGACAGCCAGCATGGCTTCACTAAGGGGAAATCCTGCCTGACCAATTTGGTGGCCTTCTACGATGGGGCTACGGAACTGATGGACAGGGGTAGAGCAGTTTATGTCATCTACCTGGACTGTGCAAACCATTCGACACTGTCCCACATGACATCCTTGTCTCTAAATTGGAGAGACATCCATTTGAGAGATGATCTTATGGTCCTTTCCAACCCTAACTATTCTACGATTCTATGATTTAATGTTCATTTCACCCCTAATTATCCTCTTAATAGCTATCAAAAATCTCACATAGTCACGAAATTGAAAACAAGTTCCTGTGCACCACTTCCAATTACTGCAGGAATTATGGCTTTATTGCCATTATTTACTTTCCCCAGCTATAACGTATGCCTGGCCTTGACTTACCCCGCTGTAGGAGCCAGTGACTCCAGCAGGTTTTGTAAACAATTTCCTTGGTTTTCACTTCCCTCCAGCTTTTCTTTCCATCCTGACTCCCCAGCTTCACTCCCTAAGCACTGCTCCTGCATTTTATGCCACTCCTCCTCTGACTTCCACTTTTGAGATACACTTTTTCCTGATCTCTGTAAATTTTTCTTCCCTTTCTATTTTTATTTTCCCCCAAAATTTTGCTTAATTATTGGACCCTGGATGCCTGACCAAAGACTTCCCAAATCTCAGGAGGTTCCCTGTGCAGTGTATGTCCAGCAGAGCAATCTCTAAAACAGGTTCCTCCCATTCATCTGGACTGGGACTGTGTCAGGGCTATCACAGAAAAGGGCTGCTGGACAAGCCGGAGGCTGTCTGCAGGAGCTAGAGGAAGTTCAGTGCTGGTGGCCTCCACCAGCTCACCACACATTTCAGTGAGATAACCAAACTGAATGCTTGGCCTAATCTGTGTTTGATGAACACGTGCCTTCCAGAAACTCACCCAGAAACTTGTGATCTACAAACTAAGAGCCGGTGGAATCAGTGCTTTATTTGATAGTTTGACTTTGCTGGTTGAAAAGAATCAGAAAATAAATAAGAAAAAGAGAGTATAAAGAACCCCAACAAAAACCAAACCAGCTACTCTGTGCCTAATTTCTCATTTAAATTTGTCTGGCATCAACTTCTAGGCTTGTTAAGCCTTTCTTATTGGTTTTCGGGGGTTTCTGGATTTTCTTCCTCCGAAGGTACACACTTAACTTTCAATATTCTGATAAATTAAGTAGATTGTATTCCCAGAATGTCTCACTAGGAGGCATTTTTGCCAGGTCTTAAATAACTGTGTGAGGTTCTTCTGCAATTACAGCTTTTCAATATGCAGTTTTTCTATGCATAGATGTCTGGTATGGATACAGGATTCCAGTTTTGCTGGATAAATGGATAAATCATGAGCAAATGGTGAAGGGAGAAGACCTACATTTCCCTTCCCACTAAGGTAATCCATACTTGCATGGGTCATTCATCTTCATGACTTATCCTCACCTTTCCTAAAAGCTATCTCATGCCCTGTTTAATGGCTTCTATAACTCTCACCCAGTGACAATAAACCCAGGATTCATCCTGCGTTCACTGTTGGGCTGCAAACCAAGGTCTTTTACTTCTTCAATAACAAGGGATAGACACTGATAAGAAGACAGTCAGTATTTATAGGTACCCACTTCTTTCTCTGCTGATTACAGAAGAAGCTTTAGATAACTCCTTTTCCTCTGGGCGTACTGATTAGATGTCTATTATATAGTGGATTTCTCATGCTGTGTTTCTGGGCTGATCATCTAATCCACATTCCCCATGCTGTTAGTGACCACAACACTGAATAATTGGTATTGCAATGACAAACACATGTTTCTTAATTATGAGAAACTTAAAGAGAGCAAGCTGATAAAGCTTTGTTTGTGAAGACCTTTCTTTGTAAAGATCTTACGCTTCACATAATACAGCCACTATCATAGAATCATAGGATGGTGTGAGTTGGAATGAACTTTAAATGGACTTCAAAGCTCACATATTTCCACCTCCACTGCCATGGGCAGGGACACCTTCCACTAGACCAGGTTGCTTAAAGTACCAAGTATGCAATTAGTGTGTGTGGTTTTATTGCAGTGTAGAGATAGGTGTAAAGGTATGTCCTTGCTAAGACTGGTTATTGTAAGACAGGGAGACTACAGGACATGATGTATGCACAGTTAGGTGGCTGCACAGCCTCTCTACTGCTTTTGTATGTCTCCTGTCATGTAGTGCTCCGAGTAACGGTTCTCTAAGCACAAATGCCCAAAGGGTTTTAAAGGCCATGGGATGGAGAGGAATTATTAACAAAAGTAACTCATAAAGGCTGTGTTTGCGTGTCATCATTTAGCAGAAGTCTTTGAATGGTAGCTGAAGTCTTTAAGTGGGAACTGAAATGGGGAGATTTAACACGACTTTAGTCAGAAGTTTCACTGTGTACTTAAGGGTTTGCAAGATTCCGCTGTCAGAAGCATGCTTAAAAGTTCCAGAGATTTTTTTTCAGCAGTACAAATAAATAGTACAAATAACTAATTTCTGGAAGTGCCATGCTGGGAGGTGATCCTGCCCCTCTACTCTGCTCTCATGAGACCTCACTTGGAGTATTGTGTTCAGTTCTGGTTTCCTCAACATAAAAATGACATGGAGCTGTTGGAGCAAGTCCAGAGGAAGGCCATGAGGATGATAACAGGGCTGGAGCACCTCCTGTATGAAGACAGGCTGAGAAAGTTGGGGATGTTTATCCTGAGAAGAGAAGACTGCGTGAAGACCTCATAGGAGCTTTCCAGTATCTGAAGGAGGCCTACAAGGTTGCTGTGGAGGGACTCTTTGTTAGAGACTGTAGTGATAGGACAAGAGGTAATGGATTCAAACTTAAACAGGGGAAGTTTAGGTAGGATATAAGGCAGAAGTTCTTTACTGTGAGGGTGGTGAGCCCCTGGAATGGGTTGCCCAAGGAAGTTGTGAATGCTCCATCCCTGGCAATGTTCAAGGCCAGGCTGGATGGAGCCTTGGTTGACATTTAGTGTGAGGTGTCCCTGCCCATGTCAGGGGGTTGGAATTAGATGATCTTAAGGTGCTTTTGAACCCTAACTATTCTATTATTCTAAGATTCTATGATTCTATACTTATCTCTTCTTGCTTATAAATATCGTATCTCATATCATATATCATCACCACACCTGATTCTCTTGGGAAGACCAGGCTGACTTTCAGAGATGCCTGAAGTCTTCTTTTCATGCTTTTTTACGAGTTTTGTGTTCCCATGATTCATATTCCCTTGCAACAAACACAGAGAAAATTTAAACTTATCTTAAAAAGCATCTATATCTGTAGGCATGTACACAAAAGAGAGAACTAGTAGAGAGAGTGTTCTACTCCTGAAATGCAACCATAGATTAGGTGGACCATGGGTACTAACTAGAAGTTTATAGCTTTGTATGCAATAATATAAATCAGCAAGTCAAAAAAATTATGTGATTTGGAACTGCAGGAGGAGAACTTCTGTGGAGACTTTAGAGAGGTTGTATTACTTGTCTATATTCAAAGCTGACTACATTGTGGATACTTCATCACCAGTAAACTCTTCCCTTGGGTTATTCATCCATTGCTAGGGTAACTTCACTGCAGCTACAACAGTTCTTCTGAGTTTGCCATAGATACATTTTAGAAAATGAGGTCTTGCACCACCTCTGTACCATGTTTTTTTTTCCTTGGGGAACAGGCTTTAGTAACTCTAATGATACTGTGCTTATACAAAGAACTATGTAAGTGCTTTGAGATAAACCACACAACCACGAGTTAGAAATCAAAGCTTCTCTCAAACACACATCTGTTTGCAATGGTTTCTTTCCTTCATCTTCCTTCCCTGACATCCCCCTAACATCAGTTGGTTCATCCCCAAAGCACAGAAAGTTGATTTTGTTGGAAACATATTGATTTAATTTCTTACCTGCAAAATCAAGGCTTGTAATGAATCAGTCTGCAAGCCGCACTTCCCAACAAACAACATCCCTAACAAACACAAGATTCAGCCTGAAATCAAATTTCTAGGTGTTACTGTTTACTAAGAAAAAGCATCAGGTCATTTTTATTCACAAAATGTAAAGCCTCAGTTTAAGTTCTGTTTAATAAAAATAAGATGGTGGGGGTCAGGGGGAAATAAAATCTCCTAATCAAATCTCCTAATGCTGGTCAGGCTTATTGGTTTTGAACAGAATCGATTTCATATTGCGGATTTCCATCGTTGCCCTTCAGTACATTAAGAAGCAAACACTAGGTAGTAATTTAACCATACTGTTGAGCATACTTTTAATAGGCAAGTGGCCAGATAACATTTTGTCAGCTTGTTTTAGAAAAGACTCTTCTGAATTAAATGCGACCAGTTTTTCCTGGACACATTCTAGTGCCCTTTTCAGATATATAAAGGATTTTTACCCTTGTTTTTACTATCTCCTACCCTAAGCTTCTTACAGTCATTAAATGCACACTTTTCTATTCTGACACCACCTCTAAAGAGGACTGAAGAATTATTCTCCCTATTTTTAACTGTAGGAAACAAAATCTCAAACAAATTGAAGCCCAGATCCTCAAGACTATTTTGACAGTTAAATCCCTTAGATTTCAAGGGAAATCTTAGAAGGCTGAGGAGTTGGGTACAGGTGATTTCTGCAGTTGCAGAAGAAATATGTGGCAGGGAAGGAGTTGAACTGTAGCTACCTTAGATCCATAACCATTTCCTAACCTCAGGATGATCGTTCTCCTGACTGTTGAATAATCCTTTGTTCTAAGGACAAAAATCACAATGGAGGGAAGTACTTTATTTTTTATTTTATTTTTTTCTAAGTGACAAATCATAGAATCATAGAATAGTTTGGGTTGGAAAGGACCTTCAAAAGTCATCTAATCCAACCCCCTGCAATAAGCAGGGACATCTTCAACGAGATCAGGCTGTCCAGAAACATGTCCAGCCTGACCTTGAATGTCTCCAGGGATGGTGCATCTACTACCTCTCTAATGGTCATATACCTTTGATTTGGAAGTTCAGGAATGGAAAAAGCAAATACCAAATACTGTTAAAATTCTTTCAGCTTTCCTTTTAATACATAGAGGAGGAGTCTGTGGATGGTGATGACTGAAGGCAACAGAAGCATTGTTTTTCCCGGGCTGTGGGTTTGCTTCCAGACTTAGGTCCTGAGCTCTTCAGTCAAAAGCATGATAAAAGTAATCTACAGGATTGAGGAGCAACAGAAACAGTTTCATTTTCATTTAGTTCATGTACTCCTAACACCAATGTGTTTTCTTATGCATGCTGTCTAGCAGATGTCTAGAAATCTTGGGGAAGTTTTGAAGTTCATGGATTTGGAGCCAAATGAACTTTTGGGGTACAAAGCCCAAGCAATAATTCCCAGAAATTATCTATTCAGCCTCGTCAGCAGTGCAGGCTCCCTATACTATGTCAAGATGGACACTCAAACACAGAGCATGCATGCAGGTAGCTTGGAGGGAAAGCACAGCTGTAACATAAATCCAGTTAACTGGAAACCACAAGGATGTCCAGGACTTCAGATCCTTTAGGGACTACTTCTGACATGGCTCTCATAAGCAATGCAAGAAATAGCTGTGGTTTAATGGCTAGACTAAGGCATGCTGTATGACTGTATGTACTTGACAGGCTCTGTCTCAAACTGTTTGTTCTATTTGTATTGCCTGTTAATGGCAGAATCCTTCTTCATTGGCTAGATCTTATGTATGTGCTTAACTTTCTGAACTCTGAGCAGTCCCACTGATTTCAGCATAGCTAACCCTGGTGCAAAATTAACTGTAGACATAAATCATTGCAAGACAGTGTGGTGAATAGTTTTTCTTCAGGAAAACATTTATTTCCTGAAGGCACCACTTCAGCTTAAAGTTTTCACATATTTGTGTTATACTTAGTAAGTCAGTTGGGAAGCAGTGCTGAAGGACAACAGGAATGCCCAAAATACACATTACTAGATACAATATTTCAATTTGTGGAGACAGGCCTGCAAAGGAATTTAGATGCCATGACAATGTCTAAGAAAGAAGTGTCAAAGGAATTTGTACCTTTCCATCCAAATAAGCAGGGTAATCATCTGGGTATAAGGAGACTGGAGTTTCAATTTCGTCTTTGCTTGAAAGTATGAAATTGGATTTCAGTTTCCAACATCTTTAGGAAAGAATGTCTTAGACAATGGACTGTGAAATCTGGAAAGCTTCTTGAAGGCCAGGCTTGTGAACCCAGTCCTCTGGTGATTTTAGTGCTCCTTTCCAAACGGTAAATATATGTTAAAAATGACTAACTAAAAAAAAATAAAAAAAAAAAAAATCATATTTCCAGCGTGATTAAAAGTAATGTCATGGCATTTTACTTTATCACATTTTGTGCTGTGACTGAAGCAAATGATAAAAAATTATTCCCAAAGATCTAGCTATGACAGTGGTGACTCACAAACAAGACTTTAAGGTACTCCCAGTGTCTAAATATTAAATATTTATTATAGTTCCATAAAATTTTACATTGTACTGCTTGCTTGTTTTACCAGTCCTCCAGGGACTGAGAAGATTCTGTATTTGCTTCCCCTTTACAGCACATCAAACCTTTTTCCATAATATCCTTATTAAACCATTCGTCTCCCCAGTTTCCTGTAGATTGTCACTGAGTCATATCAATATCAGTGCAGAGAATCCAGTTTAGTCTCACCAATATCAATCTGTCAGAAAAAGGATGGGAAAATATTGCCAAACCCCAGAATTCCTAAAAACCTTGCAGCTAGCAAGGCTGTCCTTAGTCAGGTCACTCATGCTGAATTGCAACTTCCTTTCTGCATTTGCATGTTGATTGTCAATACTTTCTTATCTGTCTGTATAGCGTATTTCCAGCATGACATAAATAAAAGAGCTAATGAATAAATAATAGCAATCAATAGAAACAAACATAGAATTGACTGGCCTCTACACTGCTCTTACTGAATGAGATACCAGAAGTAATCAAGCAGCATAAATTATAAAATGTAAGTTCAACATTAGAAAGTCATTGTTTCAATATTTTAAGAAACCTGCAGTGTGAATAAGGTAATGTGCTGGCTATAAAACATTTAGATGGGTTTGTTTTGCTTTCAGTAAATGCTTATCTCTGTTCCCACTGAAGTCAGCAATAAGCCTCCTGGTGCAGAATGGCTTCCAAGATTTTCAAAAATGGCTTCTACAAAATAAAAATCTTCAGTCTTTCTTTTATGTAAAGAAATTCTGCTCTCTAAGGGGTGGTGTATCACAGAAGACCAGTTTAACTCAGTCTGTTGAGGACCCAATGACTCAAGAGATATGTACTGGCCAACAGAGGCTTTCTGCATGTGGTTAAATGGTGAAATTCTCCTATTGGAAGTAGTTATTGAAATAATATTGAAACAACTGGTTTTAGCAGATGCATAAATTCTTCTGTAGGTGAAACATCAGAAGAAGTTTAAACATCTCCACCCCTCCCTCTTGAATCTTTTTATCACCTCTTTCAGATATATATATGAAGTCCTATTCCTATTTGTGATATTTGCCAGGAACCAGCTTTAATTCAGTGATACTGGTACTTCCCACAGTTTCCTTGTATCCTTCCCTTCTCTTACAACCCATTGGCCATATATTTACATGACAGGAGAAATTTCGCTGAGAACCACAATAGGAATGGAAGAATTTTGCTGCATCCACCACAAAGGAGTGTGATGTCCAGCCTTAACATAATACAGATACTTTTTAAAAAACCAAAAAGCTTACAGCAAAAAACCTCAAACAAAAACCCCAAGATATAATGGCATTACATGAGTAATAATGATCACCGGTAAAGTGGAGGGTGCTTGCAACTCCTCTTTCCCACTGGATGCCAAATCATATTTTATTAGACAAAGAAGGCTCCAGTAGACAAAACCAAAACAAGAATACAAGAGGCTATGTCACACCCATGTGTAATAGTAGTGCCGTATGATAATTTGCACTATGTGTATATTGAGATAATAATACCACGCGGTGGTGTTCTGTAGCTGAATGCATATCTATTGTTAAGTAACTGATGACAAAGGCTGGCACATTATCAAAGGCTGGACTGAGTTCAGAATTTAATATTCCCCTCACATTTCAAGCAATTTTCAATGTCCACAACTGTCATCTAACATTGTTTCCAAGCTGCAATTTAGTGGGAGAAAAATAGCTATCCATGTAGGATTTCACAGTGACACATCTGTTATATTATTTATCTTAAGTGCAAAGACAGGAATGAACTGACTTTCAGCTTCATAATTCAGAACTAAACATACTAGAAATTAAAGGGAGAAAAGAAAAGGACAGCATCTTTGTGTGAATGTATGTTAATGGAATATCGTGTGGAACTGCTTTTGCCACAATTACTCTCCATAGTTCCTTCCAAATATACTTATCATGATGTACATCAGGAGCTTTATTAAGTGAATCATAGAATGGTTAGCGTTGAAAAAGATCTTAAGTTCATCTGATTACAACCCCCTTCCATGGGCAAGGACACTTCACACTACACCAAGCCCCATCCAATCTGGCCTTGAACACTGCCAGGGATGGGGCAGCTGCAGCTTCTCTGGGCAACCTGTGCCAGCGCCTCAGCACCCTCAAGGGAAGAACTTCTTCCTTACATATAACCTAAATATCTGGTTTCAGTTTGAACCCATTACCCTTTGTCTTATTGGCCCAAACAGCTGTAAAACAGATCTGAATAAGGCACAATGTCACTGTGAGAGGCCTGTGATGCGAAACCTTCCCATGATTAAAATGATGGAACAAACACTTGAACCTTTCTGACTTGAAATGTCTTTCTCCTCCAAGGCAGCTGTCGACACTGTATTTTTTTAAGGCATTCTTCCCTTTTCACTTCAGTGTTTTGGGTCTTGCCCCACGCCCCCCACCCCCAGCCAGGACTCGCCGCACACAATTTCATGGAACTTCCAAACATTTCCTGTGGAGCAAAAAACCAAACTTTCTGAACTCCATGTTGCTTCAGGGCATCTAATCATGAAAGTTATGTGTGCTGTTAAAGATTGGCTTTCAAATCATGGAACCAGGCCTTTAGGGATACTTTCTTTCTCTTCTTTTTCTATTTTTTTTTTTTTTTTCTCTTTTCACAAGAAGTTTCAGAGCTGCAGAGCCTCAAGCCAAAAGAAATAGTTGTACAGGCAAGTTTTCTACACTGAATCCAAGAGAACAAGAGGCATGCTGGGGTGCTTTCTAGGGTCTATCTTGCCCTCCCATATCCACACGCCTCCCACTAGGCTCCATGTAGCTGATATGAAAATGACTACATGAACTCCTGAGTGAACTTTCAAATTGGCCCTGCTTCTTCCTCTCACCTTGGCCATTTCAGACACATTTGTCTTGTTCGAGAAAGTCTTTCCAGCTATTTTTAACCATTCTAATATAAAATCACGTAAACGTATGAAAATGAGTCAGCTGGAAAGGCACAACTAGTAAAAACTGAATATGATGGTCCCGAAGCACTAGTTATCACTGCTTCTCTGTTGGGATTATGTTTTTCATCTAACTAGGATATAGCAATGGCCTTTTTTATTATTTGTCACTATTTATGGGAATAAGCTGGTCACTGGTCATTGCAGTTCCCCGAGATCACTCTTCCCAGTTACAAGAACATTCCCATTATTAAACAGTGGCTTTACTGTATGTAATTCAAGAGCATTGTTAGGGTCTTTACAGATAACTACATAAAAAATACTTATATAGAAAATTCTTACCCCCAGATTAGCAGATAACTACTTTTTCTTGGTACACTCTTATATGTGATAGAGTTAGAAAATAAATTTTTGTGTCACGGAAGCCACTAGATATACTTAGGCTATTCTCTTTCCTATACTTCAAGGCTGAAAGGGATCACTTTTCTGTGGTCTTTTCTCCCACATAAATAAAAGCCAAAATAGAAATTTTGCATTGTGAGCCCTGAAATAGTAAAATTAAATCAGAGAAGATGAATGAATGCTGTCAAATTTCATGTTCAAATGGCTTTTTAAAGACACATGCATGAAAAGAAATGTTTAAATTAAGTGTTTCACACACCAAACATGCTGTTACAGAGAAGACTTCTACTGTGGTCCTATTATTATTATTATTCATTGTATATTACAGCACTGCCCCCATTTGTGCCTTTGTAATAAAAGACAGACTCCCTTTCTCTCTCCCTTCTTGATTTTGAGGGATTGAAAACAAAGGCACTGACCATGCCAAGCTTCACACCCATGGTGAATCTTATAAACTGCAAGCATTTCCTCTGAAACCCATGCCTGCACACAAATTGATGCAGATAATGCCAAAGCTCTGTGCCTGTGCTCATACAAGCACAATGGTACAGTTTGGGAGGCTTTAAGTACTTCTGTATAGTATTTTTACAATAGAAGTCACAAATTATTTATTTTCTTAGAAGTTAAATAAGGGAAATTCCCTGGTTAGTAGTGGTCATAGCCTGATTATACCTCCAATGAACTGGATACTGGAAAGCAAGTGCATGGGTCAGGGTGTGAGATGTTGCTTCATGTTTCCCCATCCCAATATCCCACAGGGACTGGAGATAAACATTATTTTATACAGTAAAGAGTCTTGGCCCAAAATCACCAGCTAGCAGCAGAACAACAGGGAAAATGCATTTCTTCTGCCCCCAGGGTCCAGCTGTTGGCATGGCGGTCTGCCCTGCATGAGTGAGCAGGAGTACAAATATTCCATTTCTTCCTCTGTGCTGATCTCTGCATTTAGCTTGCCTACACAGAAGGTTTTTCAAGCACACTTAACGGGTACTAACTTGTAGTTCACTACAACTCTCCAGTCAGATTGCTGAGAAATTATACACATACCTTCTGTTTTTAGAAACTCAGACAGAGACTCCAAGGACTAAATCAACCTAAGGTGCGGAAGTCTTTTCTACTACAACTAATTATCCAATGAAAACTCTCAGGTTAGCAATATATCTAAAAATAGAGTGCTTGGAAAGCCAACCTAGCATTTCAGTCTATTAATAATATAAAGCTTCACTATAGCCAATGTTGTTAAGAGGTTTTCTAGCATATAGCATGAAGTTTTGGTCATTAAATAATCCTTTAATCTTTGCTGGGCTTGCTCCTGAGAACAAGTTACACTCCTGCTTTTTACAGAATAAACAGCTCTCAGGAATGTGTCAGACTGCCTCAGAGGTCAGAGAGTGCATTTATTGAAAACCACTCTATTTCGGCCTAAATCCTGACTGATCTGGTTTTGCTTAGAGGAAATGTAATTAGTATAGCTAATTAGCAGATGACCGCCCAAATTTTAGTTTTTCTTTTTTTCCACAGAGAATTTGCACAAGTCTTCATTTGTTTCATGTTGCGCCTCTTCCAGCTAGAAGGGTCAGCTGTTTGTAGGGATGTTATTAAATTCCTATATGTTAATATAAGGATTATCTTAAAGAATGTTAAATATATGTTAGTGTAGGGATTATTTAAATCTGATAAATGATCTGATGTTGTCTTTTTTTATTGCCTGATGGATGGTTCATAGGTTCATTTGTACATAACTTGTACATAACTTTTGTTTTCCTTAAATCTCTATTTCATATAAACTGATGGCTGACCTGTATTCATGCATGCAAGTGAAGCTTCACGTGTGTGCTTAGTTCTCCATTCTTGGACAAGGTTCCTGGATGCAACTGTAGCTGGATAAGGATTTGACAGCTTTCTGAAATCCTGACACTTCATCCTGTTTTAACCAGCATCTGCCTGTTGTAAAGTTACTGTGCAACACTAGAGAGTTACAAATGGCCATCAAAGGCATATGAACCATGTCAGTTTCTAATGTTAAATTGGATTAAGATATTAAATGGTGCATGGTCACTGTGTTGACTTCCTGGATCGTGCTAAATTTCATAGAAGGAGAAGAAGAAAGGAAGATTTGTGAAGAACAAGAGGTTCTGTCTGAGAGGTGACATATGATAAAAGGAAGAAAGGTAGGACTGAGGAGAACAACTCCATAAGAAGTTGTGGACTACAGCTGAAGGACTTTG
Source organism: Pezoporus wallicus (assembly GCF_028554395.1). NCBI lineage: Eukaryota > Metazoa > Chordata > Aves > Psittaciformes > Psittacidae > Pezoporus > Pezoporus wallicus. The sequence continues at coordinate 1,574,543 of NW_026635907.1, read as the reverse complement.
TGACTAGAAGAATAAAAAGAAAAAGATAAAGTACGTCTGAGGAAAGAAAAGTAGAAATATAAGGTAATGAATGATATATCACAAAAATATGTATTAATAGTTGCTAGTTAAATTGATTGGCCTAATAGTATTGCAGGCAAAAACTGCTAAACCACGAGGACTGGCAGACCAGACTTACTAATACAATGATTCTGTAATGGTATTCATTGGACTACACAAAGCCACAAGAGCCCTGGAACTATTTGGAAATCGGTCTGTGCAACTGCACTCAAGAATGAAATACATTATGTTTGTCTCATACAGCTGCACAAGTTGCCTGTGATCAGCTTATTTGAATGGCTGGGGGTGCCTGAGCTCACGAATGATTTGTATGCTTGTTCAAATGGGATTTTATCTCCAAGGAGTCTTATCCACAGAGCTATCTGAATTGTTATCAATGCTTTGTGTAGCTACTTTCATTCTCAGAAATTGTTCACAAGTTAGTATCGATCTCTGAAAATTTATTTATTCATAAGCATTCACTAAGCAGATTTGACAAACAGTTTCTGGACTTTCATTTATACATATATAACACCTACTCACCACAAAATGTGTATTATGTGTCATGTTTTACTTCAGTCATATGGTATTGCTCCAGTTCCAGACTGGTCAGTCAAAATGTAACCAGTGATTGGATGACTAAAGTACAATGACCAATCTAGAAACACAAGCAACATATAAATATTCAGAAGAGCTTCATCTGGGGAACACAAGGGACTTGAAAACTGGTTCAGAAGCAGACAGCAGTCATTCATATACATTCATATACTAATGAATAACATTACAAGGCCCCAGCAGAGCAGACAAGAAAATCCACATATAAATTTGTGCCTAACCTCATTTTGTTCTTACAAGGGCTCTAATCTAACACAGAAGAAGACCAGAATTCACATGAAAAAGTCAGCAGAAAAAAAACATACACAGCCTTTGAAAGAGAGATGAACATGCAGCTCTATCTCCTTTCCAAAACAAGTGTCCACCATACTAGATTTGAGAGCTCTGTAGTCAGTTAATGTATTTTTCAGACTCAAAAATATCTTGGGAGTATTTTCTCATCAGCTTCACTGTATCTATTAAAAAAAAAAAAGTGGTAAATTTCATAAGGCATAATTTGGAGTCTATTGAGGTCTCTCTAGGAGCCATAAGGTCTATTTTAAATCTGTTCAGGTAAAAGTGAACTCAAACCTAGACTTGGCATGTAGCCCCATGCTCCAACAACTAGGACTTCTAGCTTCATGTGTAAAGGATGTGCACGTCAACAGCTTTTCCTCCTTTACCTGCCTTTTAAATACTAGATACAGGAAAAAAGGACTCAGGCATAAGAAAGCATTATGGTACTATAGAACACCCGCAGAAAGAGAAAATTAGAAATAAGGAAGATTTTTATTTTTTTTCCCCATGAAAAGTCACTGATGGAGTTCATATCCAATTAGCTTGTCCAATATTAGCTGGCAGTTCAGAAATTTTCAGAGTTGAAGTTTTGACTCTGTTCTGAGGAAAGGCACAACTTAGTATAATTTAGCAGGTTCTATCAAAAGAATGTGATAAGGCAAGGATATAGTCAGCACTCAGCAGACAGCAAATTAAAACCCCACTTATGACAGCACAGTTGGGACCAAACTTCCCAAGGGTTGTGATGATAAGAATATAATAAGGATATCTAGAAAAGAAATATTCTAAACTAGTGAGATTAAACAGGGTAAGATCACCCATTGATAAATTTATCCCACGACTAAGAACAATGTAATGGGATTAATGGTGAGGATTTTTGATCGTAATAAGATGTGGGCTGATGCCTGAGAGAAAGTTCAGTGGTGGCAACAACTGCAGCAAGTCCCATGTGCAAAGACAACATAATAATGTTTCATTGGCAAAATGCCTTGTTGTGAAGAGAAGCCTTTGCTATCATTTTATGTGAAAGCTCTACAGAATTTAATAGACAGGTGTAATCTTCCTTTCATTATTATTTCTACCTTTTGACTAGTACATCTAAGTGCAATGGAAAGACTGTATCCATGGCAAAGCCTTTGAAACAGCTAAAGCGTCCTCCCAAGTACATGGATATAATATGTAGAACATCTAACGAGGAGGAAGATTTTTGTTCTGTGCTCTCTTTGGCTACAGGGATGCTCTTTTCCTTTTAAGGTTTCACATCAGCATGTCATGGATGTTTTCCTCTCACACAGTGAGAGGAAAATATGTTGGTGAGACTGACACATGTTGGTGAGACTGACACAGACTTCATCACCTGGGGACCTTTCAAGCAGAAAGTCCTTAGACTGTGTGTTACAGAGAGGTCCATCATGATCAGGGCTGGTCTCAGGGTGAAATTAATCTTACATAGATGTCAGCTGGTCACTCTAGGTCCTCTTTGTGGTTAGTGAAGAGAAATAGGGTATTCTGTAGTAATTAACCAGCACCAGAAGATTAATTTAGGGTAATATGAACTATCTTTAAAACATCCGTCTTTCTCACAACAAAGTGAAAACAGAAGAACTAGTTCAAGCAGACAAATATATTTATCCAGGTGGTAGTGAAGGACTGTTCTGTATTATGAGTTGACTCTTTTTCCCCAGTGTGCTTGGTAGACTTGACCAATGTGGTTAGTATTGTTAATGGAAATATAGGGACTTTAGTACCAAAAATACCCCACACAAACTTGAGATTTCTGATTGCAAAATCCTTTTTGGGTCTCTCTGTGAAATGAGATGTTCCCACAAAAGCTCATTATTTGATTAACTCACCATAAATCTAAAACAGTCTTACAAATATTGACCAAGTCAACTCAGATCCTGAAGTTGTGCTATTTTATATGTGGGGAAATAAAGACATCAAAAGATGACATTGTGAGCACTGTGAAATAATTGGTAATAATTATAAAAAAGTTATTCTATTTGGGCTTGTCAGTTAGAAGTAAAAAATGTAACTATGTGCTTTCCAAAAGCAGGATGAGAAACTCCTGAAAGGCACAGTTTTAGTGGAACTCATTCAACAAAAAGGCACAGTTACAAGTAGCAGTCAGAGAGTGTGTATAACTACGTGGACAGTAGAAGGGGAAAAAAAAAAAAAGTCTTGGCAAGTATGTGCTTTGAAGTTTTCCACATAACTATCCTTTCATAAAGAGAAGCCACGCACAGACTCTATTGAACCCAAATGGCTTGTCAGAAACAACGCACCTACAGAGAGTTTTCAGGAAGCATGTTTGATCATTTTCAAGTTTATGTTTATGTTCCTTACATGTGCTTAAAACTCCACATCTTTTTTATTGGCTTTTCTTGATTTAGACCAAACACAGTGCTTCAAATAATTAACTTTTTTACAACTCAAAAATCCTGTATGGGTACTTGTTTGCAGCTGAGTTTCAGTCTAATCATATCTAAAATAATCTTAATAATAATCCCAAAGTATTTGCCAACTCTATCATCCATTAACTTTTTATGGTATGCAAACAATTCATGCTTTACTGACATATGCCAAAAACATGCACAGAGAGACTAACTAGGCATGAGAGCAGGGGAGTTATTCTTAATTAGTAATTTCCTGTTAATGTAAATTATACCTGCTCTGCATCTTTAGGGCCTCCTTCCATCTTGAAATGTTACTCTGCTACTTTTCTGTTTAACTTATGCAGCTTGAATGTTGTAAAAACTACAGTAAAAGGCAATAAAAATGCAATAACATCGTGTCAATCAAAAGCAATGGAGCAATCTCTTTTGAGAAAACAATTGGAAAGCTACAGCTAAAACACAATCGCACTATGTTGCAATTGATTAAAGATATGAATCAGAAAATTAAAAGTTTTTTTTTTTTCCTGTTTTAGTTATTACCAGTTGCTTAATTTATAGAGCAGTTACTCAGATCCTATCTAGAGCCCTGTAAAGAAGCTACGGGTACAAGAAGTGATACTGTCCTGTGTTGCTTCCATTAGTATGGATTACTCATGAGCACTCAGCATATGTTGCCACAATGTAAGTCCATTTCTATTCTGTTTATGTGAATACTCAGGTAAGAACTTTATTTTTCTTTTTTTTTTTTTTAGTCAGGAACAAGAAAGCTGTTGTACTAAAGGTCCATCCAACTCAGTATCCCATACCTGGCAGTGCCCTGCAGCAAAGCCCTAGGGAAAAACATGATAAGAGGAAAAGTCCAAAGTCACCTTTCTCCAATAGGATGACAGTGATGTTCTCACGGTCCCGTTTTCCCAGCCTTGTGCAAGTTTGTCTGTTACAGTCTGTGCTTCCTTTGCTTCCCTGCATGCACTTAATCAGTTTTTGAATCCAGTCGAGCTTACATGTGAGCTTTCAAGCAAATAACCTGGGGGGCTTGTGCTGATTTCAGCCTCTATTGTAACTTCACCTTTGAAGATAAAATTTCCCACAGGGCCACCAGACTGAATCAGATGTTGAGCAGAGAGAAACCATTGCCTCAGCGATAGGGATATCTAAGTAAAGAGACTGTGTATTTTCAAGGCTAGTGTGGGTGTTTTTATTTCTGCTCTATCAAATTTTTGTATATGTCTGTGATAAAAACAGCTTGTTCAAGGATCCAGACATCCTTTGGGTAAATATGGCAATTTGATTCTAAGCTCATTTTCCACACAGCAGATAAATAAGCAATCATAAACTGTGTCATCCTAAATAAAAGCCTTATTGAGCTTAGGCAATGAAAACCAATCAATAGAGGACACTCATCCCCAGTGAAAGAAAGAGCTAATGCTCTCTGGTTCCTGGTGGACACTCTCTCATTGTATTTTAAAACCACAAGGAATTCCCTGTGTCATCAGCAATGACCACTTTATTGCTGGTGAATTGGGAAATAAGCAGGGCTAAAGGTGCATTTGAATTCCACAGACTCATTCATTTAGCCCATCTTTCAAAGCAGGAGATCACTTGGTTATGTTATGGGCTTAGGTGGGTTCAGCAAAAGAAAAACAGGCTCTTCCTTGGGCTTCAATACTAGAAAATTATGTTTTCTGCTCTTTCAACTAGAGTGAGGCAAATAAGGTTGATTTTCACTGATTATCAGTGAAAAAAAAAAAAGGACCGAAGTGATCAGATGTCACACATTTATGTCTATTCTTCTGGTTCTTTCAGTCAAAACTCCAAACCCAAAACAAAACTTTTTTTTCAAAAGTATTACAGTTCCTAACATTTCTTAGATTTAATATATGCCTTTTTAAAAGAGCAAAATTCTCTATTTCAAAGTAACTCTATTCATTTTTTATGAGACAAGCTTTTTGAAAATGAATGCTTCCAACTTGAAATGAATAATTTTGTGTAAAAAAGCTATTTTAATTAACTTTGAAACCATATTCCCCCACTCTCCATATTTTTTTCAAATCATGGAGCATTTCTAATGAATCAGAAGTTTTAGCAAACTGAAAAATATGTTAATTTTACATTTTTACTATTTATTCCATGATGAATACTATGCTGACTACAATCAAATGCATTAAATCAGACTTATTCAGTCTAAAAAGTGATCAAACTTCATTTAAGCAATGCATTTTTTTTTTAATTATTAAAGGGGAGAAGCACTACATTTTCAAATCATTCATTTCTCTCTTGCTTAATGAATTATTGATTTTTGCTTTCCTTTTGAATGATAGTGTTCTGATGTGATAAAGATTGATTTGAATCTTTATACAAATATTGTATATCATCAACATGTTATGGCAACAGAAAAATACATACCAAAGTAGACCTTAAGGGATGGAATAACATAAAAAACCATTATGAGGTGCCACGACTATACGCATGTGTGTGTGAAGATGCATATGTAAAATAGCAAATGGAAATGAAAGCATTACATCCAGGGGGATGATAACAATGCAGAATTATAGAAAGTCTACATTTAGATTAACAGTGAACAAGGAACCTTGGAAATGAAAAAATAATTACTTTCTACTAATAGTAATTCTTCTCACTTGACATTTCTTGCAACCACAAGTGCATAGCTGTCACAGCTTTAAAGAGAGCGCTCTCTTAAACCCTGCTAGAGTTCAGAAGCTTTCGTTTCGTGCACAGCTATTCACACAAGTGGGAACTACGCAGTCAAAAGAGAGAAAGAAAAGTGCTGAGGGCTGTAAACACATAGATAATACTGTCCACCAAACAATTTTGCATTTCCTTTATGCACCATTTATTTCAGACAAAAAAGCTGCTGAGAGATTTATGTTAAAGTGATTTCCACAACTCAGCTGCTCAGGTCTGGAGAGGTGATTGAAGTGCTGAGCTATGCTTTCCTGGGGATATGTGCCTACCCCTTTTCTGCCATGCTGGAGGTGGGAGATCTCACATGCTCTTCTTCAGACAAACTCATTTTTATCATCAGCTTGGTGGATTTTGACATGCTGGATTAGAGGAAAGAGCCTATGGTTACTGAGAGATTAAGTCTGTCTTTTTTTTTCCCTTGGACAATGGTGGGACCCCAGCACTAGTTGTCCATCTTTTGGGCTGTCATGCACAAAGTAGGCAGGCTGGGAAGGTGTTCCACTGTGCCTCCTCTTAGTCCTCTGCAAAGAGGGAGCACCCATCTCACATCCATGGAGGAGAAAGCAGATACACACAGGGCTAAAATGATCTGATATTTCACAACAAAACCAAAACATCCATATCCCATTCAAAAATACTCATCCTTGTCATGCAAAAATCCTCAAATGAGTATGGCTGCACTGGGACAAGTGCTTATTGTATCACACATGTTCACAGAGAATTAGACTTGCAACTAATGACCTATAACTATTATCCACCAGGACCACATTGAGATTTTGCCTAGAAGACTACAAAGGGTAAGGAACAAATATCACCATTCAGGGACTAACCAGATCCAAGCACACAAGGCTCAGACCAACAGATGCAAAGCAGGGCCAGCGAGACATGGAAGCTGGGATCTTTCTCCCTCTAACATCACAACTAGAACTCCTAGTTGAGAGGGTGTTGCCACTCATCCTGCTGCAGGCCAACAAGAGGTTATGATCCCTTAGAGCAGGAAACAATCCAGCTTTCATGTGAGCATTGTCACATAGGCAGCTTTGGCCATCTTACTATAAGACCCTGGACAATGATGTACTTGTAGGTAGAACCTAACATAAGGTTAATCAGGCTAGGCAAGGCGTACAAGTAAAGATATTCAAATGAATTTGTATAGTGATCCATATCACACTTTTTTTTTCCATACAAAGGCTTTTGTGCACAGCCATGTTGTTTTACAGTGTCTCTTCAGGCTCAGTAGAAACACTAGAATGAGATGCACCTGAAAATTTTGCATGAGACTGTTTCCCAGGAGTAGGTGGTTAATTCAGATTTGAAACCTTAGCTTCTTCTAGTCTCACCAAAATCAGGTATCCTATTTCTATCACTCAATAAAAAATGAGTTCTCCATTCCCAGGAAATATTCTTAGTATTAACTTAGAGAATTCCTAGTATTAACTTAGAGAACCCCAAACAGTCCATTTAAAACCTATTAGCAAGCATAAGAAGGCTAAAGAGGCATAATTCATGTATTCTTTTTTCCCCTTTCCACATACTTAAAAGTATTTTGGAACATGATGCATAACATACACAGCTCTGATTGTGAGGAGGTAGGTCAACATCCTGCTCCACTGATCTTACACACGGAGTGGGAAAATGAAACTTGAGACTTTAGTTTACAAATAGCCAGGGAAAAAAAATATATCGCAGGCTTGAAAACTTGTAATCATTATGACATTTGCATTATGACAAATTAAAAACTGGTTTTCTATGTTATGAACAGTGCTATGAATCTCATATTCTACACTGTGTATTGCAAGCTCATTTGAAATGTACTCTTCCACAACATGATGAGAACACAAATTATAATTAGGAAAGTAACCCAAGCAGAAAATTAGTCTGGAAGACTAGTCTGAGTGTGCTCCTGCAGACAAAGCCATTCTGTGTCTTAACTTTACTGTCTCAGTGTAGGGAGAGATTGATGCAGAAGATAAAGACAAGGACAAATATGGCTTTCTGGGGGAAAAATAAAAATGCTTTGAAAGTATGATCCGTAGTGTTTGAGTCTTGAAAACACGCACAAAGAGAAGCCTCACCTGATCCCATCTTTGCAGAGTTATTCACAGAATAGGTTGTTACAGCCACAATGTGCTGTAACTGTAACCCATACCTGCATTTTTGTTCCCCTAACCCTATTCATAGGCAAAAAAACACATTTATGAATAGAGATAAGGTCTGCTGACCCCACCCTGAACCCAGAGATTACTTGCATAAGTAAATGCACACAGCATTTGTAACCGACAAAGGGTTAGCTCTAAAGGTAGTGATCTGAGAAAAAACATGGTTCAAAATTTCAGTCTGAAATGAATGGACCAAAAAAGACAAAAAAGTCAAAAAGTCAGAAAGTACTTTCTACTGCTAAATAATAAACTAAATAAATGAATTTAACATACTTATAAGCAACAAGACACATATCTGAAACCATTTGTGTCTAAGGTTTTCTTTTCTTGAAAGGTTTTGTGGGGTTTAAAAGCAAAAAAGTTCTGTACAAATCACTTGGTATCTCTGTACTTTATCTAGAGAGATTGGAACAAATCCACTGACTGGAAAATTATACCTACCTTTTATGTGTCTCGTCTGGTGGGAAGGGGACGTGTATACTAAACACTGGTTATACAGCACTAAAAGGATCATGATTTTCTATTACATCTCATTTTCTTTTCTGTAAGAGTTGATTTTCTTGAGGTAACTGGTTCTATTTCATTGTAAAGGCACCCATGACTTCCCAGTACCTTACAGGCTATTGCAGATTTATCCTTATTTAGAAAAAGATTTAAAAAACAAAACCCAAAAACCTACTGAGACAAGAAGCTATATCAACAGTTGACATGAAAAGTAATTGTGCTCTGCTATAACGGACCAGATGTTGGCAAAAAAAGACAAAGTTTGGCAAGTCTGAAGCTATGTGAATATCTAAGAGTTTTTTAAAAAGTGGGAATTAATATGTAAGAGGCTTTTTTCTCCAGGGGTGGCCTGCTCCATGCTTGTCAGTGCATGCAGCACTAGTTAAATCTTCAGCAAAACAGGCTTTTGTTAGCAGGGTGCGTAAAAACATTACCAGATTGCAGGAAAACACACAACAGCCATCACACTGACCACTAAGCCTGGCTCTTCTCTGTTACCGTCCATGACCTGGGGCATTTATCACAACTGTTGCAGGTGTTACCCAAAATATTTACCCTGAATATATCCTGGATTTCAAGTGTAACTGCACAGTCCAAAGATTTAGTACACCAAGGCAATTTGAAAGTTATTTTCAATATCCATTTTTAATTCCTTTTTGTCTGAAATAAACAAAACAAGAGGAACAGAGGCTGTAATTGAGAGCAGAAATATAGCTAAGAAATAGTTACCGTCCTTTTTTTTTGTTGGTCAAGCATTAATTGATATTTAGGAGAAACATAAAGACAACAAGCCACATTCAACACAACACAGCCTTAGACCCAAATCCATCATCTTCATCTTGCAAGAACCAAAATTATCTACAGCACCTCCTGCTGGTCACTGGGGCTCTGCCATATTTAGCAAATCAGTACGTTTTATTTCTGTCTCCTACTCACAGGCTAGTTGGAGCATCTCACTTCAATGAAATTGTGTTGAAATTCAACTGGTAGCTGGTGATAGGGATTAGAAATCCAAACCAGGAAAAAGCTCCAGGAAGAGCTGTTTGGAACTAAATGAAAGAGTAGATTGATTAGGGATAGGTGCTCTTCCCATTTTAAGTTTGAAGTGCGTTGAGTTTATTGCTTTTTTCTTTTTTTTCTTAAATTTATAGTATTTTGTACTGTGTCCCATGTGTCCAAGAGGTTGGAAAAAGGGAGTTATAACTTCATATACAATGCATGGTCTGAGATGGGGTAAATACATGACTTTAGTGTGCATTTAAATCCCCTGGTCAGAACCTTCCTTGGGAGCAATATTTAATACAGGCTTAAATACTGTGCTTCTCTTCATCTGAAGGTGACTTAAAACTATGTCTAGAGTAAGCTGATGTGTATGAATTGTTGTTCAGGGTACTGATGCTTCTTGAATTGGGCAGTAACTAAAAGTAAAGTTTATAAGTAATAGCTAGTGATTGAAAAGTACATAAACACCTTTGCACCCAAAGCTCCTCTTTGAAATTTCACCGCTGGGACATGTGTTGTGAATTTTCAGTGCACATTTTGAAAACCTCTAGGCATAATATTTTGATAAACATTTATAAAAGGGAAACATTTATAAAAGGGATGCATCTTCTGTAAAGAAAAATTTTGGAAATGAATGCAAATTTTTTGCTGCTTCTCAGAGTCTTCATGTGGGTTTTAGATTTTATACAAAGGAAACAATATATAATCATCAAAAACAAAACCAGCAGTGATGATGTAGATGATTTGGGCAACTGGAAATTTTATTTTTAATTGTAGATTTCTGATTTTTCATTCTTCCCTTACATTTTTTCAGAGAAATGCCTTTTGGAAAGTAGCTATATATTATAAGCTAATTTAATTTTAAAACTCTGGTTTGGTGACATTTACAGGATATTTAGCACTTTCTAAAACTGTGATGGTATTTATATTCCTGGATACAGTTTTAAGAACCTAATTTCGAGTTTAAAAATACTGACTCATAAGCTTCTCGAGATGCGCGAGAAATGTCCTCTAGAACATGCATAAGATGACAAGAATAAAGGTGTTAGGCTAAAAACCTGGTTGTAGAAATAAAAAAAAAACAGTAGGAAAGCTGTTAATCTGCTCATGTACAACTGCAGCCTCTTTCTGTATGAATTCTAACCAAAGGATGTCTTGGGCTGTACAAAGACTTACTGAGTTTAATAAGTCCTCGTAAGTCCAACTTGAGGATGCACATTGCCCCCAACAGGACAGAAAACTTGGTTATTAATATTTTATTATTGAACTAGGCAATAACACTTTCTGAAAGTTCAGTATTCTATTTACAGGAGTACCCTGAGTCCAAGAAGCAGGATATGTGTTCCCTGTGAAAGGGTTTTCTGTGCTGGCAGCTTTCAGAATACCTGGTGCTTGTCATGCAGAGGTGTATTCAGGTGATAACACAATATAGAATCATAGAATCATAGAATAGTTAGGGTTGGAAAGGACCTTAAGATCATCTAGGTCCAACCCCCCTGCCATGGGCAGGGACACCTCACACTAAACCATGCCACCCAAAGCCTCATCCAACCTGGCCTTGAATATTGCCAGGGACAATATCTGGTTTTATTACAAATGAAACCCCCAAAGAAAACCCAAACAAAAATACTTCAGTATTAATTATAGTGGTTGCAAGTAAAAAAATAAATGAATATTGAAAAAGCAGCCCTTAGAGTTATGCTAGCAAAGGGCAAGGTAGACCCAGACCTGTTCTTTGCCAAAAAAATATTTCATGATATGACTTTCTTTTCAGGACTTTGGAAATTATTACATTAGTCAGTAGTTTTCTGAAAGCTTGAAAATCACACTGCAAAATTTCTTTTGGTGAATTTTCCATCACTTGGTTAGATTGAAGAAATTAGAAGTGTTCTGCTTTCTTGGGTTTTTTAGCACCTCCTCCATTCCACCCTCCTGCAGATTAAAAACAGTATGATATAGCAAGACTGGCCAGAAAAAATGAATATGTAGAAGCGTGCCTTATAGTCTCAGGTTTTCAAACTCCAAAAGACAGTGCTGAAAGCTCCAGACACACGTGCAGTCATGCTGCTAGAACATGTAGCTCCAAGATTATGAGTAATGCTCAGTTCAGAAATCTTCCCTTAAATTTGCAACTCACGGGCTGTTCTCTTCTGCCTGCTCCCTTACTGCCTAACTCCTCCAGTTTTAATTAATAATGCTGTTATGTACCTCTGTTGCAATGTAAGACCCTGCTCAAGCAGTATGCAGGAACACTTAGAAGGAACCCTCCAAAGAAACAAGAATTGTGATTCCTTTTTTCATGTTAGGACTTTAAAGAAATATGTGGACATAGAAAGAGGCCACTGAAGACTTCCTAAGTGAAATCTGTATCTGCATTAGTACTCTTCAACAGCTGAAATAGGTTGAAGAGGACTAAGTATAGAAAAAGTTAAGATTCATTTCTGTCTTCAGAGTATACCCTTTCCTACTCAACCTTTAAATACAATGTACAGTCCTGTACAGTCCTTTGTCAATGGGGACCATTCAGTAGTCCTTGTGACTTACCAATGGCCCTACACGTGGATATAGATGTTACCCTTTAATTATGATGCCCTTAATAATTAGCTATGCCCTTAATAATTTGTTTCAACTTTTGGTCAGCCCTGAACTCGTCAAGCAATTTGACTAGATTATTATTTTAGGTTCCTTCCACCTGAAATATTCTTTCTATTTTAATTTCCAGCCCCACGCTCAGATCAGTACCTTATCAAAAGCCTCCCTTCATCAGTGTATGGTAACAACTCTTCCTCTGGAGCTCCTTGACATGGAGGACAGCTCTGGGTATACAGCTTTAAGAGGTATTTGCTGTAAGGATGGGCTGAGGTACCCCAGCCTGGTCTGAGAAGTTTTCTTGATCTCCAAGTGATATTTTCCAATATCACCATCTCCTGTACTGACATATAGATCTTGCTACAGCATTTCTGCCCCGACCACTACCTGTAGCCTTCGATTTACCTATTGCCTTATCTCTGCCATAGTCTCACTAACTCAATGCATCCTGCAAGTCTTCATAGAATCATAGAACAGTTAGGGTTGGAAAGGACCTTAAGATCATCTAGTTCTAACCCCCCTGCCATAGGCAGGGACACCTCCCACTAAACTGTGCCACCCAAGGCTCTGTCCAACCTGGCCTTGAACACCGCCAGGGATGGAGCATTCGCCACTGAAACTCATCCTCCCCTAGTCCCATAAGGATGTGGAACAATATATGTGCCAATAAAATGTCCAGGCTGAAATGGCCCAGAGATATAGGTAAAGATTAGTTCTATGGTCTGCAGCACAATGTTATGTCAAGTGGCATCACTCAAAAGTAAATTCTTTTTTGCTTTACTGCATGACAACCTTTGTTTATGGCTAAGCCATTTTTTCTGAAAGAAAGGGAGGAAAATGTATCTATAAATTGTTTTACTCTACTTGTTTGCTAGTCAGCACTGTGATTCAGACACTGCAGCAGATAAAGGCTTTCAACTTACGTTGAAAACCACAGGATTATGACTGTGTTTGTAACAGCAGCCACTCCTGATCACAGAGGGAAGGTAGGGGACCACCCTATAACACCATTCATGACTGCATTATTATTATTAATCATTATTTTACTTGGTGTTCAGGCACAAGAGCCAAATGAATAAAACATCTTTGCTGAATTATAAGATGGGAGAGAGAAGACTGAAAAGAAAGAAATATTTCTAGGTCTGCTTTGTATAACACTGTTTTCTAGTGTGTTGCAAATCTACTAGTGTCTCTTTAAGAACACCTTTTCTTGGTTTATAAAAGCTAACAGCATTAAAAATACAGTAATTAACATGTTCATACTGTAAGTGCTAATCATTTAACATGTCAATCATCTTCACCCTGTACTGAATCAATATGAATTATTAAAAGAGACTCTTTAAGACCTTTAAAATCAACTCTCAAAGCATGCACTAAACAACCACACCAATGGCATACGGGAGCACCAAGTTACAAATTCATGTGTTAGACTGTCTGACACACTTGTTGTCTTTGATGGGAAAAAACAAAGCCAAAAAACCTCCCCTCAAAATCTTATATTCAGAACTGCATAGTCTGCATACATAAGTTAAATGATTTTCTCTTTTTTTGTCCTCAGAGATTTCCTAATTTTTTTTAAACGGAAACATTACAGAGAGAGAAGAAAAAAAAAAAAAAGGAAAGAAAGAAAAATAATCTATTCAGCTTATGGAGTAAGTTTTCCATAACCAAATTGTGTGACAATCCAAAACATTTTTGAAGCAATAAGTATACCAAGACAATAAAAAAATAAATCTAACAAAGTGAAAGTTAAATGTTCCAAGCTTTAAACCAGTTTCTGTCATGAAGAAAGCTCTATATGCATTTGGAAATGATTTTAAACATTATAAAGAAAGACTAGCTCTTAAAGTAAAGGTTATTCCCAAGATTCCTGCAGAAAAAACAAAGAAACGTTTATTTTCAAAATAGAGATGGAAATATTAAATGGATGCATCTTACCTCACAACAAGCTCAGAAGGCTTCAAGAAAGAGTCATGAAGTCTCTTTCGCGTATATATATATATATAATATATGTAAAGACAGGCAAAAGTCTGCATCAGATGGCTGTTTCCTGGTCAACCCATTAAAAGAAGATGGCAGATATGAATATGTTTTTACAGATACAAAATAAATGAAGTTTTGCAATCGATTACAGAAAAAAAAATCACATGAACAGTGTGTCTCAAATTTTTCTATCAAATTGCGCAATGCTCATGTTAACATCTTGTTCTGCTTGAACAATCAGATAATGGACTGGATGTTAATATGTCAGAGGTTATTCTTGCATTGGGGAAACCTTCTATGCCCATGAATTTAATTAATAGTCATTTTTCGTGATAGTACAGTACTTCTCTACAGCTAGAGCAGACTTTCAGTAAGAGTACAAGAGTACAGCCCCCCTGTAGTACATGCAGCCAGGTTAACTTCTACCAGCTGGGAATTTAGCCCTCATTTTCTATATCTTGATACACCTGATCTCATGTTTAAGTTGAAGTTCTACCTGGCAATCCAAAATCCCTTTATTGTGAGAGAGGAGGAAACTAATTTCAGACAGGTTAAAATTTTACCAAGTTTGTGTACTCAGGAATAATTTATGAGGGGTTACACGTCTGATAGGAGATAAGAACTTATGTACCTTGCTTTCCTAGCACGAAAAATAGGTCATAACCTTCTCCTAACCCCCACCAATAAAACCCACAAACTAACTAGGAAAAAGTTCAGCACACTGCCTCAGATACTTTGAGATTAGCAGAAATTACAGTCAAAGGGCAAACAGAAGATGGAGAATTCCAGATCTGGGTCAAAATAAGTCAACTGCAGTTAGGGAAGCTTTTCATGCCTGTTGAAAGGGGAAGCTACTTTATATTTGAGGCCCAAGTCCTGCTGCCAGTCCCTTGTGCAGCAAAACCTTCTTTCCACAACAGGATATGAAACAAGCATGGAAGATGTGAGCACAGACCAGTGTTCTCTAACGCATCTAATGAGAAACATTATCTCTAAACCACTCTTGGTAAGCTCCTAAACCATTCTGTCCAAATTTTTATTTTTTCTGAGAATTCAGAAATATCATTATACCAAGGTCTTCTCTCAGTTCTTGTTTGAATTTCACAAACTGTTAAGGCCACACAGTGACCATAATGATGTGGGCACTTGATGCTCTAATACCTGCCTCTGGAGACAAACACAAGACAGACTTCAAAGTTCCGTAAAAGGTGAAAGAGCTGAAACAAAAATCTTGCTGGATTGCCCTAGCTTATACTCTCATGATCTCAATTTGAGATAAAATTTCCTTCCATTTTTTTTTTCATTGGCCTTTTCTGAAAAAAGTTATACCCCTGCAACAAATCTTCCTGAAGTTAGAAATCCAGAGTTTAAAGTTTGACATAAATACAGAGTTACTACGCAATTAGCTTTTACAGGATACTATTTGTATTGCTCTTTCACAGAGCACATACAGAGCAAGCAGAAGGCTACATATAGAATCACAGAATCATAGAATAATTAGGGTTGGAAAGGACCTTAGATCATCTAGTTCCAAACCCCTGCCACAGACAGGAACACCTTCAACTATGCCAGGTTGCTCCAAGGCCTGTCCAACCTGGCCCTGAACTCCGCCAGGGATGGAGCATTTATCACTTCTTTGGGCAACCTGTTCCAGTGTCTCACCACCCTCACAGTAAAGAACTTCTTCCTTATATCTAACCTGAACTTCCCCTCTTTAAGTTTAAACCCCCTGTCCTATCACTACAGTCCCTAATGAAGAGTCTCTCCCCAGCACCCTTATAGGCACCCTTCAGATACTGGAAGATTGCTCTAAGGTCTCCACGCAGCCTTCTCTTCTTCAGGCTGAACAGCCCCAACTTTCTCAGCCTATCTTCATATGCAAGGTGCTCCAGCCCCCTGATCACCCTCATGGCCCTCCTCTGGACTTGCTCCAAAAGCTCCATGTCATTCTTATGCCGAGGACACCAGAACTGTACACAATACTCCAAGTGAGGTCTCACTAGAGCAGAGAAGAGGGGCAGGATCACCTCCTTTGTCCTACTGGTCACGCTTCTTTTGATGCAGCCCAGGATATGGCTATTTTCTGGGCCGCAGGCACACACTGAAGCCAGCTCATGTTCAATTTCTCATCAATCAAGGTCCCCTAGTCCTTCTCCGCAGGGCTGCTCTGAATCTCTTCTCCACCCAGCCTGTAGCTATGCCTGAGATTGTCCCAAGCCAGGTGCAGGACTCTGCACTTGCTTTGTTGAACTCCATTAGGTTGGCAGCAGCCACCTCTCAAGCGTGTCAAGGTCCCTCTGGATCTCAACCCTTCCCTCCAGCATATCAACTGGACCACACAGATAGGTGTCATGAGCAAATTTGCTGAAGGTGCACCAATGGCAATGTCCATGTCACCGACAAAGATATGGAATAGGATCAACCCCAACACCAAATCCCCATTTCCCGTTGGACATTGAGCCATTGACCTGAACACTCTGTGTGTGGCCATCCAGCCAGTTCTTTATCAACCAAGTGGTCCATCCATCATATGTATGTCTCTCCAGTTTAGAGACAAGGATGTTGTGCAAGACAGTGTCAAACATTTTGCAAATGCCCAGGTAGACAATGTCACCTGCTCTACCCCTGTCCATCGGTTCTGTGGTGGACCTATCATAGAAGGTGACCAAATTGGTCAGGCATGATTTGCCCTTAGCGAAGCCATGCTGGCTGTCACCAACCACCTCATTAGTCAGGGAAAACACATAAAGACAAGAAAGCAAACACCAGAAGGAAAGACTGAGGAAAATTGTCAACCTCCTTGGCTATGAGAGGTGTCAAGAAGTACAACCAAATTAGATTTTTACTTTTTCCACTGGTGAGATAGAAGAACTGTCCGGGAGAGAGAAAGTGAGGCTGAAGCCATAAAGGGGAAGGAATACGAGAGACAAAAAAGAGAGACATTAGCATGGAAGGGGAGGCTCTTTGGAAGTGATGGCTGAGTTGATATCTGTGTAAATATAACCAAATAGTATAAACCACTTTAAATCTGTAGCTATGCAATAGAAATAACAGTCCTGAAGGAGAGGAAAAGTACAGAAATCATAGAATCATAGAATAGTTAGGGTTGGAAAGGAGCTTAAGATCATCAAGTTCCAAGCCCCCTGTCATGGGCAAGGACACCTCACACTAAACCATGCCACCCAAGGCTCTGTCCAACCTGGCCTTGAATACCACCAGGGATGGTGCATTCACAGGTTCCGTGGGCAACCCATTCCAGTGCCTCACCACCCTTACAGTAAAAAACTTCCTCCTTATATCCAATCTAAACTTCCCTGGTGAAGTTTGAACCTGTTATGCCTTGTCCTATCACTACAGTCCCTAATGAACAGTCCCTCCCCAGCACCCTTATAGGCCCCCTTCAGATACTGGAAGATCGCTCCGAGGTCTCCATGCAGCCTTCTCTTCTCCAGGCTGAACAGCCCCAACTTTCTCAGCCTGTCTTCATACAGGAGGTGCTCCAGTGCCCTGGTCATCCTCGTGGCCCTTCTCTGGACTTGTTCCAACAGTTCCATGTCACTTTTATGTTGAGGACCCAAAACTATACACAATACTCCAAGTGAGGTCTCATGAGAGCAGAGTAGAGGGGCAGGATCACCTCCTTTGACCTGCTGGTCACACTCCTTTTGATGCAGCCCAGGATATGGCTGGCTTTCTGGGCTGCGAGTGCACAGTGCCGGCTCATGTTAAGTTTCTCGTTGACCAGCACCCCCAAATCCTTCTCCTCAGGGCTGCTCTGAATCTCTTCTCTGCCCAGCCTGTAGTTGTGCCTGGGATTGCTTCAACCCAGGTGTAGGGCCTCGCACTTGGCATGGTTAAACTTCATAAGGTTGGCATCAGCTCACTTCACAAACATGTCAAGGTCCCTCTGGATGGCATTCCTTCCCTCCAGGGTATCAACTGAACTACACAGCATGGTGTCATCGGCAGACTTGCTGAAGGCGCACTCAATCCTACTATCCATATCAGCAACAAAGATGTTGAACAAGACTGGTCCCAACACCAATCCCTGAGGGACATCACTCGTTACTGGTCTCCAGCTGGACATTGAGCCATTGATGACAACTCTTAGCGTGCTGCCATCCAGCCAGTTCTTTATCCACCAAGTGGTCCACCTATCAAATGGACATCTCTTCAATTTAGAGACAAGGATGTCATGTGCGACAGTGTCAAATGCTTTGCACAAGTCCAGGTAGATGATGTCATCTGCTCTACTCCTGTTCATTAGTTCTGTAGCCCCATCATAGAAGGCCACCAAATTGGTCAGGCAGGATTTCCCCTTAGTGAAGCCATGTTCTAAATACCCAAACCCCTAACTGTGGCACCACTGTTCTAACCATTTATTAATCTGGCAAATCCTCCTAGCCTCTTTAAAGAGTCCTCCCCTTTCTCCTTGGGAATTGCCAAAAAGACTACCTGAGCTCCAGAGCCCCTAACCACCTCTCCCAGGGCTCTGTAGTCCTTCTTTATGTTCTCTGTCTGCTGCTATCTATATCACTAGCACCCACACCAATCAATAGTAGTGGGTAATATTCAGTGGGACTTACTAGAGCAGGCAGCCTCTCTGCAACATCCCTGATTCGAGCCCCTGGTAGGCAGCACACCTCCCTTGAGACTGGGTCAGGCTGACAGAGGGGTGCCTCTGTTCCTTTCAAAGAAGAGTCCCCTACTACTACGACCCGACCCTTTTTCCTGGCAGCACCAGTAGAGATCTTCTTTACCAGTGCACCAGCCAGCTGTTTCTGGTACGAGTGTGTTTCCTCATCAGCCCCCTTCAGGACAGCTAAGTAGTTCTGGGTGCGGACATCAGATTTAGGAGGAAGCTCCTTGCTTTTAGTTGTCTCCTTCCTTTTTTTTTTTGTGTGTGGTTTTGGTTTTTTTTTGTTTGTTTGTTTGTTTTTTTGTCACTATTTCCCAGCTTCCCGGGTTAACTGCTCCCTTCTTTCCTGCATAAGCTGCAATGGACACATGAGGCCCCTGCACGGTTTGGGCCTGGAGCAAGCAGTCCTGCTTCCCCTCAGCTTCCCTGACATCTCTCAGCCTATTGACAGCGTCCCGCAGCTCAGCCCCTGCTGCAGGAGCACCTCCACCAGGGAGCACCGAGTGCAGCCCTGCCCATTGTGCACCCTCCCCTCACCAGACCAGTGCAGGCACTCTCTACACCCCGAGCTCTGCACTGCAGCCTCCCCTCCCATCGGCTCTGTCTGGGTGCCACCGCCGGGGCAGACAGAGCGGAGCTCCCAGGCCCTGGTCCTAAGGCTCGTACTCACCTGTCGCGCAAACTACAGCATGGCGCTCCCTGGGGCAGGTTTTTACCCCCTCAGGGCTGGTGCCGCTCCTCCCGGCTCCGCCCCCTGTGAGTCCCTGCTCGCCTCAGCTGAGCTGCCGGCTCCTGGGCAGCTCCTGTCGAGGACTTGAGGCTCCCTCGTTGGCTCTCGCCGCTCTGAGTTGAGGCTCCTGGACGCTGAGCTTCCCCCGCTCCAGTGTTGAAGGCGTCCTCTCTCGAGCTACTCACCTCAGCAATCCCTCAATGATGGTAAAACTCAGATGCTGGAAGCAAGAATCTTTCAGAATGCATTAAAAGTCTCACAAAACAGGACACCATAGAGCCTGTCAGCATAAACCCGATCAATAGTTGAATGAGACTAAGTAATAAACGGTGGTTCAATGGATTCATTTGCTCTTTTTAAGATCAATGATTCTTGTGAGTCGTTGTCCAGGAGTGACCCTCCCAGGAGCTCCCCTCACACTAATGTTGTACTAGATGATTTGCTACGATTTAATTTTGCAGACATGTAAATGGACACATCAATATCAGAATATGGTAAAAGGATTATGTTCTGTAAAAGCTGACACTAATGACATAAAAAGCGGACAGGATAGAAAGCACGCCAATACGATTGAGTTGTGATGGGATTACCTGATCATGCACAACTCCAACCTGAGTCTCTTTAATATAAGGAATTATTTTTTAGGGAAAGAAGCACTGAGCAACAGAACATATTGTTAATTTAATGTCCATAACTTTTTCTCCCAAGATTTATTTTTAAAAATCATGTCTTTCTATTCTATAGTAATGGTAATTTGCTCATTACCTTTTGAGGAAATTGTAATGATACACAGACCTTAAGTACACATGGCTATAATTTAAGTAAATACCATCTCAAGGCAAGCTATTAATATATAAGCTAGCTTGGTAATGTCCAAGTTTTGATTCTATACTTTGCAAGGGAGGAATAAAAGTCCAGAATTTGTCTTTTGACTTATTGTCAACTTTGAGTATCTACTGGCTTAGCAGAGACATAGCCAGTAGCTTGCCATTTCTGCAGGAAAGGTACAGTGACATTTCTATTAGGGATGCAGATGTGGCTGGAGTAGGGGAAGGCAAGGGAGACAAGTCACACTGGTTGAGGTTAGAGACCTAGTCATGGTACCTCCATACACTGGAGCTGGTTCCTGCCAGAAAAAAAAAACAAACAAAAAACAAAAGACACACATATGTTTCTTCCATGCCCATTTTTCTTAACTGAATGCAGTGGCAGTGAGAGTTGTTTGGGACAAGGTTGCAGGAAGCAGAAGAAATCACAGGTTTTTCAGTTTTATAAACTACCAGAAGGAAGAGTGGCAGCTCAAGACTGGAAGAAATGTACCACACTGACACTCATATGCCTCCTGTGAGCAAGAGTCCTTTATTCTGTACAAAACAAATGTTCATTGTGGGGTCAGTCAGCAGGGCAATAAGACATTAAATACCTCCTCCTGCTTCCCAGCAACACCAGTCTTACAATGAGGGATCATCTCAAAATCACTACTAATGCAAGGAAAATATTTCATACCTCTCCCAGTGCTCATCTTTTTGTCTGTGGAAACGCCGTTATTTGTAGAAGAGAAGCCTGCTTTAAACAGTTTCGTCTTACCATGAAATAGTTTTATCTACCTGTGTTGCTGTTTTTCATGCAAGTTTTTATCTGCTCTGTCAAAATTCAAATAGGTTAACATAAGCCTCATGGCTAGGAAATAGCACAAATGTAAGAATATAAAGTTATAAGATCTCCACCTTTAGCCACCTTCACCATGGCTCTCCTCACCTTGCAATTCCACTTGTGTCATCAAAATCCTTTGCTGAAATGTGAACCCTAGAGACAGGGAGCCTCACACTGTAACAGAAAAAACAGTGTGCATTTCTGGGAGCTACCCATGAACAATCATTTCAGTATTTCACTTCTTGGTGGTTTTTCAGCTGAAAATATTAATATGGTATCAACATATGAAATTTCTCCCCAAAATAATTGTCAAAATATTTTTTAAGTCTTCTCCAGGATTTTTTTTAATTAAAAACCCCTTAATTTTCCATGTGAAATGACAACACAAATATTATCTCCATATGAGGCATTGTTAAAAATGAACTGTTTATTGTGATTGAAATAAGATTTGCTAAAACATGGTGATGAGCTAATTTGCATCAGCTGCCTGCAGTTTTCTGTAAAAGCTCTATTTTACTTTGGTGCTCAGATAAACGTCTGTTTCTCCTTTACTTCTCATTTAGCCTCCTGTAGTACAACATAACATGAATGCAGGGATAGATGATTCCACAGAACAAAATCTTTAGGACTTCACCTGCCCTAAAACAACCAACTTGTTTTTAACTGAAGGCTTCTTGAGATTCAAGACTCTCAGCCGCAGTTTGCTGAATCTGGCTGATATCTATCTCAGCTGCAAGGCTGGGAGTGTAGCACCGGCAGGGTTTTATTTTCTGTTCAGCCTTCAGCAAAATTTCTTCCTGACTATTTTAACAGTTTTGACTTTGGGGACTGTTGTATTATTTTTAAGTCTAGGGAAGGGTGGAGAGTTTATAGCAGAGGGCCCTGGGGGACCTGCTTTTGGCGCTTTGCTCTACCACAGGTACTTAGAATCATAGAATAGTTAGGGTTGGAAAGGACCTTAAGATCATCCAGTCCTAACCCCCCTGCCATAGGGATGCCACTTGTAATATGGATACACATGGGATTGCCACTTGTTATGTGGATACCACTATAAGGGCTAGCTTCCCTCTGCCTACATATTCTGTCTGTAAACCAGGAGATATGCAGATATCATTAAGTTGGAGAAGAGCTATCAATTAGAACAAGAGATGGCAGTCACAAAATCCATATAAGAGCCTCACAGAAAGTTAGAACAAACACATCTCTTTTTGCTTGCCATCCTGTTTCCACATCCACTAACTGCAGAGGCTCCTCAGGAATGTAGTGTCTTCTTACTTCAAGTGAGATCATTCACTTTGGCAGGCAAAGGAAATAAACAGCTGAAAGAGCACTGAAGTAGAGGTTATTTTTCTTTTGGAGCTGCTGTTTATAACGTGCATGCTGAAGTAGATGCTTATTTGCTCCATTTAGAATAGCTTCTGCACTCAGAGCAATTTTTCTTGTGTTGCTCTTATAGCCCTCAGTGAGCAGCAGGGAATATCCTTTCTTCACACAAACCTTTGAGAAGCCACTTGAAATTCAGGCCTTCTTTAACAGAGACCCTCTCTGCCTCTTGAAGCAAGAATATGTGTTCCACCACCTTCCTCCTTCTGAATTCTGCAATTTTGATGAATGAAGAAAGCTTCTGTACTTCTGTTAGGAAGACTAATAAGTAAATGGCTTCAGACAGTAATACAACATTAAAAGGTTCATGAACAGCCTTTACTATGTTGCATCCTCTCTTCTCCCTTCCTCAAGACTCTAAGAGCACACAGTTTTAAGTCTAAGTGCACACAGGTATTTAGTCACAAACATTTCTTCAGATACTTTCTGTACCTCTGTGGAGACCACCAAAGCATACCATAAACACTGTCGTATGGTCTTTCATTTAACTTACTTGTTGTAAGTTAAACCTATAAAAAGATATGGTCAAAAAGAATCTTTCACAGATACTAGTGGTTCTGGCAACTACTTGGTAAGTCTGTGGAAAGAGATGGGCTAGATCATGTTAGTGAAGTTTTGTCATCTTGCTTCCTTTAAGTAACGTGCTGCTCTGTGTCTGGATTTAATTTCCCTGGAGACAATGCCATCAGGGCATCAGGGTACTTCCTAATCTGAGTTTCAAGTTTCAGGTATAAGGGGATGTTTTACTAGCTGTTGTTAGCAAACATGTTAGCAAGACTTTACAGGACTTTGAAAGAATGACTTGACTTACCACAAATACTTCCTCTTGTAACATAAGAACCTTTTGGTCTAGAGAGAAGTGGCAAAGGATATATTATACTACCACATGTATGGGAGAGCAAGCTCGGCACCTAAACAAAGGTTTCCCACTGAAGTCTGGCATTCACAAGTCCGGTTAATTTGTTAGAGGATTGCTGAGAAGATTTCCCCATGTATAGCTGAAAGAGAATACTCTCCTCAGAATTGTAGCCTGAATGGGAGGCAAATAGACTGCAAAAGTTAGTTGTGATTTCACTGTCCTTTGCCTGGTGAATGTTAATTGAATGTTAATTAAGGGAGAACATCTCCATTTAAAGAAAAAAGGGAAAAAGAGGTTTTGTCTTGCCCTATAGTTATAACTATGGTGCAACTGGGTATCAGAGGTGTGTGCTTCTGGGCACACCAAATGCAATTTATCACTAATTCCCCACCTGGTTCTGTAGCTCCCCAGATTGTCTTTGAGCAGGTGTGACAAAGAACTAGTTTGAGATGATGAAATTACCTGGGAAAAGGTGGTTGACTGAACTTGTACTCTTGACAAAATATTTGAGTAATTGGTGCAGCAGTTCTCCAAGTAGATTTTCAGATGGTCCTGGAGATAACCCAGCTCAAGCAGCCCCTACTGTGCCCAGACGAATTCACAGACTATTTGTATGCAACTTTATGTAAATGAGACACTTGTAAATTGTCAGTAGAAACTGTTCCTACATATACAGAAATTGTCACACAGTACAGTCCTTTGCACATAGTTTGGAGACATATTGTATGTAGTTTAAGCAAATCAAGGACCATCGGCTGGTTGGGTATAAAGACTGAGCAGATCAGCCATTTGGTAGCCAAAATGCTTATCACCGTCATCATTCCTGTGACTATTAGAGTCACTCTTAAAAGCATGAGGATTTCTTTCTTTTTTCTGTCAGAAAGCAGCATGGCACCAAACTCCTTTGTCCAACCTCAGGTCACTTCATCCAATATGGCTTTGTTTTATAGATTGTAGGTTCTGTTTTCTGTATAGTGCTTTAGAAAACAGGAATGAGGTGTGAAGACCTACTGGGAAATTGTCCTACTAACCTTGTGAGACAAATGCTAAAGTTATTTGCAAAATACTATGGGAATATACATGAGTTTCCTGAAGCATCCCATAGGTTTGCGGGGCAAATAGTAGTAATCTTATGGGAGAGGCAAGTGCACACGTGTGTGTGCATGCACATAGTGAGAAATAATAATAATAGATATATGAATAAAAATAGAGATTTTTTTGTGTGTGTGTCCTGGCTCAGTGCACTGCTATTCCAGCTCAGAGCAAGCTGCAGAAGATGAGTTCACTGAAAAACTCATGTTTGTTGTTTTTTTTTTTCCTTTGGCCTGGAACCTTTCAAAAGCGTTTAGGAAATGCCATGAAGGAATTTGTCTGCATTAAGCTCCAAAAAGTGAAACAAGAGATTCTTTGCATTCCTATGTGAAGACATCTTGTTATAGCTTCTCTAGAGAGGTAGGAATACGAAACACCTGCACTCCTGCAGGTCTCTATTTTAGTTAATGGAGACCTCAAAAATCAGGCTCAAAAGACATTAATCAGCTAACCAACTTCCCATGGTGTTGGTTTTACCCACTAGTCCATCTTCCTAATGACTCAATTTAGTGTCTGAAACATTTAACAGCCAGGACAATATCAAGAATTAAGTTAGAAAACTGCTGTCAGTAGAAGGTGATGGTTTCTGTCATTAAATCAAAGCACTGGTTCCCTTCCTATTACCCAGACATTGCTAAAGGATGTTTTTGGTTTGGTTTCTTTTTTTTTTTTTTTTTTACAGGGAAATGTAAGTCAAGTAAATAAACTATCAGAACAGACTTTTTTCTTTTCGTGGTTTGTGTTAATTTATGAAAACATGATGAAAGGAATTGGAGTGCAGCTGAGACAGGGCATCCTGCTTCTGTGTCAGTCACAGGTAGTCTTCCTACAACATGCTTTTAAAAATATCACACAATTTAAGAAGATAAGGAATAATTTGAGTATCAGAACTCATTAATTCCAACCACCAAAGTTTTGTTTCTTATACATTGGGTAAATTATACTGAATATTGAATACATCCTTACTAGATTCCAGATAATCCACACAATCCCCTTAACTGGGTAAAGACTACTTTGCTGTCTTGGGTTTAGAATATTTCCAATTCTCCCATGTATTTTTTTAATTTGTTAATTCTTTTAAATGTGAATGTTTAATTTGTTGTATTATTTCTCTGTGTGGGAGAATTAATTGGGCATGTTCCACCACTCAGTCACTTCACATCAAATATGCTGTGCAGACTCAATAGTTCTGCCAGCATCACTCTGTTGTCAGATCTGCAACTGATGAATGGATCCAGCAGTTATTAAGTGGGTCTGACAGACACAGTGATCATCCAAGCCTCATTTCCTGAAGAAACCATGCTAAGAATTGTTCAGTAATTATAAATAATTGGCCAGGATGCATCTCCAGCATTCAAAGAGGAATATTTAATCTGATATTTATGCTCATTTCTTTTTTTTGTTTCAGCACTAAACCAGTCTTTTGTTCCTACCTCACCTCTTCCCAGGGTTCTTCTAAAGACCTGCTTTCCTAGAGCAGCCATCTAGGATATTTCTCTCTCAAAATTCCCTGAGCACAGCTACTAGGGGTCTTTCTATAAACAAGTTAATCTTGGATAACGTGAAGATAAATCATGGATATTTGGATAACTACCAGCAAAACTGGAACTATTTCTCTAGGTAGTCAAAATACCCAGGTAGCTGAGACTTCTAACAACCCCAACAAAAGTGAGAACTTGGGTCACAAATACACCAGAAACTGGAGGTAGAATTACCTTTATCTTTCTTTAAGCAAGGTGAATTCATCCACCCAAAGGTTTTGAGTCTCTGAAGCTATATTTTACTAGGCCCTGGGAAAGAACTGTGTTCTCAATATGACCTGGCTTCAGTATCCGCTTGAGCCCAGAACCCCCCAATGTGCTGGGCTGCACTCCCAGAGCATGAGCAGTAGGTCATGGAGGGGATTCCCCCCCTCTGCTGTGCTCTCAAGGGACCCCCCCCTGAATTTCTGTGTCCAGCTCTGGGACAGCAATCAAGAGGAATGTGGAGCTGTTGGAGCAAGGCCAGAGGAAGCCATGGAGATGCTGTGAGGGCCGGATCAGCTCTGCTCTGGAGCCAGGCTGAGAGAGCTGGGCTGGGTCAGCCTGGAGAAGAGAAGGCTTCTTAAGGGAAAACCTTAGGGCAGGTCCACTGCCTAAAGGGGCTTACAAGAAAGCTGGAGAGAGGCTTTCTACAAGGGCCTGTAGGGACACGACAAGGGGGAATGCCTTTAACCTGCCAGAGGGGAGACTGAGATGAGCTCTTAGGCAAAAGTGAGGCACCTGTGAGGGTGGTGAGGCACTGGTATAGGGTGCCTAGCGAACCTGTGGCTGCCCTATCACTGGCAGTTTTCAAGACCAGGTTGGACGGGGCTTGGAGAAACCTAGTCTGGTGGAAGGTGTCCCTGCCTCCGGCAGAGAGTTGGGACTGCATAAGCTTTAAGGTCCCTAACCATTCTATGAGTCCATGATTCAGATAGAAAAAACTCCCATTTAGTGGGTGAAAAACAGCAAGCACACCTCTGCTCTGAGGAAACATTCTCTGTATAAATACAATACTGAATCCAAATGAAGGCATCACCACTCTGCAGAGCATAATCCAAGCCTATTTTGATGTCCAGTTCTCATTAAAAATCATTCCTGGTCTGTAGTAACTGCCATTCATGGATCACTGCTGTATATGTACATCTCAATTCTGTAAATGGCATTCAACACTGCTCTATCAGATAAACCATAATGTTTGCATTAAGTCATAGTTTAACAGCTAGTGAAACATCAGGATATTATGCTACAAAGAGAATGACATCACAGTGTGGCTTGGTTGCATCACAAATGACCCAAATAGGAACTCACAAGTGGTTCTCTAATATTGTTTAAAATATATTTAAAGAACTCCAAAGACAAAAGGGTTATTTTCCTGGGGGAGAGTGGGGGGAAACAGAGGGGTAAAAGGCATATACTGGTAAAAAAGAGGGAATAGATCAAATTAGTGTCTTCCAAAGTGACTGTTCCAGAGCTGCAGCACTTCACTGCAGGCAAACCAAAATGACCATGGCTGCAGAGACTACGTGGAATAGAGTTTTAATAAAAAGAAGATATATTTTGGGGGCTTTCAAAGGAAAGCACACAGCATGAGTTAATGTGGTAAAAGGACAAGGTATTAGAGAGAAATTGCTCTTTTTGAGTGCCTGTTTCAGTTGTTCAGTTGGTTACAAAGCTAATGTTTCCAGGAGAGGATTCCTGCTACCACAAAACCGTACTTAATCCCCTACTCTTGACTTCAGCCTAGCTCAAAGCAAAAAACTGCTGAATACACAAGAGAAATACACATTTTAAAGTGTAATCTTATCATTTATGTATTTCTTTATTTCTAAAAAGATAGAGTCTAACAAGTAACCTATTATTTTCTTTGAGAGACTTGGCTTGTGACATTTTCATATAACTCAAAATTTTCAACATCTGTCTCTAATTAAGATGCATTTTTTCTACTAGGAACAATGATTACAGTGTCTGAAAGTGCTGTTACACAGCTATAATTCATATCTCACTCCTAAGAAGCTCGTCTTATGCCCTGAAATTTGAGATTTGTAAATCCTTTAGCTAAACATTTATATCTGCTACTTAGGCCTTGATTTTGCAGGTGCTTAAATTTGCAATGTTTTGCTGAGGTTGATCTGTAAATGCATAACAGACGTCAAAGTGTTTTGTAAGTCTGGGAACCTTTCTGTCAAGGCTTTTCCAGTTTCAGGTAATGTATTGAATTCTGTCTCCTGTGCAATATGTTTTACAGTAAAAAATGCCCCATGCGAAAAATTAACTTCCTGCACTGACTGCCAACCTCTTTCCCCAGATTATAAAACAAGCACAGAACGATGTTTGACTAAAAACAAACCAAAACAAAGCAAAAGGAAACTGGTTGTCTAAATTTTAATTTTAGATAAGCATTAAAGTTTGCTTGTTTTTTTTTTTTTGGTTTTTTTTCTTGACAATTCAGTGGTGCTTGCCAAATATTTGATGGGAAAATGATACATGACAATGCCTTGTCCTTCCCTCACCTAAGATAATAATATAATAGCTGTATACAGCCTTGGAAAGGACACTGTTGTGCTTCAAATACATATCCGTACTACTGTAATTAAAAAAAGAGTCAAGTTAGGGTTATTAATATGTTCTAGCACAGACAACAATGAAGCACACAGGATTAAAAAAAAAAAATAAAAGTCACTTATCTAATTAAAATATACAAGGTGAAGGGGTTTAAATTTCCATTTCTGTACCAGTAGTTTTCACATTAATCCTTTTGCCTTGAAGATTTCATTTCCTTGGAAGAAGGAGGAAGAAGGGTATGGATAATCACGCTCTAGTTCCACTTCTGTTGTTGTATGGTCCTGATACTGAGATCCCATTACTCAAGCTTTATTGACTTTGATAAAAGCCTTTGACTTGCTGAACTTGCTCTCACTTTAGGTACAGCTATAGAATTATGGATTTCCTGACAAAATAATTAATCTTTTTCTTGCTTTCTCTCTTTCTACGTATGTGTGGGAACCCAATAAGCTCACATATAAAATGTTTTTATGCAGCTTCTGTCTAAAAACAGTAATGTTTTTTTGTTCATAAACTTCCAGGATAAATGGCCAAGATGGTCTCTGCCTTGCTGTGCTAGATACAAGAAGCCATCATAAGTTCTGCCATTGTAAACTCACTCTAACCAACATCCTTGCAAGAGAGATCAATACTTTCCCTAAATACTTTATTTATTTTCCCCTAATACTTTATTTAGGGAAAGACTATAAAAATTAATTCGGTTTAGCATCAAATTGTGAGATGTAGTGAGGCTCTTTCTCTACCACTTCAGTGCTATATCTGATGACCATAGGATATCTAGAAATGAAAAGAAAGTACCATACTATTACCCTAATGTACTTATTATATTCTTTATCATATTTTGAAAATACATTGGAACAGAATACTTTATATTCTGGATAAAACATCTTCAGGCAGAAAGAAAATTGTACTATAGGTAGAGTATTGTGTAGTCATTTTAAAAACTTGGAAACTGAAACAAAACTTTTAAGTCATATGGGGAATCTGTACTAAACACAAGAAATTTATATCTTGCTTAAACTCTATGACTTAGACATTTAAGGGATCTACCAGAATTTAACAATTTTCTGTGGGTCAGCTGAGCTGCGGTCGTTGTCCATGTGTATGCTTTTATCCCATGTGCGATGGTTCATAAGGCAAGTTATCTTTATTGTAGTCTAAGCTAAGATAGAGGATCGTGCATCTGAGTAGACTAAGAGCATACATAATTGTGGTTACAGTATGGTAAATCTGTAAGCCATGATGAAATAGTTTGAAGTTTGATCCCTCAATCTGGTAAGCAGAGAATGAGACTACATTTTTTACCAGGCACCCGCATGGGACAGCTCCTAACTGTGGTGTTCACATCACCTCTTGAAGTAGGGAAAGAATATCCTGACAGTTGATAAACCACATGCAAAATAAAATCTAAACTGATGTTGCAATAGCAAAGTGATAAAAGTATTCAGTAATATTTCTGGGTTGGTGTTCATGTATTTTTATAGACATGGACAAGCTGGTCTTCAGAACTTGCAAGAACTTCCCTTCCCTCCCCTGACACACACATGAGATGACATTAGGTGCATGTTGATATTTTGGTAAGGTCTTTCTTTTTTGTACTGAAGCTGCGAATAACATCATAAAAATTAGATTTGGGAATTCCAGAGAAAGGAAGATGTCCTTGATTCAGCTATAGCAGTCGTTTCTCGCTGCTTTAGTAGCTGGTGCAGTGCTGTGGTTTTGACTTTCAGCCTAGGAACAACACTGATAACACTGATGTTTTTAGTTGTTACTAAGTAATTTTTATTCTGACCAAGGACTTTTTGAACCTTGTGCTCTTCTGGGGAGGAGGGGAAGAGCCGAGAGGAAGCAGAGACAGGACACCTAACCCATACTAGCCAAAGGGATATTCCATACCACAGCACGTAATGCCCATTATAGAAACTGGGGGCAGTTACCCGGAAGGGCTAGATTGCTGCTCAGGTCAGCTGGGTATCGGTCGGCAGGTGGTGAGCGGTTGTATTCTCTTCCCTTGTTATTTCCCTTATCATTATTATTATTGGTGGTAGCAGTAGTGGTTTGTGTTATACCTTAGTTACTGGACTGTTCTTATCTCAACCTGTGGGAGTTACATTCTTTTGATTCTTCTCTCCATCCCTTGGGGAGCAGGGGGGGAAAGAAGAAGTGGGGGAGTGAGCGAGTGGCTGTGTGGTTTCGGGTTACTGGCTGGACTTAAACCACGACAGAACTGAAAATTTATGATACAGGTTGCAGTAGGTTTACCTCTGAGTTACCCTTTTCATAAGGGTCCAAGTTTCAGTGCTTCAGCTGCAAAGGTTATTGATCACCATTGAGCTTAAGTCTATCTCTTTCTCACAAGTGCACAAGCAGGAAAACAAGGACCTAGCATCCCTCAGTATTAGTGAAGGAGATCAGCTGCATCATGCTAAAGAAATCAGAGAAGGCTCCAGGGAGACCTTAGAGGAGCCTTCAGGTACTTAAAGGGAGCCTACAAGAAAGCTAGAGAGGGACTTTCTACAGGGCCTGTAGGGACAAGGGGGAATGGCTTTAACCTGCCAGAGGGGAGACTGAGATGAGATCTTACGCAGAAGCTCTTCCCTGTGTGGGTGCTGAGGCACTGGCACAGAGTGCCCAGAGAGACTGTGGCTGCCCCATCCCTGGCAGTGTTCAAGGCCATGTTGGATGGGGCTTGGAGTAATGGTCTACTAAAAGGTGTCCATACCTGTGGCAGGGGGTTGGAACTGGATGAGCTTTAAGGTCTCTTCAACCCAAACCAGTCTGTTATTCTACGAAAGTTGAATGCTTTTTCTGAGGAACCAATTTCCCAGTCTTTATCTAGCACTCACACATATTTTTCAATGCTACATCAGATTGCCATATCCAGCCACATGAGAGTGTCTTCCCTCTCCATCCTTACATGCAATTTTAGGGAGAACGAACCAAAGCAAATGCTTTGACCTGCTCTGCCTGATCTCTTCCTCATCATTTTTTATTTGCCAGTGTCTTCTGTTTATTTATTCATTTATTCATTTCTCTCTTGAGCCCCTCTGGAGACTTGTGACTGATGATGATTTGTTTGATGCAAAAAGCCTTTGCAATGAGATTCTGGACCAAATTTCATATCACTAGGAGTATGAAAGGATGGAATGAATTCAGTGCTAAAAGGAGCCAAAAGCTGCTGTGGAAAGTAAAGCTCAAGCTTTTTGTTCTATGGCTATGATGATGTATTAAGAATACAGAGAAGATTAAACAAATGAACAAAACAACGCAATTTTTTAGAAGACTTAAAGAAATAAGACAAAGCCTTAGCAGTAGTTCTAATAACCTGAATATAACAGTAGCTGTAGTGAAGATTTATTTAGGAGTTTCAACATTTTTTGCAAACATTATGAATGACTGGATTATATCTTGCCTCTGAACCAGAAAAAATAAATAGTGATCTTATTAATATAAGACACAATAACATTTTCAGCACAGATGTAAAATATTATGCTTGTAGGAATGTCAGAACTTTATTTTAAGTCTATTTCAATTTCTGGGTATAAGTAGTTATAGGGCCTCATATTTGCAAATATCAGAAAGTAACTCTCTAGGGGAGAACAAATTTTAACTAACCCTGTGAGCACTCCTCGACCTGGCATAAGCAATGTTTATCAATAGTGTCCCAGAAGCTGATACAATCTTCATGCTTGCCTAAAGATTTTTAATCCCATTGGAGGGCTATTAACTTCCCAAGCTGTACACTCCAAGCTGTTCTCCAAGTTCTCTATTCATACTGTGTCTCTCTGGCTCTGTCTGATGGCCCATGAGTCTGATGCAACAACAGCACTGACTTGTCAGATCTTCCCTCAGTTACTAAGGAATTATGTGTTATAACATACCTTTCTGTGTCCTAAGCAGTGGACATAAGTCTTGTGTTCACCTTATTTGCTGTGGGATTTCAAATGCTTGTGTTGATTTTGGGTGTAGTGCAGTGCCGTAAGGCAGGCATGTTTGTGGGTTTGGGTTGGTGTTTTTTTTTTATATTCTCCCAGGGTCTCTGCTTCACCCCACAGAAATGGGAAATGGGTTCTCTTTCTTCAGCATCCTCATTGCACAGGAAGCCATCTTCGCATAAACAGCTAGTGAAAGCTTGAACTACCAATATTTCATGGTCAGACACTCCTCCAGCAGATTTTGCTGCAGCATAATCCGTTCACGTTAGAGCTGTAGCTGGCAGCTGGGGGACATCAATATTCAAATCCACTAAACTGATATTTACCAAAGACAGTGTGTCAAAGTCTTAATCACAGAGTTTTTCGCTGACATGCTGTCATAGTATAATGATAACACTGGGAAAACATTATAACATCCTAACAATTGCATTTAAAATGCATGTTAAATTTACTATCAATTTAGGTGTGTGATTGTCCATGTGTAAATAATAAAGTGATAACAAAACACCATATCATTTTCATACTTTTTAGCTTCAGTTCTAAGACACAGATCTCCAAAGTTTGGGGGTTGTTTTTTTCCTTCCTCAGTATCAAAGACTTCTCCGGTGTACCTTGCAGTAAGGTTAAGCTTGAATTTTTCCTGCAACAGCAAGATACCTCCTGGATGGGGTGGTGTTGTAGTCCTTCTAGGTAATTGAAGTCACCAGAAAATTGCTGGTTTTTCAATGCCCTGTTCATTATGTCTCATAGCAAACTGCATTTCATTTGTTTATATTCCCCATGGTTCTGTCTTGTATTTGTTGGGAAAGAACTAATTGGAAGCTTGGATGAAATAAACTTACTGCCTATTACAGTATTAGTAGTTTGAATTTTTATCTGTCCAAGCCATTTAGCTTGCTTCACAATGTGTGGCTTGTTCTGGGGAAATAAGTCAATCCTAAAATATTACCCACTAAAGGCATGGAAAAGTTTCTACAATCCAACATTGAGTGTTGGACCAGGATCCTGTTAAAGACTTCTGCAAGTTTCTTTATGAGCAGCTTTGCAATTTGATCTGTCAAGCTGATGACTTAAGTATGGAGATGATATGATACGACCAAATTCCCACTCTCATATAAATAAAACAGCTCTTTGCCAGCAAACTCTGATTGCCTTCTGGAATTAAATAGTTTGGTATGCTTTGGTTTCTGAAGTACTACATTGCTTGCCTTTCAGTTTCCCAGTATTAATGTCTAGCAGTTCATCTATTTCCCAGATGTCTGAGTATTAGTCTACTTTCAAAACCTTGGAATGAAATGTTGCCTTCCCTGCCTTGCTTCTGTTCATCTTCTGGGGATTCTTTGTGCTTTAGGTATCTCTTTTCTTTGCTTGCTCTTTGTCACCCATGCTAGCTAGGTCTCTGATGTCCTTGGCCATATTTAGCCAGGACACTGGTTTTGTAGACTCCTGTTTTGTATTACAAAGAGCACCTCTCCATTCAATGATCAGAGTGTTATAATTCAAATTACTACATCTACAATGGTGCTATGTATCCTTTATTCACACATCACAATTCTTCCAGAATTTCTGAGAGTTAACTTGGCCTTCTCCTATGTGACTGTCAACTCCAAAAGAATATTATATCAACAGCTGGTTACATTTGTTGGTAGATAATAATCAAGTTTTCACACACAAACCAGTTTGGATAAGGATTTCCATATCTTTTCATGTTTTCTTTAGTTTTCCTCAGCTAAGTAGCTCATATGCTAGTTTATTCTCATATTTCAATGCATAGAATTTCCTGGATTAGAAACTAGCTTTATACATCTCATTTCATTATACATGATACTGCAGGCTCAGTAGCATGCATTGAACTCATACTGAAAATGGGGTTTATCCATTTTCTTTTAAAACAGTTCCCCTTCCTTGAAAAGAACACAACTTCTTTGTGTTGGGCACTCTAACATCTGTAAGATTCTTACCAAGTATCCCTTGGAGGCAATGATACAAAATGCTTGATTCAGGCCACTCTGTGTAGCCTCTTCCTTCATATCATCTTTTCCTCATGGATAGCTGATGAACAGGATTTTGAGACATGAGTCAGCTGAATCAAGTAACCCTTTTATGGACCACCTTTACCCTCTTGACATACTAAGAATTCAAAGACATTTTAGTAGCTTAGGAAATGCTTTCTTCATAAATCCTAACCATCATAATAATTTAAATATACTTCTGAGAAAATATTTGCTATACCAATCCTGTATTTTGGGAAGTACTGGAAGCCATTGGAACAGAAGAAATGTTTGATCTATATCATGCCTCAATGAGTTGTAATCTTCTCTTGATTTTGTTTGTATTAAATTTCAAATGTATTCAGTGACTCGTTCTTGCAAACAGATGGGGTTGTGATTGTGACCTGTCACAGCTTCTGTCATGCTGCTTCTGTGGGTTATGCATGATGGGTGTAGGTGGATTTACATACATACATAAGTGCTAAGCTAGAGGCAGTGAAGAGTGACTCAGAGAACACCCAGCCAGGGCTTCCACTGCCTGTTTTCCTGTGCAGTCATGGAAAGAAGCAGGAACCAACCTCTTGTAGGATCTTAACTGAGGTATGCTGGTATATCTCTGGAAAAGTAAGGAAGTATTTATGTCATTACATTGCCAAAGACTTTGAGGACATATCTACAATCCTGGATATAGCTTTGTAGCAATCACACCATTCATGTAAGCATGCATTTGCTTCTTGGACCCTCTGTTACTGCTTGCCAGTGAGCTGATATCACATTATTTCTTCCTAACAAAAGAAGATAAAGAGATTGAGAGCTGAAACATACCCCCAGGTAGATCTGTTGAAGAAAATGGAAATGGATCTTGAACTGACAAAGCCAAGACTAGTTCCAAACAAGTCAGGGCACAGAAGGTGAAAACAAAAACCTCAACCTGTGCCTGCTTAAATCTGCAAAGAAGCAGGTCTAACTCCTGGTGGAGAAGAATAAGCTATAAAGAAAGACATTTGCTCTTAGAAACTGAAGAGGTGTGCAAGCACAGAAAAGAAACAGGGCTATCAATTCAGTGCTATCCTGTGCAAGAGTTGAGAAGTCTGAGAATTACAAGGTCAGTGCTGTTTCTGACTAAGGACAATGTTATAGATTTACTGTACTATCCTGGAGAAGTGAAAAATTTGAAGAGTTTAGGAATAAAGTAGAATCATTGGCAGTTGGAAAGCTACGAGTGGCATAGAAAGAAGTGAAAGAGTTACTAGCTGGAGGTTACCAGCTCTTCCTTGAGTAACTAGCTCAAGGGAGAGAGAACAACTCCCAGATTAAGATATTTAATTTAGGTGTTCATGTGAAGGCATATGCTTGTGAATTAGTTGTCTAAGCCATCATCAACTTAAACTAAAGTCAAGAGAGGGAGTCATTACAGTCAGTGGAAGCTGCTGTAAGATTCAGATCATTGCAGTATGCCTGCAGTGGTTGCCTCAACAGTCTATTTAATCAAGCGTACTGATGAAAGGCTTGATTCAGTTAATAAAACAGTCACCTTTTTTGCATCTGGGGTGTTCCATACTGAGACATTCTATGCGTCTGTCAGATAGGACCCACGACTCTGCTCCTACATACTGTTCTTCTACCTCAAAAATTAAAGACTATGTTATACTCTAGAATATCTCACTCAAAGTGGATTTAGTCAGCTGAATTGAGCATCAGATTGTAGAGAGATCACAGATACTGTCGTCTCATTTATACACACCTAAATGTAGGTGTCTCATTTGTGGCCATAATCCCATTTTAAATAATGAATTATACTAAGATTAATTTCAATCTGGACATTTCACGCAAGTGGGATTTGTGCAAGCAGAAATATGCAGAGGTTTAAGCCTCACAATAGGATGCTTTTCTTATCAATTAGTGTGAAAATCTTACATCTTAGTGCAAGAGATGAAGCAGAACAAAGATCATGTGAGGTGTATGTATCTGTGGCTTTGGAAAACAGAATTTGTATTTATACTGCCTAATTATTACTTTAGAAGGAAACTATGGGCTATCAACACTCAAGGTGACAGAAATAGCTAGGCAAGAACTAAATAATTAAGGCAGCCCAAAAATTCAGGAAAGGAAAATGCTTGCGTTTGTTTCGGAAACAAAACAGAACATAATAAAGTTAGGAAATCATTGTCTACAATTTTACCTATCAAAATATTCTTTAAAGAGAATAAATGTCATATTTTCTGTGAAGAAATTTCAGATTTCCTGTAAAACTTTGATTTTCCATGAGAAAACTAAAATAAAGAAAATTGAAAATTGCAATATTCTTTCAGGGCAGTTCTGATGTTTCTTTTTCCCTGTACAGGTAATTTATGGACGTTTATTGCCACAAAATTAAAGCTGACAATTGTAGGGATTTTTTTTTCATACCGATTTGAGGAACTCCCCTCTAACAGAACTAAAACTAAGGAGCCTGATCTTGTAAAAAAAGCCTTTTCTATTTTTCATACAGTTTTACTGGTCAGTAATGTTATCATTCTGTCTTACCAGTGCTGTCACATGGCAACAAAAGAAGCATGATTTATATTTATAATTATTCTGTGCTACTGTTGGAAAAGTAATAGTTAGATTCCCCCTATTCATAATGTTCCCTGTCTATGACACGTCATGTCCCTTTGGCTTCTCTACAGCAGTTTTGAACGGGTTATTTTTAGTCTTATTATTTCTTGATGCCTGTGCTTTCAAGTTTCCCTCTGACTTTAATTAAAGTGTCCTTAGGCTTGTGCATGTAAAAAGCTAACAAGTTCACTCAGTCAAGATCTATCCTAATTACAATGCAAAGTAGGAGTTCAAGTGAGGAGAACATCAAACAGTTTTTATGTGACATATGAGAGCTTGACACTGTATTTTGACAGGCCTGTTGTAGAGTACATGATGCCACTAAAATACATTTAAAAAGTAATATCCCAGCTTACACATCAGCCACAAAACAAGCTGATAGTGTAGAGAGCAAGCTGTACAACATGCTGCATAGAGCAAAAGACAGTGTTTGGCATGTTATCGATGTGTTATATAAACAGTTGTAAGATCCAAAATACGATGACTTTTGGTTTTGCTTCTTATGTATGATGGCAATCACAGATTAACTAAATCTGTAGGCCAGTTCTTCAGATGGAGGTGCCCACAACGTAGCTGCTTGTTGAAAGATTGAGCAGTGGACCTTTGCCATTAACAAACACGGCCTGCCACAGCATGAGCTAAACAGCGCAGCCTTTCTAGGCAGGGGTCGAGGACAAGCACATTTTCTGTAGATGTGACACAGAGAAAAGGCATAATACAGTTTCATTACACTACGAGTCTATTCACCAAAATACATTCTTTCTACCCTAATTGCCTTTATGATCAATAAAAGTTAAAGTCCCACACTGGAGGTGCTTAGAAAGGCAGGCTGTGAACCCAGCATATGCCTGCCTTTTAGGCTGCAGTTCATCCATTCTAGGATGAGACTAATCATGCCAAGAGGTTTAATTTTTTTCCTCTGCTTGTAAGAGGAGCCAAAGATAAGTAGCTTAGATGTCAATACTGCAAGCACCTTCACTTTAAACCCCACCAGTGAACCAATCCCTCTGCATTTTTTATGTCCTCTCGTAAAATTTTAGCTCTCCAAGTAAGCACAAAGTAAACTAGTTGAGGAAGAAGACAAGCAGGGACTGGGAGAAAATAAGAAGGGAGGACAGATATGACTAGTATATATTATCAGAGCCAAAATGAACAGGGATTTTTTGCTGAGAGATTTTCTCCTTCCACAGAAAATTTGTTGCTGTTAATAAAACTGGAATTTTCTTGAAAAATGCATCAGTTGGTTGATGTCTCAAGATATTGCAAATAAGATTGAAAAACAACGCAAGATGTATAAAGAAAATGTCAGTGAAAAGTATGAGAGGTCAATTTCCTGACCTTCAGCTCTACTCCTAACTCACTTTCATCAGCAATACTGTGAGTAACCTGAGATCAGAGCTGACACTATGGTTGCAGGAATGGGTGAGTCAAGTCTTGTAGGCATGCAGATGACTGCACAGGACTCTTGCATGACAAGCACCTTTTATTTCACCATTCACAGTGCCACTCAGCAAGACCTCTTCAGTTGCAAGATCAATACACTGAATGAGAAGAGGTGAAGAAAGGAGGAATGTAAGGGAGACAAAGAGCAGAAATACATGGAAGAGCAGAGAAGGGAAGTGAAAGAATGAGATCTACAATGTTAAAAGGGCAGAGTTTTTTTCTTTTTTAATAATTGCATAAAGTCAATCATGCACATTTTTGTTCAAGGGTGACATTTATGGAAGATTCTCCCAGTATCTCATTTGCAGTTTCTGCATTCTACTGTCAATAAGAAGGCAATGTTAATAGAAACATTATTTCATACAGTATATTACAGCTTAAATACTTACAGCAGCCTAACTGCAGAGCATCTGAACTGCCAGTTGTCTGAGCAAAGTTTAGGACTGAAGAGCAGAGGTATTCTGCATTGCCTCACAATTCAGGCCAAAAGGGGCAACAACCACCACATACTGCTTTCTGCTCATCCCTGGCTGAGAACAGCAACAATTTCCTTATAACTGATGCAAGTACACACTATGCTTGGAGGCAAAATAATGTTCAGAGACTAGAAACATAGTGTCTCATATCTTAGAACTTCTTAGGTATCCATTATTAGGGTGCATTTTCCTAAATGTATTTCAGCGTGAATTGTCTTGTAAGAAGTGTATGTAGACAGTGTTGTAGTTACTGTGACAGCCACAGGGTCTCCCTGAATGGCATAGCATAACACACTGTACTCAATGTTGACACTGTTCAGTGAAACAATTATTACAATCAATTTGACTTCTAATGCGACTTCTCTTGTAAATCTCTGGGTCATTAACCTTAGCAACATCAATGTACAGTCAGTACACAATTCCACCAAATTAGTGTCCAAGGTAATAGGAAAAGGAATGTACTAATGTGTTAT
This sequence comes from Pezoporus wallicus, assembly GCF_028554395.1. Taxonomy (NCBI): domain Eukaryota; kingdom Metazoa; phylum Chordata; class Aves; order Psittaciformes; family Psittacidae; genus Pezoporus; species Pezoporus wallicus. Next base: position 1,534,917 of record NW_026635907.1, on the reverse strand, counting down.
TGGTGACTAAAAAAGACAGCAACCCTCTAATGTGCTAAGAAGAACAACTGAGGCATGCAAGAGAAGAGGAAGCAAAGAAAATCACAGCAGACATATTTGGTCGTATATGTCAGGTCATCAAGTTAGGTGTTAAACAGCTGAAACTCTTTACCACAGGCTCAGGAAGGCGCAGGGATGAGGCTTTGTCCATGGCATATGACAAACAAGCAAGGCATTTCATTTTAGGCTGGGCAAAAAGAACCTTTTTTTGCAAGCGTGAAGCAGAGCTCCATGTTTGAGCATCTGAAGAGCAGCATTGTGTAAAATCATATGATTGTACTGAAAAGGAAGGAAAAATACTCCTAACTAGGAAAGGATTTATTTTTTTTTGCCCCCATCATGCTCCATAATGTAGGTTACACTTCAAATAACTTCAGAGAAGTTATGCTGGGCTAATATAAACAAGCCTTTGTATCACTGCCATCCGGTTTATCTTCCAGCTGGCAGGCTCTATGTGACATCTTCTGGTATTGTTTGAGATGGCTCTCTACTGAGACGATAGGTGTCAGAGCTCATAGAATCATAGAATGGTTAGGGCTGTAAAGGACATTTAGATCATCTAGTTCCAATCCCCCTGCCATGGGCAGGAACACCTCACACTAAACCATATCACCCAAGGTTTCATCCAACCAGGTCTTGAATACTGCCAGGGATGGAGCATTCACAACCTCCCTTGGCAACCTATTCCAGTGCCTCACCACCCTAACAGGAAAGAATTTCCTCCTTATATCCAATCTGAACTTCCCCTGTTTAAGTTTTAACCTGTTACCCCTTGTTCTGTCAGTACAGTCCCTAATGAAGAGTTCCTCCCCAGCATCCCTATAGGCCCCCTTCATATACTGAAAGGCTGCAAAGTCCAAAAGGAACAGAGAGTACCCACAATCCAGTAGAATGGGTGTACTGAAGCTCCAGGTGGAGTGACCGACTGAGCACTGGAAATCCCACTGACATCCGAGTGTCAGGAGAAGTGATGTGTTTGAGGATAACACCTGCCAGCTTGCATTAGCAGAGAAAGGTGATGGATGAACATGGCATGACTCAGCTAGGATTTGGATCCCTTTTAAATCCCAGCAACATCAGTCTTTACCTGTAATAACTGAATGGGCAATACATCCCTCTTCCAAGAAAAGCTGTATTCAGATGGTTGATGGTTTTTCAACATCTTTGTCAGTGACATGGACAGTGGGATTGAGTGTGCCTTCAGCAAGTTTGCCAACGACACCAAGCTGTGTGGTTCACTTGATACGCTGGAGGGAAGGAATGCCATCCAGAGGGACCTTGACATGCTTGTGAGATGGGCTGATGCCAAACTTATGTAGTTTAACTATGTCAAGTGCAAGGTCCTACACCCGGGTCGGAGCAATCCCAGGCACAGCTACAGGTTGGGCAGAGAAGAGATTCAGAGCAGCCCTGTGGAGAAGGACTTGTGGGTGTTGGTCAATGAGAAACTTAACATGAGCCAGCCTCAGTGTGCGCTCGCAGCCCAGAAAGCCAACCATATCCTGGAATGCATCAAAGGGAGTGTGATCAGCAGGTTGAAGGAGGTGATCCTGCCCCTCTGCTCTGCTCTCCTGAGACCTCACTTGAAGTATTGTGTACAGTTCTGGTGTCCTTAACATAAAAAGGACGTAGAACTGTTGGAACAAGTCCAGAGGAGTGCCACAAGGATGATCAGGGGACTGGAGCACCTCCTGTATGAAGACAGGGTGAGAAAGTTGGGGCTGTTCAGCCTGGAGAAGAGAAGGCTGCGTGGAGACTTCATAGCAGCCTTCCAGTATCTGAAGGGGGCCTATAGGGATGCTGGAGAGAGATTCTTCACTAGGGACTGTAGTGATAGGAGAAGGGGTAAGGGGTTAAAACTTAAACAGGGGAAGCTTGAACTGGATATAAGGAGGAAATTCTTTACTGTGAGGGTGGTGAAGCACTGGAATAGTTTGCGCAAGAAAGCTGTGAATGTTCCATCTCGGGCAGTGTTCAAGTCCAGGTTGGACAGAGCCTTGGGTGAGATGGTTTAGTGTGAAGTGTCCGTGCCTACTGCAGGGGTGTTGGAACTATGTGATCATAGGGTCCTTTCCAACCCTAACTATTCTATCATTCTATGATTCTATGTAGCATAGAATAATTCTTCAACAGACATCACTCAATAGTGATAAAGATAAACTAAGACAACATTTTTAACCAATTTCTCAGTCTGTCTTCAGCATTCACCCATCATTTTTGATGTCACATCAGATTACTACTCAATAATAATAAATAAAAGCTAAAATAACATTTTTTTCATCCCACATTCTCAAAGGTCTTTATAGGCTTTGAAAGTTACCAGTTCAACACCAAAACTGAAATCCTTCATAATCAACCTTTCAGAGCATAAGAAAGAGACGGGAAGAATGTGTGACATGTTTACTCATGAAGGCAGTATTTCTTGAACAAAGTGGATCAGGCACTTCATTTAGGGATTGGCAGGATCACTGGATCTATATCTTTTCCTATAGAGAAAGTTCTATAGGATTTTAGTCTTGTAATTAAGATTCTTGTCTTAGGGCTGAAAAATGTCATTCTGTGTAAGGCACTTTCCCTGGTATTTTATTTATATTCTGCAAATCCATACACAAAGGTAAAGAAAATAACATCATTATGAATAATAGACATTAAGAATAATTTAACCCTTATATTTTGGCAAACTAGAAAACAAGTGTATAAACGTACAAATAAAAGACTTCAGCAATTTTTACATTACTGAACTTTTGTCTTGCACAGCTGATCAAACCCATGGCTATTATTTGCTAAGAGTTCCAATTTTCTCATATCATGAAAACCTGATGAAACACGTAATTGAAATCTCATAATGAGTGAAATTTTAACCATCCCTACTCTATCAAAAAAAAAAAAAAAAAAATCCCCAAATCCTTCTGCTGTGATAGCCTGATACCAAACCTATCATATAGTTCCCGACATTATTGATGAATTCTGGATGAGGCTTTTGTTCATGGTTAAAATTATTATTAATCTCATCAAATGGGACTAGTTTTACCTTTAGCCATTTAATAGATTATGTGTCTTATCTGAGATATCTGAATTATGATCTCCTATAACAAATAGCTTCAGGTAAATACCCCGAGATGGGATGTGGGCACAGATGCAGTTGCAGTTACCTGAGTGTCCTGGGTTCAGCAGTAGCAGTCATTTTTCTCATTCTTGGTAGTTGGTGCAGTGCTGTGTTTTGACTTTCAGCTTGGGAACAGAACTGATAGCAGCGATGTTTTGGTTTGGCCAAGGTCTTTGTGAGCCTCATGCTCTGCCAGGGAGGAGGAGAAGCTAGGAGGAAGCAGAGACAGGGCACCTGGCCCAAGCTAGCCAAAGAGGTATTCCATACCACAGCACGTCATGCCCAGGATGTAACTGGGAGTTAGCTGAAAGGGCTGGGAGACTGCAGGGTTGGAGGAGGTATGGATCAGTGCTTGGTCGGGCTGGGGGGGTGGCTGGTGCTGAGGTATTGTATTCTCTTCCCTTGTTATTTCCTTTATCATTATTATCATTGGTGGTAGCAGCAGTGATTTGCGTTATACCTTAGTTACTAAACTGTTCTTATCTCAACCTGTGGAGTTGCATTCTTTTCAATTCTCCTCTCCGTCCCTCCGTTAGTAGGGGGAGGGCAAGAAGGGGGGGAAGTGAGTGAACAAGTTGCCTGAGTGGGTTTAAACCGTGACACTGAGGCAGGTAAGTAAGATGGGGAAAAGGACTAGGTATTTCTCCTTATCAATGGAGGAAGTAACTGAGATGGCTACTTTAAATCTGATTAAAACTTTGAGTTCTGTATGATTAAATGCAGACGAGAAATGCAGACTAAATGCAAAATGAGACATACTTCTTGTGATCAGTTAGCTTGTGAGGTGGAGCAGTGAAATGTCATGGCAATGTCACAGGAGTTCTCTGATGACACTTTGTTATAGAAACTAATTATTAATTAAAATATATTTTAGAAATATTTTAGAAAGGGGAATAAAGGGTGAGGCATACTTTCTTGTTCACTGTGCTGCCATGGGTTGTAATCTTGATTTTCTGCCTCTCCTGTATGACAAAGCAGCACTGAGTTTACCTTATCTTCATCTTTTCTTTCCTTGCCTTTTTTAATGGTACAAGAACATGAAATTTGACACTTGTATTGTCTTGCCTTAGGCTGTGTCTGCGAGAGAAAATCGAGGCAATAGCTCTACTTTCAGCACTGGATAGCCTAAGAACTTCTTTATTCAGAGGGATCTGATGAGCCAGGAAGTTTTTATTTCTCCAGGCCATTTTCATGGCATGAATTATGAATGTCATGGAAATGTGGCTATTACACATTTGAGAACATGCCACTGCATAAGACCCACAAGTGGGGAGAGGAAGAATTATACTCAGTTTTAAATTATGTGAAAAAATAGAGTGAATTTTCAGCATTTGTACAGATTATCATTTTGGTTTGTATCACTATCATTTTGACTAAACAGTGCTGGTTTGTTTCATAAAAACATACAGGATATTTTATATATTGATATGCAAATATTATAAATAATACCTAATATTTGATAGAATGTCCCTTCAGTGTAATACTTTATGAACATTGGGTAGCGTTGTCTCTTGAGACTTAGCCTCTTTGCATCACTCAGCTGCAAAAGTCCTGAAACCATTAAAAACGGCCAAATGATGCAAAACAGCAGATTCACATATGCCAGTCTAAACTGGCATAAGCCATCACTGTTACTGAAAGAGATAGTCATATCTCCCATCATTTATTCCTACCCAGGCTGTACAATCCAGCCAACAAAACTCCAAGCATTGAATTGATGTGTTTTAATCAGCTCCCTAACCTGTTGAGTGTGTGGTTGCACAATTCTTGTGTTGCCATGTGGAAGAGGTGCCATAGAGGCAGCAGAAGATAAGGCTCACTCCTTAATTACTGCATTAGTTCATGTTCTCTTAAACATGAGACTCTGAAGCTCATGTCACCTACAAAGAGAGATTGACCAATAGTGGGCACTACATTTCCACTCTGTATCGTATGGGTTGTGTACAGAGAAGCAGCTGTAACTGAGCGCTTCTTCCATCCCAAATATTGGCCAAGCTGTGAGTTTGTTGTCTGTTCAAAAAAGAAGTACACTCTCCCAGTACTGAATCTATAAGGCCAAGAAAGGCTGCTCTACTGAAAGAATTATGCTAGTCAAACACAAATTATTGGACTCCATGCAGCAGTAACTGAATACATTTTTTATTGCCTGTTTTATGCCAGAGGTCAGACTTGATGAGATAATCCTCCTTTATGGCTTTAGAGTGTATAAAACCAGACAAAATTAAACCAGAGGACACTCCTATGCCTGTAGATGCCTAGCAAGATACCTGCTCTATCTGACTTTGGGTATTCAGGGTTATTATAATTCATTGGCTATTATTTTTCTTCCATTATTGGATTTTCTCTCCTTGCAACTCCCAGCCTTTATGGGTTCATAGACAGAAACAATGAGTGAGTAATGTGAGTAGCATCTTTCTTTGCTTTCCCTGCCAACCTGGACCACAGGCACAGTTTCCTTAGTTTTAAACAGTTTTCAATTTTCTGTGGCCATGAGGAAAGTCAGAATACCTACTGGGCAGAAAATGGTCTGCAACTCACAGGTCAGAGGCCGTTGCGCTAATATATGGCTTCTCTTCAAGAAGAGTTGAATATATATATCAGGCCCATCTTTCCTTTCTTAAATTAACAAGAAAGAAGAATTTTTCATCTTTGTTCCAAGAAGTCTGAAGAGTATGGTCTGAGACAATAATGTCCCAGCAAAAAGGCTGAGGTTTGCCAAACTACTTTTCAGGTTATTTCTGTTTCCACGCAGAAAAAAATCAATTTGTTTAATCCTAAAGTGCGGGTTGGGTTTTTTCAGTGTGGACTGAGTGTGACATTTTGGTATATACTTGTGCCTCATCTCAGTAGCATGCCAGTAATAATGCTTTCTGACAGGTATTAACAAATTTTGCTATGCAGCTCTCAGGAGACATGAACAAGTGCTATTCTTGGCTTTTTGGATGGAAATCAAGGAATAAGTGTCTTGCCTCATAATATGCATTAAGTCAGTCACAGAGCTAGGAACCAAACATACGTGAACTTGACTCCCTGTCTGGATCTGTAATCAAAGCCCCAACTGTCAGTAAATTAAGAATACCAATATATGTGAAAAGCATACATGTCTCAAGATAGATGAAACAAAATCTATCTGGAAATTTCTACAAAACTTTTTTCTTTTCTTTTCTTTTCTTTTCTTTTCTTTTCTTTTCTTTTCTTTTCTTTTCTTTTCTTTTCTTTTCTTTTCTTTTCTTTTCTTTTCTTTTCTTTTCTTTTCTTTTCTTTTCTTTTCTTTTCTTTTCTTTTCTTTTTTCTTTTCTTTTCCTTTCTTTTTTTCCTTTCCTTTCCTTTCCTTTCCTTTCCTTTCCTTTCCTTTCCTTTCCTTTCCTTTCCTTTCCTTTCCTTTCCTTTCCTTTCCTTTCCTTTCCTTTCCTTTCCTTTCCTTTCCTTTCCTTTCCTTTCCTTTCCTTTCCTTTCCTTTCCTTTCCTTTCCTTTCCTTTCCTTTCCTTTCCTTTCCTTTCCTTTCCTTTCCTTCTTCTCTTCTCCTCTCTTCTCTTCTCTTCTCTTCTCTTCTCTTCTCTTCTCTTCTCTTCTCTTCTCTTCTCTTCTCTTCTCTTCTCTTCTCTTCTCTTCTCTTCTCTTCTCTTCTCTTCTCTTCTCTTCTCTTCTCTTCTCTTCTCTCTTCTCTTCTCTTTTCTTTTTCTTTTCTTTTCTCTTCTTTTCTTTCTTTTCCTTTTCCTCTTCCTTTTCTCTTTTCCTTTTTTTTTTTTTTTTTTTTTGTCTTTCTACCAGGCATACAGGACCCATTTCATAAGTACAAAGAGAAATGTGGACAATCAAAGAATACCAACTCATGGAAATAAATAGGAGGGGAGTCTTGGCTCTAAATTACGCAGATCCTTTGTCACAGCTCAAGTGTGTTCTTTTGGCCTGTGACTGAGATGGTTTTCTTACTAAGTCAAGTCAGGCACTGGCAAAGTTTTTATCTTCATCACTTTAATGGAGCATGTCCATTATTCAATGAGTTAATTTCAGAAAGAAGGCCAAGTTTGGAAGGATTAACTGCCAGCTAAAGAAACAAAGCTTTCATGATCTCCTGCCTATCTTGCTCAGGGGGGAAATTGATGCAGCTTTCTATGCGTGTGCTCATTTCCAAGTGCCTTCATGAGACATGGCGTGACAAAGGCTGCCAAGTGTTTAGCACAATAAATGGAACCACATTTTAAACACAATAAAACCCAGATGAAACCAGCCTTTTTTAAAGCCACCCACCTTTAGCACAACACATTAGAGGCTTTGTAATAGAAAAACAAAAGAAAACAATAAAAAACATTTCTTTATATATATATATATATATATATATATATATATATATATATATAAAACAAAAAAAAAACCAAACCAATAAAACCTCTATTTAGGAGTACAAACACAGGACCCTTACTGGAAATAAAAAGAAAAGGAGATTTAAAGTTATTGTTTAAAAGGCAGCAGTGGTAAAAGAAGAGGTGAGCTCAAGGGAAGCAGTCTCTATGGTGCAGCTAAAGATCTGGAAGGAGGAGGCAACACCTCAACATGAACACAGAAGAAATGTGTAGGGTCAGATTGGTGAGCACCACATTAGGAACTGGAGCTGGTATTAAATGCTTACAAGGCTATTTTCTGCAGCAAGGGAAAGCAGACAAAGCTTCTCCCTCTGGCTACTCTTTGGACTGGTCCAGCCTAGCAAAGGAGATGGCTGAAAACTAAGCTGAAAGGGCTATCATTGGTGACTGCGGACCATTTGGGGATTATGTCTGCTTCCAGACTAAACAGATTTCTTCTCTCCCAACAGAGCCCAGTGTATGGGCAGGATAAGAGGTGAGGAACATAAGAGAAGAGGCAGGAAGGGAATATGCCCTTGAAAGGGTTGTTTTTTTTTTCTGAGAGTACCTGTGGTCTCTGATCCCTGGTTTTAGCAGAGCTGTTTTGGCTGGTTGTGCTACAGCCAAGGGAAGAAGCCCTCCTGATGCTCATAACGTTCCTCAAAAACGAGGGGTAGGAAGTCCAAATGGTGTGGTGGAGTAGACAAATGAAACAGTTTCAGTGTGTTTTCCTCCAGGTAGAGATACCTGACCTCCAATTTAAGAAGCTAGAAATGCTAAAACTAAAGACTGGTAAATATATTATTGAAAGGTTTTTTTCAATGTGACTTGTTTAGATAGCAATAAAAGCATTTCAGTTCTCTGGAAGCAAGTGTTTTTCAGCTTAAATGTATATATATGTGTATATTTAGAAGGAGATAAGATTGATACACTTCTCTGGTCTTACCTTCAGCTAAAGAGGAAGGAGACATCCTGCTGGTAACAGTACATTTATCTTTATCTTCTACTAGTGAAAGGTTTCTCAGGGAAACATATAAACAATTTTGTAAGTTAAAATGGCTCCAGTGCACCTCTAACACAGCACTGATGGCCCAGACTGTGGCTTCTGTTCTTCCACATTCTCAAAGAAGTGCAAAGAAGTAGGATAGATCTATAAAAGCTTTGAATCCTGTGTGGCTTCCAAGAAGAAATATTTCTCTAGAGTATGACATGGAGTTGCATGGTGTAGAAGTGGCTTTATATATTTATAGTATAGAAATGGAGAATTTTTTGTATCTGCCTTCCATACACCTCAATCCCAGTGGGTGCAAGGAGGCAAATCAGGCCAATGGGTGTACTCTGGCACTCTCCCTCAGTAATTTGTTCTTAATACTGGCTTTGCAGCTCAGAGAGCAGAAGAAAGTCTTGCTCTGTTTGGGTACCATTCAAGTTTTTCCTTGTATCATGTGCAAAAGATATTAGTCAAATAGAATGTAAGCCTATCTGACTCCTAACCAGAAGATACGATCATGATACTATCTGCTTTTCTTTTTTTTTATTTCTTTTATTCTTTGTTAACCTATTTTTGTGAGGCTTTAGGGAAATAGTGAGTAGTTAGTGTTCTGCAAAAGCTTTAAATGCATTAAAAGTCCCAAGAATGAGATGGAGCTCCCATCACATTCCTTTTGGTTTAGTGACAATGACATTTTTTGTTATTGTTTAGGTAGCTTTAACTTTATTCTTTTCAGAAGAACCAATTTATTAGAAAGGCCTAGATTGAATTTAAACCAGTGTCTTGAAGCTGCCTGCAAATTTTCCTGACAAATAGTCTGAAACTTTTAGGTCCTCGAGTGTCATCTCTAAGGAGAAAGCTAGCAGTAAAGATGCCTGCAGTTTGTAAAAGGCAAGAAGAACATCCTGACAGGAGGCTGTAATGTGGTCTTTTTTGTTTTAGTTATTTACTTGCTGAAGAGTGAGATTTTTTTCCTCTGGTCCCTTCCATGACAGAGGGATCCCACTCTATGCGCTGCAACAGCACTCAACACTTGCCATTTCCATAGAGATCTGCCTTCAGAAAGGGTGCAAAGAGAAGACCTTGAGGCTGCTGCCTTGGCACACTCCCATGCCAGTGGGACCTACAGAGAGGCAGCATCATATAAGACAATTTGGCAGTTCCCCTACCATTTCAACAGTGCAACAGCATTACATCTCAGATATGACACTTTCCAAACTGTGGCTGGCGTAGAGGCGTCCTTGCAGGATTTAGTCATAACAAGAAAGTAAAGGAGTCAGGACAGTGATGGTTTAATTTAACACATGAAGAAACCCAAGTGTGGAGGCTTTCCCGAAGTGCTGGAGACAGCTGTGTATGTGGCCTCGTTGTTTGCCAGGGAGATCCCAGGTCCAGCTATGCCATATAATTCTGCCTCCAGAAGATAAAGGAGGGCAGCACCCAGCCTGTGCTCTCAGCTGGAAGAAGTATGGATGTAAATTTGCAACCTGGTATATCACGACACATGAAATGTGCTCATTATCAAAGGAGTTTTTTCTCAGTTACTGAACAACCAATTCCTTCAGCTTTCAACCACTATCTTTAACTAGCTTTAAAAGACTAGGGAGTTTGCTTACAAATATTTCAACATAAGGTTTTTAAGTTATTATGAAATGAGTCAAATGTGAGTAGATAGAGCCAGCTGTCATGCAAGTTTCTCCCCGTACTTTTGCAAGGCTGTCACTATGTGCAGTTCCTATATACCAACATAGGGTATCATCCTGGGTTCAGCAGTAGCAGTCATTTTTCTCCTTCTTAGTAACTGGTGCAGCACTGTGGTTTTAACCTTCGCCCTGGGAACAGCCCTGATAACACTGATGTTTTTAGTTACTGCTCAAATGTTTAGTCTGACCAAGGACTTTGTGAGCCTCATGCTCTGCCAGGGAGGAGGGAAAGACAGGAGGAAGCAGAGACAGGACACCTGACCCAAACTGACCAAAGAGGTATTCCATACCACAGCATGTCATACACAGGATGTAAACTGAGAGTTACCCGGAAGGGCTGGTTTACAGCTTGGTTGGGTTAGGTTTAGATGGGTGGTACTGTATTCTCTTCCCTTGTTATTTCCCTTATCATTATTATTATTGGTGGTAGCAGCAGTGATTTGTGTTATACCCTAGTTACTGGACTGTTCTTATCTCAACCTGTGGGAGTTACATTCTTTCGATTCTCGTCCCCATCCCTCTGGGAGTGGGGGGAGGGAAGAAACGTAGGGGGGAGTAGACTGCGTGGTTCTGATTTATGGGCTGGGCTTAAACCACTACAACTATGTTGGCTGTTACAGCTTTTAAGCAAGGCTGAAGATATGACCTGGACCTGAATTCCTTCACTTTTGATGCACATATATATGGTCCCAGATACAGAAGATGCAAATAATTGTCACTTTAAAGAAGACATGGTGTGCTGATAAGTAGATGGCATTCCTAATGGCTCTTGAATATCTGTTTAATATTTCTGTAATGAACGTACATGCTTGGAGAGTGAATTTGGTTAATGGAATCAAACATACATTTTCTGAGGTTAACAAATTACATCACCTCTTACCACTTTGAAGACTTTTTACAGATCTGTTCATTCACACAGACAGCTATGTGGGGTGATCAGCAAAAGGAAATCGTATCTGTCCTAAACCTGGACTTCCATTAGTGGAACTTATTTTTAATGGTTTCTTCTTTGTTTGTTTCTGGGATTCTAAATTCGGGTTTCACCTATGTTTAAAAACACCATGATAGGTCCTTAATTTTTAAGGTGAAAAAGAGATCAGTGAAAACAGAGGTTTTTATTTTTAGTCTCTCACCACTGGTCTCACCAACTAGTGGACCAGCATAAACACTTTGATAGGGGAACTCAATACTTTCCACTTCCTGAAAGGAGGAGATTTTGCAGGTAGTCAGCTTGCAATTATATTTGGATTTTACTCCCAATGGTCAACATTTTCTGCTTTTTCTAACCAAGGTAAAACCATAGTCCTTTCAGTAGGCATCCCTGAGTTCTCCCTGGAGGCTCTTAGGAGAATCTAGGACACTTGGTTGTTTGTGAGAACACTGATGGTGACACAAATATTGTACCAGAGCTGGTATTGCTCAGGGTCAGAAGAGGTCTTCCCAGCCTCCAGCTCCATCTGACTGTCCTAGGTTATTACCAGGGATATGTTGCCATCACCTGATGACTGTGAGATGGTTCTGAAGTGAAAACTCCTCAAGAGATGTTTGGCTTTCTCCATTCATCAATCATTGGGCAGGTGTCACATCACAAAAAAACACCCCCAAGAGCTGACCCATTGTCTGCTTGTCTTTATACAAGAGACCAGAGGAAAATAAATGCAGAGACCAAGTGATTTTCCCCCATGTGATGGCTGAGGTCAGGGTTGAGGGCACTTTGGGAGGGGGCTGGAAAAGCCAGGCAGGCTGGTGGGAGTGATCATGGTTCTTCCTTTCATCAGCCCCTGCATGTTCTTTGGGTAAAATCAGGTCTTCAAGGTCCAGTGAACTGCCAGTGAAGCATCTTTCATCAGCACAGAAAACACCCCCTCACTTCCCTCACCTGCTATTTCCCAACAAACCTCTGAAGCCTGCTGAAACCTTTACAACAGCTTCCTGCTTGATCCTGAAATTCAACACTTAACAGACTGTTCGAGTGGGCCAAATCCCCTGCTAGTGCAAACCAGAGGCAACAATTCATTGCACTGCATTTATATTAGGCTCTGTGAGCATGCCCCAGCAGGAGACTTGGCCCTTTAGCCCTGGGAACTTTTAAAAAACACACATAAATGAAAATAAAACACGACAACAGAAACATGAAAGTGAATGTAGACTAGCAGATTTGAAATCTTTTCTTACCCCAAACAGTGCACAAATGAAAAAGATAAATAGCATTTTGTTGCAAGCAGAAAGCAGAAGATAAATGTGCAGCATTCGTGATCTAATACGAGAAAATGTTTATTTTCTTTGCCTGGGGAAAAGGAAATAAAGTAAATGCCGCTAACAGCTCAGCCATTTTCCTCTACACTCAGTTTCCCCCACCTGACTGCATTATGGCAAGACTGGCTCACATCAGGGAATCTGTTTGCTCCCTGGTAAAGCTTCATGGCAGGAGGGCAGGTTGAAGACGTTGTTTTCTTTCTTGCTCCTCTAAAATGCTTCCTTCTGGTGTACCTGCTTGGTGCTGCTTTTTTTGTGTATGTGAGATTTCATCTCCCTACTCTGTGTTCCATGCCGGATGTCTCTAATGAGATCATTTTGGACTTGGATTTCAGTTGGCACTGGTGACCCCAAACACAAATAGGATTGCTGAAAAATTTTTTTTTTTTTTTTTTTTTTTTTTAGGTAAGAAGGTTTAGTGGAAAAAAGATGAACAAGAAATAAATTTATTTTAATGTGAAACTAAAAGTATGGATAATTGAAGTCCAAAAGTTTGGGGGATCAGAGCTGGACTTTTCACTTTGTGATCAGAATAAAATCATGGTGTTTCTTTCTACCCCACATTTTATACTGCTCTTTTTCTCCTTCTTCCCTCTTCAAGCCATAAGAAATTTTTCTTTGGAGAGGGAGCTGGGGCAGCGAAACACACCAGACCTCTCTAACGAGCAGTGGGATGTTCCCCCCCTCCCTTCATTTCCCCCAAATTAGCACTGCTTTGGTTCCAGGCCTGTTAAAGAGTTTCTTTAAGTCAGTACTGACTAATGTCAGTCTGGTTAGTCCTTGAACATAATATATTGGGGTGAATAGAGGTCTCATCCTGGTCCCTAACTGACAATGAACCTACCCTTGAGGGGGAGGTAGTAATTAGCTTCTCTACTGACATCCTTAGAAGAAGTAGGGATTGATTGGGTTTTGTAACCGAAATTGGCTACTTGCTACTAAAAGAGAGATCCGCGTATTGTTTCAGAATAATGTAAGAAAGGCTGGTGCTACTCCCATTCAGACAGTATGGAGTGAGATGGATCTTGCGTGGTGTAAACAAGCAATGGTCCATTGAAGAAAAATTCAATGGGTGATCTTGTCTGGTACAAAGGTTTGTTTCAACTCATGAATTATGCATGAGGCTAACTCATTTCATTACCATTTCATGTTTCACTCTCAGCGTCCCTTGCCCAGCCACATCACTGTGCAAGAAACACGGCTTTGTGTGACTTGTCCCCATCTCCATCCATCCCCATCCTCAAGTCCCCAGACCAAGGGCAGACAGTGCCTCTCCCAGGCTCCTGCCTTGCAGAATGAGATCTTCTCTATCAACATGTGCATTGGGTACAAATGTATTTCAGGAGCCAGGATGGACTGGCTGCAGTGCCAGTTCGGCACTTTTCATAAACAATAAAATTATCCCAAAATTTGAATATTCAGTGAAACAGTGACCAAAAGGGTTTTTTTCTTAGTAAAATTCTACTTTTCTTGTTGTACCTAATAAAACTTCTTTTTCCCCAAAAAATTTTGTAGGTAGTGTTTCTTTCCTGTCAGCTAGCAATCACAGCTAGAATGACAATATTGCAGAGAAATAGTACAAACCACAGCAGAACATCCAAAAGCTTGGCTTGCTTCAGCCTGTTTTCTGCACAGCAGGCCCTGACTTTAATATCTCATCTTAACAGAGAACAATTTCTCTGGGAAAAGCAATAATCACACAATTTGCTCTCTGTGCCTGTGTATAGTTGCAGGCTCTCAATGGAAAGGAGGCAAGTCGTTTGGATTTCTATTTTAATTGGATGCAGCACTGAGAAAATAGGCATTGCTGAAACCTTCAGAAGTGTTTATGTTATTTTTGTTATGGACCAGCTTCTGTATGTTCAGAGACACCTCATGTTAATGATTAAAATTTTCAAATAAGCAATATGAGAAAGAAAAGATAATCAATTTTTTCCTTCAACAATCCTTTGCAAAACTCAAATCCCAGAGGTGAAAGTGGGAAGACAGGAATGCCAACAAGCAACTTAGATGTCACACTGGTAACAGAAAACATTGTAAGCCAAAGGGTCTCTCTGAGGTGACTGCCTTTATTGGCATTCTGGATTGGTGATGATTGGGATGGTGTAAATTAAACATTTTGTCCCCTTCCTAAGACTCCAACCCTTTGATCCCTGGCACTGGGATAAACCCTTCAATGACAGCTTAAGAGATCTTTCTCCATTCCAGTCTTCTCCCTAAAATGTCTGTGTTATAAGTCTCATTTCCTTTCTGACAACTCACTACTATGCTGATGACTATCAATGTTGAAGATAATTTAGACACTGGAGAAACAGAAATATTATGTAAAATCACCTGTGGGAGCACATGGCTGATCAGCACCACTGCATAGTCTGCAGTGTTCATGCTGTGGGCAACATCTCATCAGGATGATCAGGACCATCTGGCTGTGGCTTCTACAACTGTGGAGGGCTGAAGACCCTCGCAGGGGACATTGCTCAAAGGCACAGCCCGGAGATAGAGGTGGGAAGACCCATGAAGGCAGAGAGACTGGGGGACAGGGTGGCAGTAACAGATGCTGTGAAGGTAATTATTGTAAAACCCCAAACCCTTACTACATGCTAAACTTCTGTCTTTCGTATTATCTCTCTTTTTAAAGTGTAGATTTAATGCTGCTGTAAAGTGCCTGAATGACAGCTCTGGGGAGCAATGGACTTTTCCTTAGGACAGAGAGAAGAAACCAAACAAACTTTCTTCTGTGCTGGCCTGCAGATGTGTTTCAGCCCCAGCTGCACAGCTTGCTCGGGTATGGTGGAGAGGAGAGACCCTTCCAAGTAAGAAGCCTGGAGAAATCCCATAGCAATTCCAGGCACAGGGCGCAGGACCTCTACAGGAAATACTGCAGCTCCTGACACCACTGAGCCCACCATGCATCCAAGCAGTTAAGCACAATTTAAAGCACAAGCTAAATTAAGTGTATGGTTAGCTGCATTTCCAAGTCAGGCATACCAAGCTGATTACATTTCACACCCCTGGTCTCCAAATATGTTGGCATGGCTGGACCAAGTTCTACATGGAGGTTTAGAAGGACCACTCCAGACCTGCACACCTTTGCTGCGTCTGGACAGCTCATTTCACGCCAATGTTAATTCTACTGGCATGAAAACTGGCTGAATTTTGGAGCATGAAACACAAGGCATATGTGTTTTTCTCTCCAACATGGCTTGCACTGGGTTTCTAAGTTCAGTGGTTGCAAAGTGCTGGGCTGGATGGCAGTTCCCATTGTCCTGGACATACAGCATTATCATTCTGATACAGGCTTTGCTCCATCCGGCTCCATCAACATTGCTCATTGCCACCCTCCTGTGCCCCTCTGTATGTCTCAGGCTGTCTCTTTGAATCTTTCCTCAAGACTGCTTGGTTTTCCTCCAGGCAGTGACTGTGAAACACTGACTGCTCAGACCTGAGCAAGAGCCCCATGCTGAGCAGTGAAGAGCCACATGCAGCTCAGCAGCCGCAGCCTTGGACTCTGTGACAGCGAGCAGTGGCATGGGCCAGGGCCGGCACATGTTTCACATCAGATTGCTGGTTTATTTTCCTGATTTATTTTTATTAATGACTATTTCTATATAGACTTCCTGAGCTGTGTTCAAAATACACTTGCTAGTGTTAACACCAATGCATCCATGCCTCCAGTGGGTTACATGGATACTGTGTTTATACGCCTTAGCTGTCCTTGGGTCTGATTTTTGCCCACTGGAAGCTTGTACTCTTACTAAATTTCCTCCAGAGCCAATGAGGAGCTGCATGAATCCATAAAGCAGCCCACAAACAATGTCACAGGATCATAGCATCGTGTTAAGAACACTAGAGCATAGTTTAGATAAAGCTTTATTTCTTATCCAATCTTGTTTCTAGAAAATGAAGTTGTTTCCCCCACTTTTAATATATGCCTTGGTTTTGTGCTGCTTTTTGTTTATTTTTGCTGGTTGAGATCAATGAATTTTTCCTTAGATGCATCTTATACTTCATGGAACCACTTAATTTCTTTCCCATTAGGGTATTGGGGTTATGTTATTTCAGAGCAGTACTCAGACTTAGCTAAGGATACTACTATTTTCTTAGGACAAAAGACACAAGTTTTAACATTTCTGTATAACCAAGCCCTTCCTTTAATTAAATTAAGGAAAAGGCTGGAAAACCAGTGTAAATGAGTTAAATCCACAGCTAATAGATATGAAAGCAGTTGACTGTTACAGCTATATGCTATCACACATGGCCCAAGTAACTTGCAGCCCTGAAATTTCTGGTGAACTAAGGTATGATTTTATGATGTCTGACACATTTGAACTTTATAGTCTGCAGTCCATGGAAATCCAATATCTGGATATGGATACCATACGCGTATCCATATCCATGCATGTCTAGTCCATAGAGTGGTGGCTCATCGAATGGCGATCAGTATTCTGTTTCCAGCTTCTTAGGTTGTTTTAGGGAAAACTAAACCACTTTTATTATAGCTTTTTAATGGTCCTTTCTGCTGGAAGCTATTGGCACACAGACATCTTACTGACTGACAGAAAAGTGGCTAGCAGGTTCATAATGCAGAGGGGAAGTGATTGTATAGAAAATTATGTGCTTGTTTGTCATCTCTTTCCTACATTTCAGGATCCTTATTCTGGAGAATAATTTTTTTAGCATAAAGCAGAAAGGTTGTACTGGACAATATTTTTTTTTTTGGTAATTTTTCTATAATCATAAATTTCAAGGCCAAACAGAATGATGGGGTTCATCTGCTTCTTACTTACCATAGACTGTGGAGAGTTACTCAGGAATTCTAACATCAAACTCTAAATTCTGCTGTCAAAACCTTGACAAAATAACCAGAGGCAGAGGAAAATTGCCTTCATCTTGAGCAAGGTATTCCAGTGGTTAATTACCTATACATGCTGTGGGTGAAGGCTGACCATTGTAAATAACAAAAATGCTGTTATGGGCAAATTTTTAACTGCACTTTCCCATTCATTTATTACAGTGTCTTTTGAAGAGGAATTTCATAATTCGGTCTTGTGTAAACTTAATGCTTGGGGAAAATAAGAAGTTAATAGCACTGATTTCCTCCAGGTGTATGATGAAAATGGATTTGCAACATTAACTATACAGCTAATGTGCAGTATTTTAGAAATATGCTTCATTTACTATTAAGCTGAAGTTTTAGTGGCAGATGTGAACATGAAAGTATGGCTGAGCAGGACAGCACATAGAAGAAAGTCATCTGGTGCCCATGACTGCTGTTTCACGCTATTCACCCAAGGTGAACTAGTCACAATCACCATCAGGAGAAGGGCCAAGAGCAGTTGTACAAATAGGCAAGAATACTGGGGGGGGGAACAAAGAACAGAAAGAAAACAGTAACCAAGAAAAGTATCTGAAATAACCAACAGTCCCTCTGGAAAAAGGAACGATTTGGAAATTGCTAAGGTAACATGGACTATTCTCACTGAAGTAAAATGCTCTTTATTTTTTTCTGCTATCAGGAAGAGAGTTTTATTGTGTGTAGAAATGAAAACACAGCACATCTGTGCCTATGTGACCAGCTTGGATGAGGTCTGATAGACTGATGGATACGTGAATCTGCACCTAAGAAGTGAAGGACATGGCATTCAGACATGGCCACTTCTGTTTCCCCAGTCAAAATGATCATTGCAAGGGTTGGCTAAGTAGGGAACATGTTTAGACTAAAAATTAGTTTGTAAATCAGAGCCCTTTGGAAATTCCTCATTACCCACTCTCTACTGAAATTTAATGTTGCTGGAAGAACAATATTATTGTTAGAAATGACACAGGTGCCACATTAAAAAATGCAGTTTGAGAAAAGCAGTTTACAAATCATGCGCTGTACTTGATTATTGGGTGAACTACTAATTGTCCTGCAACAGTGCCTACTAGCACATGTATAAGGAAAAAATGTAGGAAACCCCCCCCAAAAATTGGGTTTCCTAAGGTACATTTGAGCTAAACATTGAATTGATTTTGTTTGGTAGCTACCAAAGGAAAAAGAATGCATGTTTAGGATGATTTGTTTGAAGATATCTTCCTTTACACATCTATGAATTAATGTCTTTGGGCTGATGACAAATCATGAGCTATATGAAACTGATTCAACATTACAGCAAATACTATGACCAATATACATTTTTGAATATTAAGCGGGAGACACCAAATAATACTACCCAACCAACTAAGCAGGTAGGTTAAAGAAAGCATGCAAATAAGATAGATGAATAAGACCAGGGATACATATTGGAGCATGATGCATATACACCAAGTTTTTTGGAGAACACATACAACATGACTGTTCAGGAAGGATCCATGGCCAAGAGCAGAAAAGATTTCTTAAAAGACAAGGTTTTCTTATAACTCATTTAGGTAATGTGTTAAACTGTAAATGTAATGCCAGCTTTGCTGTACATTTCACTACGAGAGCAGGAAAAAGTTCCAATAAAAATAATTCAAGACATCTTTGAAACAGCCACATCAGTGAAATGAACTGAAATTTCTTACCTTTCAAAGGCAGTTTCTATTTGTGAGACCTAAAATGCGTCTACATTTAGCCTCCATGACACACTAGGATATGAGAGATGTGAGGTGAGCTTGTACCTTTGACGCTAACATGACACTTTTTAAAGGCAACTAAGGATGTAAAACAAAATTTCTCTGATGTGACTGAACTGAAAAGTTATCAGTGATTTATTGCTGATAAAGTTCTGCAGAGATATGCCCAGTAATGTAATATTTTAATTAACAACCTGAATTATAGAAGGGTAGGTATGCCTATTGAACTTGCAAATGATGTGAAGCTGAAAAGAAATGGAAGATGCAAGTCTCCCTAAAGTTTAGATAGAATTCAAGCTAAATGTAAAAGATGTAATGACCTGAAGAAGAAAGGATATGCTTTAGCCAAAAGAATAAAGAACAATTGTGTAAAAAAAGATGTTTATAAAACTTCAGGCTGGATAATGATTGGTTTAGCCTTGCAGAAAAGTTCTCTCATACCAGATGCCAAGCTGAAAAAATCAACACCATTATTGGTGATAAAAAAGACACTACCTTATTAGGATGCATAAGTAGGAGAAATAAGGATACCTAATGAGCATTGCTGGAACTTCAGCTGGAGAAATGTGTCCTGTTTTGAGCACTACAAATGAAAGAAGCTGGGAATCAACTAGATACTGGAAGAAATTCAGAAAAGGGTAACAGAAATAAATTGAATTTTAGGGATTGGAACAGCTGGAAAAATTGGAACAAGTGAAGTTATTTAATTTATAAAGAGGCCAGGAGTAGTCATCATAGCCACTTTCAAACACTTAAAAAATACTGTGTTAGGAGGAAGAAGCAAAGTAAAATCTGTTGTCCTTGTTTGCTAGGTGTGGGATGTGTAATAATGGGCTGAAATTGCAGGAGGATTTTTGAAAGTCTAATGTTATTAGGGGATTTATTATTCTATTATATTACCTAGGGATGTTTTGAAAGTCTTCAGTAAGAAGTTAGGCAAACATCTGCATGATGACATAATAGATTTTATTCCGTTTAAGGCGTGGGAATGGACCATACCGTCTTTCTGTGATGCTTTTTTTAAACTCAGCTCTATAATTATAATGGTGCAATGGGGAATCAGGCGCTCTGCAAGAAAGAAATCTTTCAGTGGAAGTTAGCAATTTCTGTGAGTCATTAGATCAAAGATGGATACCCTACTGTGTAGAATCTGAACTTGATCCAGGACTCTATGTATATATCTTGTCACCCTACTATATTTTTCCAGGACTCTATGTATATATCTTGTCACCCTACTATATTTTAAGGATGTGACAACATTATGGAAAAAAAAGTAAAGCATAAGTTAGTAGAAGAGACAAGAAAAGAGTCAGAAAATCTTATTTTGTCCTCACTAAGGGAAAGATTTCCTGTAAAAATGCATATTAAACTCTCTAGAGTTTATAAATCAGTTACAGATCTATAGCAGTGCTGTGAAACTACCCGTTGTCATGTTCTTAATTGAATCAATAGCTGAAAAAGTGGCAATAGCAACAATTAATCATAAAGATTTTTTCTTGTACATCTAGTTTTTTCAAAGGAAATGAGAGTTCCATAAGGTCAAATCTCTTACAAAACTACTTTTGTTGGGGAAACGTAGCAAGACTATTTGTCAGCATTGAGAATGCTCATTTTGGCTGAAACTAAATTACCTAAGGAGCCAAAAAAATGATGAATTTACAGATGGTTGATGTCAAGGCAAGTTGCCAGATTCTTTTCCCTGCCCCTTTGTGCAAGAACAAAATAATGTTGAATTGCACACCTTTTCTCTCATTTCCTCAATGCATCTAACAAGTAACAGGCAAAAAAAAAAAAAAAATTGTCAATATAACTGAATAATCGGAGTATGTGATTTGCAATTCAGCATACACACATTTTCTGTTACAGAGTAGGGTGTTTTTAATAGTCATTTTCAGAGATTGTATGTTTTGTTTATGTATGATTAATTAACAAATAATTATCCTCAGCTAGTAGAAAGAGGAACAATAAACAGGCCATAAAATCTAAACAAATGCAGAATCTGTTGCCATTTCTTTAAATCACAGCTAAGAATATTCACTGCAGTCATAAAAGACATAGTGAACCAACCACAGTAGATAGTCAAGGTAAGCTAACAAAATTAGTATCAAATACCACTCAGTAAGAGGTATACCAGTATCCTAAACCACCTAATTTATATTTTTCTTGGATCTTGCACTGACATGAAAAATTAAATAACTTAAATTACATAATAAAAACCTGCTTGTAAAGAAAATTATCTTTCTTTCCCCAGCCTGATTGGATGATAATTACTTCTGCCTACAAAGGAAAATCTCCAGGACTACTCTACTCTGATTGTTTACTTAAACTGTGTGTCTCTACGTACTTGCATTTCAACATAGTCTGCAAGATAACATCTTATCCTCCAAGTTGGAGAATCTTCACTTTCTGAAATCGATAGAAATTAAAAATTGAAAAAAAAACATGCCCCAAACAGAAAGCAATAGTAGTAGGCATAACCCTATCATATGAAAATGTTGTAACTTTCTCTGAAATGTTTGGACTGTCTAATACCTGCCGTGTCTTGGGTCTCAAATGTTTATTTTGCTATCTTGGTCACAAAAGCCTTTGAAATCATCCTCTACAAGAGTATATATGCATTGAAGGGATGCAATAGGTAGTAAGGACAGTCATAAATTAACAGAATGCGAATTATGATATACAGACTATCACAATGTACTGTCATGAGTCACTGCCTTCTATCCAGTGGTATTTTTTGATAAATCAGGCCTTCAAGTATGACATTTCAGTAGATTTTGGGAAACTCCATTACCTTTTTCATAGAATGTCTGTTTTCTGTCTTGTATACTGGACATATATGAGCACAAGTGAGTGTGTGTCCTTTTCACTGGAAGGAACAGTTCTTACTGCCATGGGTAAGAAGGCTTGTGTCCTTAATCCTTAAATTGGGTTTTTGCTATGAGGAAAAGCTACTTCTTCTAAGCCTGCAAACTGACAGGGGACCTCTCATGAAAACCAAGTGCGTGATTCCTATGAACTCTCATCCTACCTCCTTTCTCATATTAGCTTAAGAAAAAACAAACAAAAAAAGCCCAAATTAAAAAAAAAAAAAAAAAAAAAAAAAAAAGCCAACCACCTTCCCTGCCAAAAAAAATGCTTCACAAGGTGTGAGTGAAGAAGACTGTGTGCAGCCAGCAGCTATAATGGCAGGCAATATTCATGACCTGTGTTTATAATCTGTTTTGAATTTGGCCAAGCACAGAAAAGACCTCTTTTCTAATGAAATGTCAGATAAAGCTTCCTTGCAGAAATGCCAATTTACTGGTGCTCTGTCTTCTCAGTGTTGTGGCAGAAAAGAGCAGCTTTGCCTGGGGGTCATGTCTGTTAAGTATGCTTCAAGCATGTGATGTGTCCAGAGTCCCTTTTATAGCTCACTTTCCATCTTTGCCAGTGCAATCAGCAGGCTATTTACAGAGAGAATGTGGGTAGTGGATGTTGTAAAAGTGACTAGTGTCCCTAGAAATTAATGAATAGTTGGAACACTGGATGGCTATGTATAAATTGTAGAAGGCAGCAATGTGTCAGTGCTATTTTGGTTTGAAGAACAGCCAAGGGCTGTGAATACCCAGACTCTACATCACTGTCCTTTTGGGGTAGAGTTTGGATGAGGCTGTAGATCAGATATATATCCATTAATCAATGACAATAATAAGCAATCCATACAATTCTAAATCAGTGTCCATGGAGCTCTGAGGCCAACTTTGCTGTTTAATGGAATCATGAAATCATAGAATTGTTTGGGTTGGAAGGGACCTTAAAATTCATCAGGTTCCAACCTCCCTATCATGGGCAGGAACCCCTTCCACTAGACCAGGTTTCCCTGTCCAACCTGGTACTGGTGCCCCAGTACCTAGACTGAAGGGATCAAGATTGCTACTATTGGTACTACCACTGGTAGGGCACTTTTTTTTCCCTGTTTAAGGACTAGTGGTCTGAAATCAATTTTCTGTAGGATATTAATATCAATAATATTTTATTTAGAATATGCACTGAAAATATAGGTGCAAATATATGAGCAATGTGAAGGCTAAATTGAGCACCCAAAAATCTAAAAATTAAAGAAGTCCCATCAGTGAAAAAAGATCAAGAGAAAAGAAGAAAACAAAACTAGAGACTACATATACTGTGGCACAAGTAGGACACACAGAAGAGGAGGTATCACTACTTGCAGCAATAGGGACTGAAGTGATCTGGTTTCAATGAGAAACGTCACATTGCACAAAAATCTGTTAAACACGTGACAGCTATTACAGTTACAGACTGGTATGGGTTGAAGGGGACCTTAAAAATCATGTAGTTCCAACCACACTGCCAAGGGGGGTGACATTATTAGTGATATCATTATGACTTAGAGAATTATCCTTGTTCTTGGTTTTTCATATTTCAGCCTCATCTTCCAGCTAGTAGTCTCTTTCCAGGTTCTATTGATCTTAAAGTCACCTGAAACTTACTATAGACACAAGAAAAATAACTGGCCTTATTCTCTAGAATATCACAGTCTACTTCTGTGGGAAATACTTTGTTTACCTTTTTATGCTCCAGACATGCAATATTCTGAAAATGCCACTTCTTCCTTCTAATCCAAACTCAAATATCTTTATCCAACCCACTTTCCCAAACTTCTTTCCACCTCTGACTTTAACTAATAAGGGAGTGCCTCAGTGTTCCACATCCCTACAATGCTGTTTGTTTTTCTCTTAGGCACATAGCTGAGCATTTCTTCTATTCTGAACCAGTGAAGACCTTACAAACAGTAGAGTTCAGATGACATTCCAGCATTCTCCCCCCTCTGCTGCACACTCAGAAGACCCCCCCTGCAGTACTGATCCAGCATTGGGCAACAACACAAGAGAGATGTGGTACTGTTGGAGCAAGTCCAGAGGAGGCCAGGAAGATTCTATGAGGGCTGGAGGAGCTCTACTCAGGAGCCAGGCTGAGAGTTGGGCTTGTTCAGCCTGGAGAAGTGAAGGCTTCTTAAGGGGAGAACTTTGGGCAGCTTCTAGTGCCTAAAGGGTCTACAAGAAACCTGGAGAGGGGCTTTCGACAAGGGTTGTAGGGACAGAACAAGGGGAATGGTTTTAACCTTCCAGAGGGGAGACTGAGATGAGCTCTTAGGCAGAAGTTCTTGCTTGTGAGGGTGCTGAGGCACTGGCACAGGGTGCCCAGAGTAGCTGTGGCTGCCCCATCCCTGGCAGTGTTCAAGGCCAGGTTGGACACAGGGGCTTGGAGCAACCTGCTCTAGTGGAAGATGTCCCTGCCCATGGCAGGGGTTTGGAACTGGATGAGCTTTAAAGTCACTTTCAACCCAAACTAGTAT
Source organism: Pezoporus wallicus (assembly GCF_028554395.1). Lineage (NCBI taxonomy): Eukaryota > Metazoa > Chordata > Aves > Psittaciformes > Psittacidae > Pezoporus > Pezoporus wallicus. The sequence continues at coordinate 1,510,528 of NW_026635907.1, read as the reverse complement.
GTGATTCTATGATTCTACGAATTAATGTGTATACACTTTTGGGTGGGATGTGTGTAGCCTGGATAGGCACAGTGTAGACACAGAACTGTTCAGAAAGGGAAATACTGCTGTTTAGTTCTCCCTTCTACAATTTTAATGCCTCGCCCTCAAACCTCAGTCCTCTTATCTGCTTTTACAGCTTCTCACATTGCCCCTGTCAGTTCCACTGAATAAATGATGTCATCCTTTTCTGCTTGAATGTTTACTTCTTTCTGTACTGCCCTTGGCACAGAAAACTCTTACCAAAACTAATCCATCCTGAAAGCCATTTCTCTTTTCCTTCCAATCTACCCTCTGCCTGCAGTAAAATGGCAGCTGCAAATGGCTAAGCAGATGCTAAGAATATAAAAGCTTTATAAAGTCTCTGCCTCCTGAAGCCAGCCCTCCAATCCCAATGCAAGCGTTAAGCTCCCAGTGCAGGCAGAGGAAGACCCAGGCAACTTGAGATATGACTAACTGCAAGAAGGACAATACCGCAGTCTTTACATCTTATTTATCTCAGTCAGAGTTTCATGGACACACCGCCCACCGTTCCTGATCAAAGCCTCCAGTGGAAAGAAGCCAAGAAAATTGTTTACTTTTACAATGGAAGGAAGCAGTAACAGCAGCTGCAGCTGATGCCATGTGTTCATACACCAGCTTGCTGCCTGTGTTCTTCCACCAGGAAAGAAATGACAGACTCACACTCAAGTTTCTTGACATGCCACAGGACATCCATGCTTTGAAAGAAAGGAGTAGACAAAACTTCCTCTGACAGACATCCATTCATACAGATACATAATAGAACCATCATTCCCCACAAAAAAAGACCACTAAAACAAATCAGGGAGAAAGAGCTTACCTGTGAACGTAGATGTGCTAAAATGCAGTGTTGCAAATCGGGAGCTTCTAAAATCAATGGAAACGACAGTTAGGATGAAGTGGTGGCTTGGAAGGGGGTACCTTGACAAGGACTTAGGTGCCAGGACTACTCTAGATTTTCTCCAGGTTTATATAATTTGTCCTGTGGAAGAGTGCAGAACTGATAAAAGGGGTGAAAAGGAGAGGAAAAAATATTGAAAAGACTGGATATGTGGAGTATACATAAGCAAGAAGTAAGGAGTAAAAATAAGAGTGAGAATAATGGATCACTACAAAAGTATATTTGTATAATGGCATTCTACTTCTAGGTCCAACAGATTGCCTATGAGAGAAGATGCAGTTCTAAATGTGCTTGTGAGTCATCATGCACGTTTATTGAACAGCAAAGCTCAAAAATCTTTAAGCCAGAGTCAACCTAAATACAGATGGGTGTAGAGATACTAGTTGAGATAACAACATTAAAACCAGATTACACGACTCTGTCCCTCACATGACATAATTAAATACATAATTACACCGTTTAGGATTTCAGAGCCAGCTCTCTTGCTGCATAACCAGTGGTCATTTCACCAAGGTCTTTGCGCTGGTAACTAGATCACATTGTGCATCACATTGGAATTATTTAGAATTTACGAGTTCTACACACTGCCAGCTCACATTAAGTTTCTCATGAACCAGCAACCCCAAGTCCTTCTCCACAAGTCTGCTCTGAATCTCTTCTCTGCCCAACCTGTAGCTGTGCCTGGGATTGCTCCAACCCAGGTGTAGGACCTTGCAATTATCATGGTTAAACTTCCTAATGCTGGCATCAGCCCACCTCACGTGCACGTCAAGGTCCCTCTGGATGGCATTCCTTCCCTTCAGCGTATCAACTGAAAACACAGTTTGGTGTCATTGGCAAACTTGCTGAGGGTGCAGTCAACCCCACTGTCCATGTCACCAACAAAGATGTTGAACATATTTGTGGCAGGAGTGCCAAGGTGGTATCGTGTCAGGAATGCCAAGATACCACCTTGGATGGGTAAGGAGCTGCTGAGGAAACTTCGAGGGGAAAAAGGGGCTTATAAAAGGTGAAAGCAAGGACAGGCAGCCTGGGCAGAATACAGGGATGTTGACTGGGAAGCTAGGGACCAGGTTAGGAAAGCTAAGGCCTAGTTAGAATTAAACTTGACTAGGGATGTCAAAGATAACAGGAAGGGATTCTATAGGTACATGCAAATAGACAGACTAGAGACAATGTGGACCCTCTCTGGAAGCTCTCAGGAGAGCTGGCTACCCTGGATTTGGAGAAGGCTGAGGTTCTTAATGACTTCTTTGCCTCCGTCTTCACTGGCAAATGCTCTGACCACACCACCCAAGTCTTGGAAACCAGACGCAGGGAATGTGAGAATGAAGAGCTTGGGCCCACTGTTGGAGAGGATCTGGTTTAAGACCATCTTAAGAACCTGAAGGTACACAAGTCTAATGGACCTGATGAAATCTGTCCATGGGTCCTGAAGGAGCTGGCAAATGAAGTTGCTAAGCCACTGGCCATCATATTTGAAAAATCATGGCAGTCAGGTGAAGTTCCCGATGACTGGAAAAAGGGAAATATAACCCCCATTTTCAAGAAGGGGAAAATGGATGACCAAAGGAACTACAGACCAGTCAGTCTCACCTCTGTGCCTAGCAAAATCTTGTGGCAGATTCTCCTGCAAGGCATGCTAAGGCATGTGAAAAACAACAAGGTGGTTGATGACAGCCAGCATGGCTTCACTAAGGGGAAATCCTGCCTGACCAATTTGGTGGCCCTCTATTGTGGGGCTACAGAACTGATGGACAGGGGTAGAGCAGTTGATGTCATCTACCTGGACTTGTGCAAAGCATTTGACATTGTCAGCATGACATCTTTGTCTCTAAATTGGAAGGACATCAATTTAATGGATGGACCACTCGGTGGAGAAAGAACTGGCTGGATGGCTGCATGCAAAGAGTCGTGGTCAATGGCTCAATGTCCAGCTGGAGACCACTAACGAGTGGTGACCCTCAGGGATCAGTGTTGAGACCAGTCTTGTTTAACATCTTAGCCACTGACATGGACAGTGGGACTGAGTGCACCCTCAGCAAGTTTGCCGATGACACCAAGCTGTGTGGTTCGGTTGGTACGCTGGAGGGAAGGAATGCCATCCAGAGGGACCTTGACATGCTTGTGAGCTGGGCAGATGCCAACCTTATGAAGTTTAACCATGCCAAGTGCAAGGTCCTACACCTGGGTTGGAGCAATCCCAGGCACAGCTACAGGTTGGGCAGAGAAGAGATTCAGAGCAGCCCTGCAGAGAAGGACTTGGGGGTGCTGGTCAATGAGAAACTGAACATGAGCAGGCAGTGTGCGCTTGCAGCCCAGAAAGCCGATTGTATCCTGGTCTGCATCGAAAGGAGTGTGACCAGCAGGTCGAAGGAGGTGATCCTGCCCCTTTACTCTGCTCTTGTGAGACCTCACCTGGAGTATTGTGTGCATAAAAAGGACATGGAACTGTTGAAACAAATTCAGAGGAGGGCCATGAGGATGATCAGGGGACTAGAGCACCTCCTGTATGAAGATAAGCTGAGAATGTTGGGGCTGTTCAGGCCTGCAGAAGAGAAGGCTGCTTGAAGACCTCATAGCAGCCTTCCAATATCTGAAGGGGGCCTATAGGGATGCTGGGGAGGGACTCTTCAGTAGGGACTGTAGTGATAAGACAAGGGGTAATGGGTTAAAACTTCAACAGGGGAAGTTTAGATTGGATATAAGGAGGAAATTCTTTACTGTGAGGGTGGTGAGGCACTGGAATGGGTTGCCCAGGGAGGCTGTGAATGCTCCATCCCTGGTGGTGTTCAAGGCCAGGTTGGACGAGGCCTTGGGTGATATGGTTTATTGTGAGGTTTCTCTGCCCATGGCAGGGGGTTTGGAACTAAATGATCTTAAGGTCCTTTCCAACCCTAACTATTCTATGATTCTATGCTGGCATGCTTCATCATCTTGACTTTATTTCTTCAGCTTCCAACCTGCGGCTGCGTCTTCTCCAGTTAGAATAATATCTCCCCCAGGAACTTCACTGATGTCTCCTACCACAGCAGTACCTTAGTGTTCAGTATGATCACAGAATAATAATAAAATAAACCTTACTAATTCTGAGAACCTGATGGGTATTCACATGTTTTGGATATCTTTGTGCCTCAGGTGACTCTGAGTAAGTCTGCTTTCTTTTATCAGATATTGATCCTCAGCAGTCCCAGCTGTTTCTTTGAAGCTTGAAAGAGAGACTACTCGGACTTCCCACATGGAAACAGAAACTAGGAATAAATCATAAAGTATGATAAAGAGGACAGAAAATGTGAGGTGCAGAGATGGGAGTGCAGTGGGGAAGTCCATTTGCTTCCCAGTGCAGTTGTTTTTTATCCTTCCCTACCAAAAAATAATACATTACAGTGCATGAGAAACAACTCTATACTCCGTGCTTGATCTGGGTCCTGTTTTTGCAACAGTCCTCTAGCAAAAGATTAACACTGTGGTTAGCGGGTGGATACTGTGTGGTTGGCATCCAGCTGGGTGTCATTCCAGATTTCCTCCTCCCCTTTCTCAACCCTTCTGATGCATTAGAGTCTCAGTGCTTATTCAAAATCATAGACCGTGTCATTTAACAATGTTTGGCAAGTTTTATTTATTAAATATTTTCCAACAAAAGCCTGTAAGGCAACAGAAAAATAAAGCATAAAATACATTTGACTTAATTGGCAGCAGCAGACTGCATGCGTCAGAAGGAATTAACCTCCAATAAAGCAGGATGTGCAGGAAACTCAATGTACTAGTTTGATATGGTCTTTCAGACCTACCACTTCCTGGTACAGAGGCAGAAACATAGGTTGGCTAAGCATGGAAAAGGCCATTGGATTTATCTGCATGCAGTAACTCTCAAAAAATCCCACACACGCACATCTAGAAACCTAGAAAGAAGGAATTCAGGATTCTCTTGCAATGTCAAGGTTTTCATATTTATTTTCCCCTTTAGTGTTTGAATCCCAGGAAGATGGAGTACAATGTTTATGCCTCACTCCAGTACTCACCCATAATGTACTTGCTTGGGCATAATGTAAATACCAAAGCAGCCAAACCAGACAGGTATAGGTTTTGGGACACCCTTATCAGTAAAGATATAAATACATGACCAATCCAAAACTATGTAATTAGTATTCTCAATGTGAACAGATTTGCTTGAGAACTATTTAGAGAAAGCTGAAAAAAGAAAGGATTTCATGTTATTTTTTTGAGGTAATAAAGGGTGGACAGAAACATATGGCTGCAGTAAAGAAGGACAAAGAAACCCTCTCCCTGGTTTAAAGACTCATTTTCACTTTGCTGTGTAAATGACAAGGCCTCATTTTTCATGGTTTAAAGAAATAAAGAAGCTGACTCAGAGAGAATGTCCTGTCATGAAAGTCTCAGTAAGGATGTTCTCTTGTACATATGGCACCTTTTTTCAAGGAATTCACATCTTTTTGGTAATGCTAACAAATAGTCCTCCAATGTATGCAAGCACTACTCATGGTAAACTGAGACCTGGGACTAAGAACACGTTGTGAGATTTTTAAAACCAGGAACTGATCAATTCTTATTTGCACTCAAAAAATCATTAAAGTTCAGTTTGGGCAACTGGGACTAGGTTTTGGAATTAGAAGTCAGTTGTTCATGTAACAGTAATTAATCATCTATTTAATTTTAAAGTGCTTAAATCATATTGACATCAGTGGGATTAAACCAAATAATAAATGCAAGTTTTTATTTATGTTACATCCCAGATTTCCAGAAGTGTGTGCTAATGTGACTTTGAATTGAGGTGACAGCAATTCAGACCCCAGAGAGGCAGTGCCTCCTTGATCCCCCTTGTTTTTCAGGAAGAAAAAGCAAAGTAAGGATCCTATAATTCATGGCTGATAGGATCCGGTCTGTCAGGGTTTCCCTAGCTATTCTGGAGATAATATTGTAGTGAACCACCATTTGAAAACATAGCAAAACAAAAAAGCTTCTCATGGTACCCTGGCTTCAAGCCAGATTCTTAATTTTTTATTTTATTCACACTTCTACAAAAATCACCAAGATCCACATTCTGGAAAGTCTGCCTCTAAGAGGCCCCTCAGTTAGCCATATGGCCTCTTAAAATACGTGGAAAACACAGTATATATCGGGTGCTTCAAAATGGAAGTACCCAATAGCAATGAACAACTCGGATGGTATGAGCTTCATTTTTTCAGTGTTTCAGTTGCCTCCTCTAACAAATGGGGATGCACAATGGCTTGTTCTTGGGCATGAAGCACCAGGCATCCCCATGAGAAAGCAAGTTTCTGAGGTGCATAGCAGAAGGAAGTATGTGACCCTCAGATACTTGGGGTAGATGTTCAGTCAGCATAAATTCTTCTCATGAGAAACTACAGGATCAACAGCACCTAAACATTACTGTAATATCTTTGAAGTAGATTAAGCTAAGTCTAATTATATCAGAGAGGGCATCTCTTTGAAGTCCCATCTTTGTAAGCAGACTTCTGTACAGCTGTTGTTTTTACTATCAAGCCTTTGCTGACATTTGCTGACCCGTACCCTGGATTTTGGGAAACTGTAAATATCATTAATTCAAGCAAATAAAGTTTTACTTCTAGCAGTAGCTACCTACCCATCTTAAGTTTAAAGAGAGAGAATTGGAGACTAATGGTCGTTAGCTATGCCCTGATGGTAGCTGTTTAATGAGAATAAATGATGAGTTCTGCATCAGCTTAGAAAACAGCAATAAAGTCACAGTAAACATGCAGGCAGCCCCTTCAATCTTCTGTTGCAAGGTCCATTTTTGTACTCTATGACCTAAAACTTCATATCCAGTGTCTTCCTTTCCCTTCTCCTTACTTGAATGAATGTCCTTTTGTATTTTTGAACTCATTGCTTCCTCTTCAAGTATGCTGCTTTATTTCTTCTCCCCATGTCTTCTAGAAAACTAAGCAGTGCTTTCCTTAGTCATTGTCTTCATTAAAGCTCTACCACATCATCATTCGCTTCCTTCAGAGATCACTTTTCATCCCTTTTATAATCGTGTTCTTGATGTGCTCTGAAAATGCTCACTAACAGATGCTCTTCATGTGCTCTCTTTCTTGCAGAGCCTTGCAGAGGCTTTCACAGTTTACCCCTTTGAACTGTTCTACTTGGTATACTTGATCTCTGGTTGCATAAATAGAATATTGGTCCAGGAAAAGTAGAAGACAGTATAAGCTATTTGATTCCACAGATAGCATTGTGGCATGCTAAATCAAGGAGATGTGGTGGAGAATTTTGTTCCCTCTGAGTCAGTGACAAAACTTCTATTGATTCATTTGAAGTGTTGTTTACCAGTAACACTTGTGGGGCAGGCAGTTTAAGAACTGCCAGATAGGAGCATGTGTGGGAGTGGAATGGAGTCAGACAAGAAATTTGCATCACTGACCAGGGGAGATCCAGAAGGGTATAAATCCTATTAGGCAAACAGATGCCATAAAAGATAACATGTTTCAAGTGCTGCAAAAGAAACACTGGGCTCCCTATACGCTTGATTTATGCAAGGCTGATGAACTCCATAATACCAAGACCTGGAGAATTTCTTTGGAATTTTTTTTGAAGTGCAACAGAGTCGTGAGAAGAAGTACACACTAATACTTAAATACCTTCCTGATACATCGAAAACAATGTCTCAACATTCCCCAAAGACTCTCCACTTCTTTTACCCATTTGTTTCCACCACAGCTCTTATAAAACCATGCTGACCTGGTTACAAGTGCTGCTCAACCCATTTTCCTATCATTTGATTTTACACAAAGGTCTACATTCTCAATATGATGCTTCTTAAAAGCAGCAAACAACAGCAGTTTGTATTACATTGTATTACTAGCAGCACTCCAAAGCCACTTTGGGATGAATAGTTTCCATAAGAAAAACGAAAACAGATCTTTTGCCCCTGCAAACTGTTTTAATACATTTGAAACTGACAGTGCTTATCTGCATAAGCTGAGAACGTGAACCAGGGGGTTGCTCTGTGTTATACAGCAAGTTAATTGTCATAATGAAATGACTTATGATTGTGCTAACATTCTGTTAAGCTCCTCTTACAACTCCTGTGGTGCTTTCACACCACTTATTCCTGCAGCTCACAGTAAAACCCTCATAGATTGTTTGATATGCCACACTTCACTGTGATTTCTATACACTATATATATTTTCTATATACTTTCTTCTAGCTCCGAAACCTCTATGCAGTGCATTTGTCGTGTGGCTCATTAATTGTTCATCAAAGACCAAACATATATTTTTTAAGTTCCCATCCAATGTTTCCCATTGCTTTCTAGAACTTGCCAGATGGTAAATACTGAAGGGCTTTGAGTAGGGTCTTGTCATTGATCCCTTCAAAGTAATTGGAAAATGTTTTCTACTTACACAGTAACAGTAGAATTGTTCTAAAATTATGGCATGCTTTGTGATACAGAATAGCAAGTAATGCTGCCATGAGCTCACACAACTTGCATACAGGCTGCAGGCATCTCCATCAACTAAAATTTCCTTGACACAAAATGAATTCAACACATGCGATAACTCTGGAGTCTGGTGGGATATGGTACCTGAGGGAGAGCCAGGCTAAAGTTGAAGCTTGTCTCCACTAGCTGAGGATGAGTTAAGGTCACCGTGGTCAGCCTCCTTATCCCAGGGGACATGACCAAATTCCATAATCAAAACTGAATTAAGACCACACTTTGACCCAAGAGACTGTGCTCATCTTACCCATTCCTTGATGGTGAGCGTGAAATACTCTCCTAAGTTCAAACTCCAATAACGTGGAGGACGAGCAAACAAAGTTTGAGTGGAGCTTCAGTGTTTCTATGAGCAAAGGATGCTTAAAAAAAAAAAAAAAAAAGGATAATCAGAAAAGAACATTATTTTTGATGACAGTTGTTTCCAAACAACACACACGGTATTTTCATTATTTTTAGTGATACCCTATCCTTGGAATTGTTCAAGGCCAGGTTAAATGGGGCTTGGAACAAGCTGATCTTGCGGAAAGTGTCACCGCCTGTGGCAGCAGGTTGGAACTGGATATTTAAGGTCTTTTCCAACCCAAACCATTCTATGATTCTATGATTCTATGATTATTTCAGGGAAGGGATTAATAATGGAAGTACTCTAAGTAAATTTGGAAAACAGTGAACTCATGCAAAATGAGACAAGGGAACAACACCTCATTAAAGAGTACCTAAAAAAACTTACAACCTACCAGAGCTTGTAAAATTTCTAAACTCTGTCTAAGACTTTCAGCAGTTTTCATCATAGGAGTTTTAATCCATAGGAACTGACAGTGCTAGAGTAGTTACCAGAGATGAAACAGTTACAGGTCCATCCTAGCAAGAACCTGACTTTGGTCTGAGAAGGCAGATGGGGATGATGATCAAAAAATCCTCCAGACCCAAGAGGAGGTTGGTGAAGGACTATGGTGCTCTGGCACTGTACAGAGTGTCAGCAGTCTGGTGGAAAAAAAAGAGATCAGAGTAATGAAAACATGAAAACCTTGCAGAGAGAGTCCTTGTGCCTGCTCTCCATCAAGTGTTAGAAACCCAAAACCCCCAAAGGCAGGGTGACACCACCAAAGTACAGAGGAGCTCAGTGGCGATGCGAAGTACATCTCAGAAAAGAGCTGGTGGGAGGGGAGATCAATCCTGAGATAATGCAGCAGCAAGCCCAAAACTTGACAGTTCACAGATGCTTCAAAAGGAGACTTACCACAGGCCTTTTGCAAAATGTGGTTTATTTGGAGACCGGTAGCTTATACATCACACGCCCCGATACAAACAGTAAGTGAAGATGTCAGCGCTTTTGCAACTGTTGTGAAAAGCTGGAGTTATGCACATGTTAAAGAAAGAAAGGAGAAATTAAAAAGCCCCATCATGACTGAGATCTTTACAGCAGCTCTGCTACAGTAACATAAAGCAATAACTGTGAAAACAGTAGTCAGAAGAGCCATATTTGCAGTTGGTTGAGTTAGTCTCACCAAGCCAACCGACTCCACAGAAGTTCACAAGGGATGAACATGAGAGGACACTAAGTTATCTACCCTGCCTGAGCATCACTGTCTCCTCAAGGAAAATGATTTAATTTCCATGTGGAGGATGCTGAGCCATTGGGTAAAGTGGTGGAGGAGGAGAGGAAAGATAAAATCTGATGTTGCTGCAGAGGAACTTGTGGATGCTGAGGCTGTGTAACAGCAGCTGACCACTCTCAGCAGCAACTTGGAAAAGAAACTTAGAACCATGCTAAAACCGGCTCTCAGTCCCACAGTCACAGCATGAGATTTCACAGAATGGAAAATACCCCTTGGCCTACAGCCCTTCATCTCTGATGATGAGTGATGAGAAAGCTGGCCCCCTTGTCCATAACCCAGCCCTGGGACTCCCTTTTCTGCAGGGATCTGGAAAGGGATGCTCCATCTGCTTCATGAGCAGAAACTCCACCTGGGTGGCACTACCATAGTGGTGGCTGTGAGACACAATTTGGACCAGAGAAGTTTCGGTTCATTTGGTGAGAAGCACAGCCTCAGAGTGTGAATCCCCCTTTTGTCCATGGGGTCCATGGCACAGTCCGTTTTTAACTTTCAAGGATATTCTGGAAAAGAAAAATAAATAAAAAAATAAAAGAATAGAACCAAAGCATGTTTTTCTCCATTACCATAAAGAGGGCTTGTGAATGCATGGTATTAGTATCCCAAAAGCTATTAAACTCCTTAGTGATGGAAAACAGATGGAAAATAAGACAAAAGAATTCACAACTCATGTTAGACTGAATTGAATTCCTTTAATTTCACACAATGAATAACATATGAATAGGATTAACTTTTTTGGCTTTTTTTGTTTGTTTTTTTTGTTTTTTTTGTGTTTTTTGTTTTTTTGTTTTCTGTTAAGTGCTCTATAGTGTGCTAACCTGATTTGGTAGCGAAAAGACTGAGCTTTGTTTTAGAAAAAAATGTTTAAAAACCAACATCTAAGATCATGAAGGAGCATGACATTAAAGCATGCCAGATGTATCTAAGCCTCAAAGAACATCAAGTCCATATCCATTTTTAAATGTACAAAAATGCTTCATGAATAAAAACTGTTACAAAAAGAACATTTCAAACAATGTACAAGTTTTTTTTCTTGCCTCTATATTCAATAAAATACAAATACATTTTTTTGCTCTAAAATATGTTTACATACAATCAAAGTAGAACATGCAAATTACACTTTAAAAAAGGCTTTTAAAAACCACTTATGAATACAAACTAAAAATTAGCCAGCACGACTTATAGAACAATCTTGTGCCCCATTCGTTTGATTTTTTTAATTTTTTTGAAATACAGTATATACATATTTAACACTTCATGTGCATTTATTATTTAAGAAATAGCTTAAAAAAATAAAGAAAAAGAAAAGTAAAACAAAGCAACATGGGATTGAACTGCTTCCCCATGTTGTCCAATTGGCAGCTCTTTTCATGTTTTTACTCTTTTTTTTTTCTTTTTCTTTTTTTTTTTTTTTACTCATAGTGTTTTATACAGCCTAGGCAGGCATCTTAAGGAGATCTTGAATATGTGTTCTTTGTTGAAATGTGCTTCTAATTATCTCAGAACTGCTGCACCCCAGTTTTTGGATGATATGGAAGGAAGAGGCATTGCAAGGCATGATGTTTGTTTTCTCCATTCAGAAAACCATCTTGTTGTTGTTTTTTTTTCCTTTTTCCTGTCTTTTTTTTGTTGTTCATTTTAGTCTTCAGGATGCTACTTATATGTGCTTAAGCGCAGTCCTGAATCAGGGCCTGTGAAAATAAGAGTTGGGGAAATCCTTGTGTACAGAACAGGGACTCCTGTTTAGTCGTCGTATTGCTGTAACACTCAGAAGCCCTAGTGACAAACCAGCACCTCATTGTACCAGACGCTACCCAAAAAATGTAATAACACAAACAGAATATTCTACACAAATGGTCCAAAGCATTGCTATCAAGTGCAGTCATGGGCCATGCTGTAGGATACCCTCGTTATACCTTTTTTCTCTCTTTTTTTTCTCTTTTTTTTTGTATGATGGTTACCCAAAAACGTGTAAGGTGCTTCACAGAAAATTTGATATCAAAGGGCTCAAAAATTTGGCAGTATGAAGTTCTTGGAGACACAAGGGCTTGTGTATTTTTTCCTCTCTCTCTCTGCATGCTTATCCCCGTTCCTCATTTTATGCTGGATTGAGGAATACAACTATGCAACAAGACCCATGGAGAGGATATAAACCCATTTCATGTGGCTCACAGCCATGTGGTCTTTTTATGTTTTTCACATTTTTATTGAAGCATACTAAGATGTGTGAATCTGTGACCCAGTAGAGATGTCTGAAAGTTATTTTTGGTCTTAATAAGCAAAAGGGCTTTCACCCCAATTTTATACAGTTCTTGGAAATGTGTGGAGAGAGTTTAGAGTTCCTTGGTAAATCTTCCTAGAGGTGGCGGTGGTAGTGGTAAATCAAAAAGCTCATTACTGGAATATTGTTGGGTAATAAAATGCAGGGGTGGGATTTTAGCCTTAAGCCCTAAAACTAAATCCTTTATGATCTGCATGTAGTACATCGCCTTATAATATTATTCTGTCAGCAACTTGCTTATCATCTTTATAGACTATGCAACATGCAGAACACAAATTCTGAGTGCCATCTAACAGTATATTCAGCCTGCTTTCATACAAATTAACAAGCTAATCTTTCTGCCAGCTAGGGCTGGCTGCACTAGGCTGTTGTTTGGACAAACCTTGGGCATCTGGATAGAGTCCATCCTACACGGACAGCTGGCAGCTACCAAGTCTTGTACCCTTAGTTTCTCTAACCTCTTCTTTTTTTTTTTTTTTCCTCAGTGGTGCATATATTGGGTTGGACCCTCTGAGTGGATGCTGTTCTTAAGTGCGGTGCCTCTAACAGCATTTTGAATAGTACTTTTTTGGAAGGATAACAGCATTTTTTTCCGCAACCTCAGGAACATGAGAGGCATTAGCCTTTCCCTACCAGTGATCCTTCCCTAGGTGGGTTGTATCCCAGTGCATCTGGAATCCCAAATCCAGACCTTATTGGCACTTTGTGAGGTCTGACACATCTTGAAGCCATGACGGGTGTTCAGTGACAGAACTTGGTTTTTTTTCAGACTTTTGCTCCACTTGCTCCACATTGAAATGTCCTTCAATGTTAATAAAAGAATCACGAAAGGTAAAACTAAGGATATGTTGTTGTCTGGCTTAGTTTCAGCTTATAGGCTATGTGGAATACCAAATTTATAGTTTTTCTTGCATTTTAAGTGACACCATCACCTATTTTCAGGCCCATAGGAGAAATGGAAAAAAGGAGATTTCTGAGTCAACTAAACCCCATCCATTGTTTTTTAAGGAAGAAGGGAAGAGCTTGAAGAGGTTTAAGCATTTTTTTTTTTTTTTTTTTGCAGGCCTACAACTTCAGTCAGTAACACTGTGCTAATTCAAGACAACTGAAAAGCAAAATTGTTTGTAACAGAATGAGCGACCGGCCAGTTTATTTCTAAGCTGCATTAATTGGAAAACAAAAAGCACAAATGAGTATGATGAATGATGCAAAATAAATTCAAAACAAAATTCTGCAATCCCTCTTATCAGTTTTAAGGAAATATCGATGTTTGTTCCAGCCTTTAAAAAAACCCAAAACCCAACCTTCTCCCAGCCCCCCCAGCCCAATCCAAACACCAAATGCATTCAGTTTTAATAACCTAAGGTGCTATCACAGAAGAAAAATCAGTCTCTAAATATAATGAGCTGTATGTTTACAGTGTCCCTTTAACACCATAGTCTTGATATGATTTTTGTAAATAAATAACAGAATAGAAACACTTTTTTTTTTTTGTGGGGACTTTTTTTATTGGATTTGTCCTTGTTTTTTTGTTTGTTTGTTTGTTTATGTTTTTTTAGTATCTTGCTATTTGAAATTTTCTTGGCAATAGGCCAGTTCAAAGATTTCTCAAAAAAGGGAACAGCAGTTGGCTTGTGAATCATTAAATAATTTCTATCCCCTCTTGCTTGCTGGAGTCTTCCCTCCCCCCTCTCATTTTAATATCCATCTTGCCATGACAGGTGTTGAGTATACTGAAGGGTTTAAAAAGAAATGAAATAAAATCAAAAGTACCTATTTCAAATTTCAATAACCGGCTTCTTTTCTAAAGCATTGTTACTGCAGTGGAACAGTTTCACATTCAGTCTTTGTTTTAGTTAAACTTTTTTAATTGGGCTGTGGAAATGGAGCTTGGATGTTTTGCTCAAGTTAACTTGATGGCTAACGTACAACTCGAATGAGAAATGTACAGTTTGAACTGACCATTTAAAGAGACGATTTGTCACACACAGTTTGCATCCATGCAGACTGAGAGCTTTATAATTACAGTATGTACAAAAAAAATTATTTTTTTGTTTTCAGTTTATTAAGGCAACCACAACTTGGAAAACATATCCAAAGTGGCATTAATACAATTGCAGTGGTGATACCCTTTGAACATTTTATTTTTATTTTCAGATAAGAACACTTATTCTTTTTCTTTTTTAAGAAATAATTGCCAAGAAAGAACCTATTTTCCATAAGGTGTTGTTTTCTTTTTTCTTTTTTAAACAATCTACTTTATCTATTTTCTTCAAAAGAACATATCAAGGCATTGCTACCTAATGCAAATTATTTGGATCCTGGGATTCCCGTCAGTTTAACTGGGAATTGCAGGTGGCAAGAACTGGTAGGTTTGGGCCCTGTCTTTTTACTCTATTTTTTCTGTTCCATTTTTTTGGGTTTTTTTTTTTTTTTAGATCTTTTATCTTTTTTATATTCTTTTTTTTTGGTGATTTTGTTAACGTTTACTATAGCTATATTCCCCAGAAATGTCTTGCTGTTCTCTAGTCATACGTTCTGAGCATGAAAACAACTTGGTTGATTCACGACCTCTTTTTCACATGCCATTGAAAATGCCAAGTTGCTTCATAGAAACGTGCTATCCATGTACACCTTATTTTAAATGCTGTGATATTCTGTTGTTCCTTGGAATAGCACTCGGAATGAGTGTGCACACGTGTAAGGCTCTACTTTTCTATTGCCTATATTGCAGCTAGTTGTAACTAGGCAAGTAAATGAGAAAGAAATATATTTCTAGCAGGAGTCAGGCATTCTGGGTTATGCTCACCCAAAGCCTGGTAGGTATATAAAACTGGAAAAAAAAAAAATTAAATCAAACAGATTATAACCAAGATCACAGTTGAGAAAATTACACTTTTTTTTTTTTTTTGTGGTTTTCTTTTTTTTTTTTTTTTGTTTCTTTTTTTTCCTTTTTACAGTGATTTCTACTATGGTATGGTTACTCTTAGTTTCACCTGGCCCGCCAAACAGAATCAAAGTCGAGCACGCAGCTCTAGTGACAACGTTCAGCTCTCTGCGAGGATGACCTCCCACCTCCAGGTATGATATGAGAACAGCAATGCTGAGATGCTGATTAGTTTTGGAAACTGTGTAAAGTAGATGCTATCCCCAACTTTGAAACACACCCCCCTCCCCCCTTATCCCCAACCTTTCCCACAGCCTTTCCCCCACTTTTTGGGGGGGGGCTGAGGCAAAAGCGATGAAGAGGAAGATGTGAATCCCGGCTGGCACAGATATCCACAATGGGTTCTGGCTGCCGAAGAAATGAAAAAGTCTGTTGTTGCCGCAGGGGCAAAGTGGACTGTGCTCCTCCAGTCCTTCAGTCTGGTGTGCCCCGCTACTAGCACCCCACTATCCTATGAGGTGTTCTGGCCTTATGGAAGGCCCTCATTTTCGCTCCCCTTGCCTTTCCGGTGCCGCTTCACTTTCATGTCTTCCTCTTCCTCCTGCAAGGTCTTGCTTTTTCGTTTCCCAACCCGGGGTGTGCGGGGCAGAGGGAGAGGTGGAGAAGGAGGAGGAGGAGGAGGAAGAGGAGGCGGCAGGGGTGGCGTCTCTCGAGCCATGTGTATGACAGCCTCAATGGTGGCCATGATTGTGTCTTGAGTGGCTGCTTGCTCCAGTATCAAAGGGTTGAGTGTCGGTCTCTGACCTCTTTTGCTGGGAAGGTCAATGCATTTTTCCAGAACTGGCATTTGGTCTCTGGAGTCTTCATCAAAGGAAAGGGGTTGCTTCCGAGGACGCCCTCTCCGCTTCTTGACGAAGTTATTGCCTGTCTTTGATTGTCTCTGCAGCCGCTTGGCTTTCAGGATCTTGTTGACATGATCCAGATTCTTCTTCGTGGACAGGATCTTGGTGTAGTTGCACATCTTGCGCACTTCGCACTGGATAGCCTCAATTTCACGGCGCTTGAACCTTTTCTTCAGTGGTGAGCTGGCTGTTGGGAGACAAGGAGAGAAACAGGGGTAGGTCAAACAACAGTGAATGGAAACTCTCCTTTGCATGCTTTTAGCACCAGGAAGACTGAATACTTTCAAGCCTAGCAGGCTGAATATTACTACTGAAGAAGTGATGGCTGTAAGACAGGATTCTGAATAGAAAAATGATTAAAAAGAAGTAAAAAGAATATTTATTAGAGTCCCAGAAAAATTGCTGTTACCTTTTTTTTTACTGTCCTACTTGAAAACAATACTTTGACTATTAAGCAGTCTTCAGAGATTTCTCTTCATCTCTCTCCACTTCTAGAGCAACAAAGCTTTTCTACAGAAATGTTTCACCATGGGTTTGCTTCTCATTTCTAAACCTCTAGTGGGAGGGAAGGAAAGACTGCTTAGCACAGCTGTCATACTGGCCCACTGTGATTATTAAACTTTCTATAGCCCAAGAATATACTCCTGATGTTTTCACCTCAGCCTTTAATACTTATCATGGATGACAGTTAGTATGGAAGAGTTTGCTATTGAAACTGGTGGGCACAGACTAGCTGTGTGGGTCACTTCACCTGGGCCAAATTCATTAACCCCTACCTGGGCTTCTTTACTATCATCACTGCAGATACTAACTTAAACTACTCAGTCATATAATTGACTTTAATGGCCCCTAAAGTAAGCTTACTCTTGGTTCAGATCACTTACTTTAGACCTGAGCGGAATCCAAAGTAGTTAAATCTCTTGCCAAGGTCATGTTGTGAGTCACTGTCAGAGCTGGAAAGAGTACCCAACATTTCTTGGCTCCTGGTCACTTGCTTAGGACATGAGACTTTGCTCATTTTTCTTAAATTGTCTCATTGTCCTCTACTGAATGTGTCATCTGTCTAGAGTTGAGGATTTGCTCACAGATTAAAAGTAACTTTGTGAGAGAAACAGAATGTATTAATTCTGCTGTTGCAATAGCTAGTGCTCCCTTCCACTCCTAACATATCTATTTTGCACTGTTGGAAGAGAAATTATGGAGTTCAGTATTTCTTTTCCTTAAAGAATAAAACATCCTACTGAATTAACCTCAGCCCACCTCTACTTGCAAACTTAATTTACACCTGACCATCAAGCAGTCATTTGGGTTTGAAATCCTTGAAATTTCCAGAGCAGCCAAGATTTCTAGAAAGGTTCATTTGGAGGTTATCACTCCCTTCATGGCTAAGGCTAACCTGGTAGTGGTAGTTTAATCAAGTTGCTATTGTAGCATTTTCTGCAGATAACCAGGAGCTGTCAAGTGGTAGAATCTCCTGTTTTCACTATGTGCTATGACAGATTCAGCATACAAACCTCACTCACTGGCCTCCCCTCTTGGAGAACGTAAATTATTGGCTCTCATACCGCCATTGCTTGGATTCAGCAAAGAGCTTGCATAAACAAACCCAAGTTACAATGCAAGAATTAAGAATGAGTCATAAACAAAACACAGGCATATGCTCTCTTATAAATAAAAGACCTGGATGGCCAACTTCCCAAAGTCTGGTTTTCATTAATTACAAAACAAAGTACATTTCCCATATGTAACCCACTCCCCACACCAAAAAGAAAAATAAAACCCATTTGCAGTTTGTGATTCACAGAGAACAAAAGAAAAGGGGAATGCAGTCATTTTGGTACCAAATTAAAAGAGAAAGGAAATGAAATATTGAAGTTGCTCAGAAGCTAATCAGTTGCACGGGATTCCTCTCAAGTAGGTCACCCCTAAAAAGTATGGATGCAAGAACCCTTAGGGCAAGTGGCAGTGAGCTATTTCTCAGTCACCTGATCAAAAAACGCTTAAGCTGCAGTCACACTAAAGGATTATTTTCATCTGGCCCCAGTGGTGGTTGACATATACAGTCCCAGTATTTCCAGCTCTAAATATTTGACTTCTTTGAGTCCCCCTCAGATCTTGAGAGTAGCTTCAGGTCAGAAGATTTAAGAAATCAAATATTTGGCACACTCTTCATATTCACTCTCCACCTTTTGCCTCTTACTGCTATTGTCAGGGTACCTTTTCAAGACTTTTTTGAAAATTCCCATATTCAAGATGCAATTTTTTTCCGAGGAAGTAAAACTGAAATTTTTCAGCTGATGATGGAAATCTTGAAGATGAGAAATCTAGCAGAAATATGGGAAAAATTGCAAGGTTCATGGTGAAATCATAAGATTTGGCATTACTCTCAACTTTCATTGGAAAGAAAGCAAGCCAAAGGACAGGAAATGAATATGAAAAACAGCATTAACCAAGTATCTGCAAAGATTTTATGGATTTACTGAATTTAGCTATAGTTGGCTGTCTCTGCAGTTATTACCAGCCCATTGCAGTCAGTGGAGATCTGCTGTGTATAGTTGTTAGAGCATGATCTTCATTTCTTAAATGGGAACTCAATGCAACTTAAGGTGACCATGCACATCCTCCTGACACCCTGATGTTAGATAAGAAAGATGCAGGTTTACTGCCTATCCTGCCAAATCCAACAGGTGTCTGAGGCACACAAGAGGTCCAGTTCACGCAGGGTGAGTGTCCAGTGGAGCCTGATGGTGAGTAGGCAGTGCCTGAGTAGAACAAAGACAGGCATCTATTTTCTTCCAAACTGCCTAGTTCTCCAAAATTAACTGATATGCACACAATTATGAGTGGGAATTTACACTTACATTTAGATCTATAAGCTGACCACTCTAAGTGTCTTACTTCACACTGGATGCTTTTTTGCCTCATAAAACTTTTCAAGACAATAGTCCCTTTCCTTTCAGAATGAAATACTTATTTTCATTTAGAAAAAAAAAAACAAACAAAAACCTGTACTGTTGTTCTGTGTTGGCTAACTGCATTAATTTTTCTTTCATAAATGCTTTGGGGTGTTTATGACTTTCTCCAGAAGCTTTTTAGAAGCTACTACTAATACTTTCGCATTTCTTCCTAGCAAGCCTCTGGACTTTCAAGCTCTAGAAAGTGTTTGAGTTGTTTTACATAGTCTGTCAATAGTCAGAATGCATGGATCAAATAAATAATATGCTTTCAAGTCAGGCTTTTTAAAGGAGATATTAAAAAACCTAATATTATTTTAACTTTTAAGAATCAGGGACATCTGATTCTACATTTGGTGTAGGGAGACTATGTGGAAAAGAGTTTGATGGGTCTGCAGGGGGAGATTTGATGAGGTGTGCATATGACAAAATATCAGGGAGATCTGCCAAAATAAACCCCTATTGAAGTGAGAGCCATTAGGTGTTACTAACTCATCTGGAAGCTCTTGGTAAGCAATCTTTGATATATTTTCCAATATTGCCATGTGATATACTGCTCTGCTGAAAACCAAAGCTAAGTACTAATCTTTTCCATTTTATGCAGACAGATCCTGCCCAACCCTGTACCCAAATTGTTCTGCATTTTTTTTAGGCTCCGTGTTCTCTTCCTGCAGATATTATGCTGCTTGCACATGGAAATATTGCCTTGGGAGGAAGACTTTTGTCTTGCTCTATCTAGTGGAATTCATATAGAAGGGTCTGAAGAGGAAGTGGGGAGTAGTAACACTATACATGCAGGCATACGAAAGAGGGAATGTGCTCCTACGGGTATGATACAGCATGGTGCATGATAAAAAGGACATGGAACTGTTGGAACAAGTCCAGAGGAGGGCCAAGAGGATGATCAGGGGACTGGTGCACCTCCTGTATGAAGACAAAGTCGGGGCTGTTCAGCCTGCAGAAGAGAAGGCTGTGTGGAGAACTCATAGCAGCCTTCCAGTATCTGAAGGGGGTTTATAAGGGTGCTGGGGAGGGACTCTTCATTAGGGACTGTAGTGATAGGACAAGGGGTAGTGGTTTCAAACTTAACCAGGGGAAGTTTAGTTTGGATATAAGGAGGAAGTTCTTTACTGTGCGGGTGGTGAGGCACTGGAATGAGCTGCCCAGAGAAGCTGTGAATGCTCCGTCCCTGGCGGTGTTGAAGTCCAGGCTGGACAGAGCCTTGGGTGGCATGGTTTAGTGTGAGGTGTCCCTGCCCATGGCAGGGGGTTTGGAACTAGATGATCTTAAGGTCCTTTCCAACCCTAACTATTCTATGATTCAACGATTCTATGATACAAGATCCAGGTACTGGGGATACATGGAGGTAGGCAGATTTTGCACGGGAACAGTCATCTCCCCAGCCTGTTATCTCCCAGGCTGCATGGCCATGCAATGCCTTTGTGAAGGCCTGAAGCTACTTAGCAAAATACAGGCCAAAGTGAAGAGAAACTAGAAATGCTTGACACGGCACAGGTGCTTCTACTTTTCCTTTATTTTCCCACCCTCCAAACAACCTCACCTAGCTGTCCCAAACAAACAAGAACTAACATTAGTCTTAAAACACAGCTTTACACAGTTAAAATAAGGCACGGAGGCCCAGTGTTTCTCCTGTCCCTGGGTTACACAGATGCAGTGAGGCTCCATCTCACAAAGACAAATTGAAACAGCCACAGACCATGCCAGGAAGTCACTCAGGATTGATACAACCTGGAAATAGCTTCTGAGGCAAAGAGAGAAATCTCTACCAAAAATACACATTTCCAAGAATAGCTTAGAGCAGGCTGGAGGACCCACTCCAGCACAGCAGTGTTGAACAACCCCTTAGAAGTTCTCCATCAGTCCCCTAACTTTATTCTGGATAGCTTTGTTATGTCTGTAGTACTTAAATCCTTCTTACTGCCTGTCATTTTCCATCCTTTCAGAATTGCCTGAGGCCACTTGCCAGAACATGGCACAGAGAAGACTGTTTGTTCAACAGCTGGGCTCAGTTTGTCGACTTGGTTTGAAAGAAGGACTTTTCAAAGAGCTCCCTATTAATTACAGGAAACCCATAGAACTGTCCTGTTTTCCCATTAACACAGTTTCTTTCAGTTTTCAACTAAATTATTTCAACATCTGGGATACAGATAAACCAACAATTTAATTAGACTTCTGAAAATGGAAAGAATGAACTATACAGTCAAGCATACACTTTCATCTTGAAACTGATCATAAAATATTTGTGTACTTTCATTCTCTGCTGCACTGAAAATCTATCCTGAGTTTAAATATTAGGAAAGTATGAAAGATGAAACAGAGAATCCTGATTTTTTAATATAAAAATTTATCTTTATAGATGCTACTTGTTTCCAATATTCATTCAGGAAATGAGAGGAAAATCAAAAGGAGTGCACTGAAACAACACTTTTTGTGTTTAAATTGAATAATTAAATATGTGATAATTCCATGACTCAGTGAAACACATGTATTTTGTGAATTCGGTATCAAAGGTTTGACAAAACTTTGAGACTCCTAATACTTGCACATAAGGTAAAGTACTGTGGGTTCTTCATTCACTGGAAATTAAGACACAATGCAAAATTAACCTCTCTAACCATACCCAAGAAAAGGCATGATGATACTTGAATGACTTGGCTCAATTTCTGACTGTATAGAGCTATCATCCTTCTGATCTGATTCAAAATAGAAGCACAAAATATAATTCGATTGAAAAACATGCTATTCTGACTTATTTATTCTGATATATTTTAAATCACTGTTCATTGCCCCAGACAATTTCCCATTTGCAAGACAGAATATTATGCTAAAATCACTGAAGTATGCAGAAAGAAATCTCAGCTTCTCCTTAGCTATTCATTATGTATTCTTTGTGTTCATGTTATAGGGACGGGAATTTTCAAATAAATGAACAACAGGGCTGAGAAAGGAACCCAGGAGTCTTGCTTCAGTGTCCCTTGCTAGGCCGTACGGGTTGGTGCTACTTGTGTTCTCATTTCACAAATGGTGGTATGTGGATAAAATAGATCTGATATGCCGAGACAGGACCATAATAAGAAAGTATAAGAAAAACTGCAGCCAGATTATCACATTAGATATGCACATTTGCAGTTACCTCTCCAATTAGGAAGAACAGTCAAGCATATGTTGTTCATTGCAGTGCCGGAAGGAAGGAGATGGGGGAGAAATAGAGGGGATGGAGGAAAAAAAATTACCTGCTTCAGATGTTGCTGATGATGAAGGTAGAAGAGATAACACTGGAGTTGTCATTGCAACACTGTCAACAGCTGCTGGTTTCCTTCTGGTCATCGTGTTACAGGCAGAACTTTCCATTTTACCATGAAGTGAAGTCTGGTCTGCTTTTAAGTGGGGACCTGCAATTCCTTGGGGAAGAAACAAAATATGGATGAATACTGATGAAGTTACATGTCTGGGGAATATCTGGAAAGGAGTAGTCAGCTGCTGTTCTCGCTATGCCGATGAATTTATTTCTATATTTCCGCATGTAGGTGTCTATAGTATGGTCATGATACCAGCAGGGATCATAATTGTTATTTGGCTTTGATAATTTTGCTTAAGAACACACAGTCATGGATCTTTATAAACAATGTAGCCAACATAATAATTCCACATTACTACTTTTTCTTCTCCAAGCAAACACACCCCCTGATACATATATAGAGATCTGTTTCATATCTCTATTTAGTGGGGCTGTCATTCCCTGGGTAGTTTATTCTCCAACACAGACATACATCTCTAATGACCTGACCCAGTGGATGTTTCATCTGAGTAAAGAGCACGCACAAGGAACAGCCTCAATATGTAGTTACCTGTCTAAAGTACATTATTTTTACGAGTTCCCTCCCTAATGAAAATTTACTTAACAACTCACCAAAAAGAAGGAGTTTTTTAAAAAAGAGCAATTTATCACACATTTTTCCTACCTAGGGATTGTAATGCAGAATATGTAAGTAGTAGAAACACACCAAAGAGGTCAAATATATCAGAAAAATAAAAGTTATGCACTCAGGGATGGGAGCTTCCTCCCTTAACAATGTTTCTCAAACTCTCTTATGGTTTGAACACATGTTGTTTACTTATAAACACATCAAATTTTAACTGTTGGATTAAAATTTTACATAATACATCTCTAACACTCCTGAATGTGTATGCACCTATTTATATGTAATATTTGTGTGAGTTCATGTGTGTGTATACATATTGCATGCGTACCTATATGAATTTACCAGATGGAAAAGCAGCTAAAATGCCCCAGTCACTTTTTTACAATAAGACTGCAGGAATTTTTGCCCATTTTACAAAACTCCTAGCAGGTGCTGCTTTGGAAAAATCCAGTATCCCTACTCTCATGAGACCATAGAAGTCTGCTAGGGTGCAGAATTGCTATTGAATCTTTGACAACTTATGAAAACCTCTTCCAGTCTCTCTGATGCTGGGCTTCAACATACCCAGGACAGCCATTCATTTTCCAAAGATAATCTTCCATAAATTCCTTCTCTTTTCAAATCTCAATCTGCACCTGGGCCTCAGATAAAACACATCAGAGTCTGGCAATTACATTACATGAAGATTCAAAAAAACACAGAGCAATTGAGGTTGAAAGGCTCCTCTTGAGACACCTAACCCTTCCTACCCTGCTTAAGCAGGGTCAGCTAGGGCAGGTTTCTCTAGACTGGCCATTTTCGAGTATCTGCAGGGAGGGAGAACCCACAACCTGTCTGTGCAACCTGGTCATCCTCACAGTAAAATATGGTTCAGAAATAACCTCCTGTGTTTGAGTGCCCACTGCCTCTTTCCCTGTCACTGGGCATCACTGAGAAGAGCCTTGCTCCATCTTCTTTGTTCTCCCCCATCGGATATTTGTGCAGATCGAAAAGATCCCCCTGAGCTTTCTCTTCTCCAGGCTGATCAGTACCAGGTTCAGTCCCAAGGCTGAACAGTCCAAAGTTCTCAATCTTTTCTCATAGGAGAGGTGATCCAGACCCTTAACCATGTTTAAGGAGATGTTGGGCTCAAGTGAAAGTTGGACTCTCTCATATATGTGCATGCCTCTATTTTACTGAGGAGCCCAGAGCTGAACACAGTGTTCCAGTGTGGCCTCACCAGTGCTGAATAAAGGGTAAAGATTGCCTCTCTTGATATGCTGGTAATGATTCTAATGCAGCCCAGGAAGCTGTTGGCCTCCCTTGCTGTAAGGGCACATTGCTGAATCATGATCACCTTGATGTCCACCAGGACTCCCAGAGCCTTTTTGACAAGCTGCTTTCCAGATGGCCAGCCCCCAACAGGTGCTGGTGCAAGGCATTAGTCCTCCCCAGGTGCAGGACTTTGCATTAGCCCTCATTGAACTTTGTGTGGCTCCTGTCAGCCCATTGCTCCAGCCTTTTCAGGTCCCTCTAGAGGACAGCATGACCCTCCGGAATATCAACCACCCCTCAGTTTTGTATCTTCTCCAGATTTGTTGAGTGCGTTCTACCCCATCACCCTGGTAATTAATGAACATTTTAGGTAATTTTGGCCACCTTAGCAAACCCTGGGGTGCATCAATAATGACTGGCCTCTATCTGGACTCTGTGACACTGATTGTAATCTTTTGCTCCCAGCAGTTCAGACAGTTTTCAGCTGTACATTTATCTTGCCTGTATTTTATCAATTTGTATATGAGAGATTTATAGAAGACAGTGCCAGAAGTGTTGCTAAAGTCAAAATAAACAACATCAGATTGGTCAGGCATGATTTATCTTCATAGATTTAGGCTAACTACTCCCAATCACTTTCTTCTCCTTCGTATGTTTGGAAATGCTCTGCAGGATTATTTGCTCCATCAACTTCTCAGGGGTTGAGATGAGGCTGACCAGCCTATTGTTCCCAGAGTCTTTCTTCTTGCCCTTATTGGACTGACGTTTGCTTTCTTGTAGTCCTCAGGATCCTCTCCCAGTCAGCACAACCGCTCAAAAATAACTGAGAGTGGCCTCACAACGATGCCAACTAGTTCCCTCAACACTTTAGGGTCCACCCTGTCAAGTTCCATATACTTGTGTATGTCCTGTTTGTTCACCTGTTCCCTAACCAGAAGAGACTGACCCCCACCTCACTACAACCTCCTGTCATGTAGTTTTAGAGAGTGATAAGGTCTCCCCTGAGCCTTCTCTTCTCCAGACTAAACCGCCCAGTTCCCTCAGCCGTTCCCTATCACACTTATGCTCCACACCCTTCACCAGCTTCGCTGCCCTTCTCTGGACCCACTCCAGCCCCTCAATGTCTCTCTTGTAGTGAGGGGCCCAGCACTGAGCACAGGATTCGAAGTGTGGCCTCATCAGTGCCCAGTACAGGGGCATGATCACTGCTGTGGCCCTGCTGCCACACTATTGCTGATACAGGCCAGGATGCTGTTGCCCTTGGCTATCTGGGCACAAGCTGGCTCATGTTCATCTGACTGTCAACCAACAACCTGTCTGAGTACAGAAATAGGAGTGAGTCAGTATTACAGGTCATGGATTGGTGGACATGTGCAGAGGAATCTCTCCCTCTTACACCACATCCTTCCAGAGCTTAAAATCCAGTATTAAGCACCTGAAATGGTATCTATTCAACTTCAATGTCTTTCTGCTCAGCTTCTCTATTGCAAATGAGAACAATAATATATCCTTCATCTCAAGAGCAATGCTGCAAAAATAAAATTATCAGCATTCATGAAACATTTTTCTATTCATATGAAGGATTAGAAATGTGAAATAAATGAGATATGATGTCACACACTGAATAGCAACAGGAAAATTCAACTGCCAAATAGCTGTTCATTAGGTGAGTGCTATACACTGAATAAAGCAGTGTCCCATAGAATAACTGGGATATCTGACTAGGTAATTATGCTTATGGGATCACACCACTATGGAGTTTGAGCCTCAGCATTATTTATTCATGAATATAGTTTTTGCAGAAGAAATGTACGTATGTGGGTACATGTATCAATACACATAAACATACATGCATGTGTACAGGGTACATAATGATGCTAACAACCTCATGAATTCCACATCTGGTTCTAATTAAACTGAAGGGCCTATATAAAGAACCCTATGAAAACATGCAGCTGTAACCTGTCGACCTTTATTGATAAAAAAAAAAGCCTCTGTGAAGCTGTGCTTCAACATACCAAGGGACAGTCATTCATTTTTTCAAAGGTAATCCCTCACAAACCACTTATCCTCTCAAATCTCTACCTGCACACAGTGTTTGCATTAGGGACCTTGATTTATGGATTCCCAGTCCTTGGATGGAGAGGCTGACTTCCTGTTGCCTTGGTTACTTGGATCTTGGTTCAAGGTTAAACTACTCCCAGATCAAAATCAGTGTCAGGCACAGCATCTAACAGCCAGGTTATTGACTACCCTAGGATGCTTAAAGGTCAGAGACCAAAGTGCTGCTTACTGCCTTAGGGGTGAGTCAATATTTTCAATATTTTTATTCTGTTTCTTCTGAAGAAGTAGTTGCTGCTCAATTACCACCTATCTGGGTTTAGCAAGGTCATACAAATCACTGAGGAAAATCCTCCCCCTACAGAAGAGATACAAATGTAATGAATTACTTCAAAGTCTACATGGCCCAACTGCAGCTCATTGCTGGTGAATCATGGGTTCAGCCATCTGTCTTTTGTTTAAGGCACTTGGTTTCTTCAGCCTGTATCACTCACCCCACTGAAATGCTCATCTAAATTGAGGAACAGGAGTAATTTATAGATCTGGAGTGGACAATAAGGAAGAGCCATCAGATTTCTTTCACAGATACCAAAATGCAAACAGAGCCTCAGAGGCACCATAGGAAACCAGCAGAGGTGCAGCTCACAAGGCTGTGATTCACGCTGCAGTAGTGGAAGGTCTGCCCCTTGAGTGATGGACTGCTGACATGGTATCATCACCTTTATAGGACTTGTTCTTTTCATTTGGGGTTCTCTGTTCAGAAGGCCTTACAGAAGAGAACTCCCCAGTTCAGTCTTTGAATCAGGTAAAAATAAATCATCTGCAACACTAACATGGGACAGGAGGGCAGAGTTTAAAATTCAGACAGATACATATGTGATTCCAGTGTATTTTATCATTGGTTCCTGCTCCAGAGAGAGAACAAGATGGTATATACAGGTGGCCTGATTCAGATCTTACTTATTGTCTGTCTGTTTTTGTATTGCCTTTGTGGATTTCCTCCAAATTAAAGCTTGCTTCATCCCATGAAAGACCTATACCTTAACTTTCCAGAGCCCTACTAATAGCACAGACAACACTGCATACACATGCAAGTGAGCAGTGGACAGTAAAGGAGGAAATCAGTCATTATTTGCTTAATGAGAAAGGGCAAAGGGAAAGGACAGCTTTAAAAAAACAAAGGCAGACATGAAGGAGATTATCAAGAACCTAAACCAATAATGGCATGATTCTAAATGAATAATCCTAATGATCATAGAGTAAATAGTAAATCAAATAAACAAATTAAAAGGGTGAATCAGGAGAAGCACTCTTCTAGTTCAGGGCAGACTGGCAGAAAACCTGCGTATAAGGTAACACAGTATTGATATGAAACAAGTCTTTTTCTTTAAGATGTATGGAATTCTTCATTCACTGGCTAAGCAACTTATGAGCCCTGACTGATAATTAATATACTAGCTTTAAAGGCCTAGTCATTATTGTTGTTGTTATTAAGAACTTAGGTTGCAAGATAACGTGGTCTAGCTCCATTGTGCTAGGTTCTGTACAAATGGGTTAGATATTCTTGCTTTACTGTTAAATCATCCTTACTCTGATTATCAAATTAATCTATTTTGTCTCATTTTGTACTCAATATGGAAAAATATCCAGCTTTTCTTGTTTAATTTGTATACAGAATCTAGAACAATGTACACTCAGGCTGGAACTCTTGCCAGTTCAAAAGAGGTAATAAATGTTGATTTGCCATTGGAAAACAGAGAAAACCAGCTGATAAAAAATTGACCTCAGCAAAGCTTCTGCTAGCTGAAGATTTTCTTTAGAGAATTCATTGCACTGGGTTTCATACTCCCCACATATTTCTGGAGATCCACAGCTATACTTAAATTGTTTATGCATCTGACCATTGTTATCAGAAAACTCTTAGAGTCAGTTTTTCTCCCAGGGTCTCTGCACGATGTAGCTACACAATGCAGCTGTACAGAGATGCGCATCTGGACATAAAGTTACTCGTGCTATTTGCATTTTGATAGCTCCTCCATTTTGAATGAAGAACCAGAAGAAACCTTGTATCTGAGTGAATCTTCTCTTAAGGCTGATTTTAAATAAATAAGTCAAAAATTTGGCATTGCATCATATTCCAGAAGGGAGAACTGAATTACTATGTGATAAATGTAGTTAGGGAAAGTAATTATTCTTCTTAAGGTAATATTATTACCCTTCTAACTTATGGAATTCATTTTCCTGGCTTCTATTTGACATGTATTATCATTTAAAAATAACGGTACTTTCAATGTACAGCACTGCTTTATGATTTTAGGTCCTTTTACTGTATACCTTTTCCCACCACCACATTAGAAACTTCAAATTACACCTCTTCTGTGAGGGATTTTCTATTCTGCAGGATGTGTCTCCCTGAATAAAACCAAGATCCTGTATAATAATTTTAAAGTATTCTTATTGCCAACACACAAAAAGTTAAGACACAGAGTCTGCTTTATTTCATTCCAGCTATTTTCCTGTTTTTTTTTTTTAATCAGTATATCTTTAGAGAAAGAAGAGGAAGACTGAGAAAGCTATCATTAGATAGATCTTCTGATCTTTATCTGCAGTAGCACAGTCAGAAGAGCTAATGCTATGATGATAGCTTTGAAATCTCTTAGGAACTGGATAAAGAGAAGCGATAGTGATGAACTCCCAGCTAATAAACACAGAGTGCTTATTTCTGCAGAACGATCAATTTCCAGATGTCCTGAGGCTTGTCTGATACAGTTGATTTACTCATTCTCCCTCACTTCACTAATAAAGCTCAAGTCCTACATCAGATTAGAGAAGAACCAGATTTCTTAAAGGGGCAGAAGAGGACTGGCATCATGGCATGCAAATGCTGGGAGACATACTAATCTCTTCTGCCTCCTCCTTTAACCACCAAGCTGTCTTAAACAGCTGCCTTCCTCTGCTGAAATCATACACTTTATCTGCTTTGGGTTAGTACAGTAATACAGACAATTAATTTGTTATCTTGTTAGTGGAAATTTAATGCAATGATCTAAAAGAACTCTTACATATTGTGATAAACTTTAGTGCCTCCAGGGTGCTTCTCTTCCATAGGACTCATTTCACATCCCATCCATTATGTAAATGAGATGTGGAAATAGTTTAGTTCCCCTAATGTATCTGTACACTGATGGATTGCACAAAGTCATCCCTACTGAAACTAATGAGGTTAAATGCATCTTGCCATTCGTTTCTACTTGAGTGAATCTCTGCGCCCAAGTTCAAGAAATGCAAGTATTACTCTTCACTTCTTTGTGAAGATAATTGTGTTTCCTGATGGGGAGCACAGTGGCAACTGCTGCATACCTGAAGCCTCACAGGGCATTACTTCAACAAGCAGAGCAGCTGCTGTTGCTATATACAGCGTTGGGGCTGTCTATTGAGGCTTCAGATCATCTTCCACTTGTGGGAGGTGGGTCCCAGGGCTCCGTGGAGCTGTAGGATTCAGGAATCTGCAGCCTACAAAGCTATCCAATGTTTGAAAACAACGTAGCTACCTGATGAAAGAACTAAAGATCTAAACCCAAGGAGGAAAGGGCAAGGAAGTGCTATTTTGCTCATCATCAAGATAAGCCACAGATCACCATTGCCCCTCTGGCTAAGAGGATGATCAGCTGTAATTTGAAATTTCAAAAGGCCAGTCTCTTGCCTGTTTGAAGCCCATATTTGCAATGAATTAGACTACCTGGGAGATGGAGTCTTGAGCTTTGTCTTTCGGGTCTGCTTTGGGATTGCTTTTTCCTGCAGTGGTACAGGAAGAATCATGGATCTTCTATCTCATTCCTTTCCCTCATTCTCCAGAGGGTGTCTGATTCAGGGGACTGAGGAATAGCTCAGGTGCAGCCTCAGTCATGGCAGATGAAGTCAGGTGTGTCTGGAAGCTCAGTCCCTCATGTACTCAAAGACGATAATTTAACGGACCTGGTGGAAACAATTCATATTCCAGGGCAGTACAAGGCAGTAACCCAAGGGGGCTGTAAGTTTGCTCCTGCCCAATCTCCTCCAGCCCCTCTGCATGCCCTTTCCAAGCCCCAGACCTTCAAACAGAGTGTGACTGGGATTTGAAAATGTCATGGAAGAAACCACCAAATTTTGTCACGGCAGGAAGTGGGTGAGGATTCCAGAAGAAGTTGGATCAAAGTAGAAGAACATGTTAGTTATATACTGGTGACAGCAATCAATAAATTTAATGAGAGAAAAACTCCAAAGTTCAAAAGACTAATTCAGAGTCAAAGGGTCCAGGATCCCAAGCCTTGTGAACACAGATTTAAGATAAAGAGGATTGCTGATGGGTTCAGAGTCAAAGGCTTTTCCTGCCCAGAGCCTGAAACTTCCAGCTGAGCAGAAAGTTACCATTTACAGTTGCTGGAGACTGACAGAATCAAGAGAGAGAGAAACCTATGGTGCTGGAGAAATGAAATTTGCCATTAAATATCTCAGTGAATGAATCATTTAATGCACAGTGATGAAGAACTGAATTCTCTCAGAGATGGGTAAGAAGAAAAATTAAAATCTTTTAAAGCAGTTAAATGAAAAATAAGTGTTTGATGGAGGATAGTTAGCTAGAAGAGTGAGCTAAAAGGCCCTTTTTAAAGGCACAAAAACACATTAGCTATGCTGAGGGGCAGAAGCAGAAAGACCTGCAGCTAGGAGCGAGGAACTACCTAGAGATGAGTAGTCACACTAAGATGAGCTGTCATAGTGGATGAGGCTATGTTCACTGGGGAGGAAGTAAAGGGAAGATAGGATTTCTTTCTCAAGAGCACAGCTGAGAAAAGACAGATGGGGAAATTTCAGTCTGTAAGTAATGAGAAAAGTCAAGGGTGGTGTTTTGAGTTGTTGTTTTTCTTAACAACAGGGATAATAATTTTCAAGCGTGGCAGATAGAGCTGATATCCCCTAGGCAAATGGAGTTGGGAGCAGTTCATATTTATCACAGATTAAATGGGACACTGACAGCTTTGGTAGGAGATTGCTGGCATGAAGCACAGGCAGAACAGTCATGTTGCTAGTGGGGGTAGGACAATAAGACACAAGGGTTGGGCTGGTGTCATGATGGAGTCATTTTTCAGGCACATCCAGTGTACAAAAAGTGATGAAATTTAAGAGAAGTTAGCAACATAATTAGCAAAAATCTTGCTGAGCAAGTTTGAGTAAGAGACCTCTGCTGAGAGAAAACAGTACAGTATTGCTTCAGAAATGGTAAGGCTTTGTTTTTCCTGTGTATGCATTTAGCAAAATACAGTACCTGTAAGATGCAAATTCAGCTGATATTTTCTGTTTCTAACAAAAATGTTATATTTGCATTACACCAGTTTAAGTAGTCCTGCGGTGATGTCTGCGTTAGAAAAGTAAACCATACCAGGGATGTTGCTCAAACCCAGCTGCCCATCCTGTTACATAGAGGGAAAAGAGTATCAGTTAGGCCCCTTCACCATCGAATTTAGTCCAGTAATACCTGAATTTTCCCACACCTTTCTACCCACTGCAGCTGCAACTGAAGGCAGTTAATCCATGGTAGTAGGCACCTGGGGGCACGTGGGATGAGGATGGGCTGAGAGACATGTTGCTGATAAGAGCATCCAGGACTGCTGTCTTCTAAGTTAGCATTCTGTCTCCTGGGCAGCCTAGTCCTTTCATTTTTCTTTTTTATTGATAATAAGTTATGCCCCAGTTCATACAATGAGAAATACTCTGAGTATAACATGCATTTGAAGTAAATTCTCAGCACTTAATAGAAGTCCCTGCATACTCTGCAATCTAGTAGACTGTAATGGAGGAGGTTTTATTTTTAGAAGGTCTTGTGCTGGCTTTGTTTTAATATCTGAGTCCATCCCACTTTAATGCTGATTTATCACTAAAATGAGTGCTTGCTTAATCAGCACTAGAGATGAAAAATAATGCACACTGGGGGTGCATATATTGTTCTTCTCTCTCCCTTTCTGTGTTTCAGATCAATAGATTTTGGGGTATTTTTTACTTTTCATTTTGAAAACCACAGCAATCGACTGCAATATGAAAACTGAAATCTATTTGAACAGATACATAGGTAAGATTGTGTTATGGCCAATTAACTTCAGCAACACAAAATTTAACAGTTAACGAGTATTATGGTATACAGGACTGTAATTGTTGCCCTATTCTAATGGCATTCTGGAAACAAGTCAAATATCTGAAAATGATCACAGTATTTTAACAGCTCAGTGTTACTCTGGAGAAAAACAGATAGGTCTGGATACCAGAT
Organism: Pezoporus wallicus; assembly: GCF_028554395.1. Classification (NCBI taxonomy): domain Eukaryota; kingdom Metazoa; phylum Chordata; class Aves; order Psittaciformes; family Psittacidae; genus Pezoporus; species Pezoporus wallicus. The sequence continues at coordinate 1,477,871 of NW_026635907.1, read as the reverse complement.
TTTTTCCTGAAACTCATCCTTTTCTTTGGATCTTGTTAAAAACCTCAGTGATATGCCATTGTTCTGATATGAACTTTAGTGAAAAATCTTCAGGTTTACTATTTTTTTTTTCAAAGAAAAATTCTGAAGGAAGTACTTTATAGAGAGTGGTTTTCATTAACATTCTTGCTGGAGACTGCTTCCTATAACAGCATAAGAAGGATGGCAGAGGGACCACATGTAATAAGGTCAGAGAATGCCTCCATGGACTATAGACACAAGAAGGGAACTGACTGATGAAGAAGAGGTTAAAGAGGTGAAGAGTGCAAAGTGGTATGAAATAGGGAAATGGAAATACGAGACAAAGAAAAGATTGGAAGGAAGCTGGAGGAGGGAAATCGCTTATTACAGACATGTGTGAAAAAGCAGATTGACAAGAACCAGAATAAAGAGCATACTGGGAAAACCCTAAATGCTCTTAACCACTGACATTTGGAGTTATGCTATCAAGTTGAATGCTGCATGTCTACGCTTGAGCCGCTCTAAATTTCCAGAGTGTTTTTCTGCACAGCTTTGGTGCAAACTTGTCTTCAGTTTTCACATTTATTGGAGCCAAAACAGGATATTTCAGGTTCTTCAACCAATGAACCGCTATCCCCATATTTTATAACACCAGGCAGACAAAATACAGAAAGATATATCAGGGTGGGTATATGTTCCCTTTAAACATCCACTCTGAGATATTGTCATGGAGGAGTAAAGATGATACAAGCAAAGATTTTCTTTAATTATGGTTGCTTTCCTGGGGTGGCAGAATTTTATTATCCAAAATTAAAGATTTAACAGTGGTACAATTTGATGAAATTATGACCCTGACTGAGATTTTAGTCAGGCCATAAAACTTTAGGAAAAACAGTAAACTTCAATAAACCGTCAAGTACAGGCCTTCCAACCTTTATGCTTGAAATTAAGTTGATAATGTAGATTATTTGCTCAGCGCTCCATATTTCAGAACAGATTTACTCAAGGATAAGTCCCAATTTCTGAAAATTGTTTGCAAAAGCTGCCTTTGGAATTTTTGCAGAAAAACTAGTATTCTGGGAGGAAGAAGTCTAAAGGGATTTCATTTAGCAGTTTGGCATGAAAAGGCATTCGGGCCTTGTTTTCTCTTAGTGGGACAACTGCCCAGGAAAACAGCTCAATCAAATTCAGTAGTTTAAATTTGTTTGTGAAAATAAATCTATGGATTTGTACTTACACGTTCCTGATGGTGTTTTCTTTCAATAACTGAAGGAACGTGGGGTTCATCTCATCTAACTTTATATGGATGTAACATGAGCGTCTACATAAGAACTATGTGTTTGAGCTGCCATGACAAGCAGAAGAGATCAAATTGATAGCGTCGTGAGTGGAGTGAGTGTTTCATCTGAAAAAGCGAGGTTTACTTTAGTCCAAAATTAATTACTTTCCAGGCAGTGTTGGCTAAACTTTCACTGACTACAGTGAAAGTTAAGAAACCTAACTCACATAGCAATCTTATGTTGTAGACACCCAGATTCAGGTGGAGGATCCATCCACCCTTGAAGCTCTGTGGCCAAACCATCTCTCAAGTTTAAATTCTTCCCACTTAAATGGAGAGGCTCAAGTGTGGGTGGTACATCCCTGGGCCAGGAGTCTAAGCTTTATACAGGCACCTGGTCGTATTTGAGATGCCCCGAGCTATTTCAAACATCTGAGGGAGGCTGGCAGATATGATAAAAGGCTTCAGGCAAGACCTCTGCCCTTCTGCAAGAGCAGCTGGAGGCCAGGCAGGATATCCTAGGCATCTCAAATGACAATTGACAACTATGTGTGGGCAAATGAATTGAGCCCTGAGCCTTCATTTTCGCTTGTCCCAAAGTCTCTTGTGGGTGGGGAAATATCACTGTAAATATCCCCTTGTCACCCATGAAGGAGCAGCACAAACATGTCCTGTCAGCTCTTCCCTGAATGGGAAGCAAAATGGCTGCAATGCAAGACATCAAAGTATACGTGCAGTAAATTTAAAATGCTGGAAATTACCCTTGATCCTTTAGGGTAGATTTGTTACCTAAGAAGAAAGATTATTTTTTTTTCTGTCCCATGACAACAGTCTTTTGGTTGGCATTATAAAGAAGTGAATACATTTTCTTTTCTTCTAGAAAACAGAGCATTAAGAACCCCAGAATTTAAAAAAAAAAAATCAACAACCTAGCAATTCAAAATTGCAGGTAAGAAAAATACACAAGAAATAAGGGACACAGCTCTGTAAATGCTATTATATACAAAAGAAACAACCAAATATATGTAACCTATCCAGTAGATACAAGAACAAGCCACCCAAAGTGCATAATTTGCTTCATCTGTGTTTGAAGCAAACTAAAAGCAAAGAGGGCAAAATGTCTCAGAATGATTAGACAGCTAACTAAACTTAACATTTCCTCTCCCCTCTTGTTTATCCATTCTTCACTGTTCATTTAGTGTTAGGAAAAGGATCGGGAAGCAAAACCATCATGATAGCTTACATACGTGTATCACTTAAATCCAGCATAACCTCTCAATAAATCTTCTAAAGGCAGCCTAAGTTATGATTAGGTCTTAAGCTTTGTTTCTCCACAGGATTTTCTCTCCTCCCCACAAGCATAAGAGTAATTTCATCTACAGAGATGAATCCTCAGAGATGGGACATTCCCCCCCGCCCCAGTGTCAAAGACAAATCAGTAAAACATCTTCACTGGTGAAGGTTAACTGTTTCAATGAAGAAAAAGAATGTTTAGCAACTGCTGTACATTTCCAGGACTTGCTGTGCTATTTCTGCATAACCATGCGACTGTTTCTCATTCCAGGAGTTAAAGGGGAAAAATAAAAAGGTATTCTGTTTTTTTAAATTATCTGGAACCACTTGGCATGTGTTTAGTGCAGACTTACAAAAACGTCATGAAAATCTATCAGCCTAGTCCCCAAATCTACTTGCCTGCCTTGTATCATCAGTCATCATGCTAATGAAAATACTAATGACATTTCAATTGCGTTTCAAGAAAAATGAGCTATTTCAACTGAACGTGAATTGGGGAAAAAAAAACCCTAACTTTTGCACAAAGAGTATATTACTCTCTGGTGGTTTTTTTTTGTTTGTTTTTTTTTTTCAGTTAGATGAAACATTGGCTTCAATGAAGGCTGAGGTCTCACTGTAAAAGTCACAGTAGACATAAAAAGTGAGAAACAGAGCAGATCACTAAACAGCGAAAGTAAATAAAAGAGGAAGAACAAGAAGCAGAATGGGAAATGGAAGCACTCAGAATGTTTTCAAGTTGCTCAGTGAAGTCCAAGCTATTTTAGGATTTTAGCTGACCAACAGACAGAAGACATCTCCAGAGGTCATCTCACTCCACCTGGGGTAGATGCCTGTGTCTGAGTACGATTAACTGCCTCTGGAGTTACCCACATTGACTAACTCAGAACCAGATATCCAACTTTCAGAAGTATGGCCACATGAATCACAGGCAAAGCATCTCCCCACCACCTCATAGCAGGTCAGTGGGAGATGCAGATTCACCCTCCCATTCCCCCACCCAATTCCCTATTACAGCCACCATGTCAGGGTTATTGGCAGGATGTGTGCAAGCAGTGCATATCCTCAGGAGCACAGGGGCTGGACAAGCTGATGGTTCCACTCCCCAGGTGGCACCACATAGCCTGGCCTTGCATTGTCAGGAAGGAGCTGGACAGAGGCCCCCACCAGATGAAGGTGCCAGTAGGTGGTGCTGATGACCAAGGGGTATAAGCCATGGTTTCATTGCACCAGTGCACCTTGATCATGGGCAGTACCTGTTCCTTCCCACAGCTCACATTTTCCCTGGAAATGATACACATTAATCACAACATCTTCAGAGACTCGCAATGTCTATTGCAAGTTTTGCCTGTTATGTTTCCCAGTTGCTGTCTTTACCTTAACTCACATGTTTTTTCACCTTATCTTCTCCTCCTGTGGAAGAATAGGAGTGAGAGAGTAGCTGGGTGGGTGTCCGGCAGCTGGTGAAGATCCACCCACTACAGTAGGGGACATGGATAGGGTGCCTGTAGAAGGTTTTGTGATGGATGCGCGTGTCATGGTCTTACATATCAGAAGCTGTGGCAAGAAGCTGGGACTGGTGGACAGCAAGGGGGGGCACTTGCTCCTGGGCAGTCCCTGCTATGTGGCTTCGGAAAGCACCAGCACTAAAGGAGCTGCCTGCACCAGTGGGTGAGCAGGCCTGACAACCCAGAGGACGCTTGCCAGGTCTGATCCTAAACCAAACACTTTAGATTTGGAAATCTTGAAAGATTTTTAGCAAAAAGCTTAAGAGGGGGGGTGGAATGTCTTGCCTAAAATAAGTAAAACAAAAAAACCCTGTCTCTGAAAAGCCACAACTGTTACCTGTTCCAATATGCTCTGCCATGAAACCAGAACAAATAGGCTGCGGCACAGTTTTAAGAGTCGATTATAAAACACCCCATCAGAACATAAACATCCCACATCGACAAAGTAATCTCTGTGGATCTCAGTGGGCCTGACCTGCTGCTGCCCTCTTCCTTGTATAGTCATGAATACAAATGCAAGGTGAATGCTGGCTGCCTTCTGATCTAGTGACATTTTACACCCATGTTACTGATGTCAACAACTGCATGAGGGAGCAGAGAATCAAACTCAGGATAACCACTTGCAAAAAATAGAAGAGCAAGCTGAAGGCATGTTTCCAAGGGTTTAGGTATTTCAGATCTGAAACTTACATGGCTAAGTCAATCCCTTCTGCCCTCCCACATTTACTTAGATAAAAGTCTTGCACTTTGCATTGTGCTGTAACTCATCACTTGAACAGACGCTGCCCTGTCTCAACAGGAGAGCTGTTCTTCATTTTTGCCATCTCACCTTGTGAGTACTAAATCAGTGTAGAGAAATACGTCCCCAGCAAAACTCTTCAGAAATTTTTAGGCTGAAAGCTGCAACTTTTGTCTCTGATACGCGATGGGAGAAGAATTATGACTTGTGTCTCATTCTGTTCAAATGGTCTTTTCCCTTTTTAGGCAAACAAACAAATAAACAGCAAATGCCCTATTCCCACCTGGCATTAGGGCAATGTTATGTTTGAGGCTTTAAAAGCATAAAAGTCAAACCATTCAAAATGATGGGTCCCGAAGCAAATGTAACATGGTCCCAAGAGTACCTACGTGGTGTATGGTATTGCTGCACATGATATTAACTTTTATGTCTTCATCTATATATGCAATGTGGCTCATTTATAGTTGCTCTGGGAACCCCTATGTTTACATAAATTTTAATTTCCTGTCTTTTGTTTGTTCTCTTTATCATCTTTCTAAAACAAAATTTTCCTTGTGAATTTTAGTGCTCAACAAATTATCCGCAGATGGAGGCACTGGAGAATTGACATCCTCTGATTTTTCCATGTGGCCCTGGCAATAAACCTCCACTTTGGTTTGGACCCATTAGGAACTGTGGAGCTCCAGCAGTGGCACAGTGTTTCTACTAGAGCAGGCCTGTTCCCACGGGTCATGGCAATTTTGGTCTGCTGTCTCCTGGGATCTGGCCAAAGCCTTCCTGCTGAGTTGACATGGGCCATATCATAACTCATTTTCCTGTTTTTGTTTTCCTTTCAAATGCACCCAGCTTGTTAATTGAATGAATCTGGCTTTTGACTTCATATAACCACACTTGAGGTATTTGACTTCAGATTTTGGTGCAAAAGCCCTTTTCCACCTGCTCTGCTAACTAAATCAAGGTGTTTACAGCTGCTTGAAACTCATCTTTCAGTCCAGCTTGCAAAACTAATGCCTTGCTCAGCAGACATCTGATGGCACCTTGTTACAAAAAACATTATTATAAAAGATTGAAACCTTAGAGATGCCAGTTATACAGAAAAACAGTTCATGATGGTCCAACTACAGATTAATGCAGTGATCTTCATGAGCTGTTAATTAAAATTCAGTGTTGACAGGACCAAGCCTTGCTACTATTTTTTAGGGAAACAAAGAATAACAGATAAAGCCAAATTATAATAGGTCGGTGCAGCAAATCCAAGAAAAATATGGCAGTTCTCGGCAGCTGTGATAGGAAACCTTCCTCCTTTTGAATAATAAAGGCTTTTGCTAATTTTAACCAGAGCTGAATCTAAAAAACCTGCAGTCGCATGTGACTCAGAGAGCCCCAGGGGAATGGGAGGTGGGGGGAGATATGTGTGTGTATGTCTGTGTGTATAATCTAGCAGTGCCCAGAGCTTTTGAGATCCTGGACCACTTCAATAGCACAGGCCAGATTCATTAAAAACCCTGGCTACATTCCAGCAGTCAAAATTGAAGCAGCATATTTATTGCATTTTGCTCAAATAAATCTGAAAATGTGTGAATCATATCCCTTGGAGAGATGGGGAGAAGAAGTAAACAGTCTCGGGCTCTCACTCAGAAGCAGGGTATGATGAACAAAGATGCAGGAGGGTCATCTTCACAAGGTGCTGAAGGATGCTTGTTGAGCCAGAGGGTTTGGGAGGCTGAGGGTTCAGCTGCCATTTTCTCTGTTGCTGCTATTCCAGCCTTGGATCATCTGTTTAGCGTTCTCTATTTTATTTATAACCCTTACACACAAACACACACACACACACACACACATACACACATGCACATGCTTATATTTTAGAGAGCTTCTTAGCTTATGCAACTCCACTTCGCGGTTCTCTGTGGTTTTCCAGATGCTGTTCATGACGCTGGCATCTCACCCCAATTGCAGCTGCATTCAGCTGGGATTCAATTACAGCCTGTCTTGCAAAGGAAGATTGTTTTTTCAAAGATAACATACTTTGGGGATGGAGTTGTTCTTTTTATTTTTTTTTTCTCTGAAAATAAGCAATCTTTATTAAGGAAGGAGATGCATGACTTGTAGCTTAATCTTGCCAGGTGCTGAATGCCTCCAGACAGGTCCTTAGCACCATCGATATTGTTTTTCTTCAGCACTTTTGAAGAAAACACAGCACCCCACAGGGTTCAATTCTGTGAGAATAAAGTGCTGGCAGAGCAGTATCCATGCCTGCTTCTCCCATGGGGAAGCTATCAGAAATGGTATGTTGATAACCAGTTTTCCCACGACTGACTTTGCAAACAGTAACCAGCTTAAAACCAGGAAGCATAATCACTGATTTTTATTTTTTTTTGGACAGATTTTTGGGGAAAAGGAGGGTAGATAGGTGTTGCAAAACCAGGAGGTGATTGAATAGTCTTCCACGGCTTTCTCTGCACCTTGGATTTCCTTTTTCTTCAGTAATGTGTAGCTCTCCTTGAGGTGATGGAGAATTACGTGCAGAGAAGAATCCCATGTCTTGGCTGTGTGTAAAACAGGCAGTGTGGGAGATGAAGGGCACCAGTGCCAATGCCCAACAGCTCAGTAAGGCTGCCTTATGAGAAGGGTGGGAGAGAAAGGACAAGTTTCCAAGACTGTGGTGGATTTGGAGACTGGTGTTGGGATTAAGAGCACACCCTGGGAGCACAACGGCTGGAAGGGTGGATGGATGACAGGTTTTAAGCTTCCAGTCCTTGTTTTCACTTTAACACATATTCCTATTCAAATATTGGTTACAGTAATGAAAGCAAATTATTAATGTTACTGCTTCCTTCCAGCTTTGAATGGTTCTCAAAGAGGCTGAACACAGACAGTACTAGGACTTAGGGTACAGGCATCATTGCTCCTAAAGCATCTTGAGAAATCAAAGAAAGCGAAGTCGTAGATCACCTATTCCTGATATTAGGCAACAAAATAAGCAGCCTGATTTTGGGAGATGTCAGTTGTGGTGTCTGGTGAAATCCTGAGAAGCAGATGATAGCAGGGATCTTTGCAATCCAGATAATAAAATGTGTTTTGGTGACTGATGTTGTTTTGGCAAATGCTGATCTGCACTCTCCTGACTTAGTTTCCCCTGTATGTAATAGGAGCTGTGGGGATGGCAAAAATAACAAGTAATATGAAGATGAATAAAAAAATCCTTGTTTTAAAGAAGAAATGATGTTTATCAAATGAAAGTATGCTGAGGCTGTTTGCACTTCTTTGGGTCAGAAAATGAGACAATAAAAGCCTTATTTGTTGCTTATAATAGCCTTATTTATTACTTCTGTACAGCTCTAGCTTTCCTCAGTCCTTCTATATGTGTTTTATTTGCATGCCATTAAATCCAACTGCCCTTTTCAAAGACTTACTAAAGTCCATTAGTTGAAGGGGAAGGAGCTTTGGCACAAAGGAGGAACAGACCTGGTAAGTACAACTGCAAGGTTGTTGGAGGAATTTCTTCAATTTAATAAAGTCCAGAGAGGCAATGCTGGCAGAGCAGCAAGGAGGGCAGTACAGTCATGGTGCAGCAGCAGAGACCCTCTAGATCTGTCTTAGTGCCATCGAAGGATTGATGGAGCACTGAGCTTTAACAGGTCTCTCCCTGTCTGTTTGACTTATTTATCTTCAGTGGGAAAGCTTGCAGGGGCTATGAAGTAACCACACTGCATTAAAGAGACACAAGAGTGGCACTGAGCTGAGAGCAGCTCAGAACATCTTCTCCAAGCCCACCTTGGGAGTTCTTTCTGCTGTTGGGCCCTACGTCCCCAGGGAACAGTCAGCAAGGTAAGAGATGGAGCTTTTGCTTGGCAAAATGCAGTTACTCAAGGTTTGGCTCTGGGAAACAGCATCCAGTGGCAGTTCAGATCTAGTTCCTGTTTAATCTAAATCCTGGAGTTTAACAATAGCTTTACATGTGTTTTACGGTGCCATTTGCTTGAGCAGTGCAAAACATTTTACATATATTAACAGATGTGGTTACCCAAAACCCCTGGAGCTGAGAAACATGATTTTTCTTTCTAGTGAGTGAACTAAGCTATCCTATTGATTTCATATTATTTCTCTCAAGTTTTAGAGGCAACTCATACACTATATCTAAAGGCAGACTTTCTGAATTACACCAGTACTATCATTGAGATAAAGACAGAATATTTAGTTCACCAAACAATCTTTCTAATTAGTGAATTTGAAGACATAAAGAGTAATTGCAGGTCCATTCGATTGGTCCTAGGGGATCATCGTCCTCATAGCAGGGTACATTGACATGAGATGTTAGCACAGGCACTGAGGAATAAAAAACTGATTTGAACCACAGAGAAAGACAACACTGCAGACCTTCAGCATTCCTGATGTTCCTTCTACATAGTGCAAGGAACAGTCATGAATAATTATTTTAATCACCTTACCCTCAAGTAGACTACATAAAGATCCTCAAGTAGACTACAGAAAATATAGCACAAATGAGGAAAGGGGAAGATATTTACCTGCCCTGTATCAGCCATCTAGAGCCTGCACCTCTCCATTGCCTGCATCTGCATATCTTTACCAGCATATTGTGATTATCTAGCACACAGCAGTCTTCGTTACTGCATGGTTTTCAGCATCAGAACATCTGCTTCTTCAGTTTTGATTTGTAAACCAAAAAAAAACCACCAACACACCCAACCCAAAACATGAGGCGTAAGTCCATACTTGTGTTGACAGGGAGGAATTTAGGGTAAGTAAGGAAACTTGTCTAAATATTCCCCCGACTTCTGGAATGTGTTTAATAAAGACATTTTTCTCGATGGCATGGTCCAGTGTCCACTAAACTCTTGACTGCATTTCTGTTGACTACAGTGTGCTTTGGATTGGGCCTTAAATGAATAAACTAAAGTAAACTAAACATTTGCTTCATCAGCTTGATGCACGTCTATTTAGTTGAAAGGTTTCCACTAAATGGAGGGAGAGTTGTGAAGCTAAATCTTCAGGCATGACATCAAAGATTTGGCTGGAGAAACTTATTTATTAAGGCTAAGCAGGACTTCAGTGAGTGCGGTTTAAAAATAAAAGCATGGGTCTTGAAATGCAGTGCCAGGTTTTTGCTAATTCCTTCCTCCCTCATCACATACATTTTCCTTTAAGGAAAAACAAAAGCTCACAGACCACTTGTGTGGCACATTATTTGCTGTCTGCAAATAGAAACAGGCATGTTACAGGCCTCCGAAAAATGCACTTTTTAACTGTAAGACAAATTGACCCTCGAATGCAGTAGCACTTTGTGGCCCCACATGCAAACAATCCTCTATTGATTCCCAAGGCCTCCAGCTTCAAACCCACTCTTGTTTTCATGAGGCTTCCCACTGCAGGCAAGACACTGTCCTTGCTAATTCTCCCTGCCTGGAAGCTGCTCGGCATTTCTGCTCCTTGCTTGAAGCGTTATCAAAATAACGACAGATTGCAAAAGTGAATTATTGAACGTTAGTTTTTCACTGTTTTGGAGTACAGGCAATGAACTCATAATCGTACAAACGAGCTTTTTTTACCGCCCTCTTTGCACATCTGCCAGAAATAATATTGAGGAATATGATATGGGAAATATACAGCACCAGAAGGAGGGATGGAGTAGATCAGCCGCTACTGTAATGTGTCCCAGGGCAAGCTTCGGTGAATCAAAGGCCATCGAGGAAAGCTGCTTAAGCCTCAGTGCTCTCTGTAAGCACAGTATATATGCCACAAACAAATCTGCTTTATGGACTATAGGGGAAGATACAGAGGGATCTGAAACAACAAGACTTGAAAACGAAATGCCATATAATATATCTTAGATTTTCATTACAACAAGAAGAATTTGCACTTCAACTGCCTCCATTTCAAAGTTTAAAATGCTCAAATCACTTTGGTATACCAGCAAAGTGCGGGTGTGAGGTATACAACAATTGTGCAGCACACACAACACAGCTACACAGGCAGTTTGGGATGGGCTGCGATCCTAATGTATTGGCTTGGAGAAGGTAGCTTAGGCTGTGATGGGCAGGGATAAAGCTGGTGACTACACTCCCTTGTGCCCAATGACGAACTTATCTAGTCCAAGCAGAAAGGATTTGTGCTTTTGCTCCTACATTTAGGTAGGTTAGTATCAACTAACTGAAAGTATTTAAACATTAGATGGGTATGAACAGAGCTTGAGACTTCAAGTTTGGAGATGTGTACCTCACCATGGAGACTCCACTGACTCCTCTCCATGGACTGTAATTACTGACCTATCCAGTTGTCATGAGCCTCCATCATCTCAAAGAAAGCAGTCCTTAATCTCTACTGCTGAATGAGACCTCAAAAGGAAATGGTGCACTAGTCTTAGTGCAAGTCATAGCAGGAACCTAGAGCATGGACTCTGGGGAATACACAGGATCTACTGAATTTCTAATAATTCAAGTTGCAACACTTACTCCTCTGTGACACTTTTGCTGGTAATTGTGGATCTTCACTTTACTAAGTGTGTAATAAATTAAACATGAAGAAAAAAAAAACCTGGGTTTGAGTGGAAGAGTTAATAGATGAGCACTGAAGGAGAGCACCTCATGGGCTGTGAAATAATAATTACTCCTTAGGGACCTGAACTTCCTAACTCTTAAATATCTCCCAGTAGATCCACTGAATGTTTTTGGTAGAAACATGGCAAACCCCTACTTTTCCCTGGAAGAGGGACCCAACAAACTCACAAGAATGACAACAGTCTAAAACAAAGGAGCTGTGTCCAGATACAAAGGAAGAGCCACAAGATAATTTACTTGTTTGACTGAAGGCTATTGTGTTAGAAAAAAAAAGGAAAAGTTTCACGAGAAGTCTGGGCGCTAACCTGAGCATCCTATTCTGCCCAGCATGCAGCCAGACCATGCAAAGAGAGAAGCCACACAAGAGAATGCTGTCAGCTACTGCAGCCTTCACATGCTGTAATTTCATTCCACTACAATTTTCTTTAAAGTACAAACTTCTCAAAATAAGTGATGATGTCTTTAGCATGTAAGATGATTTTAAGAAAACAGAGATGGGGTGAGAAGAAACATTACACCCTGGAAATGCATGAAAGAACAAGTTGAGCACAATGAAAACTGTCTTTTAAATGTCTGTAAATATATAAAAAAATAAATTACTAATTCTCCAAATTGCTGATGCCTGAGAGTGTTGGAACAGTTGGGGTGTTATGGCATTGCTAGGACATTAGGATCAATGTCTTTAGGTGATATTTCAAGAGAAGAAGGAGGCCTCAGTGAAGGGCTTATCTGGGGGGCTGTGGAAGAAATCAGCTCTCCATTCAGTAACCCTAAAGATTTATGTTCATAGGGTCCTACACCCCCTATAGCCTCCAATAAGAGCAGCATGACTTTCTCTACATGCCTGGTGTGTTCTATGTATCATCAAGTTGGAAGAGCCACACCAAGTCTTGCACTTCTGCGCTCAGGAAGAAACAAAGATATTAATGTAAATGGTGGTGGTATAAGGAAGTATTATTGATTGCACTCATAAATAAGCACAAGAAAAGTCGCTCACAAAATCATGGTGGAGTCAAGAAGTTGGAGAAACTGTCCATGAGGGACCAGGTCCTGTTAGACAAAATGGATATTTTCCTGTTTAAGCTACATGGACATATAGAGACGATGCAGGCTGACTTTTGAGCTCAGCAGCTCAACTGGACTTTCATGGATTTTGAGTGACGCATAGAATAGTCTTTACCAGTGTGACATATACCACCCCCTTAATCTAAAATGTAATTAAAAAACTTTTAGAGTAACACCTTATTACTTTCCCCCAGAGACTTCCCAGGGACAATCCTTATACTTCAGCTTGGAGTTCGTTCCTTTTAGTAAAAACACTCCACTGCTGACCTGGTTTGTGGTCATCTCCAAGGGGAGTAAATGTTATAGTATCATAGAATCACATCGACTTGCTCTTTTGCAATATATAAAATGCGGTAGAGAAGGAAGGCTGTGACCAGAGTTAGACGTTGCAAAGGATAAACCAGCTACCAGTCTACAGAAAAGTTGCTTACCCCTAAGAACAGCTTTCTCACTCTCTATTATTCCTGAAATCGTCGGCTGACTTGTGTTGAAAGGATATTATGCCAAATCTCTGACACTGGATCTCTGCACAAGATGCAGAATTGGGGAATGTCAGTGTGATTGGTTGATGTGGTCACCCTATGGACATTTTTTTTTTTCCTGGAAGGATCCCATCTCATCCCTGAAGCTAACCTGACACAATTTGTATCATTTGTTTATTCTCAAAGCCCTTTCAGAAGGGAAAAATGATGAAACTATTGTAACAGAGATTCCCCAAAGAGTCTGGGTTACAGAAACTGAAATGCAAAAGAAAATAAATATATATGTGTGTACACACTCTTAGGCTTAGATTCATTTATATCCTCAACAGTCACCATGAAAATTAAGTAATGCTTTGTTTACTTAGACTCCACAGACCATGACAAGTGGGAGGAAAAAACAAGTCATGTCTGAACTTAACATCCATGTTTTCAACTCAAAGTTTATTTTTCCTGCCTGGAGTGAGATTATTTGTCATTTACTTAAAACCTGCACCATAACAAGGCATACATTGATCTTCCAGCAATTTTTTTTTTCAGTATTCCTTCCATAGTGTCTTCTTTTCTTTCTTTAACTGTTTCCCAAGTTCCCAAACAAGATGATGTCAGTCAGAAATAGGAGGCCTGATCCCTTGCTACTTTTGGAGACCAAAGTGTCTTAGCACAGAAGTTGGAGAGGGAAGACAAAAAGCCACAACTGAATGTCCAGGGATCCTGTGGTTATGACTTGTCTGTCTACTAATAGTGCTGTTCCTCATTTTCTGGTGTGTTCCTTGAAAGCATATCTGCCTGCGTTGGTGGGTCTTGACAGTCCAAGTTTAGGTCAGACATATTAGAAACGGAAAAGCCATATTAGCTTGTCTAGCCCATCCTTCCAGCCATCCCAGAATAGGTTAATCCATTCAGCCTTAAATTACTAGGCTTCCCCAACTTCTCTGGGTGTTGTGGTTTAACCCCAGACAGCAACTAAGTACCACACAGCTATACCGCTATAAGGAAGAAAATTAACTGTGTTTCAGCTGAAATCATGACACTAGGAAATATTATTTCAAAGTCTGTTAGGTTTTCCTTGTATGAGCTGCTCCTGATGTTAGATTAATTTAGATTTGTTTTTTGAAGGAGAGGGTTTAAGAACTGTCTGCTGTTGTGGGATGGATGGTGCTGTGGGTGCTTAATTTGGAAGAAGAGATTTTCACAAGCTGCCAGGCATCTACAGAAAAGGGCTTTTAAAGGACCCTTGACTGCATGAGCAAGGCTCTAGGCACTTTTGAAAGGTTGTTTTTATATACGTATATATACAGATGGATATACATATGTAAAATATATACACATGTATATGGAATATAAAAAATAAGGGGTTTTAAAAGCTGGTATAAAGGCAGAACTTATGCTCAAATGCTTGTCTGAAATGTTTCTGAGGGATCATTGACCTGGTCCTCCTGCTACAGGCTTGTCACTGCTTACAAAGGCAGATGAAAAACTAACTCCTAAGCAAACTGAACATAGCACCTTTCTGTAAGTAAATATGTTACATAAATTCTTTCATGCTCTTTGACATTATACAGTAAGATTTAGCTGTGGAAAGAGCTCTCCACAGCTACCATGAGCACCCTTACAGGCTGTCCATATGTGACGACCTAGATTATCTTAACTATTGTCAGTGTATGAGAATAATGGGTTTAATTATAATGGCACAAAAAGCCTCTTCCTAAGCTGTGCAGCATTCCCTGCAATGGCAGCAAACATGCTTCTGTGTCTGGGGAGATGCTGGGGGAAGTGCGAGGATTGGGCTGGCTCTGGCATTGCCCTGTTCAGGGCAACAGCCTTTTAGGAAAGGTCTGTGCTGGAAACAGTTAAGCGATATTGCTGCAGCCCATATTACTACTGCTGTTTGTCTTCCTCTGCAGGCAGTCAGTGCTGTTATTCCCTTGTCCTGGCTCTAAGACGCATTACTCACTGACCTCTTTTCAGTCTCTGTGGCTCTCTTTGTCAAAGCAAGTTCTGCCTGCTTTAAGAAAACTGGCTCCAGTTCCTCTTATTGGCCATGACAAAGGAAACTCGCAGTAGCTCAGATCCACTTTTTATCTGACCTTGAACCGATGTGCTACCTTCTCTCCAGAAACTTACCCTCTGCTACTTGCCTACTAAGTGGCTAATTTGTGCTGGATGAATAGTAATAATAAAAAAAAATTAAAAAAGCTAGTGCTCCCATGTTATTTTTCTCCGATAGAGACAGGGATAGACAAAGGGTTTGGATATAAATAATATGCTATTAAGTTTTTAAATAAAGACATCAAGGCTACTTCTAGGCTGAGAGGGAACGGGGATTAGAGACACAACACGTGCACAGAATCCTCATGTATTTCATGGGACTGAAGGCCAAAGCCCATAATTTATCCAGCGCAGCATGGCAAATGGGTCTGCCACCTGACCTAATCAAGAAACATTTGCCAAGGCAATGTGCGCATGTTGGAGGTGGCCACTTTGGCACTGTGCGGATGGCACCTGCTCAAAAGCAGCCCTAAGTCATGTAGGGTAAGGATGGCTACTACACCCTTCCTCTGACAATGTGAGAGGCTCTGCTCTAGGAAATCAGTTGGAAAAAAAAAAAACCATCAAGACACCCCTGAAGAGGTTTCGGGTATTTTTGTGCTTTTTTTTTTTCATCCTTTTGGCTTCAGAAATTTGTGTGGTTTTGAGAAATATCAGGTAAATCTCCATGGAACGGGCAGAAAGGAAACATTGTCTTTGGCCCTTGGGCAATACGGGAAAAAAACAGTTTTAAGTAGCAAATTAGGTCTTTTGTGTCCTTTTTTTTATTCATTAGGGATTCACTGAAGGTGCAGTGAGAAAAAGCATTCACTGCCCTCAAGGGAGACCAAAGAGAGAGGGCAAAGGGTATCTCCCTCCAAACAAGCAGGTTTTGAGCTTCTGAGTTGTGGAGCACTGCAGTTTCCTCCTGCCGCATACATAGCTCCATTGAGTTGACAATAATGTGACATAGCCTGTGGCTGCAACATTATTGCAATTTAAATAGATCAAAAATGGACCACCATGACCACTGTGAACAGACAATGTGATAGATGTGGATGTGAAAACAGACAGGTGGATAAATGGGCAAGGAGACAAAGCAACAAATAACACCCTCTAATCGCAAACTAGAAATGAAAAGCTGCAAGGGTGACTTTGCTCTCCCTTTGAGCTCTTCCCTACTCCCAGAGCTCATCCTAAGGAAGTCATCAGGTTTCTCACTTCCCATCACCAGTGCAGGGGAAATCTGAAATGACGAGTGCTTAGGCAGTTGGCAATGCTGTTCTCTGGAAACTATAAAATGCTGAAACCTTTTTCTCAGCCATATGATTTCTGCTGCCTAGAGACCTACAAAGAAGCAGGCCAGCACCAGAAGAAAGCCCGAGGCTGCTGCAGATGGCCAGGTCCCTCAGGATTGCCTGTAGACTCAAAACTAGTCCAACAAACCACGGCACTGGAAGTTCACAGCATCCCCATATCCTGAACCATGCTGGTTTTAATACCAGCCCTAGCACAGCAGAAATGCCCTCAGCACCCCAGGAACAGCTTAAACCCAACCATATGCAGCTCTCTGTGTGATCTCTCCACAGACAAGTGTTAATATTATGTGCTAAGACCCCATGTGTTCAGCAGACTCCCTGCTCCTATGGATGATCCAAACTTGAAGCTGTTAATTTTACAGATACTGCTAAACCAGAACCTGAGTTATAAGAACCTCTAAACGTTAGCACAGCTGCATGCTTTTGCCCAGTCTTTGCAAATATTCCTTCTCTTTTTAATGGACTAGTAGAGGTCTCAGAGCCCAATCTCAAGTCAGGGGGCTCAGCAGGATTCCAGACTATTTTGTATATAAAAGACTAAATGGTGCAATATGGATTTTTCTTTTCTTTCCTTTTTTTTTTTTTCCACATAATTTCTTTCCAGCCCACATCCTCTGGTCTGGGTGGCACACAAACTTTCCCAAACACTTTTGCTCTCACTTGAGAATTTACTTACATGTGTTTAGAATATACTGATAGCTTTTGAGACAGAAAATGTAATCAAAACCCACCATAACCCATAGTAGGAAAAATCAAGTGTCTTTAGCTTAAATATTTGCTTCCTCAGAAAAGTTGGAAAAAAGCAGCTCTTGCACTTTCAAGTCACTGATGGAGAATTGCCACTTACTACAGCACAGGGAAAGAGTCATAACATATCTAATGTATAATCCCCACTCCAGCATGTTATAGCTAATTAGTTGGAACATAAACAGCTGAAGTTAAAATGCCAGAGACAGACTCTGACTGCATAGCTGTGAGTTCAAAACACATTGCCATGTTTCAAAGAGCTCTGAAGGAACAAGGACTGAAGCAACACAAAAATTTTTTGCCCTACACAGAAGAGGAGTACAAAATGACCCGAGATTGCAGCTGACTTTTTGTCAGTATTTTTAACATATTGGGAAACCTCCTGATTCCAGTAAAGTTCTGCTGATCAATGGATATATATCAGAAATGCAAGCCACCCACCTATTCATTGAACAGAGTTGGGTTCATCCAAACCCTGGTTTCAAAGCTAAGCTGCTCTCTCGCTGCTTAACAGCAAGCAGAGACTCCTTTTTATTCAGAGACTAGCACAACTTTATGATAGCACTAAACAGATACAATTGTCTTCTTATCTCACAGAAAAAAAGGGTTCCTGCCGAAATAACTGCATTACTGGGTAGCTACTGTGTTTTCACAGAGCAGTAAACTCAAAGTTCAGATCAGTGCCATGCCGATAATAAATCGATAGTAGTCATATACGAGCACAAATAATCAGAGAGCAGGTAGTCAGATAGCGCTAAACTTTTATGACCCTCTTCATTCAAATATAGGGGAAATGGTAATGATTACAAAGAATCACATTAATGGATAAAGAAAAGAATGGGAAGCCTCTGGTTGTTGCAGCTCTGGAGTATCCCTGCTCGTAGAGCAAATCGCTCTGTCGCTGTGTCTCAGTTTCCCTCTGGTAGTCAGGTGCTCCAATGACAATATTCTAGGGGTGCTTGGCTCCTGGAAAGTCCTGCAAGACTTTACTTGGAAGAAACCATTGGGAAGGGTCAGGAAAGCTGTGTCGATACAGTGCTGCTAATCTTACCACTCATATGTTAAGTGGGAATTGGTGCTTCTGGACTGGCTGATCCCTCTATATTTCCTGGTTGGGTGCAGAGAAAAGCATCTCTGAAGTGTGATCCCCTGTCCCAGTTAGCCAGGAGAAAACAAGGAGAATAAAAACGTCTGGACTCCAATTCATCCTCCAGCACCTTTGCCCATTTCAAAGCCTCTTTGGCATCCACACTGGCAGTGCCCATTCCTCATGAATGCAAGACATTCTCCATCAGCATTTACCCAGAAAAATGGGAATATGAGTTTAACCCATTCTCAGACTCAGGGGGACCAAAACCTGACACCTCCCAGGGGAGTGCTCAGAGCATGTAATGAGTTTTCTCTCTGTTCTGCCAGCACACAGAGGCAGAGGGAGACTAGCTCAGCTCTAAAAGCTGTAGTGCCGGTGAGCTGCCCTCAGAGCACCCGGTCTATACAAATAATTTATCACCCAGTCAGGACAAACCTGCCTCAGAAGCACCTCTTGTTGCCTCCTTCCCAGAAAGCGCAATGGGGCTCATCAGACTTAAGTACATGGCTGCCTACAAGCAGAAACACTGATTTTGGAGCAAGTCTTTTATCAGTAGCAGAAGCTAGTGATGATAACCAACAGAGTTTAAGGGGCTACTCAGCCCAACCTGAAGTAGACGGATAAATGGTTTTGGATGAATGATGCCACTGCTTGCATTGATCTAGCTGCACTGGCCCTTTCCTCATCCACCATCTCACACCATACTGGGCTGGTTTGGCCAGTGCTTCTGGATTTGAGGAGACTTGAACAGCTACAAGTGCTGCATTTTAGGTGCTGCAACTGCCCATGGCAGCAGCAGAAATTTGTAATGAAAATTAATTAGCCAGAATCCTACATCCTTCACCTGCAAAACAGCCCTACTAAATGGTGCACACATCACCCTTCTTCCTTGCATCCGTGCTGGCTGTAAATCTATGGCACTCACAAGCAGACATCACTGCCTTTATTATTCCCTTCCTCTTCCTTGCACCCATTGCAATGTGCAACATTTGCCTCACACTCCTTCTATGCAGCAGAAAGGACAGCAGGGCTTGGGATATGCCACAGCAGCCTACAAAAATATCTTTCTGCTTTAAACATGCTTGGCAGAGAATGAGGATCTGATTCTCCTCTCCATCATGGCAGCATGAAAAAGGAGTAAATTCCTTGCAGTGGAGAGATGAGATGAAAATGATCCTGGGAGACAGGGTCTGACTGCTTGATTGATTTATTGCATCAAAATGTAAGCTTTCAAAGCTTTTTTCTCTTCCCTTCATTTTTGGTTTTACCTGTTAAGGGGTAGTCTCTCCAGACTACAATAATCATAATCAGCATAAAAGGAGTCAAGCTGCTTCTCCCTTAAATGAGTTCATTTTCCTGGATTCCACTCTTATAACGAGGATTGAAGCAAGGCAGATAAAACCTGGAGGCTCCGAACAGAGAGGATAAAGCCACCCACACTTTGTAATAACAATCAGTATTTTAATTCTGGCACTACCTTTGGAAACATTTACGGTCTTAAAACATAATTATAAATATACGGGAGCTTGGGGGTGGTGGGAAGAAAGGCACACACACTGAAAAGAAGAAAAATGAGTGAAACAACTGTTTAATTTCTTACTGTCATTAATACCAGAGTATTAAATAAAATCTCCCAAATGAATAGAATGACTCTGCTGAGACAAAAACAAAATTCCACTGGACTGGCCCTGGTTTTTGCAAATAGCAGTATGTGTATGCAAAGGAATTCCTTGTCCCTGAAAATGTTTACAACTCAGAAATAATTGAAATCAGAAGCCAATCCTTTCCACAAAAAAAAGGCTTTTTTTTTTTTTCTGCATTTGTTTCTTGACTTTTTTTCCTCCTTCCCTCTCTCCCCCTCTCCATTGCTGAAGGTAAGAATCACTGTGATTTTAACCCCTTCCAGCTCAGATTGAGGCTAAAAGCAGAATTGCCTTAGAGATGTCCCAGGTTTTCCCCAGTGATTTCAAGGGTAACAAACCTGCCTGCTTAGGTCATTTACAGAAGAAAGGGGTGGCAATTCACTTCATTTTTTGTTATTTCATGTTTTTTTCAGACTAAGATGTCAAACAATTTTACAGAATTTACTGAATCAAGCCTTTGAAAGAGAGGAAAGTACTTGCCGTTGTTATAACCACTTCTTTGCAGGTCACAATTGGAAACGATTGAAAGGCACATGGAAAAAAAAAAAATAGAAGAAAAAAAAAAAGAAATCCCAGGGCCTGCTGTTTTGCTTTTTTTTTGCCCCACAATACAAGGACTGTAAAACCCTAAGTCCACTCTTTTTCTCTTCCCTTTTCTTTATGTGCACAATTGGTTATCTCTGAAGATTAAAACTTTGGTTCCCTGACTCTTTTTGTCTTCAGAGTTCCATCAAGATACGACTAGAAGTTCTCATGAGTAACAAATACAGTGGTGACCTTCTGCTGTGTCTGCATGGGATTTGAAAGCATGTCTTCCCAGTTAATTTTTACTAGGGTCCACTCTTCTATTCTAAGCCCATAGAAACTGGACAGACTCACTTGTGCATTTTTGGGTTTCTAAGAAACAAGCTATTTATATGCTGAGATAATTCAATAATTATATTATTTTACATTAAACTCAGTTTTATACTTCTTTTACTTTTTTTTAGACATGTATCTTTTCTATTGGAAACATCAAATTTAGCTTCACTTTAATTTTTGTATATCTTTAGTTGGAAAGCATTTTATTTTAAGATAAAGAAACTTCATGCGAAGAAGGGTACTTTTTACTAGCAGCAAGTCCTAGATTTCTTGCAGGACCAGCTGCTCCAGTTATTAAACTGTTTTGATATATTCCTAAGAAAAAAACATTGCCTGTTTTCTGTTTTTTAGAGTCGTAACACAGAAAATAGAGCATTATGTTAATTTTGTTATATACTGAAGCTTCCAGTTTGCACAAGGGGAAGAGGAGGAGCCTGTTGTAGCCATTTTCCCTGTATAACTTCCCCAGGTGCTTGAAAGTAGAAAGCAAACATGGGCAGTTGTAGAGGTTTTATTCAATTTCTTCATCAAAACCAACTAGTGTGACTAAAAGGGTAACATCAGCCATGCTCCTTCTGCTTCTTGGAAGGTGGCATTAGAAGAAGGCAGGTGATTAAAGCAGCCTTTGGAGACACCTCCCATCACATCACTTCTCCCATATCCAGGAAAGCAGTAAAGGTTTTTACTAAAGATAGGCTTTAACACTCAGAAATGGAAATCCTTTGACTCACTGATGTATTCTAATAGAACGGATCCCTATACCCTCTGAGGTACCCACAGTAAAAACTTGCAGGCTCCGTACGGCATGTCTGTTGGTTGTATCAACCATATAACAAGGGAAAAAAACATATTGATTTGTTGATTGCCTATATGAATACATTTACTGTGTCCTTGGAAATATCTCCATTTGGTAACCATCAGATTTCAAGAAGAGGCACTTGGCATATTATCGGTAATTTTGGATCTCACATTTTTTCAGAGCTTCAGAGTTGCATAAGGTCTCTTTTTTCACGAGAAGATTGCAGTGATCCTTTGTGGTCTTTTTCTCAGTACTCTTTATATAGGACTTCAAATTATACCAGTCATTGAGTGAAAAGCATCTGTCTGGAAACGTAGAGGGCATAAGGGTACTGGCACTTCTTTCCTCCTGATTTACATGAGGATATTTCTTGCTTTGTCTGAAATGGGATCCATCTCTCATTTTCAGTAACCACTGGACCCTGAACCTTGGCTGTCCTGTCTGCAAGATACACAGAGACAGTCTTCAGAAGCAGGAAGAAAGCCTGGGTAATATCTCAGGAGGGTGGTCATGTGTCTGTGCTTGACATTTGGCCTAAACTCACACATCCAAGGGGAGCAGCGGACACTGGTGGTGGGGCAAGAGATCTCTGACAATCTGCACACACACATCTGGAAAGTCAAAGAACAACCAGAAACTACAAAATACCCAAGATGTCAGAGTTACTACACCACATTTAGAGTATTTTAATTAATTAGTCAATTAATTAGTAATTTCAAAGCAATGTCAGCTGGAAAGGGATAGCGTGTAAGCACAAACTAGACTGTGATTTATTCTGATTCAGTCTGGTTTCAGGGCATGTGAAATTTTCCAATAAGATCAGGTCATGCGTGTCTTTGTCCATGAAGACTGAGAGTGGCAGTACAGCAGCAAAGGCAGCAGCCTGTTGTAAGATCTGTGTGTAGCTCTGTCTCATTAGATTGTACAGAAAACTGCTTAAAATGAGGTGACTTTGTAGTGAGAAGGCACAAAACTATATACATGTGGATTTCTTTTACCCACCTGGAACCGTATTCAATGCTTATTGAATGCCGACCTTTAAATTACTACATATAACTGAATAGAGATGGCACACACCATCATACATATTTTTAGCGTCATTAAATATCATGTAGCAATTTAAGTCTGTTAAATAGGCCTGGGATTTGCAAAAGATCCTGGCATCTAGATTGCTGCCCACTTCTGAAAGTGAAATGGTGCTAATGATATCCAAAACAGCAGTGGAAAATGTATGCTATTTTATGACACAGTCACCGATAGACAGAAATAACCTTCACATGTAGTGACTGTATATTTAAGTACCTACATTTTCCCAGATGCTTGCTTCAAATAACAACAGACATTAAGACGGGGTCAAAATGGTCTGAATTGCAAAAGTACTATTTTTAGCATAGAGTCTTGAGGTAGATAAGTGATATTTCATCCATATCTGATAATACCTGGCTCAGGTCTCCATGTAGCTTCTTAGATCTGCAAAAATCCCTATCTAATGTCCCTTTAGGTAGCGCTTGTTGGTGAACAGCCTCTTTCTGTCTCCAAAACGTGGTGCTAATTAATGTGAACCAAGTTACAATATGTGCTAAAGATTCCAGCTTTGTTACTTATTTAATGAGCTTCCTGGGATTTGAACATGAGTCTCCAAGTAGCAGGGGAAACCTCATAATTAGTTTCAATTAGAAGAAGTTCCTGCACATTACAACTATTTGATAAACTGCAGAGAGTAAAGAACTACTGAACAGATACAAATCACTAGCTTTGTTTCATTTGTTATTATACTTATTTTCCTCTTAATTAGTGCTGATTGGCTTATGATCCTAATTAATGCAAAGGAATTTGGAATGGTATACAATGGTATGGCTTAGAAGATGCCAGAGTGTACAACTGCTAAATTATTGCTAATTGTTATTTACATGAGGACAGGAAGACTAAGTAAATGTGCTGCCTAATTAGCATTAAAGATATAGTTTCCATTTTGAAATTAAACGAAGACAAATGGGATAAAATCATTACGGTTACCAAAAAAATTCTGATCCTTCTCTTTGAAAGTCAATAGTTGCATTGCCAACAATTTTTTACAAAAGATCAAAACCAGCCAAGAAATAAAAGACCTTCAAGAAAATTTAGACCCTTAATCCAAAGTGGACACTATTGAAACCTTTTCAGCTGCCACTTCAAAATGTTTAACACTATATCCATTACAGGGATATATTACTAGCAGCAAGGAGCATGCCAATCTTAATTAGGGAAGACAGTAATGATTTTAGCAGTTAGTGCAGGTGTGCCCAGCCTACAGAATTGCTCTGCTATGGTGGTTAGAAAGAACCGGTGTCTTCAGATACTCCCTTCAGAGCTATACAGGAAAGTGTCCAACACTAAACCACCAGAAAACTCAGAAAAAAATCCTGAATTTTATCCTGGCTTGGTCACTGACTCACTGACTGGCCTTCATAGTCACTTCACCTCCTCTTCACCTTCCTCAGGGAAGGCAAGGCAATAGTCTCTTTGATAAATCCACTGACACTGATAAAGCACTTGTAAGTATAGCAGATTTACATATCCATTTCACAAGGTCTCTACCAGAATTACGTAATTCTTTGAATACATAAAATGCTGCGTCAGGGTCATAGTAATTATCTCCCTTTTTTTATTCTTGATCACTCAACATTGGAAACAAGATAAGAAACCTCCACATTGAGGTTTATGGAAAACTTGTTACGTGAGAAAGGAAAAGCCAAAGGCATTTAAAGACAGCTCCAAGTTCTTTTTTTCTTTCTACACGTCAGCTTTGATGGGTCTCAAACACAATGTGCAGCGGTTCTCACAAGCTTTCTTTTTGCACTATCTGCAAAAACAGACATTTCATAGCTTAATGCTTTTTTGTTTGTTTCTTCTCCTGCACCTTGGCTCCAAGGAAATGGCCAGGATGATCTAACAGGCCTTTTCTATCACTTATTTCCATGATTTGATGAAAAACTATATTCTGCATGCTTCTCAGCCCCATGTACAAACATTATTCTTGGCCACTAGTCTATGCTTAAGAATGTCATTCATTTCTCCGGGTTTCTAAATGTTACATTTTTATACGTACACAAGCCTGCATATATTTGGTCTATAGCACTTCCATGCCAATTTTCTTTTTGGAAATAATTTGAAATTAAAAAAATGAATAAATAACCCCAAATATCCTAAAGTCAGGAAGACTGTAGATATCTGGATGTTTTCTGACCAAATACTTGTATACACATATTCATCTATGTTATAAACATACATCAGTATATAACAGGACACAGCCTGTGCTTGCCTGAGTCGCCTTGTTCCAATTTGCTTCAGGGCTCACAGACTTTGTGCTTTGCTGCCAGCAAGGGGCCTTCCATTTACCAGATCAATGCAGAAAACTCAGCACAGCCCAGCAGTATTGCTGAATAAAGATGCAGGCTTGTGCATGAAAACCACACCATTTTCATGGATTAGAAATGAGCACTGAAATCTGAGCAACAGGCATTTCTGTGATGAGCCTGCACTCAAGGCTCCAGTCCAGCAGCACAGACTGAGTCCACTTGGGCTTCATTCTCACTTACATGAAGTACTTTTTCAAATTATAAAAGAGGCATTTTCCCCTATTAGAGTTTTAGCCTGCCAAACCTATCAAAACAGGACTTGCTGGAAATGGGAGCTGAGCCTGCAGCCTTTATTGATGTCACATACATGCCTGAAGTTGAGCTTGTGATTAAGTTGCTCGCTGGAGCCTGAAGGCCTTTAAAAGCTTTTTCTTTTTTGTCTTGAATAGTGTTCACAGTTTTTCATCACAATAAGTCACCCCATGTTTCCTGCCCACACATGGCTCCTCTCCGTGCAACCAGCTCCACTTTTCATTCTGGGCCACCTCACTGCCCTCTTGCACCCAGTGTAGCTCCTACTTGCTATCCCAGAAACAACCGCAGTAGCACTGCAGTAGTGGGTGGCACCAGAGTTATGTACATGGCTGAGGGTGCATTTAGAAAGATGACAGCATATTGCCTGCTGTATGTGCCGTTATCTCCCATTTCAACAATGTTATTCTCAGATGACCCATCTTAGCATACTGCAGTACTACCCCGTGTTGCAGTTTCATAGAATGATAGAATCACAGAATGGTTAAGGTTGCAAAGGACCTTAGAGACCACTCAGTTCCAAACCCCTGCCATGGGCAGAGATACCTTCCACTAGACCAGGTTGCTCAAGGCCCTTTCCAACCTGACCTTCAACACTGCCAGAGACGGTGCAGCCACAGCTTCTCTGGGCAACCTGTGCCAGGGCCTCAGCACCCTCACAGGAAAGAATTTCTGCCTTACATCCAACCTAAACTTCTCCTGTTTAAGTTTTAACCCATCCCATCTTGTCCTATCCCTAGAGTTCCTGAGAAAGAGTCCCTTTCCAGCACCCTTGTAGACCCCTTACAGATACTGGAAGGCTGCTATGAAGTCTCCATGCAGATTCTCTCCTTCAGGCTGACCAGCCCCAATGTTTTCAGCCTGTCTTCATACAGAAGGTGTTTCAGCCCCCTGACCATCCTTGTGGCCTCCTCTGGACTTGTTCCAACAGTTCCATGTCCTTCTTATGTTGAGGACACCAGAACTGCACACAGAGCTGTAAGTGGGGTCTCACGAGAGCAGAGTAGAGGGGCAGGATCACCTCCCTTGACCTGCTGTTCACACTGCTGGGGGTGCAGCCCAGCACACGGGTGGTTTCTGAGTTGCAAGTGCACACTGAAATCGGTTCATGTTCAATTTCTCATTGATCAACACTCCCCAGGCTGTGTTCTTTGCTGGCATTTTTGTATTGTTTAATCTCACTCATCTCTGGGTCTTCCCAGGTCCTGTGTAGGCTTCTGCTCTACACATTGCAAATGCTCTCAGAATCCTTCCTTAGCTTTGCTGTTGTGCCAAGGACTCCCAATGAGGCTCTCTGCCTTGCTACAAAAACTCACCAGCTTTCAGCTCCTACCCTGCACACCCCTGGGCTTCAGCAGGCCTCTGCCTCCACCAAAGCCTCAAGGTCTGTCAAGTACAAATACAGGAGACATGCAAACATGTTGAAGATAGACTCATCAGCTAGACTAAACTCTAGCCCACCACAACAATGCTGAAGAAGGGGAAAAAACACTGGGCATACCTGGGCTCCAGAGGAAGAACAGTGTCCCCAGAAATGTGCCTTCCAGCGCAGTATCCTGGCAAACAGGACTTCTCATGCCAGCTGTGCCTCAGTATGTTCCCACAACTTATCTCCTTGAGGACTCCATGGCAGAGGCACAACAGGAGGCAGCAGCAGGGCTCTATGCCTTGCCAGCACTACAGGTAAGATCCAGCACATTTTCAATTCCCATTTAATCATCATCTTGACCTGGATACTGGACAACTGCTTTTTTCTCAATGGATTTTGCCAGGTTAGAAGCTTTTTATTGTCTGGTTAAAAGCGTAATCTGGCTCTCAGTGATATTAATGGTTGTTGTATTATTAATTTTGCCTGGAGCAAGAACATGTCTATGTAGTTATCCAGGACCTGATACTAGCACCTACCACAGAAGCATCTGAAAGGCATTGTAGTCCTATGCTTGTTATCTTTGGTTCAGTCAACTGACGGACATTCAGGAGTAGAGCAGAAAAACCACTTTATGTTCTTCATTTATGGGCTGAGGGAGAAAAAAAGCCTCGGGAACAATGTGGATTAAAGGAGACATTCAAATTTGGAGGACATTTGCTGAGCATTAAAAGAAATTTAGATAAGGTCACATTCAAGAACTCCTTGAATATATCTCTTTCAAACCATCTGTACCTAGCCAATGACACACTGACAATACTAATAAAAATCAGAGGCTGTGAACTAAAATCAAAGTCTGCCTCAGACTTACTCATTTTCAATTCACAGGGTGCTGCATGCAGATAGCTCACTGGACTTGATGCCTTAAGCTAAAAATCAACTTCATATTCCCTCTCCTAGGCTGTTGCAGTTATCATAAAGTTGTTCCCATCCAATGGTTACAAAACAGCCTCTGGAAAATGAGAATATTGCCATTCTTGTTGCTAGTGGAGATGATCTTGTTATGAGAATAGCCTGAAACAGTTACTAATTCTTTGAGCTCTTTTCTCAGATCTTGAAGTAAGGGTCAATGCAGGCTGCCTGCAGAACAGTGTGGCTGTTTGCTCTGTTAAGGATTTATTGTCCTTGCTGAAGATAAAAAAATATTTAGCTTTTTTCTCATCATTACGCTCAATTACCTTTTCATTAAAAACACAGGAGAGCCTTGGAGGGGGCCACTTGAATTTGCACTTAGGAATTTATCTTGAATACACTTGTATATAGACTAAACCACTACTTATATTTTATCAAACAGTGTGATTTTTAAATGAGGCATCTTGTAAGTACTCAGTTTCCCCCTGTTTTGTGTCGGGATTTGTTGACCTTACGTATAGCAAGGCTTGAGGACTCGATTTACTACTGTGAAAGTTTATTTTCCTAATAAATAAAGCAAAAATCTGAATTCAAGACTTCAGAACTGCCTGCCACAGATGAACTTGTTTTCCACATTATCAGCTCTGAATGAGGCCCTCCCATCTTAGCAAAGGATAGAGGCAGAAGAAAAGCAACTATGACAAGAGGCAAACTTTTAACAGTGGAGATTTACTAGAAAAAAGGTAAATCCTTCTCAAACTGGCACTTTTATGCCTTGTAGGACTATTTTCTCTCATTCAACACCAAGCTAAGAAGGTTGATTTAAATAGTGACAAAAGTCACTCTCTCCTGTGCTGGAGCATTCAGACGATGCATTTGGTTTGCACTTTGCAGCAGGTCACCACAGATGACCTTAACAACCTCTTCAGACTGTAAAGCTCAGACCCAGTTTCCCTGAGGACAGCCCCAGCAGCAACTGCTGTTTGATGCCTTGTAAATTGCATCAAGATTAACTGAAGTCACACATATAGACACCAAAACAGAAACTGAACTATGAAATAAACACCAAGCTCTTGATCAATAGTAATTATTAATACATATACTCTCAGACAGGTATATGGACTAGCTGTGACCAAGTCTGTGTACATCAACACCTTTCTACCTATCAGGAAACACAATAAAATCCACAATGGAAAGCCAAAAGGTAAGAACCACTTGGTTGAAAATTATCTAACTGCAAAGCACCCTCAATATCCATTGTCTGGGCAAACCGCCAGTGTATCCCTTGGAGAATCTCTGATATAAGTGTCATCCCTATGAGCAAAACTAATGTACTGACTTGGTCCTAGTACATGATTAGAAGCAATAAAGTCTAGGAGGAAGACTGCAGCAGTGAAATAATATACACAACACACAAACAGGGGGGATGTTTTTAAAAACTACAAGAAAAAAAAATCATAGCAGTATTTAGAATGCGTGCCACTCTTGATTCAGAATGCATAAGGGCCTTGAGATCTATGGAGGAAAAATGATACAATAGATCAGAACAAAGTCTCATTTTCTTATCACAATGACTGATCCAATGAGCGCTGTTTTTTTAAAGGAGTACATGGTAATTTTCTTCAGTTTTTGCTGGTAACCAAATTTCCCTCCTCCCTCTTACCCTCAGTTTACTGTTACTGGCTTTAAATTAAGCCAGCAAATGATGGCATTTTTTTTTGCAGCCTAACTGGTTAAATGCTGAAGCATAAATGAACAATGTCAAATCATATCCTCAGAGCTGATTAAAAGTAATCCTGCAGATGCTAAATATGGATTACCACAGCAATTACTGAAAATTCATAACCTTGCTAAAAATTCATTCTAATGGAGTTCTGCAGAATGCTGTAGTTCAGGGTTGTTTACCTTTTTAAAACCAATTTGCAGTATAATGTGTAGAAACGTGGCCTTATGCAAGCTTCATCCAGTTCTGAATACAAAATAGTTGTAGCTGCTGAGAGGTCTCTCTTGGTATCTGATACCAAGAAATCTGTCTGTCTGATGCTGTGAAATCCATCCGAGGATACTCTTCAATCTTCTTTTCTAGATCACTCTTCTTTGCCCTTTCTTTTTCTGGTCTGTGTTGCTGTTGATTTTGAGCAGTGATTTTTGTTTGCTGCTGATGTTGAGCAGTCAACAGAGAGTTTGTTGGTCAGAGTTAAAGGGAGAATAGCTATGGGAGACATTATTGTTCAGGGCTCTTACAGACCGCCTGAACAAGAGGAATCTGTGGATGAAGCACTCTACAGAGAGATAGGAACAGCCTCATGCTCACAGGCCCTTGTTCTCATGGGGGACTTCAACCACCCTCATATCTATTGGAGGAACAGCATGGCCCGGCACAAGCAATACAGCAAGCTCCTCAATTGTGTGGAAGACAACTTTCTTCTGCAAGTAATAGAGGAGCTGACACGGAGAGGTGACATGCTTGACCTCGCACTCACCAACAGGGAAGGGCTCGTTAGAGATGTGACACTCCAGGGCAGCCTTGGTTGCAGCTATCACAAGATGGTCGAATTCGAGATCCTCAGGACAGTGAGAAGAGCATGAAGGAGGCTCACTGCGCTGGACTGGAGACCAGTAACGAGTGGCATCCCTCAGGGATCGGTGTTGGGACCGGTCTTGTTCAACATCTTTGTCGCTGACATGGACAGGGGGATTGAGTGCTTCCTCAGCAAGTTTGCCGATGACACCAAGTTGTGTGGTTTGGTCAATAAGCTGGAGGGAAAGAATGCCATCCAGAGGGACCTCGACATGCTTGTGAGGTGGGCCGATGCCAACCTTATGAAGTTTAACCATGACAAGTGCAAGGTCCGACACCTGGGTTGGAGCAATCCCAGGCACAGCTACAGGTTGGGCAGAGAAGAGATTCAGAGCAGCCCTGTGGAGAAGGACTTGGGGGTGTTGGTCAATGAGAAAATGAACATGGGCCGGCAGTGTGCGCTTGCAGCCCAGAAAGCCAACTGTATCCTGGGCTGCATCAAAAGGAGCGTGACCAGCAGGTCGAAGGAGGTGATCCTGCGCCTTTACTCTGCTCTTGTGAGACCTCATCTGGAGCATTGTGTGCAGTTCTGGTGTCCTCAACATAAAAAGGGACATGGAACTGTTGGAACAAGTCCAGAGGAGGGCCACGAGGATGATCAGGGCACTGGAGCACCTCCCGTATGAAGATCGGCTGAGAAAGTTAGGGCTGTTCAGCCTGGAGAAGAGAAGGCTGCGTGTAGTGATAGGACAAGGGGTAGCAGTTTCAGACTTCAACAGGGGAAGTTCAGATTGGATATAAGGAAGAAGTTCTTTACTGCAAGGTTGGTGAGGCACTGGAACAGTTTGCGCAAGGAAGCTGTGAATGCTCCATCCCTGGGAGTGCTCAAGGCCAGGTTGGACAGAGCCTTGGGTGATATGGTTTAGTGTGAGGTGTCCCTGCCCATGGCAGGGGAGTTGGAACTAGATGATCTTTAGGTCCTTTCCAACCCTAACTATTCTATGATTCTGTGATACCTCCACAGACTGTGTTTTGGCTTTCTCTATCTGCTATTGGGCCAACCCTGACCTGCATGATGTTATCATTATATCTCTTTTGCAGTTTAAAAAGGTTTGAAATCTATTTCATTTCTAATTTAAGGATATTTCATGCTACATGTCTTTCTAGGACAAAGACATTTATTTCATTAGGATCTGTATGTTCAAGCCTGTCTACTACACTGACTTGATTTAACACTGTTACACCGTATCACCAGTGATAATCTAATGAGAAAGAATCTGGCAGTTCTACCCCACAGCCTCTAAATAATATATGTGAACACAGTAATTATGAAAAGCTTCCCGTATCCCATCTTTAATATATATTTTGCATTGTTATCAGTGACAGCTAAATCTGTGCTGAGCTTCAGCAAATTCTCCTACTGGCAACTCTGTTCCAACTGTCATTCTCACCAGACGTCAGTGGTTAAAGTTGTATTTTCCATGACTGAGCTCAGATGGAAAGAGAACAATATCTCCCAGCTTTAGAAATTTATTAAAAACCAGAATGGGGATGGATAAGTGCTCTTCTGTATTTTGCTGACCTTTTTGGCAATGCAACTCTGTTGACAACAGTAGAGAACTATGACTGTAACTGCAATAGACTGTTGCTGTCTTCCTGAAGTTCATATTTTCTAGACTGAAGATTAATGATTTTATTCCTGATAACAACAACAAGAAAAATAAAATAAAAATGGGAGTTCACAGTTTTCTGTTTAAGTGAATAAAGTTCTTAAGAGTTTTTTGTCAGTACATGAGGAGATGCTATAGCTGTAGATTTTTTGCTTATCAAGAAACAGTGAACATGAATAAGAATAATCCATGCATGAAGAAAACAGTGCTTCTGTCCTTACAGTTTTCCTAGGTTAGAACATTAGAAGATGGAAGCAAAGGGATTAAACAATTTTATCTAAGCTTGGTAAAGGTTAGTACATTCTCCCTTTCCCTCTCATAGTGACTTGAAGGCAAATGGGATACATTTTCAAGTTTAGAAATCAGATGCCTCCCTTGCTTTTCCATTCACTGATAAGGGAAATGTTACTCTACATATGGGGGAAACTGATTATGAAGGTACAAATACTTTGCACTTATCTAGCATCAGTCCATAGATGTCATATTGAAACATGATCCCTCTACATAAGTCTGATAATATCAAAGCAAACAAGAAAGAAATCAGTTTCAGCTGATAAAACCATTTTTCCTGTAACAACAAATGACATTCATGAATCATATACTTTAAAAAAAGAAAAAGAAAAAAAGGGAGTACTAGCGTAAGTACTTCTTTTCACGCTTGTTGCACTCTCCTGTTGCCCAGTAGTTGCAATTTCACGCTCTTGGTGGATCGCTGGCAATGGTCCTGGTTCACCAGCAACCATGATGACAAAGTTCTTTGCTTGCTTCCACCAACTCAGATTCCCAAATTCATCTATCATTAATGAGAACTTGCAACGCAGGTCTAGAAAGGGAAGACCCAAAACTGACCTCTGTAAACAAGATCTGTGTTTCTTTCTACACTCTTCCAAAGGCAGTAACCAATTTGAGACCTGAGGACTTAACTGCTGCCTCCTACACTTCTCAGTCTGCACTAAACAGAAGATGCAAAGCTAATAAAGCCAGAAAGTTCACTTCAGATTTTTTGCAGTCTGCTGATATATTGCCTCAAAAGATTTAACCTTTGTGCATGTGCCTGTTGAGGAAGAGGAAAGACTTTCAGTCATATCTGTAAAGGATTACAGCCATCTCTACAGAAGGGCTCTTATTTTCTGGAGACTAGGCATCTTCGGTTGCAGTAGCAATGGAAAGTGTATGACAGGAACAGAGTGTGTTGCCTTTCCTAGGTGGAAAAATGACCCATGCTGCTCATGGCAAAGCCCTCAAACCTTTCTGTTTAGCAGCATCCTACACAAATACAGATCAATAGCCTCAATTTGATTCTCACCAGTCCATCTGTAAAAACAGTATCATTCATATGTCTGCTGTCAACACAATTGCTCTCTCTGATCCAAACAATTTGTTGTTCCTATTTATTCAGGAAAAAAAAACAAACAACCTCTGAACAGTCAGATTAATCTGGAAAAGCTACTCCTTTTCAAACTATGCTTTATAATTCTTTCACCCCTCTCTTCTATGCATTAGAAAGCAGTTATGATACAGAAATGCCATTATTCCTTCTTTTTATTAAAAAAAAAAAAAAGCATGGAGTGACTTTGATTCCTTTACTTTAAACTAAATAGTAGGTAGATTTTAATATTGAATATAGGTACTTCTTCTGGATGGTAAGAGCACTCTTTACCATGCTGGAGATAATGCTGGCACACTGGAAGGTGTTTAAGGAGAAAACATAGAAAGAATGATGGAAGCCTTGATTTGCCAGGAAACGTTACATGTGTTGCTTAAGCCAAGTAAATGATGACTGAAAGTAGAGATGATAACAATCTGCAGATGTTTGATGGAGGCAAATACAGAGGAGAGGCTTTTTCTGAGGGTCATCCAAAGGGTAAAAGTAGCAGCAACACTAGATGGACAAGATAAATTAATAGGTTTTCTCCACCTCTAATGACTATGATTCTATTATAGCAAAACAGAAGAAAAGCTACAGAGAAATACGGAACCCATTTCTAATCCAGACCTTCGCTGACAGATTAAATAGTACAGTAGATTGTAATTTCTTCTTTTGTAGTCAAATGTTAATTAGATTCCTTGCAGCTGTCTGTGTATCCTTCTGAGTTGGCTGACGAGCACATTAACAATGTGAGCTGATTCAAGAGTAGAACAAAACTTCCTTATGAAGCATAATGACACATCTGAAGCATAGATTGGTCCCACTGAAATACGAAACCCACTAGTACGCAGTGGCTCTGTTGCATATTTTATACCATGTGCACATGGCTTTGCTGCACCCGCAAGCTTCAAATAATTTATGAATCTCAGCTCCTCCACCAATGCAGCTATCGATGATTATAAAAAAACACTAATAAATAATTTTTCCATCTTTTCCAACTAGTCATAGGAAATAATCAAGTCACTTGATACTTCTAAGGCTCCCTCATACACCTGTAAAATGAGGAAACATTACCTCTTGTTAGCTTACTGTTGCCAAAACCTCTGTGTCTTTGGCTGGACATTGCTGAGGTGCAAAGTATTATTTTGCTGTGTCAGCGTCAGTTCCATTAATTCCCAGGCATTTTGTCATTTTCCTGCATCTTCAGCCAAGTAATAAACTGGAAACAGAGTTCTCTGTTCTATTACCTTGCTCTAGAATTGTCAGGAAAACAGCTCTTTCTTAGTTATATTAAAGGTAAGGATAAAAGTTCAAATTCAAAACAAACCAATCAGTTGAGTTCTTCTCAGAGACAGATTAATAAAATACTAAGAGTGGTTTTAAAATTCAACTTTGGGTTCCTTCTTTAAGGTTAAATTATGTGAAATCAATGCTTAAACATGTAATCCACCCACCTATATCCTAGGACAAGGATTTTGACATATAACTTTCTACTGAAATGAATGAAACTTCATGCCTAAGTGCTCTGCTTGGCTTTTATTTTAAAACCTAGCACAGAATTTGCATAACAGATTGAAACAGCTCTAGTTGCAACTGTAAACTTAGAATAAATGACACATATATTAAACATTTGGGGCACAGCTTTTAAATCATCCCCTACTATGTGCTCATTAACAGCCATGAATATTATTAGGGCAGGAAGGTGAGCTGATACCACCTTCTACTCAACAAAATAGATACCCAGTTGCCATCATTTCTGCTTGCAGTTTATTTTGCCAGTAGTTTTAAGGGTACTGCCTACAAATTGTCTTCAAAGGGTGAATACTGCAGCAGTTACATTACTTTCTGTAAGTCTGATGTTTTGTCCTTTTGAAATAATGAAATTAGACCTCAGGTCTGAAAAATGATCCTGTAGTGGAAGGAGAATGGAATATATGAACTAGTAAGTCCTGTGATTCTTACTTGTGTTCTAATTGCCAGCCAAATATAAATTCTTCTTTAAAGTCAAATCTGATCTTTTTTATTACATAAAAGAATTGCCTGAAATGCAAATGTTCAAGAACCAAATTTTAGTTTTGCACTTTACTGATGCAGCTTCTGCTTGAGCACTGTTCTTGTGATAAACACATAAAGCACTCCTGTTCAAAGGTTCTGTTATTGTCAAGGAGATGAATTATAAAACAACTTCATATTGTGCAATCTGCAGATTTTATTGACAAAGGTGTCAGGAGCAGAAGATTTGGGAGTCTTTCTCCTTGTCATGGGGTAAACAAGAGGATCTTCAGAGCTCTTAGCTTTATTTAATTTGTTTAGATGAAAGTTGACTGTGAACATTGATTTGATGCAAGACCAGTTATGGATTTTTAGCAAGGTACATACACAATGGGGAGTAACAGATTGCTCTAAAGTCAGTACAAGGCTGCAATTCACTTGGGAGGCTTCAGAGATCATGCTGGAGCAGGGGCAGACTGGTCTGAACCTCCAACAGAAGTGTTTTCTCCTCCCACTCCAGCAACAAAATATTGCTTCATCTCTTCTCTCTTGGGGAAACATCATGACAGGTCATATTTGTGTGCTAGAGGGTCTCCATTCATAACCCCTAATTTTTTAAAGCTTAACTTCCCACCCATATTGCCACAAACAGTGGAAGTTTAAGCTGCTGAGTAGCAGAATCACAAAATACCAGCTAATTTGCTGGCTAAGACAAGCCAGAGCATGACACTAACACAATATTTTGCTCTTTAACTACCTGGCTTTTGCTGCAACACAATGTGTTTTCCTCATTCACATGCCACCTAGTCAGTCTGCCATTTCCCTAGAGACATGGCTTTTGCCTTTGTATTTGTCTAAAAAGCACTAGATTGCTGAAGGCATGCTGGAAAGCAGGTACAGTGACTGTCCAAGTAAAAAGCATGATCCTAAGCTCCCATCCCACATTATCATTGATTAAACCTAGTCCTGAAAACTCATCCTTCCTTCAGGCAGAAATTCCTTTGGGAGTTATCTCATTGGAAACCCAAAATTATAGCAAGTTACTCTAGGCAAATGAAAGTCAGCATGGAAGTCAGTGGTAATAAACTGCTTGGATGGTGACTGGATGAGAAGAAGATCAAACACTAAAATATGATTCAGGATCATTTACCTAGAGAATAATGTTTTAGTAACAGTGGAAGCTCTCATTGACTTCTCTGCCAACTGAGCTTATAAAATATTTCTGCTGGGTACCTTCAATGGTGCTGTTGCAAAGATGGATGGTGCTCAGCACAGAAAATGAAGAAAGAAGTAAGGGAGGGTGGGATTTACCTCATATTCCAGCCACCTAAAAGGCATATATCTAACGTTAACTAGTTATCTAGCCTGCCTCCATAATGACAGGCAACTTCCATGCTGATTCAAATCACTGGTCATATCTTCAAGAGGATCTTAACTGCAAACCAACTCATTTCAGGCTGAAAATCCATTACATTGCAATTTTCACTGAGTATCAAGCTGGATGAGATTTTGTCTGAAATCTCTGGAATAAAGGATCGCATCTTCAGGCTTTTAGGCCATGTAGGCACCATGTACTATATCAGTTATAAAGCTCTGACATTTCACAACCCATGCAAAATAGTTCAAACTTCTCCTTTGTTGCTCTCCATGCTGTTGAAGTAATTAAAACTGGAAGATGCTCTGAAGCCTTTTGCTGGTAATGATACTCTAAACACAAAACCTCTCCTTCATCTTTGTCAAAACTCTTGATTTGTTCTGGTATAAATTACTTGTTCAGCAGCAGTGTAATTTTTTGGCTTAATGTAACACTGGAAAGAGAACAACGCATTTAGAAGGAATTCTTTTTTCTTTAGAATTTTTTTTTCTTTCAGCCAGGTTTCTAGCTAATTCTGTTTATTTTCCAATTCCCAGTGATGGTAAGAAACCTGCAATGTTTTGATCTTTCAAACATTTTTCACAAAATGCGTCAAGATCTTTATTTCACAGATAAGTCTGTTCTTCTGTTTCATTATTTGTTCAGGCAGAGTTATTCCAAACTAAGAATTTAAATATTGTGTTTCCCACCAGAATCTGAAAGGGAAATGCAAATTGCGCTTTTTTTCTTTACTGGAGTGAACAGTCTCAATAAAGAGCTAAAATAAAAAATAAATTAAAACTTATATGATCCACTAAACATAACTTTACTGGATGTTTTAAGTATTCTGACAGTTTTCCAACATTATTCAGTTTCAGAATCATGGCTCATTAAACAAAGGCAAGAGAATGTTATCAACTGATTGCTAAAGAAAGTGAATTAGGAGACCTCACTCCTATTGCTAGATATAATCCAGGTTTGGGAGAGCCACTTAGCATTTCTGAATCTTGCCAGTGTTTCATAGAAGGATGTTGAAGAATTCCAAGCTGGACCAGTGCCCACTTCCCAGCATCAGCAGT
Organism: Pezoporus wallicus; assembly: GCF_028554395.1. Lineage (NCBI taxonomy): Eukaryota > Metazoa > Chordata > Aves > Psittaciformes > Psittacidae > Pezoporus > Pezoporus wallicus. The sequence continues at coordinate 1,440,530 of NW_026635907.1, read as the reverse complement.
ACTGAGTTACTGACATTGGGAATGCTGAAGGTCTACCCATGACAGACGGAAATACAGACCACCAATAAATCATAATACAGAGATCCTTAGATTTTAAGCATCGGGAATGCATTTCACTGAATATCTTTTCATCAAGCCAAGCGATTTATGTGTGAATACACACTAACAGGCACCCAGTTTTGAGCTGTAATCTTTAAGAAATGGAGCATCTGCACTGTGGTAATCACAGCCATACCTTCATTTCCTTCTCAGCTTTCCTTTGCGCTCCTCCTGAATTGCTCTTTAATCCCTTTGCCTGCATTCAGGTGTCTGAGTCTGAAGCTGAATCTCAGCACTTCTCTTCACATTAGAGACCCTTCTGCCCTCCATCAGCAGGATAACATCCCTCATTCTCTGTGTAAATAGTGGCTGCTCTCTGTGATTAATTTGCCATACCGTTTTCCACTGGTTTTCTTACACTTCTTAAACAGTTCTGCACTAAGGGCATGTAGTGTTAGGACAAGGGGGAATGGCTTTAAACTGAAAGAGGGGAGATTTAGATTAGACATTAGCAGTTCTCTGTGAGGGTGCTGAGGCACTGGCACAGGTTGCCTAGAGAAGCTCTGGTTGCCCCATCCCTGGCAGTGTTCAAGGCCAGGTTGGATGGGGCATGGAGCAACCTGCTCTAGTGGAAGGTGTCCCTGCATGTGGGACACCTTAAGATCTTAAGGTTCTTTCCAACCCAAACCATTCCGTGATGCTACAAACACGGAGTAGGTACCCAGGGTTGTAGCCCAGCCAGTGGCACAGTAACTCTGGGAACAACATCCTGCGGCTTTCACTGCAAAAATTCCACAGTGACTTTATATTTCAGTGATAGCAGTAGTACAGATTCTGCAAGATACAGCACATCATTGGAGAGTTTCATTCTCTCTTCCTCTCCCACCTTCCTTTTGCAATAAGAAACTGAAAGCGTATTTGTAGGACTTAAGGGCTCCTGTGGTTAAGGGCATACGAATAATAAACTCCTCCCCTTATGAAAATATCCTGTGATTTTTAATAGCCTTTAAACCACCAAAAGATCTAATTCTTTTGGATTTCACTCCAAGGACTTGTTCTGCCTGTAGGAAACAGCCAAGTACTCAATAGATCTGCATTAGGTTGGTAATGATCCTGCTGGTATTTGAAATTACAGCTAAACTTGATCTGAGGCATATTGCTTAAGCCTCTAAGCCATTGACTGTTGTCTCTGTTTTTCATTTGACTTGGTAGCTTCCTGAGAGTTCCTGAATTCATTCTTGAGGATAATGCAAGCTTTTCCTGGCAGCAAGTGAGCTGTCATGACTTACCTATGTGACATTTAAGTGGAGTAAAGAAGGATTACTCTAAATGCCTGACTTAACCTAACTAAAGTTTGACCCGTCACATAATATTTCAGTGTCTATTACACATGTGTGGTTTAGTTATTTACACATTGCTGTCTGTTTTCTTTGGAAAGTTTTAGATATTGAGCAACAGCCAATGCTTAGCCAAAGGCTAACATAAACAGCAAACAAGGATGTTCCTAGTACCTGTCTAGAAGCAGATTAATGCATTCACTGTTTCTGACAATAACTTTATATGCTTTTGAAAAAATGGACTTAAGAAAGTGTTGACATGAGAAATGTCAAAATGCAGCCTGAATCAGTTGAAATCAACTACACTAAATTGGGGCAAAGGACAGGAAAAGTGGGTCTAGTGTCTGCTAAATTGCTGATAGCATACATAAAATATACTTGTCCTAAAAGGGAAGGAAGTGAAATGTTGCTCTTTTTTCAGCTCTACCATACAAGTTTTTCCTCCTGGGCAGTGACATGGTGCTCCTGGTGAGCAAATAGCACTTGAGTCACAAGGCTCCAGCCTGCTGCCTGCTCTGCCTTCCTGTACAGCACCGCATGAGTTTCATGGGTGGAGGAAAAGCACCTTTGACCTCTTTTTCATGAGCAAAGATGTTAATGAATTTGTTGGAGACTGTGCAAAGCAGCAACAAGACGTGAGGTCAGTCAGGGACTGGGGTCTTATATAGAGCCATAGAATGGTTTGGGTTGGAAGGGACCTTCAGAAGTCATCTAGTCCAGTCCCCCTGCAATGAGCAGGGATATCTTCAACTAGATCACAACGCCCAGAGCCACATTCAGCCTGGCCTTGAATATCTCCAGGGATGGAGTGTCCACACCTCTCTGGGTAGCCTATTCCAGTGTTTTACTACCCTCATTCTAAAGAATTTTTTCCTCACATCCAGCCTGAATCTTCCCTCTTTTAGTTTAAAAGACACCTTCTCCTGTCACAACAGGCCCTGCTAAAAAGTCTCTCCCCATCTTTCTTATAGGCCCATTTTAAGAACTGAAAGGCTGCAATAAGGTCTCCCTGGAGTCTTCTCTTCTCCAGGCTGAACAACCCCAGTTCTCAGGCTTTCCTCATAGTAAGAGGTGTTCCATAGGACACCTCTCCTATGGAACAGGTCCATAATCACCTCTCACAGGAGAGGGGCTCCATCCCTCTGATTACTTTTGTGGCCCTTTTCTGGACCCTCTCCAACAGATCCATGTCTTTCCTGTACTGAGATCTCCAGAGCTGGATGCAGTACTCCAGGTAAGATTTCACCAGAGGAGAGTAGAGGGGCAGAATCACCTCCCTTGACCTGCTGGTCATGCTCTTTCTGGACTCCCTTGTCTCTCTGACACATTGTCCCTCTCCAGCTTGGTGCCTCCAAAGCACTCATTTTCTGAGCTCATCACAGCAGCATTCATTTCAACAGGGATGCATCATTAATCACTTCTGGGACAGGAGGAATCCTGTTGGGGGGAGAAGGAAATCTCCTCAAAGTCCTTCCTGCAAATGATGTACTCCTGCCCAAGGTACCCCTTCCTTTTCCTGGAAAAGCCACTGCATGGCTCTTTCTCCCACATGCTGCAAAGCCTCCCTCTTGCAAACAGCTCTAATCAGTGCTGCTCAGCAAATCATGGCAGTCACTTATGTTAACTTTATGAATTACACAACTGACAAGCTCATGCAGATGTTGTTTGCAGAATACTGGAGATGGTGCCAGCCAGACACTTGGCACCAAGACTCAATGTGGGAGATGAGGAGCTTTCTAGGCTCATTCTTAACATTAATTATTTTCATATTTAATAAAATTGGTGCGACACATTAGGGAGACCAGTCAGTCAGCTAGTGGGGAAACTATTAGTGCAGAAAAATGAATAGCCTGGCAGTTAAAAGTCTGCAATACGCACATACTAGCTGGAAAAAAACTTAGAAATAGGGTTATTCATCTGAATTTATCCCATGGTCCCTGGGTCTCACGGTGGTGGTTGAAAGTGGCTGAAACACTTTTCACTGCTTGTTGCTGGATCTGGTTACTTTATTTTGAACAGTGAGTGTTTTTAAGACAGGGTTGTCCCAAGTCTTAAAATCTAGGAAGCAGAGCTCAGAAACTTTGCAGACACACTTGTGTGACACTAGGCATTTTCTTGAGTACAAACCCGCTGAAGATCAGTTTCCTAATGATGGCTTCAAGGGGACCTGTGGAGTGACTGATTTCAGAGAGTCACTTAGGTGGGGTCCTGGAAGTCTTTCTTTACAAATAATGTTTCCCATAGTCACTGTCAGTCACTTTCTAGCACCAGTGCAGGGAAGGACTGTCTTTAAAATTTGCTTAATAATTAAAGTCTCATTAACAGCAGCCCTTGTCTCATGGGCTGCTACTTGTACCCAAGTCCCAATTTCAGAAAAACTCTCAGCTCATCTTTCATTCTTTTATACTTTCTTTACAATTCTTTTATGGTGCTTCCTTCACTGCTTACACTTCTTTGGCTATGTCTACAACAGTAAATAAAATGAGCCAGCATCTACCCTCCGACCCTGAAAGCAAGTGGATGCCATAGCTTGTCTTACTACAGCTAAATTTCCTACCAGGGAAACAAGGTAGCCTTATCTGTGTCTTGTTGACTGAAAACCATCCCTGGCTCATGATGTTCACTGGGTCATGCTCAGGTGTTATGTGGAGAGACCTTACCAGGCACAGGCCAAAATATGCCATGAAGTAGGCGAAAAGCTGCAACCTCAGCAACATCATCTCCTGTCCCCACTCAATCCATCAGCACAGACGTTGCCTTTGGGTCTGTAGCTCAGTTCCTCGGTTCAACAACATTTAGACCAGTGAATATTGAATAAATTTCCACTCATGTTCATTCCAGTGAAATTTCTCCACAGCTCTTTTTTTCTGATGCAATGCATCACCGTTTCAAAGTTTCTTCCTCCCTCCAGTGACTGGAGGAGGAGCTCAGATGACTAGTTTCTACTGGTTGCCTATCTTTTAGGTGGCTAAAGTTAGATGAAAATCTAAAGTTAAATGATTAAGGACTTCCTCCATTTTTAAATCTGAATGGTAATGAAACCAACGTCAATTTTGCAGGGAATGAAGAAGTCCTACTTAGAACATATGCAGTTCGGTTCTTTCCTGTGAAGTTGCCATATGGCAGAGGAGTGATGGGAAGAAGAAAAATATTGACAGTGATGATATATCTTATTACAGAGCATACGGACCAAATTTTCCTCTCAGTTACTCTAGTGAAAATCTGGAGTGAACAGCCCTATCTTGATAGGAAAATCAGATCAGTCAGTGGATATACAAAGCCAATTATGAGAGTGAAACAAAAGCAAGCTTGAGAAACGTTATGGTATAGTAAAGAAGACATGGTAGGATGCCAGAAGACAGGAAATCATTGGACCCAGCACACTTACGTGCCCTTTGAAAAAGAAAAAGACCATCCTATCTGCAGTAACCACAAGTGGTCAGAATCTTGTTTGATGCCTGAACTTGGCAAACTGGATGAAAACTGTACAGAAACATCTGTTCTGGGTTCCAAACATTTATATAGCCCTTTGTTAGAGTACCAAAGATGGCATCACATCAATAGAAAGGAAGCATTGCAGAAAAAAGCAGTACAAGGATGCTAGAGGGCAAAGTCCAAGATTAAAACAAGACTTGTAATGTTTTACACACCAATAACTTTTATTTATTCCTTGCGAACATTCAGCTGATCAAAATTTTAAACTATATTTGACAGGCAAAATCAGCAAGTGCTTCAAGGACAGATGCCATGATGCATTCTTATTTCTATGCTATGTAGAAATACATTATCGACAACTTAAGAGGAAAAGCTGTAACGATAGCACTGCTTACTACGTTACAAAGACGTAAAGGTCAACATGTAGCTGAGAAGACTTCTGGAAATATTATGGGAAGTTTTTACTCAATAATAGTTTAATATGGTTTATTTGAAACAGTCTTGCAAACAACTAGCAAAATAACTATTTTCGATTTAAAGTCCTTTTCAGCTCACAAAGATAATCAGAAATGTAAATTTTTTTTTTACTTCTAAGGCAGGATATCATTAATGTAAACTAGAAGAAATAAACAGCAAAAACTCAGACAAATAAAACCCCTGAAAAACCCAAATAGAATTACCAGCAGCAATTCTGCGTACAAAAGAGTTAAACTGTAACCTAATAAAAGATGTATATTTTTTCTTGAAGCCCTGTAAAAACCGAGTTTTTGCGAATGAGTTCAAAGACAAACTATAGCCAACTCAGTGTCCACAGTTTCTCTGGAAGCAGCATGGAACATTTGGCCAGAAGAAACAGTGCCAACTATCCAGTGCAAAGCCTATACTTTAATTTGCAAAAGCAAAAAGCTGTGATTTATACCTCTGACAGGAAGAAGTAAAAAAAAAAAAAGATAAATAAATAAAATCTAACAGTACATTCTGTGTAGGTTATTATTTTGCCAACAGTTTGTGGGTTGGATGATGAGGTACGTTCCTGAAGATTAGACATCACCATTTTTTTTTAAACAAACAAAACAGCAGGAAAAATCAAAATTCCCCTAAAGGAGAGGCAGTCCTTGCGAAAGTTCAGAGCTGTTATGGCTCCCCCTTGGCTCCTATTTTTAAAATTAAAAAAAAATCTATCAACCAATAGCGTTAATCAGCTTTGGCTCACAGGCGGCATTTTTGCTTCCAGTTGAGGACAATTAGAGGCACAGTGTCAACTAGTCATTTGTTAGGTTGTGCAAAATTTTGTAGATACACATTGTTTTTTGACATTAAAAAAATTCTCATGAAAAATGGTACTGTTTCATGTAGGCATCCCCTGGCATCTTCTTTTAAACTCAGCAATTTGCTAGTTCAGAGGGAACTGAGTAGTGTTTTGGAGAATAAATTCACACTGAAAGCAGGTGGTATTGCACCACTGACAAAATCAACTGACAAATGATAATGAAGAGGGGTAGATGGTGAGCTATTAATTCATTTTTTTTCTCTGTAGCATGGCTGAGAGAATGCGGTCTTGATCTGTATAAATATTAACTGAAGAAATTTAAGAAGATGAAGATTTAGTCCTTTATACTTATTGTGGCAATACTGCCCATCACATGATTATCCAACGTGATTTCTTCATGCCTCCTAAACTGTCAAAGTGGATGTCTTTAATAGGTGATGGGCAAATACGTTCATGGTAGAGCCTCGGTAAATTACTTAAAATTTGGCAAGATGCTATTGTTAAAAATGGAATATTTTTTCTTGAAGAGGAATGAGCCATGAGTTCTCCTAGACACCAAAGGCCTATTCTAACATTGCAAATTAAAACTTAAAATAAATATATCATCATTATGCAACAAAAGAGCCCTGCCAACAAAAAAAAAAAAAAAAAAAGAAAACACAAAAAAACCAAACCCAAAAGCACATGAGATCCCAAGGGATGAAGCAATGTCATTCTGCAGCCTGAAAAATATCACTTATAGCTGAAAAAAGGCACTCATAAGTTGCACATTGTTAGACGTTTCTTCTGGGTTTGTTGGCAGTCAGTCCGGAAAATCTATTTCTTTAAATTTGCCTCTAAAGTATCTTATATAATCCTAGTTAGAACAACAGAAATTTGGGAAGCAAGAACCCACACTTAGGGTAATTACCTGTTGTAATGCTAGTCACAGTCTTCTGGTCCCTAAAATGTGTGCGAGATTTCAGCACACCACTACACAACTGTTTCTCTCCTCCTTAGAGATAACTGTCCATTAATGAATAAACGTATTTTCTTTGTAAACTTCATCTCCTTTGGCAACACCCAAGGTTGAAGGCAATGTAAAAGTATCTTTCCCCAGATCCTACTTGGTGTAAATCAGGATGCGTCCTTACTGAAATCTTAGCCCTGCCCACAGCTTCTGTCCTCTGAGACTCCTATTTTATAAATCACTGCTATTACTCTGGAGCTGGTTTCCACGAGGGTTCTCATCTTTAATATTTTTGTTCCTAAATGGCTGGTCACATTTCAACTTTTGCTTCCTCTGGTGGGATTTATTGAAAGTATTATGAAGACAAAAACACCCCATGAGTTTCCAAAGTGTAGATGGTCAGAGTATTTACTATTACACTGGGAGAGAAAAAGAAAGGATGTAAAAAGTGATCCCTTAGGACAAAAGCCAATCTGTTAATCAGGGGAAGGCCCCATGTGTGCCATTTTCTTTTTCTACATGCTTTCTCTTCCACATTCCTTCTATGGGATATCAGATGAGTTAGATGCAGTGTGGCTATTATTACATTCTTCTGAAACACAATAATTGAGTAAAACACAGAAGTGTAGTACATCAAGCTGCACATGCTTATAGAAATGCAGGTGGCTAATCAGTCTTCATGGCACCTGGATTTTTCTTGTTTATGTGAATTTCACAAACAGCATCTTCCTCCTTTTTTTTCTTTTTCTTTTTTTTTTTTTTTCCAGCTTCTCATTCGATTTTGTATTATTTTCTAGGATCTTTTAAATCAAGATTATGGCCCACTGGCAAATTTTCCTTTAGGAGTATGATAGTCATCAAGAGGACAACATCATTTGGATAAAATAAGACTCCCTAAGGAACCTCTTAAGAGCTGGAAAATACATAAAGTTCCTACTGAAAGGTAACACAAATTGTGATTTGTTCTTTTGAAGTAAAATATTGGGGATGCTTTACAGATTTGAAGCATTTTTTGGCTATAAGAAAGAGAAGATCGCTGCTTTCTTAGGCTACCATTATGTATTTGCAAGGCAGCAATAATTCTTCCAGTGAATTTTATGTTCCCATTGAAATGTTTTCACTTGGTTTACACAAAGCAAGAATTACAAAATGATACTATGCTGACAAAATCTAAAAATAAAATCGCTTGGCAATTGTGTTGAAATAAGCACTACAAGTAGCTTGATGTAAATAGGAGGGAAACCATATCCTAAAAATTACTTCTATTGCTCTGGGCATAGTCACCCAGGTGGAGGAATGACACTTGTTCTTTCTTAAGTCATCTGTGAGTTCTGGGGGAAAAAAAAATCTCTGGGGAGCACATCTCTATCTTTGGAGAAGAGGTCAGTACTGCTCTATTTCTGTCTTTGGTAACTGTGAATAACTTTGTGATTGGTGCTGTAATAAGAATTACTGATATGCATTCACAATGATGCATTTAAGTCTGTCACAATTAGCTGTTTCTTGCTCTGACACCAACCTTCTGGCATTAGACCTCCCTGCACCTTAGTTTATCCACCCATAAAATGAGGGTAAAGATACTGACCTCTCTTGTAAAACCTGTCTGAAATTTACTGCTGAACACTACCATGTACAAAATAGGTAGAATATTTAATAACTAATAGCATACGTAAAAAAGGCACAAACTTCATTGGCTTATTAACTCTGAGAGATGCATTCTTGTGACATTCATTTCTGACTGAACTTGACTTTAAGTGACCGGTTTATGTGAATCTCTATTGACAGATGAAAAGTCTATATTGGTAAAATTTTACTTGGTCTTCAAGGCATCTCTTACCCCCTGAATTAGGAATTGCCACTGGGGTCAAACGTAAACTCTGCTTTTGATGAAGGCAGAAGATACAACTATGACAACAGCAGGCATGATGCTTTCTAGCGGCAGCAAAGGGTTGGAAAAGTAATTATTCTTCTATGGTAAGGATCAATACAAAATGGTCATTCGTTTGGTTCAATTTAGTGTACTGAACACTAGTAGGACAACACATGAAGGCCAGGAGGCAATGCCAGGGGCCCTTTTGTACGATGTCAGGAGCAACAGTAGCATGCTATGGATGTAAAAAAGCTGCTCCTGGAGCAGAGGACCTGCTGGTAGGACCACCCAGCTATTTGGATTGCTGATCAGCCACGTGCTCCTGAGGTGGCTAGGTCAATGGCAGCATCCCTTGGGTGCTTAGTGGCATCACCTGGAGTTACACTGTTTTATGGTAGATGCTCCCCTCTCTGTCTTTATGGTGCAGTGTTTGCCTGTGTTTCACACAGCAGTGGAGGCAAAGTGCTTAGCAAGTAAGTTTATAGCATTCTTCATTGAGGATTTACATACAGAGAAAATTAAACCTGCTGGGAACCTAATGAGCTGTTTTGTAATTTGATGAAGCAGTATGACCTACCAAGGGACTTAGTGCAAGGAGTTTTCTGTGGTAATTTGATACTAAGTACAAGAAGGACTTCGGGGGTACCAACTTCTCCCGGGCTTCTTGCCCACCATTGAAACTGCATGGCTATAATTAACATCAATCATACTACAGAATTGGAACTACCTGGGGAGTAGCTACCTGGGGAAACTACAGTGCTCAGGGTGAGGACCTGTGCTAGCCAACACTGCCACTGTGGAGTAATTAGGTCTTCTGCAAATCCTAGTAGGGCTCTCACATCTCCAGTTACCTTCTGGCACACCTCGCTTAAACACTGAGTGCTGGGTGACTAAGCACTCCAGTATAGGTGGGGTAATACTGAGAGGGACGGAAAAGGGGGAAGCTTCTAGCACTTTGGCCAGCATTCTTGGAATGAGAAGTAATGTCTCTTCCCTGGAACATTTCAACCAGTGTAAATATATCAATACGATTCGCATTTTAAGAGGTTTTCTTTGTGATGAATCAGAGGATGCAGCTGCCCTGCTCTCTGCTCAGGCAGGGTGTGATAATGAAGTAGAAAGTGCAGTCAAGTCACAATAATACACTTCGTTTATAGACCTCATTTCATTTCCAGCATTTCAAAACCTTGCCAGTATTAATTAAAACCTTGCAACAGGTCTTTGAATTGGGCAAGGACTATTATATCATTATTTCAGTCAGTAAATGTGGAGACCCTGAAGGCTAAACTGAGACTGCCTGCTTTAGGCACTCAATTTATTTGTTGCAAAATCTGAAAAAGAAAATCAGTGTTTGGCTCCAGCAGAATGATTCTGACCACTTAAGGCAGATGCCTATGCAAGCTATACAAGGAATGCGTTTAACGGGTGCTTTCAGATGCCTCTGAAGTAGCACCCAAGTGACATTCACATTTCTCCATCAACAGAAGGGTGAGCTGTGGGTCCTTCACAAGGTGATTTAGTGTGGTTGCACTACATGTGCAGCCACTCAAATGTAGGCACTAGGAAACACTATTCTCATGAGTGTAGCCGAGTAAGTGCTTAATTCAAAGCTCAACAGTGTGCAATCCTGCTTACATGGGAATCAAAATACGGATTTCCCTCTAAAGGGCAAGCACTTGTGTTGTGGGATAAATAGCAGGAGGAAGAACAAGGTCTGAGCACTTATCCAGAAAATAGAAAAGTAGAGATCTAGAATGTCCAGCCTGATGGGGTCTGATCCCAGCATTTCCACTTGCCCAGATTATACCAGAATACAGATAAGGCTGGAGTGGAGGCATTGTCTCTTCCTGCTGAAGATGAACTTTTTAAAAAACAGTTGTGTAAGATGAAGAAGATAGAAAGTTTCAGCCCAGTGAAAGGGGAGGTCTTTTGTTTGTAAATCTCTTTAGAGTTCTATCAGATAAATGCCATGAATTGGGTTAGGCCAGGGAACAGGCATTCTCTTGTGCCTGAGGGTTAACTGCCATTTAGGAATGTGTGGGTGTTTCCACACTGCCAGACTGACTTGTCCATCCCCTCTATCCTGGCATCAGGTCCTCCACAGTCTGAACATGTTAGCTGGCTATTTGGGAGTCATTTGTTCCATCCAAAAAAAAAGCTGGCCATGGCCAAGATGACAATGTGCTCCAGCCTCTGCTCCACCCACAATGTGGACATGCACCCACAACTTGACCTGGTGCAATAATGCTATGCTAGCCTCAAGTCCCCAAACCCCAGTATCCCTCCTGTCACTTCCAGAGCACAAAGCAAGTAGATGGCTGTAGAAAAGCCCCTATTTAGGTGTCTGCATTAGGAAAACAACAACAACAAAAAAATATTTCAGAAGTGCTTATAATTGTAGCCAGGGCTACAGAGAGATCAGGATCTGCCAAGTGGAGATCAGGATCAAGTGCTGCACAGCACAGATTGGAGTGCCCACTCCAGGCACTCTCGGCTGTCATCTGTGGGAACACAAACCAGCCTGCAACAAGCAGTTCAGAGGCATATACTTTCTTTCCGGTTTGGCCCACAAAATCAGTATAGCCATGCCCCAGATTTCTGTGCTGATGTGTTCCATGCTAGGTCAATGGTGGGTTCTGTCAGGCCATGACTTAATGAAGTGGGCCTTTTCAACACTTTGGGAGATATTAACAGCTCCTCATCCACTTATGAGTCATGATGGACTGCCAGGAGCTGTCAGTCACTGAACACATGTGAAACTATATGTTTATGTGCTTAAGATACACTTTGAGTCTGAAACAGTGTCCAAATTTGTATACACATTCAGTTTCACTAGGATGTAGGTTCTTCTCCAGAAGAAGCACACTGAGCCATTCCCTGCAACTTACACACATCCAGTTCATTCTCAAGGGGACTTAAGTTGACTCATTGATAGTCTAAATCACACTCACTAACTTCTTCAAACTATGCAGCCTAGAAGAAGACTAAGGAGTCCTGAAACTCAGCTTGAGACTGATTTATTATCATTTTTACCTGCTAGGGGTTTCTTTGATCTCAGCAAGACTCTCTCACGATTAGCAGTAGAGAAGGAGGATTTGGGTTAATGCATCCTGCTCTACCCACTCTTTACATAAGAGTGGCTCCTATTAGCATTTTAGCAGTTTGTCTTTTTATGCAAGAACTTACACAGCTGACTTGGCTAAACTTTTAATGGGTATGCTTCTACTGTGGGAGGAAATGTTAAGCACTGCTTATTGTTACTTAGAATCACACACCCAAATGCCATAGCTCCATCCAGAGTTCACAGGCATCTACCTATTTTACTACCTACCACAGCACACTATATCACAAATAAGATCTTCTCTACTGCCTAAAGTAATGTCATGATGCAGTATAGGAGCCAGAGAATGCTGGGTTTGCAAAATGTATGCATTGCTTCAGATTGCAGTGAATTCATTTAACAGGAAATCAGGCAATAACCATTAATTTCAGTGCAATAGATTTCTCTGCTCTTCTTATTTACCAAGATGTTGCTCACTAGATCAAATCAATGATATTACAACAGGTTGCCCATCATTCTGACAACAGCCAATATCTGCCTCGCATCTCAAGAGGCATCTCTTTATCAAATGCCTCCAGTTTCTGTCTGCCACATCTCTAGTTGTTCAGTATGTTCTGTTGGAAGCAGAAAAATTAAGGTTTTCCAATGTACTTGGCTCAGTCAAAAGCTGTTTTGGGCAGTCATGCACAGGTGCACGTATTGACTGCCCTACTAGCAATAAGTTTGCCCCCACCATGTGCCAAAGGAGATGTGCTATTGTCCTTGGGTGCTCTCCTAGGGGCCACGTGTGGGGTGTACACAACTCCACCCTCAGCTGAGGTGGGAAACTTGTTCAAAGTGGTTTTGAGGTTTTGCTAAGAAGCAAAACAGGAAATCTTCATGAATCTGGAGTTAACTATTTTATTTTCTTTTAACTTGCTGCTCTCCCAGAGTTGGTTTTCTTTAAATGGAAAATAAATAAATATCAGAATGACAAACATTCTCCAACTGACCAGGTCCCAGTTCTGGGATGAGCCCAAGGTTTTACTGGTGCAGACTAGACTTGAGGCAGCAAAGAGAACCTGGAGTAGTCCAGGGATATTTTCTTTTCTTTTTTAAATCAAACTGAGCAACTTAGAGGCTGTGTCAACTTTCTTAAGTGCTCTTTATGTCAACTAATCATAGTTGGTTCAGAAAACAATGCTGACTACTGCTCTCTTCTTGCCTACGCTGGAGGTGATGAAGGCCAAAGACAGAGCTGAAACAGCAGCACTATGCCATCTGGAGAGACTGTATCCTCAGCCTGCCTGCCTGGGAGCAGATGAAGGACAGCTGAGTTGCACCTTAAAATCAATGAAAAGGTCAATGAACACATCAGTGGGGTAAGGAGTGTCAGCACAAGCCTGCCTGCCCCAGCATGTTGACCTCCATACACAGCAGTGTTACCATTGCTGAGGGTGCCCTTGTTCCTTTTATTACATGGTTTCCTCTGCTAACCATGTAAACCATAACAGCTGGGTTTACACCTTTAGGACTACGGGCCCTCCCCAGTCCTGAAAAAGCTATTGTGAAACTATCAAGTTGTCTCGGGAGCCCAGGAACAGGAAAGCTATCACTACTGTTCTCAGTGTGGGACCTAATAGCAAAAAGGCTCCATCACCATAACTGCAAACTACTGAGCTTTGTGGTACATTGCTGATTCACATTTCATGACACTGCTAAGCAAATTCTACCTAGGTGTCTCCGCAACTCTGCTTATAGTGCTATATAACCCTGAGTTTGAGTCAGATTCTGTTATGAGATAAGCTGTTGTCATTCACAAACAACTGCACTAAGGCAAGCAAGTTACTGATAGGTATACCACAAACTGGCTGAGCTGTATCTTGCAACTGGGAACAACCAGACAACTTCCTCACAGTTTGCTCCTGGTTTATTTAAGCTGCCTGTGCGTGCTTAGCCATCAGCAAAGCTTTTACTGCTGCTCCAGCATCACTCTGATGTCAGCACTTTGATTTGATTTTCTGTCACTGTTCCCGAAGATTAAATTTCAACCAGTGACCCATGGCTTGATAGCTCATTAGCAAATCCCTCTGAGCCATCTAGTCCTTCCCTTCCTTGACAGTTAAGTCTGCATTGGACACACTCCTGAAGATGCCTGAAATCAGCACCACCCCATGTGAAAGCTTGGTCAGACTAAGTGCTGCTGCAAAATCCTATGGGGACCCATGCCCAGCTGCATGTTTTCAATGACAAATCACTAACAATTCCTATTATGAGTTCCTTGGGTCTTTTCAAGTCATTGAGGTTGTTTAAAAACTCCTCCATGGGCAGTCAAAGCTTTCCCTTCCCTCAGCCCTTGATCTATAGGAGAAGTATTGTGACTTCTTGGTGAAGCCTTAAAACAAGATATTCTTACTCCTTTTGCTGTTCAGCATCATTATTGCAAGCAGGCAGACTAAAGCAGCTGGGATAATGCTCTTACAGCTTTCCTTTGCTGTGATACATGCATATAAATGTCTTGGCAGGCAGTGGGAATGAAGAAGCTGCTTCAGATCATGCTCTGCAGGTCACAGACCCCAACTCTCACTTCTGCAGTTGAGTAGGACAGGATGCAGGTTGCCCTGAGTTATCCCACTCATGGGCATGTATCTTGAGTTCAGCTTTTCCTATGGCCAGCTTTAGGTTATGTTGACCAGCGGGTTAATAGTGAGGATAAAGCCATTGCTCTGATTTACTTCCTCCATGCATCTGAACAGACCTCTTGCATTTAACCTAGATTATCACTGCCTTTGAGCAAGAAATAGTATTTCATACATTCCAGAGCTATGGCACCCTTCTAACTCTTCTTAAACTGCCAGTTATACAAGTATCCAGGCTGCAACATATCGATATCTTAACAAACCCTCTTCCTCCAACCTAAGAAAATCTTGACAGATGCTGAACTGAGGCTGATTTTTGTATCCAGCAGGTAGAGCACAGCCTCAAGGACTCCAGTGAAGCCACAAATTAGACCTCCCAGTCCCACATTCTCTTTTCACCTTAATACTTCACTCCAAAAAGTCAACTTCATCGATTTCAATGGAGAGATATTTGATTTACACCAGGCCTAGATGAGAATATGGCCATGATTCTTTAGTGCCTTTAAAAGCTAAGAGCCCAGCAGAAGCCAATTGTGTCTGACACGAAGCTGTTGCACACCCAGTGTGGAATCTGCACAACTCCATAAACCAGCAGTGGTCTAAATAAAAACTTCAAACAAGGCATTCTGGCATTGTCCAGAAAGAAAGAAGATAAATAGCTGGGAGCTGCCAAGTTGTGAAGGAAGAACTGCCTGACTGTTGGACAGAGAGCAAAGTTAGAGGCAGAAATTAGGCAGGGTGCTGGGAGGCTTGTAACACTCCCAAAAACCAAAGGGGTCATAGCATTTCATTTGATTAATTCATCACCGGTCCAAAAGACTTTGTACAGAGCCTCAGGCAGTGCAATAAACATACAATCATTAAGAGAGGAAATAAAAGATTGGTTGGATGGTAAATACTCCAGCTCCCTCTGCCACTACAGCTTCCCTTTTGTTTCTTGTCTCTTTGGTCAGTGCAAACATTGGAAGCAGCACAGTAAGCAAGTGGTAGCATTAAACCCACAACAACAGCAACAAAAATCACTGTATTTCAAATGCTTTGGTCAAAACACTTTCCAGAAAAGCTTTGACTTACTTTCCCCATAATTTTTGTTATCCTTCATCAGCCCATTCCTCTAGGAAACGCCACTGGCAGAATGGAGAAATAGTCATGCTTGCTTGGCCTCCTCTCCCCAGGACTGGCGGAAGATTTAGTGGAAAGCAACAAAAAGGCTGTTTATCTTAAGGGGGGCAGATAATGCTTTTGGAGGTAGTTTCAGTAGTTTTGGTTGTACTCCTAAGCATTCAGGGGGCCAAACATCTGTTTTGATGTAACGTAATTTTATTTGCAAATAATAGTGTTCTGTAAAGCTCCGATACTGACTTTTATGGGCCAGAGGGTACAAACATTCACCCCGTAAGTGTACAGTGCCTGTCCCTCACCACAGGACACAGCAGAAAGGCACAGCCCCCTTACTGACACTGCAGCTGGAAAACTTTTGGAGTTGCTTGAAGCTATGCAGGAGCCTCGGGCACCTGAGGAAACGACAGCAGAGGCAGAGCTGGGGAAAGGGAGGGTGACTAATACTGCATACATCCTCAGTGAGTGAACTTCATGTCTGGCTCTTCTCCCATCCACTTCAAGCACTGCCATTGCTCCCAAGCTGCGTTCACTGGGCACCGATGTGTATCAGACCTCACTGTGGTCTGATAAAAGCAGAAATCTGCTTTTATCCCCTTTTCTCAGGCAGGCACTGAGGTTTACTGCAACTTACTTAGACAGTTTTCTGCGGACAAGAGAAAACTATGATACGGAAGATGAGTCTCCAACCTTTTGATCATGCATCGGCCTGCCTCGCATTTGTGCACACAATGCCATATGGCACCTAGGTCCTGTTCAACCAAATACCACTACTGAAGAAACCAAGGTGACTTACACATGAGTTTGAATTGATATCTAGTGAACTTCATTCATTACTTGATTTTCAATTTTCTTCCATTCTTCCAATATGTAAAGATGCATCTATGTGTACATATATGCAAGACCCAGCCAGCAGAGACATTCATTTTGTCTCTAAGGTGGTCAGATGAGGAAGTGGTCATCGAATATGGTGTTGGACCACTGTTTCCCCTGTTACTGAAATAATTTTTTCACTACAGAATAAAGAACAACTCTGTCATTCTGGAGTTATTAAAAATAACCTGGAAAGTATTATTGTACAAAAATGAGAAAAGGTTGTTTAATGAGGCAGTTGGGTAACCCTATTTACCTGCATTTTCCATACACATTGAGAATAACAAATATGCTCACCCACTACTGAAATACAGACACTTTCTCAGTTGAAAACTGGCTGATTAAGGCTTCAAGATAATGGTCCAGAACTGTATATGCTGTTCCTTAAAAAAACAAACCAAACAACACCCCCCTCAAATCAAAACAGAACTCGTGGTGCCTTTGACAATATTTCACCATGTTTGTTTTTGCTCATAGCAAGCCCTGTTTTAAATCACACTAAAGCATTTGACTTCTGGGAGAAGACGAACCAGAGATTTATTCGATGCTGTGTGGCAATGGCCTATTCCATCCATCTGAGGGGAGTTTTGTCAGAGAAGAAATCTCATCTGGATAGATAACACTCCTCAGCAGGGCATGGTTACTTATATGTGTGTTTGTACCGACATCAGACGAATGCTGTTCATCTGTTTGATTGTCACTTCTCCTCCCTTCCTCCAGTATTCCTCCTACTCTTCTTTTGGAAGGTTTAATCACCCAGTGTGAGGCTTTTTAACAGGAACAAGGGCACTTTTAAGATAAAGACATTGGAAAAAACTTCGAACAACTACAGTGCACATTTGTGCATTTACTAAATGCAACTTGAGTACGTACACATTCGTGACACAGCCTCTCTTCTCCCACTTAAGTCATAGGACCAAAAACTACTCACTGCATGATGCTCATCCTCCATCTAAAGCTGGTACTTATTCTTTCAGAGTTAAACTAGCACCATACAAACTAGCTGAGGAGGAAAGGTCAAATCAGAAGAAATTAATTTGTAACACTGCTGGATATTGAAGGGGGAAGGTGTGGGGGGCTTGTAGGTAAGTTAAGTATTAATTTGTAAAGCATGTTTGTCATGCTAACTATCCAGCCTTCAGCAATGGGTGATTACTACCTTCCTAATAGCTGCATATGATTAACTTCATATTCCTGTAAATTTACTGTGCACGGTGTCTACGCTACATCTGATGAAACCCATGTACTTATTAGCTGATTTTTGAGCCATGATGCCCTATATGCAAGCAAGGCAATCTTTGCCTGTATAATCATCTTTAGAAAAAAAAACAACCAAGAGACAGAAATACCACAAGCATGAGATAGCACAGACCTTGATTAGTCTCATTACCAAGGCAGGGAGAAATATAATCCTGCATATAGTGACTTTTGACCTCTGCTTAACCCCTGGGTACACCCTGGCCTGCAATGGTTGTAACTAGGACATAGAACCATAGAGCAGGTAGAGTTGGAAAGGACTTCAAGGTCATCAAGTTCCAAACCCCTGCCATGGGCAGGGATACCTCACTGACCATGTCCCCAAAGGCTCTGTCCAGCCTGGCCTTGAACACTGCCAAGGATGGAGCATTTACCACTTCTTTGGGCAACCTGTGCCAGTGCCTCACCACCCATACAGTAAAGAACTTCTTCCTTTTATCTAACCTGAACTTCCCCTGTTTCAATTTGAACCCATCACTCCTTGTCCTATCACTACAGCCCTGATGAAGATTCCCTCTCTGGCATCTTTATAGGCTCCCTTCAGACACTGGAAGTCTGCTATGAGGTCTTCACACAACCTTTTCTTCTCCAACCCGAACAGCCCCACAGGTCATATACACAAATTGCCATCTTGTCTATGCACTTTAAAATGTTAAGCTTTCCCTCATTTGCCCATCTAAGGAAATAAGGAAGAGGTAACCATTTCTGCTTCTTCCCAAGGAACAAGCTATGTCATCAAGACTGCTCATCAGCAGTACAAGTCTCTTCTTCAGCATCATATATGAGGCCAAAGCAGGCAGATATATGACAAAGAATTGTGGAGTTTTTGCTATAAAGAGCTCTGTAAAACACAGCTCTGCTCTCCATCTCCCCAACCCAGCTGTGGCACCAATCTGTGGCCTCTCCCTGGGTCCCTCACCTGAGGCTTTAGTAACTACTAGAGAGCAGATGAAAGGATCATCCATCCAGCTGTGTGCAGTGCCTCAGGTCACAAAGTGCCGAAGGCACTTCAACCAGATTTTGCAAATCCGTGAGGCATACCTCTGGAAGCATGGAGTCAGGCGAGTCAATGTTTGGTGCTCACAACTTGAAAGTTCAGTTTAGGTTGCGCCCAAGTGAAGGTACGACTATGGCAAGGCAGGATCTGAAACGCTTATTCTTGTATCCTTCCCTATAGGCCAGACTAATGCCACTGGACTAGTCTTCTGCATCAGCCAAATAGGAAAGCAGTGTTTATTTAGTTTTAATTAATTAATTAGTCTTTCTGAATGCAGGAGGGTTAGGTGAGCATAATGAATCTTACAAAAATAGCAATTTCAGAAAAATGCAAAAGCAACAGTTCATGGGGACTGGATGGGAAAGAAGGTAGGAAGAATTACTAATTAGTGTTTATTAAAAGGACTCCAGTTTCTCCAGGACAATGGTGGAGAAACAGGCAGTGCACTGGGGGAATAGCCATATGCATTAACAGTGCACTTTTTACCCCAAGAGGTCCCAAGAGACTTAAAATGAGCTAAAGCACAAAAGGTCCCCACTAATGAATGGCCAGGGATAGTCCAGTATAGGGAATGGACATTTGCTATGACCAACCAAGGTGGAGAGTGGCACTCTCTTAATGGGATCTTTCACAGATCAATACAGATTTCCTGTGCCAGAACTGCAGGCAGCTTCTCCCAAAAGTAAGAGGGACAACTCTTCCCTTCACATACTAATCTGTCTGGATTATAAAATCATACATAGGCTTTAAGGTTACATGGAAGAACTGTTTTCTACCATATGCATGACCACTACATAGAACTAGAGAACTGTAATCTTTTCAGAAATGACTAGTACTACACAGATAATAATAACAAAAATAACAATACAATGACATTGGCACCAGCACACTACACTGAAAAAAACTGCAACGCCTGAATACCAAAGAGCACTAAATGGTTCTCTCATCACTCTTTCTCACACATACTTCTACTGAGTGTGGGTGGGTTTTGCTCCATATTTCATCTTCAGCAACATACAATGAAGCTGCAAATGGCGTTACCGATCATACCAAAATGCCCATGCACTAAAAATAACACTGAAATTGTGATATAAATCTATTTTCAGCTTTCATCTGAATATTCAGGATGTCTCCTCTTATCTCTGTTATGTATTATTTTTATATTGTGAAAGATGACAAATACAGAATGTCAAGAGCAATCAAGCTATGGAAATCGCCTCCTGGGACAGAGCTGTATTTTCTCCTAGGGCTTTTTTTTTTCTTTTACCTTTATTTTTATGATTAGTCAATGCTGTTTAGCCACCTCAAGAAAATGCAAGGTGAATTAGGAGAAAGAAGGTCAAGGTTATCATGGAAACATTTAATCTCTCCTCAGTGGGAACCGGTTAATAGTTATGGCTAGACTCAAGTGCAGACCTCTGTTGGGAATCCCAGCGAACGTCAAAGGCAGAGAGGAAAAAAAGCTGCACTGAGATCTTAGACAGTCATAAGCAGACAGATGTTCCCAAGCTTTAATGAGCAGTCTTGGCTCCAGGCCTTTCTTGGCAGAGTTTAGTTTTAGTATTTTCCCTTGTAGTGCAAGGTATGGCTCTGGTTAGCTAGCTCTTCTTAGCTAACTGCTGATGATTTTTACATCTAAATAATAGCTTGACAATGAAGAAGCCAGTTCATAATCTGTGACTTGATGGATTAAGTTACGGGGAACAATGTGCAGTTGTAATCATGAAAAGTGAAATAAATAAAAATAATTTTAGTTTTAAATGAGAACCAGTTTAAACACCAAATCTGATGGAGTTCCTAATGCAAGTTCTACCACTCCACCTTATGTTTTTATCATCATGGACAATAAATTGAAGGAAAATAACATCAAATGGACTTTTTCTTTACTAATTCTATTTCCAAGACAGCATGGTGGGGATCATACCCCTACCTTGAAAACTCATTTGGGTTCAGCAGTTCTGAGAATTTTGTCTGAACAATTTGTTACACCAATGTAAAATGTATTAAATTGGGAAATAGAAAACATCTTATGTTTAGAAAGCAAAAAAGCTACAAATCCAAGTGTTATCAAACTCTGAAATCAGCAACTTCCACTAAAAAGCTGAGAAATAGGCTTGCTGAAAATTTTGAAGACTTTTAACCCTTGTCAGTTAGACACAACTTCCAATGTGGTGCAATAGGCACCACAACACTTGGTAGAGAATAGTTTTGTTCTCTATCAGGCATGCAGCAATCCTGATAAAACCTGTAAAACCTGTGACTGAATTCAGTCTCTTTTCTGATATTTCCAGGTGTCACAATTGGTCTGATATAATACAGTACCATGAAACTGAGTATTTTCATGGCTCTCATTTTAGAGTTGCTACAGTCCTGATTCTGCTCTCAGTGAAGGAAATGGAAATGTCTAGGTGGCTTAAGTATGAACAGCCTTTGGATCTCAATCAGTTACAAATCAATAAAAAACTTAAAAGCCTTTCATTGGCAGGTTATATAAATTCTCTGCTCCCTTCGTGTTCTCAGATGATTCTCTTTTCATTTTTGAAGCTATGAATTACATCTCTTTGTAGCTCTTTTTTAGCACATCAGAATCTCATCCACCACAAGCTGGTGCTGTAAAGCTCACCCTTTTCCAGAACCAAGCGTGAAATCTAGCTTTGTGATAAATATCTGATGGTGCAGGAGCTCTGGGCTTGCTCCCAAGCTAAATTCATTTATACTGCAGCAAAACACCTGCCTCTGTGTCATCACAAAAGCAGTTCCCTATTGTAAAGTACAATGCAGTCTCTCAGACAAGAGTCAGATTCCTTTTTTTTCCCCTCTGGAGGAAAGGAACAGATGTCCTTAGGAATCTAAAGGAGCTTCCTCCCTCTTCATCTACTCAGCTTATATATCTAAGTCATGAGTCTCAAAACTTTTCAGTCAATTGTAAAGGGTTTATTGTTTCCAGGACACCAGTCCCTTCCCACAGCCACTCAGCGCTCAGGATGATTACTTTACGTAACACCTGCTGGCTAGAAGCAACAGATTTACACTAGGTTTATACCTAGGGTCTCCATACACTCAGCCCAGCTATCATCATGATGGGTCCCTCTGGATCAGCAGTACACCACAACAGTCATGGGACACCAATCCAGCTCCACAACTTCCCACATGTCTGGTCCATGCCATCAACAAATGGCTTTTGAACACTGTGGGCCACAGCAGACTCTCTGTTCAGTACCATGGCTGTTCTTCCAAAGGCTGGGCAATGACTACCACCCCATGATATTAGACACCAATAAGAGGGATGCCTACCTTGCCAACAGGATTTACAATTGCTGCTGCTGCAGATTGCAATGGTGATATTTTTGGAGGAAGCGCAAGAAGCTATGAGAGATAAACAAAGGCTGGACAAAAGTTTAGAAAAAAGCTGCGTAACAGCTCAAGGACTTTAAGAGGTTTGGGCTTGATGCTGGCTTAACGCATGTCCTGGGTTCAGCTATAACAGTCGTTTTTTCTCCTTCTTAGTAGCGGGTGCAGTGATGTGTTTTTGACTTTCAGCCTGGGAGCAACGCTGATAACACCAATGTTTTTAGTTGTTGCTAAGTGACGTTTACTCTGACCAAGGACTTTCTCAGTCTCCTGCTCTGCCAGGGAGGAGGGGAAGCCAGGAGGAAGCACAGGCAGGACACATGATCCAGACCAGCCAAAGGGGTATTCCATACCACAGCACATCATGGCTAATACATAAACTGGGGGCAGTTACCTGGAAGGGTTAGATCACTGCTCGGGTCCGGCTGGGTATCGGTGGGTGGTGAGCAGTTGTACTCTCTTCCCTTGTTATTTCCCTTATCATTATTATTATCGGTGGTAGCAGCAGTGGTTTTGTGCTATACCTTAGTTACTGAACTGTTCTTATCTCAACCTGTGGGAATGACATTCTTTCAATTCTCCTCCCTAT
Source organism: Pezoporus wallicus (assembly GCF_028554395.1). Classification (NCBI taxonomy): domain Eukaryota; kingdom Metazoa; phylum Chordata; class Aves; order Psittaciformes; family Psittacidae; genus Pezoporus; species Pezoporus wallicus. The sequence continues at coordinate 1,417,765 of NW_026635907.1, read as the reverse complement.
CTTTCTGGGAGTGGGAGGAGGAAGAAAGGGGGGGAGTGAGTGTGCAGCTGCATGGTTCTGAGTTACCAACTGGGCTTACACCACAACAATGCACGGCCAATGTTCTTGTCAATCCCCCCAAAGTTTGGATGCAGAATGAGTCAAATACAAAAAGCCAGAGAAGTTATTGGCTCAAAAATATTTGCTGTAAATGACAAGCACCTCTTGTTCAGCATTAAAATTTAAATGCAAAAAGGTAAAATAGAATAAAGTAGACCTTACCTGAAGAGGCTGAAGAATCATAAGTAGTTCTATCCTTTCTATTTGTCCTGAAGGGCTGAATGTCCTTTTCCCTGTAGGTTCCAAACCCTTCAAAGCTTCTTCTTTTATTCCCACTTGAATCATTGTCCCGCTTATCACTTGAGGAATTCATTTCACCAAACACATCCAGGGACTCTGACCTTCCATTACTCTCAGTATTACCAGAGTATCTCTTTGTGCAAGAGTCAATAGGATCATTGCTTAAGTCGTTTTTATCTTTACTTTGTGTCCACTGCTGAGCATCAGAAAGTGATAACGTAGACAGTGTATCCACTTCAAAGTTACTCTTTGAGCCTTTGTGTCCGGTTTCACAATGCTGGTGCTTCTGCTTCTCCTTATGCTTGCTTTTCTCACTCAGCAAGGAGAGGTCTTTATCTGAGCCACTCAGCCTTTCACTGATAGCATGGCTAGAGAAGCCAGTGGGCTTGCTAGAAAAGAGACCACTCAGATCTTCATGAGTTCCCAATATCCGCTCATCCTTATGCTTGTGCTTATGTTTGTGTTTCCTTTTGTGAAGTCGGCCACTTGAAAGGCTTGTTCCTCCAACCTTTGGAGGAGCCAAAGAGGACTGCATGTCTCCAAGACCCATTCCCACAGGTGTTTGCAGGTGTACTCCATGTTTCGCTTTATGCTTGGCAGTGGTGGACATCTTCATATGAGAGCTTGCATGGAACTGGGGTGGGGGCACGGTTGGTCTCATAAATGGGGAAGCCGCTCCGAGCGTGTGAGACAGGTACAAAGGAGCTGGATACTGACCATAGTAACCAAGATTCATCATAGGCATTGATGTGTAAGGCATTCCATAGGGTGCATAGTAACTCCCACTGGGAATAGGGTAACCGAACCCTTGTAAAAAAGGCACCTTTGTCATGGTGTCATTGGTTTTGGCAGGTCTACCACGCTTCTTCTTAGACTTCATGTCAGAGGTCCTGCGAAGATAGAGCAATGGGTCATACTGGATATATGGCACAGGGTAGTAGTGATCAAAATTAATCCTGAAGATGCTGGGATATGGATTTTCATGATAAAATGTGTAACTTCTATGGGAAATCCTGAACACTTGAAACTTATTGATCAGTTCCTCAAGGTCTGCCAGAAACTGGAGGTCGTCTCTGTTCTGCAGGCCTTTCCTTTTCCTCTTGTGCTTTGGCTTTTTAATACTCTCATGAGAGAGAAAGTTATCCACAATGAGATGTTTCGGCCGGTGACCATGCCTGTTCTTTGTGCTGGTGTCAGATGGGATAGCCTCTGGATTGTCCAGGGTGCAGAAATCAAAGGAGTATCTCCTGCGGGACTCTGAGCTTTTCTCAGCTTGGTCAGAAGTGCTGTTGTTGTCTGTACCTATCCCACTGTCGCTCGGTATGGTTTCCTCACTGTGAGACTCACTTACTGGAGACAGGGTTACTTCTTTCAGAGAACCTATTTCACAGAGGTGGGAAGGTGAATTAGCCATTAACCTGGGTGGAGACAGCTTCCAAGTTCCACTGTGCATTCCTTTCTGGGTTTTTGTAGGAAGAGCACTAATAGGCTGAAGATTTGGCATAGTTTTTAGCTCTGAAAAATTAGTTTCAGTGCTTGCAGGGCTAAGGTTGCCGTTAGTCCCAACTAACTGTGTCGAAAGCGAATGAATAGCTGCTGGTGACGATGCCACAAGTGACTGCAGGTTGGAAGGCACTGCTGGGTTTTCTGGCTGGCTGGAAACAGGCCTTGAGTGCTTGATGGTTGTCTTAGGTTCTTCTGTCTGAGGCTGCAGCTCTGCTCTTGGCTTTCTGCCCCGTTTTTTGCCAATATAGATAGTCCCCCTCTTGCTGACATTGATCTGCTTCCCTAGTCTGGCATCAATAGTGGCTGGCCCAGCACTAGATGGTGGCTGCACTTTTGCCTTCAGAGCTATGCTGCTGGAGCAGGAGGACAAGATCTGATTCAGAATATTCTTCCTCTTAAGGGTCTTCATTTTATTAATGGTCTTGATGGTCTTCTTATCCAAGACCCCAAGCTTCCCGACCTTTTTGTGAAACTTGAGCTCATTGATGGGCTTGTCCTCTCCTGGGACCATCTGGGCCAACTTAGCCAGATTCCGTCTCCTTTTCCTTTTCTTTGTTCCTGGAAATTCATGACTGATTGGACTCACTGGGCTGGTGGAGGTCCCCTCATGAATGGTTTCAACAGTGAGCAGAGGCTGTTTCTTTGGTCGTCCTCTTTTTTTCTTGACAGGTGTGATCACAGTAAGACTGTCAGTATTGGTATACAGAGGGCTCGATGGTGTGATGGGATAGGCTGAAGGAGGCTCCACCATCAGCTTCTCAGACGTCGTCATGGAGGTTTCCCGAAGGATAGATTTAGGCTTGCTGCAGGTCCATCGCCGCTTAGTCACGTGTTTGGGGTGCTGGATCTCAGATAATTTGCCAGCTGTGGGAAGATCAGTGGGCAGGAGAGTGGATGTCAGAGCCACAGGTTTTCTGACTCTGGTGGCACTGTTGGGGGAAGCTCTGTCAGTGAGCATGCCGCTGTCAATAGCTACTAAGGGGGACTCATTTTCAATCACTTTCCCTGGCTTTGTGGCTCTAAGATCTTTTTTACTTCCTTCTGGTTGAGAGCTAGTCCTGTTTGCTGCTTCACTGTTCATAGCAAGTCCACGAGGCAGGCTTTTCTCCTGGATAGTTTTCTCCATAGAAGATTTTGTGGATTGCCTTTTTTTCCTTTTGTGTCCAGATGCATCTGTTGTTGGAGACTTTATTGGGATAGTAATTCGTACGTGACTGGTGTCACTTTCACAACTGCTAGCAGAAGTGGGATTCTGCTTCAAGGGTGATGTATCCAATAGACTTTCCATCGAGTAAGACTCCTTTTTCCCTTCCATGCTGTCATGGGATTTGCTGTCAAATGCTTTCTGAGCACTCTTCACCCATTCAATGTCTGTGGTTTGGATCGTTTGACTTAACAAGTCCTTTTTGCTGGACTTCTTCTTTGTACTCCCAGTGGGCTGATCGGGGACCTCCAACTGCATGCTTCCCTCTGGATCACCAAGTGGCAAAAGCCCATTGCACTCAGAGGCACTGCTGGGCTGGGTGGCCACGCTGATGTTGTTCGGTGATGGGACTGCATTGCAAGTGAGAAGCTCCTTACTACTGGCTGACAGCTGCCCCCACGTGCTGCTGGCGCAGGACTTCTTTGCTTGGGATTTGCTGAAAGAAACTCCTGGCTCTGGAGTGGAGACCTTGGTGGCACTAATTGCTTCTCGACTGGGTTCTGTGTTCATGAAGCAACTTTGAGAAGCGGAACCAGTGTCGGAGCTTGTTGACCAGTCAAGGTGGTGCTGGTTGCTACTTTTCTGCTGGTGCTTTGATTTTAAGGTGTCACCGGTGAAGTCTTGTTGGAGGCCGGGATCGTAGTGCAGAACAGAATGTTTTTGTGGCCTTTCATAAACCTGGAAGGTAGCAGGAAATAAATAGAAAATAAAATATTAGTTTATCAGTCCATTCATAACCCTGGTTGCAGCTCTTTATTTGTACAGCAAATGACAACTCTTCTTAACACATGCCCTTGTAAGGGTTAGGAGCCTTTAGAAAGTCTTCCTATACTTGACTCAAATTTGTATTTAGATTCATGCATTGTAAACAAGTTTTGTTTTGTTTTCCACTCTAAAAACAATGGAAATATTTCTACAAAAGCAAAATTTCTAAGGAAACATATTTATTGATTTTTAATTTAAAACAGAAGTAAATTATTTCCTTTCAATGGATGAATGATGCAATTTGGCCTCCTGGTGAGAATCCCTTTTCCCTAAAAAATAATCCCTCACAGAACTTGATGCAAAACAGCAGCAGTTAAGCTTATTGTTGTAAACAAGAAAAAATGCAGAATTATCTCAGAAGTTGCAACAAATGAGGAAAACCTGTGGGTCTACTTCAGTATGAATATAGAGACAGCAAAGATTTACTTGCTAAAATTTCCATGTAGAAGTCATCTCTACAAACCTAGTGCTTACAATCATATGCATAGGATCGAGTGTGTGAGGCACACTTGGAAGGTTCAAGATTTGCATTACTCTCTTTTCATTTTAATAATCAGCTATTTGCAATGCTGGTAAGAGATATTTTCAATATGATTTCTAATATGACAGAAGCTCTTCAAGCTGCAGAGGTTACAGTAAGGGCAGAATTATACTGAAGGCTCTTACAGAGAAAAAGAAAGTCTACTTTTTCTTCTTGGTGGGCCTTCTTCAGTTAAAGAAATTGCATTTGCTGCAGCTGTAACCTTTTGAAAAGTCTCTGAAAGAAAAAAATAATATTTATTATTTTTACCTTAGTTAACTGACCTCTTTTACCCATTTGTTTTCTCCTGTTAAATTTAGGAGGATGTTTTGTAAAGTTCTGGATGAAACTGTGCAACTGATTTGCACACCTAGTACTGCAAACAACTGTTGTTAACAAACTGTAATGACACTGACCCGAGTGCCAAATAAATGATGAGACACTTGAAATGTATGCGTAACCAAGGAAAGAACAATAGAAACAACTGCTAAGTGTCTCATGTTTCTGAAAACACCCTGGTACAATAGAGTTTCTTCTAGTAGCGTTATGTTAGATCCCTTTTTGAGGTGTTTGCAAAAGAAGCCTTGGGTCAAGGAGACTGTCAGCATAAGAGGGTTTTGAGCTAGAAAACGAGGCTACCCCAGCTCAGAGCAACTTCAGAGGGATATGAAAAGTGCTGAACACCTCCAAGCCCATGGCGCATTATTTGGTGACCAGTAAACATACATGTTATTGGCAAATTGATGTTGAGATATCCTTCAAGCGCATATAAAAATGGGCATGTGGTTTTTCTGGAATGGGTAATAACAATGAAGCTGTTCTGGTCCATCTTCTGAGGAGTAATCAGGGACTATTAAATCCTGCGGATAGCTCAGCTGTTGTGCACATGGACCAGCCATATTCAGGGAAACCAGAGTTTTCCAGGAATTGTGAGTGAGAAAAGGAAAGCATGCAGCTGTGGTGGAGCTGCAGATGTCACAGGCGAGTGACACCCAGTTTCTTCAGCCTGAGAAAAGAGCCGAAAGCATAAACAGCCCTTGGGAAATGAATCAGTTGTTCCTCCTCCTCCTGCTCCTTCTCACAGTGGCCTCCCATGAGTGAGCCACACAGCATGCAGCAGCCATGACCCATGTCGCTGATGCCCTCCTTTGGAAGATGAAGCCCACCCATGTCCACATCCTTGGGATGATGCCAGGTTGGGTTGGAAGGAATTCAGCAGCACTGGCACCGAATTCTGATAGTTGAATTTTATGGTTTTGGGTTGTTTTTTTAACTGATCAGAAAGCTCATGATCTTCATTCTACCTCAGCCATTTGGGGCTTCTCCTGCTTCCAGCTGCCAGTAGGTCATAGGAGTTAGTTGTGCAGAAGGTGGCCATCCCCTGGTGAGTTCCCACTGTGCTGGAAGTGGGTGCCCCTATGCAAGCCTCACATGAAAACATCATCTTCCTGAGGTACCTTGATTTGGAAATGGTAGGCTGAGGCTTCTCATGGCCCCCAGAACTCACACCAAGGCATGGCCAGGCTGTTTCTGCACAGAACCTAGCCTTGGGGCTGTCATTGAAAGAACTCTTTACACCCATGTTATTTCCAAAATGCTGAGCTATGAAACGAAATGACCTGAAAAATTTCATTTGGAAGGAAAAAAATAAAAAAGAAAGAGGTTTGCAGCAGTAAGCGCAAGCATCACATGCTAGCAACACCTTGACACCTCCAAGTGCACCACAGAGAGAGAGATCTCTGGTTTAAAAGGAACAATAATCTCTGCTCTATATTTTAAGGCTATTAATAAGGGCTCAAAACTGCGAGGCCAGCTATATATCAGCAATGAATGCTGATATATTGCTTTGGTCCTCTAGCTTCATTTCCTCAGCCTGCACATTATAAAATGATGATGCAACTTCCAACATATCCCTAATGACAGCCTTGTCATTACCCCAGCACCACGGGCCACCACAACATCTATCTTAAAATTCATGAGAAAGATATGTCTATGTCATCAAAGGTGCCAACTCTGGAGGCATTTAATCACACGGATAAGCACTTAGATTTCAACAGGCATTCAAAAAATGACCAGTCTACAGGATGTCAAAACGGTGTATCTGCCTAAGCACACAACAGTCCACTGAGTTTCCCCATGCTAGTTCTTCCAGCATAACATTTACTATTTGCTCTAGCTTGCCAGACATGTCCATATCACTCCAAAGCAATTCTACAGCAACCAGAGATCATTTGCCTGCAGCAGGGTGGCTTTCACTGGCTGCAATATATACAGAGAGACAGTTTACCTAAAAGCACTATTAAAACAGTTGAAGTAATGCAGCCTAGTGTATTTGGGTCTCTGTACATCCACCTGGGTTGCTGTCTGATCTCAGTGGTCCTAATGTTGGGCCACAAAGATGACTGGAGGGTTAGAGCACATTTCCTATGAGACAGACTATTTTAGCCTTAAGAAGAAAAGGCTCTGGGGAGACCTTAGAGGAGCTTCCAGTGCCTAAAAGGACCAAGAAGGAATCTGGAGAGGGGCTTTGGACAAGGGCCTGTATGGCCAGGACAAAGGGGAACAGCTTTAAACTGCCAGAGGGGAGATTTAGATTAGATATTAGGAAAAAAATCTTCCCTATAAGGGTGGTGAGACACTGGCACCGGTTGTAAAGGTTGCACAGCCAGGAATGGCACCAAGAATAGCGGCCTTTTTCATGAAAACGGAAAGATTTAGCTTTATTTACTTTTCAGTCTATGAGACCCTAAAAATACTTCAGACTTCAATGCCTGCCTCTGTTTGTAGTTTGCCCTTTCATTAGATGGGATTTTCTTCAGCAGCTAGCTATTTTGCACTGGGAGCCTGTCCCTTCTTCTCTTTTGAAACTAGAAGCATAAGTGAACCCATGCAATTTTATCACATCTCACCAGACTTGGTCAATATTTCTCTTGATATTAAGTTTCCTGGAAGTGCTAAGCGTGTAATGATCCCGTCTTCCCTTTAAAGAATATGAAATATACGTAAAGAAGCTAATAGTTTTTGTAACTGCAAGTTCAAGCAGCATGATCTAGCACACGATAACTCTTAAGACTAAAACAAAATATGCTGAATCCTATGAGTTTCAGCCCTCAGCTTTGGCAATAGTGTGCAGAACTATGAGCAGGATACATTCTATGTACTAGCAACTGCAGAGCACTGGCCAGAGAGCAGAGGAGGTGGGACTGTTTACACTTGACTTGCCAGGCCTCTGCAACCCTGCACCTGCAGAGGTGTTTACTCCTTATAACAGCTTTATTCTGGCATGCAGCCCTTGCAATTGAGAGGATGAGACTGCATCATTCCCATGATGAGCAGCACCCAGCAGCAGAATCCATCCCTCAGGGACTCTTTACATTTAACTACTGGATGTCCCACTCTGCCTCCCCAATCCATTGTCTGACCTTCTATCTAAATCCACATGCTGCTTCCAGTCCCAAAGCAAGAAGTGGGAGGAGATTCCAGCAACCAAATCAAGAGCTTAGTAAAATAAAATAAAATAATAATAATAAGACAATTAAAAATAATGATAAAATACATAATTAGAGAAACCCACCACCTGAAAAAAAATCTGACTGCTTGCAGGGGATGAAACCCCCTTCTCTAAACACACCTTTTTTTAGGAGGTAACATACATATAGATTGTCAAGAATCCGGCTTGCAAATCAAAGTCAATACTATAACGCCCCCTCTTTAAATCATTCGCAGATCCATCTGTGTAATGGCTCCTCAAGTGTAATTCCCTATTAAGAGGCTTTATCTGGAGAGATAAGCAGCTGGTTCCCATGTCACTAATTGCTGTCTGCTGTGATTTTAAAACATCTGCACCATTGTGCTCTTCATTTTCATATTCTAATCACCCTGAAACTTGAAAAAGGTACATCATTGATTGTTTCTGTGGGTTAATTAGTACACAGTCTCCTTGTAGAGACAATTTAAAGGCAGTCAGAACCTCAATCAGCAAGTTTGTTTTAAAAATTAATAACATCGGGAGCGTCTGCAGGGATTGGCATCCACAGTGACACATCAGAGTGTGCTCTGGGGACATACCATCCTTTGTTATCTTCTTCATAGGCTGAAAATAAAATTAAAATAAATAAATAAATAAATGGAAAGAAAAAGAGGAAAGCTTTCCTAAATTAATAATGTAACTTAGAGTCTTGGGAAGTGGTTGCTTTTATCTCAGGGCCACCCTTGCCTCTCCAGTGAGAACAAATCTCATCAAAACACTGTATGTGTGGTCTAGAAACTTGTAAGTCATTTTTGGTAGCAATTTTGGCAACTGGGAGCTGGCATCTCACTGGAAATCCACGGGATGAAGATGTGAGTGCTTGGATGTCTGTGGCCATTTGCTCTGCTTGTCATCTGGGTCAGCTAGATGCTTATTCACAAGGCATTTTCTCCAAGCCATGAAGAGAAGGATTTTAGCTCAGGCACAACACTCTGATATGGCAGTGGTATCGAACGCAAAGTGGACCTTCCTTGCAACCAGCCACCTCAGAGCAAAGCCAAGCCTGAATTCATACCTGTTTTAGCATAAGCATATACTCAAAAGTACTCCAGACAATGCTGATGACAGACCTTTGGTGCCTAGTAAAAGGTCAACCTAAGATTTTTCAAGCCTGAATGAATAAAAGTGGTGGCACTGAGGTTAAGTGGTTAATGCAACAGGCACCCATCCCCTGAAAAATTAGACTCTGTTTTGGTCCATCAAAAAAGAGCTCCAAAAAACTGAAGAAGCTCCAGGTGATTTGTTCCTCTTGAAAAAAGCTTCCTCTTCAGTTTCTGCTTCCTAGTCATGCATGAAAATGTGTTACTGAAGAAGAAAAGCTTTTGAGAGAAAAAAAACCCTAAGATTACTAGCTCCAACACATGAATAAATAATCCTGGTTCAGCTTATACTTTTGCTCAAAATGGAGCGTTTCCTCTCATGTCCCAGTGGGAGAGCTGCAAATTGCTCACCTGAAGGCTGTAATCAGAACTACAGGTTGGAGATATATCATGTACTTTGGTGAATGCACTGAGCCTTCCTGAGATAGCATTGCTCTGTAAAGAAAAGATGCCAAGTTGAGGAGACACCAGGTTCAGAGAAATTGAACTTTGGCCTGATGGCTTATAGGTTGAGGTGTCATCAACATGAGATGAGATCAGTTCACAGGAGGAGCCTGTGATCAAGACAAGTCACTTCATAATTTGAAGTGTCTGAAATGGCTTCAGGAAGTCCTTTAGGTCTTCAGTGACTCTAACCAGGGAGGAGGGATTTCAAACCAGCATATGACACTTAGTGGAAGCGCAAACAACAGCAGTGTCTTCTAAGAAACCTCACTGAATCTAGTTGAAAACTGATGTAGAGGCTTTAATACCAATTAAATTACTAATGGAAAACAAATCATCAGATGATAAAATTCATCACTATCATCCCAAACAAGGGAACCTTTCAGATCAGACTGTCAGATTTATCACTCCCAGTGTTTACTCCTTCCCCAGCTCCCTGAGTCTTCAATATCATGAAGCCCAACCACCACCACATTCACATGAGTAAGGGTTGTTTGTGAGGCATTGAAAGAGAGGCAGGAATTAACATGAAGTTACAGGGGCACTTCCTGAGAGCAAGACACAGTGTGAGGTGGGAGTGTGTCAATTAGAAGCAAAGCATCACCTGTCTGTGTCCATTCACTGAACGCAAACATTGCAGTCTGGTGCAAGTCTTGTGCAAATCAGGAGGATCTTCACTGAAGCTGCTGGAGGTCCTTCCAGCTTTGCACCCTCATTGCTATGTAGATCTTTTTTCCTTAAAGATATTTGTGTAATTGTGTCAATACAGACGAATTGAAGTTCAGGCTTTTGCATTATGATTGTTTTGAGAATATCTATGTAAATAGGTATTCTCAAAGGTATCTTTAAGGAAAAGACAAAGCAATGCACAGAAGGGTCCAAAGGTGCTCACATGGTTGCAAAGTGTAATTTTTCACTCATTCCTGGTAAAAGCATCATCATTTGCTAAATAGTTCAGAAATTCGGAAGTTATTCCAGATTAATTCTGCTACCAGCTTTAAACTGGATGACATGCACACTCTTTCAATCTTCTGCTGGATTTCAGACATTCTCATTTTCCAGGTACACAGACTGAGGATTCCACTTAGGCAAATTGCAACATGTTGAATTTCATAAAGGAAGGATCTGGTGCTGAGAGCTGATCTGCTCCTTACTAGTGGCATAGACTCATCTACACACATATTTTCTTTATCAAATGTTTAAACAACCCTACTCTTTTCAGGGCTTTGCATTAAGCACCACGTCTGGGAGGACTCCAAACAATGGGATTTTTCTGTCTTCTCCAACAAAGAGCCCCTCACCACGACATAACAATGCTGTTTAAATATTGGGTTTAATTATGACTCAGTTTGCTGCCACAGTTTAGGCACCTGGGAGACAGCAGTCGGGCATCAGCTAAGGTGGACTACAATGGGACTCATACAATATTGTCCACTCATCAGGTGAGATAGCCCTGATTTGGTCCTTGTTTGGCCTCATGCCAGTGCAAAGATATTTAAGCAAGCACTTCTGACATTATGTCCACAAAGCCAGGATTCGCAGAGCAAGTTGTCTTTGCTAAGCTGCATGCTTTTGTTTGTCCAAAAGCCTTACTAATGAACTTAGTAATAGGGATATTAAGGCTTAATTATGCATATATAAAACATACTTCCATCCTTTCAGAAGTGGCATTGTTTGTAGAGCTCTATCTAGCTCTTCCCAGTCTGTAACTATGACGTTGCACATCCAGGTTTCTATCTCATCCTAATTCTTCCACTTTGCTGTGTAACTTCAAGTTGTAGAGGGCAATGTGTATCTGTACAGTGACTTGGCCAAATAAAACTGCAGAAGGATCTCAAGATGGACTGGTACCTATAGAAATGTGAGTGGTAAGCGGTAATCATCTTTGAAAGGTCTGCGGTGTTGTCTAGGGCATCAAAGCTCCAGCACATCTCAAATTACTAAATTGGAAATAAGCATGTGAGCAGCTGTGCACTGTATGTTTCTCCTATGATTTTGTAAAAGCCTGCAGTGCTTACTTTACATTGAAAGATTTCTTTTATCCTTCATTTAGTATAAGAATTGCAGTGTTTCCCTGAATACTTTTTTTCCAAGGGGTGGGGGAAATGTAAATGGCTTTTCCGTTGGGGCCAGTGAGTCTTTCCATTAGAGTTAAATAATTTGATTATAAATTGAGTCCTTAAATGTCAAGGAGATGCTGAATTCACCTAAAAACAGGCATTTAGAGAAGCTTATAAAAGCTGTGAGCTTCAGTCAGTTAGATCATCTTTCTTTTAGCATGCACTTCATTTAGCAGTTACTGATGGGCAGATTAATTCTTTCAAAGCATCCTCATAGCAGTTGAGGTCTAGCATGAAGTATTGCATGTACAGCAGCATTAGAAAAGACTCCAGAAATCTCCCAGGACATCTATCTGGTGTAGCTGGGTTATGAAAATTTAGAGGAGAGGTGAAATATACAGCATCTTTCCACCTCCCTTCATTAAGATCCAAGCCCTGTGCCATGAGTTCAGGCAAAGCATCGTCTTCATCAAATTCGCCCTGAATAGATGAACTTCGGTGATCTGCAGCAAAATGTGGGAGGTTTGTTTCCTTTGGAAAAACTGCCTGAAGAAGTCATATGTGACAATTTTCTGGCTCAACTGGGTACATGCTGAAAAGTCCCCATTCTTTGTGGAAAGCCAGCACATAATGTGGGGTGTACCATCCAGAGATAGGACATATTCTAGATTCTCTCAAAAAGCTGGTCTCAGATCAATTTCCCAAGCAGGATTCTCTTTTGTTTTCACCAGTAAAATAATTATATTCTGGTGGAAGAGAACAGGAGGACACTTATCTTCTCTTGCACTACATGCAGTCATCTGAAATGTCCAGCAAGCATGCAAGTGAAACCTGCCCCACTGGCAAAAGGCTGCCAGATGAGTGGAGCTTCAACACCTTGATCCTCCCAGTTTGCCCACCACTTGTGCCTATTTTCACTATTCTTGGCAGACAAAATGTGATCCCTCACCCTTTTCCTTAGAACCAGCAGCAACCCCAGGAGGTGATAACTGGGGAAATCTGCTGCACATGCTGAAAATGTCAACAGCATGGCAGACATCTGTTTCTGGACTGCAGATGATGCTCCTGTGGCTGAGTTGAGGATTTTAGTCCTCAATTAGGTGACTTTAGTTTACACACTTGAGGAAGTCAGGTTTGAAGACAATCAACACTGCCCTGGAATGCCTGAGGCATAGACTACAAGGATGCTAAAGTCCACCTGCAAATTCCCTTTCAAGACCATAACAGCAGTGATTTGTGGCAGCAGCAAAACCACAAGCTGCCCTGGCTAAACCTGAATGCTCTCCTTAATAACTGATTTTACCGTCCCCCGGTTTCAGCCCCTTGCAGATGCCTCTTCCACTCAAGTATTTTTGCAGGCTTCCCACCACACATCTAGCCAAGCCTTTCCCACTGAGGGAAATTCAACCAGGTTAGCAATAATATTTTAGAGCAACAACAGCAAAAAAATATCATGCCAGAGGATTTTCTGTGGCAATGCTAGTGATGATGAGTGACACCGTATTTTGGATACATAGCTGTGCTTTTTCTGCGTGACATGTATTTCTGCTTTGATGTTCACCCCTTATCTCTTTCCTCCCCTCCCTCCCCAGCTATGGCAAAAACACCTTTACTAATAAGCCTCCCGCTCGAATAGCAGGTTTTATTTAGTGTGCTATAAAACCAGTCATTTCTCAGATCATAAAAGGGGCTCAACTGGGCTATATCATTTTGCTGAAGTGAGTTTTCTGGTGGAGTGATTCTCTCTTCTAAATGCCAGTCCCCCACTACCAGTATTTATAAAATGCAATTTTCTGTATTTTATTAAGTGTGAATCTCCAGCAGAAATCTATCTGGGAGCTGAACCCAAGATTTAATTGTCCCTTGATTTTATACTTTAAAGACTTTCTCAAACCTTTTCACAATGACAGCACCAGGGTTACCACAGTTTTATTAAGGTACAGCAGCATTAATTAAAGGCTCTAATCAAGTTTGGGTTTGTCTTCTACATACATAAATCACAGAATCATAGAATCATAGAACAGTTAGGGTTGGAAAGGACCTTAAGATCATCTAGTTCCAATCCCCTTGCCATGGACAGGGACACCTCACACTAAACCATCTCACCCAAGACTCCGTCCAACATGGTCTTGAACACCACCAGGGATGGAGCATTCACAGCCTCCCTAGGCAACCCATTCTAGTGCCCCACCACCTTCACAGTAAAGAATTTCTTCCTTATATCCAACCTAAACTTCCCCTGTTGAAGTTTGAACCCGTTACCCCTTGTCCTAACACTACAGTCCCTAATGAAGAGTCCATCCCCAGCATCCCTATAACCCCCCTTCAGATACTGGAAGGCTGCTATGAGGTCTCCACGCAGCCTTCTCTTCTCCAGGCTGAACAGCCCCAACTTTCTCAGCCTATCTTCATATGGAAGGTGCTTCAGTCCCCTGATCATCCTCGTGGCCCTCCTCTGGATTTGTTCCGACAGTTCCATGTCCTTTTTATGTTGAGGACAACAGAACTGTACACAATACTACAAGTGAGGTCTCACAAGAGCAGAGTAGAGGGGCAGGATCAACTCCTTCAACCTGCTGGTCACACTCCTTTTGATGCAGCCCAGGACACAGTTGGCTTTCTGGGCTGTGAGCGCTCATCAGCCAAAACCCCCAAGTGCTTCTCCACAGGGCTGCTCTGAATCTCTTCTCTGCCCAGCCTGTAGCTATGCCTGGGATTGCTCCGACCCAGGTGTAGGACCTTGCACTTGTCATGGTTAAACTTCATAAGGTTGGCATCTGCCTACCCCACGTGTCGAGGTCCCTCTGGATGGCATTCCTTCCCTCCAGTGTATCAGCCGAACCACACAGCTTGGTGTCATCGGCAAACTTACGGAGGGCGCACTCAGTCCCACTGTCCATGTCAGCAACAAAGATGTTGAACAACACCGGTCACAACACCCACCCCTGAGGGACACCACTCGTTACTGGTCTCCAGCCGGACACTGAGCCACTGATGACAACCCTTAGTGTGCAGCCATCCAGCCAGTTCTTTATCCACTGAGTGGTCCATCCATCAAATTGATGTCTCTCCAATTTAGAGACAAGGATGTCTTGTCAAATGCTTTGCACAAGTGCAGCTAGGTGACATCAACTGCTCCACCCCTGTCCATGAGTTCTATAGCCTCATCATAGAAGGCCACCAAATTGGTCAGGCAGGATTTCCCCTTAGTGAATCCATGCTGGCTGTCACCAAGCGCCTTGTTGATTTTCATGTGCCTTAGTGTGCCTTCAGGGAGAATCTGCTCCAAGATTTTGCTAGGCACAGAGGTGAGACTGACTGGTCTGTAATTCCCTAGGTCATCCATTTTCCCCTTCTTGAAAATGGGGGTTATATTTCCCTTTTTCCAGTCATCGGGAACTTCACCTGACTGCCACAATTTTTCAAACATGATGGACAGTGGCTTAGCAACTTCGTTTGCCAGCTCCTTCAGGATCTGCGGATGGATTTCATCAGGTCCCATGAGCTTGTGCATGTTAAGGTTCTTAAGATGCTCTCAAACCAGTTCCTGCCCTACAGTGGGCCAAGGGTCTCATTCTCACAGTCTCTGCGTCTGCATTCCAAGACTTGCGTGTTGTGGTCAGAGCTTTTGCCAGAGAAGATTGAGGCAAAGAAGTCATTAAGAACCCCAGCCCTCTCCAAATCCAGGGTAGCCAGTTCTCCTGATAGCTTCCAGAGGGGGCCCATGTTGTCCCTAGTCTGTCTTTCATTCGCTAAGTACCTATAGAATCCCTTCCTGTTATCCTTAACATCTCTAGCCAAGGATAATTCTAACTGGGCCTTGGCTTTCCTAACCTGGTCCCTAGCTTTCTGGACAACATCCCTGTAAGCTTCCCAGGCTACGTGTCCTTGCTTCCACCTTTTATAAGCCCCTTTTTCCCCTCGAAGTTTCCTCAGAAGCTTCTTATCCATCCAAGGAGGTCTCCTGGCCCTTCTGCTGTACCTCCTTCTAGTTGGGATGCAACACTCCTGAGCTTGTGCATGAGCTTGCTGCATGCTTTTACTGTCCTGAGGATCTCGATTTCGACCATCTCATGGTCGCAACATCAACAGCAAACAAAAATCACTGCTCAAAATTAACAGCAACACAGACCAGAAAAAGAAAGGGCATAGAAGTGTGGTCTAGAAAAGAAGATTGAAAAGCACCCCAAGTGCAGCTTTGTGCTTAAATGACCCCCAAACTTCTCTATTGTCTTACCTAAGAAATGAAGGGTGAAATTCAGCTTACTAAGTCCCCAGTCTTTCACCCATGAGGTTGAATTGGCAGGTGGAAAGCGTTTTAATATAAATTCAGGCCCGGCATTAGCATCCGGAACAGCAAAGCTTGTAGCTCTCCTGGGTCAAAATTTGGCTTATGCTATGCCGAAGATCTGCTTTGAAGAAACCCTTAAATTCTTGAAACTGTGCAGAAATCCAATGATTTCTGTGCAGAGGCTCCCCTTAGGAATGGAGACATCAAGACTAGACCGAGCGGTAGTGCGGTACTGCCAGCACTTCAGAGCATTGCCCTTTTAATTGCCCTTCTTCTAGTAACTCATCTAAGTACGTTTCTTTGCTCTACACATGTTGACAAAGCAAAACTATTCCCAACCCTGTTATTGCTTCCTCTTAAGTGCTGACTGTGTGCTCGAGTTGAGTAACTCTATAAAAATACTGACACTGAAGATACAGTTCCCTCTCCCAGCAGCTTGGCACACAGGGTAAATCAGAAGCAGGGAGTACACATTTCAGACCTCAAAGTGCCTTTCTCCAGCGCTAAGGGAGAAAGTTATCTCTCCTTCTTTTCAAAATGTAACTTATTCTGAAGCACTGGCATGAGAAGAGTAGGCGGAAGACAAGTGTTTCCAAGAGCTACTTGAGTAGAGGGAGATAGGCTAAAACACAGGTAAAACTGGTGCTAAAAGCATCTGAGGTGCATGTCAAAGGGACTAAAAATACAGAGGAAAAGACTGCTACAAGAAGGTCCTTCAGTTTAGCAGAGGTACAGGGTTTGAAGCTGAAGCTAGAAAAACTGAGATGAGAAATATGGCCCACATTTTTAATAGGGATATAAATAATCATGAGAACAGCTTATGATAGAAATGGATTCTATATTACTGGAAGTTACTTTTAAATCAGGGCTGGATGTTTTTCTAACTATTAGGCATTAGGGCTATTGGACTTGTAACAGGAATACATTTAGGCTAATCCCCTGGTATGAGTCGTACAGGAGGTTTGATAATGACTTCTAGCCTTAAAAATCTGCTATATATATCCTCTCCATATTTCCTTCAGTGTTTTGTCCATCCTCTCTATATTTCCTCTTTGTATCCTCTCTATATTTCCTTCAGTGTTTTGTCTGTCCTGGTGTTTAGCGATTCCAGCAATGTGTCTTCAAGCCCTTCCTCTGGGAAGCTATATCCCAGTGTAATAAATCTCACTGTTGAGAGTCTCTTCCCTCTTCCCCTGGAATAATTTCCATCCCTGGACATATCTTAGTTCTGGATTCATCCCAACAATTCCTCCTCATCCTTGGCACCAAAGAGAATATTTCTCATTTTTAACAATTCATTTCACTTGCCATATTCTGTGCTGCTATAAAGCAGCATGTCCCACTGGTACAACACAGTTGATTTACTAGGAAAGGCTTTTCTATCTTGACAAGCCCAGTGAGATGTGGCTCCCCCTGGAACAAGGATGGTCAGCATTGTACCACATGTGGTTCTGCAAGGGCAAGTGGTGCCAAATGCCATCAGCTCATGAAACTCAGACTATCAGGGTGGCACAGGGGAAGATACTGCAATTCCCGTTGTCATTCCTCTGTGCTGCTCAAACATGGACTCTTGACAGGCAACTGTATGTGAAATAGTCCTCCAGACTTACTTCGTCCCCACCAAATAACTGACATTTGGCCCTGAACTTTAAAAGGAGGCACCAAGCCCAATACCAAAACTGGATCTGTAAAACAGCAGGAAATCACAGCATCCTGGATCTGAAAACATGAAGAACCATGGAGTCAGTTTTAGGCATTGGCTGCTTTTTGTTACTGCCCTTTTTCTGTTTTAAGTATGGAAGAATGTATTGATTCTGCCTTTTCTGGTTTAAATTTCTCTGCTGCTTTTTATGCTGCATCACAGTCTCAAAACATGAGCCCAAGTGCAAACCACTGAACTGCTGGAGGTCTCTGCCTCAATCCAAATGTCACACTTCGTGTTCCAAAGGGTGCGTGGGGGTTTCTTGGGTGAGGGAGTGAACAAAGAGCAAAAGCTAAATCTCTAACCACTGTACAAAAAGGTTGCATATGTCAAAGTCACTGGTGAAAAGACTCTTCAGTGACTGCTTTAAACATACTTAAAATGGGAGAAAAAAATCTGTTACACTTTAAGTATTTACTCATTACTCAATAGTCATTATTTCCTTTTGTGGTTTTCCCCTCTTTGTTCTGTTTTCTGCTACACAGTGAATACACTTCTGCATAGTCCCCATTTAAGGATTTCTCTCAAGGATACATGCATATCTAAGAAAAACCTTCTGAAATCAGTGCAGATTCATCACCCACCCTGCACACGACCTTATCAGCAGTTGTGATGGGTGGCCCCTGTGGAATACTATGGAAAGGGCAAAGCTGGAAAATGTGCGCTTTAAAGTGCCAGAGATTTTAGTTCAGTGTGCAGCACTTGTAATTTCTGCTGCTGCAGACTGCTCAGCTTGTTATGGATACCTGAGAATTCAGGTTTTCCCTGACTAGAGATTGTGAGATTTATTAGAGTAATTTTTTTCTGGGTTTTTTTTTTAACTCCTGGAATTGGTAAGGCATAATTGAGGGTGCCAGAATCCTGCACTTATAATATCTCCACAGATGAAGAGAGACGAGATATAAAGCTTCCTGACACTCTTTTCCCCACATGTGACATATTTTGCCATTACGCTTACTGATGAAGGGAATATTTAAAGAAAAACCAGTGCTCTGCACTGGCTTCACTACAAGAGATATAATAAAAAATATTGGCCTAAATTCTTCCTGCGACATCCAGGGACATATTTAGGTTTGTCAGACTGACAAGGACTCAGGTGGATGGACTGCAGCAGTAGGTATTAAAAATTGAGTTTTTAGTCTCATCACTAAACACCCTCCATCTGGTGGCATCTCCTTGTAAATATATCCAGAACAGGTAATAATTTCTTTCAACTTGCATACCCTTCTCCACCAGAAACCATGGATATATATGAAGTAATATTTTGTAAAAATATGAAAAAAAATTTGTAAAATAGAAACAATGTTTTTGTGTGTTTACACGTGGCAGTGGGGTATAAACCAATGAATAAACAAGTCACAAAAGTTTGTCACATCTCCCCATCATTCACTTGAAACAAAATGACCTTGTTGGTATCTGAAGTCTATCTTGAACAAACCTCAAAGCACTTCATGAAAGAAGCAGGAGTCATTATTCTGCACACCACAGATGGAAATGCTAAGGCTCACCAAGGTCTTTCCATATCCCTTCACCAGTGCCAGTAGAAGAATTCAAGTTTTCTTACCTTCACTTTTGTCTGTGCCTATGAAGGTTCCTGTGACCAAGCTCCCAAGTCAATGTTCCCAACACAATTTATAATTTATATGAATGTGACTTGAAATAAACTAATGTCTTGCTGAAGTGCAAAAAATCTGATCCTTTGCTATGTGAGTCTTTTCATACTATTAAAAGTGGCAATGGGTATCACAAACCCAACTGGAATCCCCATTTGCCAAACGAGGACAAAGAAGGGTATGTGTTGCTGCACAACAGGCACACTTTCATAGCCAGACAGCTAGGATTTGGGGAAGTCTAAGATATACAGGACTATGATTTCTACACTGCAAACCCAGGAGTGAGTGTTTTTTAAGACCTTTAGCTTTGTGGGGATGTTAAAATGTATTTTCCGTGCATCTGCAGTCACAGCACACCTGCAATGCTCTACCTGTGTGCATGCACCTGAGTGTGCTGGTGGGTGTTTAATTTTGAAGAAGGGTGCTTTTTTGGTCTCACAGAAAGAAACCCCAGACTAGGGAAGATCCCCAGCCATCCACCCTTGAGGTAATTACACCAAGAAAAGCTATCAGGTCTATCCATTTCTCATCAAGCAAGGGATATGGTTGCAAGCAAGAAGTGACCTTGTGTTTCTGCTGCTCAAACTCCCAGCAACCCACGGTAACTTAAATTAGAACATGTGCAATATAATTAGATTTCCTTCCTTTGCGGACTTGTCGTGTTTCTCCTGTCTGAAAATGAGGGGACACTTCAGACAGAGGCTACAGCTCAGTAGGGCTGTCTGCTGCTCAACAGGTTTTTGCTTTGAGAGAGATAGGAAAAGGCTGCAATTAAGTAAAGCTTTTGTGCTTTCAGCTCCTGCCCTCCTGAAGCAGAGTTTTCAGTTAGAAACAACATAAAGTAAATTCTAGAGTCAGAGGTAAAGTAAGAAATTCATGTCAGGATTTAAATCTAAGTTTCCTCCACATGACAGCTGTTTGTTGCCAAGACTGTAGCTTGGAGTGACCTTGTCAGGTATGAGACAGGTTTGGAATGACGTCTATTGAAATACTGCAAAAATTGGCCCTCCAGACCCATCTGCATTAAAGCTTGATGTAGCTCATCAATCACAGCAGAGTATTGGCAGGGCATGGCTCTGGACACCAGACTGACCAACACCTGATTCAGGAGCCTGGGCTCCCTACACAGCCCATGAGAACTCCAGAGAGGATATCAGAGCATTCTAACTCACTCTGCTGACTATATAGGGCACTTGAGCAGCTAATTCAGGCACCTAAATTAAACACCTAAAGGAAGGCAAGATGAATATAGCCCAGTTTACGTCAGTGTCCCATAATACACTTTTAATCCATTTTCTGCAGCTCCACATCAGACTTGAAAGGGCTGAACTGTGCCTTTACAAAAATCTTTTGGAAACATTTCATGATCAATGGAATATGCAGAGGCCAAATCTGTTCCTGACAAAGCTTTTAAGATTTCCACTTTTTTTTTTTAATGTGTTGAGATCCTTAAGTTCTTTTAAAATGTATTTTGAATACAGTAAACAGTAAATTGATATTTATTGGGGGTTTTCTAATGTCGTCCCTCCTGGCTGAAGCAGAGAATTTTTCATTCCTCACTATCAAGCTGCAAGATCACAAAGTCTCAATCTGAATTGTTCTTGAATAAAAGAATTCTCTTCCCTTTTTGAGGTAAACCATGGAAGAACAAAGACATAATCTTGGATACACTACAGTCTCTGTACCTTTTCTTCACTGTTCCTCAGCAAATAAAACTATTTTGAAAGCAAAACCAAATAACAAACTGATGGACTCAATTCAAATTTAAACCCAGGGTTTTTTTGTAAGTTAACAGAATTAGCATTTCCTTGTACTCTCCTGGAAAGTGACGCATTTCACAAATAGACATTTGAAAACAGAGAAAATCTGTTTCCAGGATTGACGCTGGTCATGTTTTTTTTCAGATGACTACACTTCTAGCTTCTTGTTCAAACTTTTGTTTTGTCTTTCGAGGTTTACTCATCTGGAGTTACAGATATTCTTTTAACCACAGGGTACAGCAGCAGACCAGAGGAAGAATGCAACAGAGCCAGCTGCTCGCTGACCACAGAGCAGCACCATTACCTCTGGGCATCCTTTACTCCTGTTTCTTCTATAGGTTCTTCCCAAAAACAGCACCTCTGCTCCACCCATGGTGCTTCCAGAGAGGCTTCATCCCATCACCATACCTTTAATGAGCAGTGCATTCCTCAGCTTTCTCAGCCAAGTGCAGGCAATGGCTGTGAGACTAGAGAGGTTTTCCTCTGCTGTCATTAAATGTGGTTTGCGGTAGGCATACTCTACCTTAGATGGGTTTTTGACTCTTGTTAACTGTTCCCAAGGCTTACAGGTTCAGCAAAGTGGAAAAAAAAGAGCATAACATTATGAAAAGTGCTAGGGAGAGAGCATCTAACCTGAGTGGGGAGAGCAGGAATCTCACTACATACATGGTCAGTGGGTTTTGATGCTGGACCAAGCCTTTGCCCCTACATGGGCATCCTTTGGAGAACTCATGTCCCCTCTTCTTTCTTTCAATTACCAATTTATCATTTTTCTCACCTCTAGCTATTTTACCTGGAAAACACGAAAGACTATGGAAGCAAGTATGGTCTAACTGATTTAGGAGATCATTGCCAGTGGCTTCAGCATCGTCTGGTGTTTGATACATGAGGGACAATCTTCTGTAGTGTGATTATTGGGCAAAAGTGAACCATGAATTTGGCAGATGCTTCTACTAGTATTATATAAAACATCATTTTAGTTAAGGAAGAGGTTTAAGTTTTTTTTTTTCCAATTCTAGGGAGGCCCTGCTGAAATGAGGGTATCTGCACTATTTCATCAAACAAAAACAAGCTAAAAACCACTAATTTAAAAACAAAAACATGGATGAAACTCATTAAGTTTTTAGCATCTCAGCTCATCACTTTCTCTGAAGGCCCTGTCCCACCACAGAACACATATCTTAATGAGAATCCCTTTTCAAGAAAATAATGAGAGTGGGTCACATAGTTTGATCTCCAGTGATCTGGCTTCCAATCCCACCAGGGCAGAAACCCCAGGACTCACATGAGGTATCTCCGCACTGGTGAGTGGGTTTGTCTGGCACTGTCACCTCTCACCAGTAAACAAGCTGCAAAGTATAGCTGAAGTGCTATGCCTACTTATATGTTGGGCAAGCAGCAAGATCTAATACAGCAGTGCTTTTTGTTAATGAACTGAAGAAAAGCTAAAAATTCTCCTTTCCAACCAGTATATCCTGATAGGGAAGAAGTGAAGCTCGTCACTTTCAGGAGAGCAAGGCTCAAGCCAGAAGTTAGTGAGGGAGTCTCAGAGCAGCACAAAATCCCTTCTGAAGCATACGAGCGGGGTCATAGGTGCCTGTTTAAATTTTCTGCCCATGCTATAGTAACATGACCAGCAGACAAAGCCAAGCTGCTAATAATCTTGTCTCAGCATCAGCAACGGTTTGGGGAAAATAACTGCAAAGCTGTGGTGTGACTCAAATGAAAACATGAAGGTTACTAGGGATACAAAGAGGCTCATGGAGTAATTAAATAACGAACAGACACACACACCCACACACACAGCCCTCATTTACTCAAAACCCTGACAGTTGTTTACTGAGAAGTAGGTGTTGACGTTTCACTTGACCTGGATGGATTTCTCCTGGAATAAACACCAGCGCTTTCAAAATACCTGGTCCCATTTTCTTTTAAAAGAAGGAAAAAAAAAAAAACAAAAACCAACAATTGAAACCCCCTCACAAGCTCTGTATACAGAGAGGGTGTCACTACTGCTGTGTACTCCATGTATGGGAAAGATTGAGCTACAAGAGTGTTTTGGAAAATGAAGAGTTGTTTCGCAATAGGCCGTGACATCTCCCTTGGAGAAAACTTGCCCAGATTCTGCAGATTACTTTGCAGATGGGAAAGGGATGATGTCTGATTGCAGTATACTCTCAGATAAAGTCAGATTTGACTTGATCTAGAAACTTTCCTTCCCCAGGGGGGCAACACTAAACACTGAGGGCATCTATCCTTTAAGCTAATCTTTACATCCAAGTGCACGTGTAATCAATATCATCAGCATAGTCTCATTGTAAAACAGAATCCACTGAATGCCAAAAGATTGAGCAAAACTCCCCTTCTCACTCCTGGCGCTTTGCTATCAACAGCTGAAGAGACGGCTGGCTTTTCACAATGCAAATAGGAGGAAAGGAATGAAATGAAAGGAAATTCAGGATTAATATTAGAACCTGCTGAGACTGAGATGTATTAAGCTATGGGGTAACCTACAAATGCAACAGGAAATGTATTTTTTGAAAATGTAGGACTAGAAAAAATAATAGGGAATGGAAAAAAATACTACAGGGAACAATTGTGCAATGATAGGAAGAGAGACATCAAGAATCTTTTTCATTCTTCTCTTCCATGTTTCTGCATTACTGCAGGAGTTTCTGTTGTTTGGAGAACATAATCAAAACAGGGTTACTCTAACACAGTCCTGAGAAATCTCTGACGATTATAAGGGGCAAAACCAAGGCTATGAATGTTGAGCAAGGGTGGATTTCAGTAACTACACTGAGCTTCTGGACCAGTACTTTGCAGTGCATATGAACCCATGTTCATGAGTCTCTAACAGATTTAAGTATCTGATAAGGATCCCACTCTTGACTTTTCTTGTATTAGAAATATAGTCACATTAATTCAGGGCATGGGCTATGTTTGCATTATCAAAGACTTTAACAAGAATCAATCGTAGATAACATGAGACTTGTTAGCAGCACTCAAGACTGCTGTGATTCTTCTCTCCCTAATCTTTTGCTTGGCTTCAAGTGCTATTAAAACCACTCCTATCCATATGTAACTTTCAGGAGACACGCATTAGGAAACCCATCTGAAGATACTCAAGTAATTAAAACAATACACATACTAAAATTCAATTTTTGCACTGGGTTTGAAGCTATTTCTCCAGGATGCTTCTAGATTGGCCATGCTCTCTGACTTACCAGTCGAAGCAATCAAGCAAATAATCCATCTCAGACACACGTTTAAACAGGTCTTACACACTTGCTGTGTGTATTCTCCAGAGGACCTTTAGATGCTGTTTAGTACACAATGCAGCGTGGGCTTTCAGTGGTGTGAAATAAAAAGGGTAGTGCCACGGCAAAAGTTCCAAACAGAAAATAAGGCTCAGGATGCATAAATAATTAAACAATGTGCATTTAAAACATAACCCATTAAAAAGAGCCTTTGGGGGGGAGGGGGGAGGGAGGAGGAAGAAACTGTAGGATGCAAGTTAATCTTTCATAAGGCAAACTTCAAATGGTTGCTTCTTCATGGACACTTCACAGTTCTTCGTTTCCCTTTCAACCAAGCATTCATATAAAAAGCATTTTGACAATCCTACTAGGATGCTCGTCCTCTGTGTTCAGAAAGAGATTTATAAAGATCACAAGGCAGGATTGTGAATACAATGATCCCAGGGATTAGCCTTTCTTCCAGCTACGGTAGGGTAGTCCTGTGGATCTACCTGAAATCAGAGAGTGGGCAGCTTTCTGCTCACTACTACTGTCCCTTCTTCACCTTCTCTCATGTGCTCAACATTTCAAATATTTAAAATTGTTAGAAGTCTTATGTTATCTATCACCCTCCCCTTGAAAGGAAAATGAAGGAATCTCCATGAAGAGTCATTGAACTGTTGCTCCCTAAGTGTATATCTACTACTGAGTGCTGTTAAACTATTGATAAAGAAGCATATTTAACTTTCTGGAAAATCAAGCCCAAAGGATAAGAAAAAGCTTATTCAGAGGTTAGAAGGTTTTGTGTGTAAGACACTGCGTAGGTATTTAGAAGACCTCTTATACCCTCTTTGACTTTGAGCAAGAAACTTGATCATTATCAGCCAAAACACCAGAAGAGGTCAGCTCCTATTTAGGCATTTAAGAATAGATTTAGTAGGAGAGGGATGACACCCCAGTCCAGATACCTGATTTATGAATGTAGTTGGTGGTCATCCAGAGGTGCTTTTATGGTCAGGAAGAGGAAGACACACTTCCATAGGGTGATTAGGCCAATAAAAAACCTAATGTGCTCTAGAGGTCCAGGGGGAATGGCTGGAGTTTAAGGATAAAACCAGCATTTTTAGGAAGTGGTAAGACTCTAAAATCATAGAATCCCAGACTGTTTTTTGTTGGAAGGGAACTTAAAGCTCATCCAGTACCAAACCCCTGCCATGGGCAGGGATGCCTTCCACTAGAGCAGGTTGCTCCAAGCCCCATCCAACCTGGCCTTAAGCACTGCCAGGGATGGGGCAGCCACAGCTTCTCAGGGCACCCTGTGCCAGCGCCTCAGCACCCTCACAGGGAAGAACTTCTGCCTAAGATCTCATCTCAGTCTCCCTTCTGGCAGGTTAAAGCCATTCCCCTTGTCCTATCACTACATGCCCCTGTAAAATGCCCCTCTTCATGTTTCAAAAGTTGTGGCTTTGTATCCAAAAAAGGAGAGAAATACTAATCCTTCCACTCTTTTGCTGCATAAAGCACAATTTGGCTTTAGCCTATAAACTGAGGAGCAGGACCCATCTTTCACAGTGCCTACTGCAACAGGGGTCTGGTTTAGTTCAGGTCTTCTCTAGCTATCTGCATACAGTGAAGACACACACATTTCACTGAATTAACTGCTTTAACCCTTTGCACCCTAAAGCAAAGGGCAATAACATCATAAAATTAGTTGAAATAGTATCACTAATACAAGAACAGCAAACTAGCATGTGTAAGGAACTGTGTACTACTTGTGAGTATTTCCCCAGATTTGTATGCATGTGAGTTTTTAAGCAATGACATTAATCTGTATAAGTTATATAATTAGTATATATAATAAATTACATAAAAGCTTGTCTTAAAACTGGTACACTGGCAAAGACAAGAACCTGAAAGATCTCATGACTCAATGAGTTTTTGAGTGTGACCTCAGCTCAGTCCATTTCTGCAAACAGATTCATAATACGGACTTTAATTACATGGTCACATAGTGCTCTTTCCTGCAAGGACCCTGGTTTCACTGACTGCCTGTGAGATGTTTTCATTCCTGTAACTTTACAGCACATTAATCATGGGTGATGAGACCATGAATCAGTTATGCAAGTCATCCTAAATACATACTGATGAAATCTGTAAACCACCACCCAGCACTCATAGTCTGATTATTCATGTATATTATAGATGAACCAGGTTTATATTGTTTTAAACAGTTTTGAGGGTGTTTAGTACTTTTTCAGTACCATGTGGTCATTTATGAAGGGCTCAGCATGGAAAAAAGTGATGGTCCAATATTTAATGTCTTCAGTGGTAACCTAGGGAAACATGTATGGAAAAAAACCTACCACAGTATCTTTAAAAAGATGTTGTATTAAACTATGAAATATAAATAATCCTTTCTGTGGTGTTACAAAGCCCCTAACTTTGTTATCTACTTTCAAAATATAAACATATGATTTTGTTTTACAAAACATACCTCTGACAGTTTAATAAGTTTAAAAAAAAACCCTCATTTGTGCAAGGCAGAATGTTGCTCAATGCAATTTTTTATCTATGTGTGTACAAACAAAATGGTCAAGATTTGAAGGACATTTATTTTCTTTATGGTTGGTGCTGGGTAGGTAAAAGGAGATCTTTCTAGGAGCAGCAAACAAAATAATAAAAAGGTAAAGACAAGCAGATTTACTGTATTTTGTTTCTATTTGTCACACATAGACATATCTGCAGGTTGCTTAAACTATTGGTGTTATCCTTTCTCGTTAGTGGCATGAACTCCACCATTCACTGAGTCATAAATATCACATTTTAAAGGACCTTTTAGGCCATTCAATCCACTGTCTTGCGATAGGTACAATGGTCCCTACTAAATATTCACAACTATAATTCAGTTTTTCCATCAGAAGGGCCATCTGTCTGCTAATTATCATGGAAATAATGCAATGGACCACTAGTTCTTCACCACAATGCATATGTAATTTTCCAGTATACTCCAATATATACACACATATGTGGTACTTGCGTATTTAGTTCACTGTTAAAGTATGTCCAACTATGAGTACGTTGTCCAATAAACCCCACTTCTGAGCTAATATCTCAAACAAGAAACCTCTTCCTGTGTTTTGAATTCTAGTTTTAAAATGCACAGAAAGCTAACAGCAGCTTTCCTTTGAAGAGTACTGATAAAATACTTTGCTTTTAAAGATTCTGTTTTACTAGGATTTTAGAGGGGGAGGAAATAAGTAATAGCATTGAAGTAATTAATCTCAGGGAAAGAAATTAGATCAGGGTTCATATTTTACAGTGACTTACATCTTGTGCAACCCCGTTACACTTAATGGGACTACCGAAGGTCTGTGTCAACATGGAATGTGACTCCTCAGGCTTAAGTGCCATGATTCAAGGACTGGGTTGCAATGGTCACTGGTTTTAGGATAAGACTTTACCTTCTGGGACTACTGGTAGTGGCTTTAGTTTTATTTCTTTGGGAGTTTGTTTTTCCTTTGCTTGTTTCTTTAAGAATATTCAAGGGGATTAGCCAGTCCATCAGATGCCCACATTTCATGTCTTTTGCTGTCACAATTATTCTAAAGGGATTATGTGGACTCCAGGCATGTATACTGTCATGTTTCTTGATGGCAGACCATTTTATTACTTATCATACAGAATATGTAGTGCTCAGAAGGGAGCAATACTAGTTCAAAGTGAAAACTAAAGGTCAGGGCCAAAAGAAGGAGTATTTCATAAATATACGTGGTGATATTCTCCCTCTTAGCTTCTATGTGCTATCTTGCTTTTGCTTTTTTTTTTTTTTTTTTTAATCCTACAAGGATTTGAAATGAGTATCTGTGAGCTTATACGTGTGCTTTTTTTTTCTGTAAAGATTTATAATATTAAACTACTGCCATGGATGAACCAAAGTTGCTACACAGTTTTTGACGTTCTTGAAACAACAGACTGCACGCATATATTCGGGATGTTATTGAATGGAATATTTTGGTGCCTTTTGCCAACTCTCAGAAGAGTTGTAAGAGTATAATGAATATTTAACATTTCTATTCTATTTTTATTAGATTTTCTAACACCTTATGAACTACAAGAAGCACTTACTGCTTTGTCCCACATATGCTTTTCCTGGCCGAGACTGTAAAGTGCTAGGCAGCATTTAGAAATCATTCTGAAAATGGAAAAGTACTTTAGCAAAATTACTTCTGATCACTGATCTACCCTAAAATATATGAATGATTCTTTTGCATATTTTATAACTGCAGTTCCTAAGGAAGACTGTGAGTACAGTTCTTACCTGAAATGCCGTACACAAAGCCCACTCCAACACAGGAGTTCCCATTCAAAAGTCAATAACAATCTACAAAGTCACTTATGTTTTGCACAGAAACTAATACTAGTAGGAAAGAGACATTTAACTCTCTCATCAGTTTATTTTGCAAGGGCTGGAGAATTTACAATGGAATATTCCAAAGGAAACCACTCAAGTCACGCTGGTGCAGAAGCATTTTCTATCTGATATTCTAGCAGCTGTGTCCTTCCACTAGATGCAGCGACTATGCAGGAGTGGAATGAAACCTAATCTGTGAAACTCTAAATTAAGGCTTGCCTACACTTTGTGCTTAGCCTACACACCTAAAGTTGCTTTTGTCCAGCCTTGATGGCTGTCATGCAAAATCTTATTTCACAAAAGCTTGTTTGTACTTTGAGCTTGCAACTCCTTGCCCAGAAGAGTATATACATACAGATATTATCTTTTTGGTACACCACTGCAGAAGGCTGTGGGTATCCCCTCTGAAGTGGTACCCGAGTGGTCATTGCCTTTCACAACAGAATTGAGATATTACAGTTGTTAAGGAAAGACTCCTTTTCTCCCCTAAATTAGACACCAGCTCATTAAAATCAAGGAAAAAAGAAAAAAAAAAAAAAGGCAAAAAATAAACAAAAACAAACCCAAAGCAAACACAGAGGCTTGAGGTGTTACTACATCCCTTCCCATTTCAAATGACAAGAGGGTGCTTTTAACTGTGTTGCAACTTTTACCCACCACCTTCTCAAACACACGTTAAAAGATCTTTAAGGCTCAGTTTGAATCTGCTGACTTCTGACAGTCTGTAGGACCGCAGCCTGCTACTCTGCAGTTTGCTTCACTTATCCTTTATTAATGGTTTACCTTTCTCCCTCCTGATACCTCCCAGTGTGAGCACAGGAACCCCAGGAGCTACGTGACCTTTCCAGAGGCAAGGGGGGGGGAAGAGCTAATATAGTTTTAGAGGTGGGCTCGATCTACTCCGCAAACACTGACCACGCTGTGAGATGAACAGCTGCAAGAAAAGTCAAAGAAGGTCTGAGAATGGAAACCAATGTATTCTGAAAGCTGGGAGTGGTTAAACATGAAGAGCCACAGCAGCTGACAGGGAAGGGAGCTGAGCGCAGGAGGAAGGAACACTCTGTCACATGCATTCAGTGCATTATAATTCTTCAATGCTCCCATTAAGAACAACCAAACCACAAAGTTATAAATTGTCATTTAGGTTAAGGGAGGAAGCAGATGAAGAAGGAAAAAAAAAAAAGGCTGAAAGAGGAATAATAATACCTCTCAACCACTGAGAACTGCAAGGTGACCTTCAAACAAAGCCCTGGGTGAGCAACCCATTTCTTGTCTTCAGTTGTCGTTTGTTTCCTAGCTTGCTCTTTGCAAAAGAAATACATAAGAATTTCTTGAGTCGGCTGCAGGAAGACGAACAGAACAAGGCCTTTCTGTCTGCACTTCTGTGTTCCTCTTTTTAAAACATTAATAGTGAATAGTATCATCAGAAGTGACTGCCTGGGGGATTTTTCTTTCAGTTTTTAGTGCACTACTCTCCCTGCTGAGTGAAGGATCCATGGAAATAAGTGGAGGATTTGCACCTAAGAGACTGCATGGGATAAACAGCCAAATTGATTGCACACCCATCAATTTGTACACAAACTCTGCCAAGTGCCTGGAGTACACAGTCCAAAAAACAGAACAGCACATTTTGTTCTCTGGAACTGGTTTAATTCAGTACTCGATCTAAGGCACTCCTTGTAATAATTGCTCATATTCTAGATACAAGCCTGATTTTTCGTTTAACCTTTCCTTGCTCTTCTCTCACAGTTCTAGATCTCAGGAATGTCACAACTATGAAGATCTTTCATGGTGTTTAGGTGAGGAAATGGAAGTGCAGAAAGATTATGTCATTTGGTCCACGTCACCTGTCCTATCAGGGGATAATTCTGCACTCAGACTTCCCAAGCTCCAGTTCCTTCTTTTGGGGCTATTTGCTCTCACAATAAAATATCTGTGCTTACTAAGATATAAACTGTCGTGTCTGAGGATGTAAGCCAAACACTGAGCAGGGACGGTAGATAAGTAGCTATTTTTCTTATGAGCAAATAATAACTCCGATTACCATCTAATACGTGGCTCCTTGAATGCTCCTTTGAAGCATCTGGTGTAGTCTGGTGATTGTAGCCAATACAGTCAGTAACTGGAACCTCATATTAAGACAAAACTCAGGCCTTGACTGGTGTAAGATTTCCTGTGCTCCGAAGTTTAATAAATCTCAGGAATTAATAAACAACTCATTTACTCAGTATTAGTATCTGGGAAACTTTTTTAAGTGAATGAAGGCTGTTTTTTTTTTTTGGATTCAAGCTTTTATTAGCAATAAAAGAAAAAAGGTTAGATCCTTAAATCCTCATTATAAATGTTAACTTTCTGAATAGGAACCAATTCATTTAGTGATGAAATTAAATCTTTCTTGCTTCTTTGCCACTGCTCCCAGCTCTGTTCTTCAGGTGCAGCAGAGGTTCAGGATGTAAGGCACTCAGCTGAGAATTATGAGACAGTGTTAAGTACCTCCTGGACTACAGGAAATCTTCTAAGTCTCCCAAGATGGGTTAACACCTCAGAGGACATATACACCACCAGAGGATAAAAGCTATTCTATCTTAGAAAATGTTTCCCGCAGTATGGTAGCAATGATGCATCTGAGGCAGAAAAGCAGGTAGCAATAAGAAATCATCCCACATCATGAAGAAGTCTGAATGGTGGTGTCTGTATCCATAAGGATGTTGGAATCTCCAAGACATGTAGATGTGGCACTCAGGGACATGGTTTAGTGGTGTACTTGGCATTATTAGGTTTAGAGTTGTACTCAACGATCTTAAGGGCTTTTTCCAACCTAAATGATTATGTGATTCTATGATTCTAGGATATATGTTTCTTGAACTACTACTCAAAGAGGAGCAGTGATGTTTTCTTCCATACTTTAATATCCTCAAGCCAGCTAATGAATATCACTTTTTCCAATTTTCCTTTTTTGTTAGAAGAAGAGTACAATCTCAGTGACCAAAAACATGAACAGTCCCAGTTCAAAACCAAACAAAGCCAGACTTTTCAGGTTACAAAAACAGATTTCTGCACCTCTGAGAATTTATCAGACTGTAGTGAGCTCCGGTTAGGTGGGAAAAGCAAGGGTTGTTTCAGAGCCAGCGTCTTACAGGCCAACCTAAAAGCTTCAGCTGTTTATTTCCTTCTGAAGAGACCCCTTAGGCATTTTTTGTACCTGTGCTGCAGGTGAAGATCCTGTTGACGTCAGTAGGAGTGTGTCATGCAGGAGAGAAAACTGCACTGAAAGGCCTCTGCTTAATGGGACGGTGAATTTCTACAAGCGGAAAACATGTGCGAGCTCTACAAGTGCAAAATTTCCTCTCTATCCACAGTTCAGGTCAGTGTACAATAACTGTTTCTCGGGGCAACCTTTGCACAGAAAAATTCGTCACAGCAAGATTTATGTCTCCAAGGAAAGCAACAGGTTAACACTCACCTCAACCATGATACTGCAGACTGAAAATTCACTGCTGGTTGAGGCAATGCACATACCATCATGTCAGCAACAGCTGGATGTGGCAAGAGTATCATGTCCCCCATAATTGAAGAGGATCAGATTTCTCTGCAGCAGTGAGTGAGAACTGAAGAATGGCTAAACAGCCTGTGGTACAGTACCATGGGAGCCTGCAAATTGCATAGGGCGAAGAATCAAAAAAAGCCATGTAGTAATGATAATCCCATTCCTTCCCCTGTCATCTGGTTGCACCATTACTGCTCCTAACATCAGGCTGCGCATGCATAGTGATATATACGCAACATATTGCTATCTTCAGGGTCAGTGGTGCAGAGACCCAGTCTGGGCACAGCATCTGCAATGACACATGTTTACACAGCCCCTCTACTTCACAGAGCTTCTGGAATTCAAATTTTTCCACACCAGTGAGGTATGCCAGGATTGTTCTGCATTTGATTAGGTGGACGGCAGCAGCTGTTGGAAACTCAAGAGTTGGAAACCCAGGAAGATAACAGACCACAAGAAGGTAGCCTGATAACAGGCAACTGGCGGGGACTGAGACTTGCTGTATAGCCATACTTGACTCCTCTGCAACTATATAGAGTGATAAACTCACTTGGCCTTGAGAATCCTGTGTCTGCTCACCAATTCACTCCAAGGCTTTGTAGCTAATATGTGGTCCAAGATGAATCAGCACCGCCACCAATTCAAGCTATCTTGCAGTGTGAACATCACTGGTGCATCTAAGCCATATGTCCCTCCCTGTGGTCCACAGAAAGACAATAAACTGTCCTGTGCTGAGGAACCTGCCAGAAGCTCCTACCTCTTCCCTTGACAAGGAAGGGCATTTAAGGATGTTAAACCCCTGTCTTAAACACCACAGTTGCTCACGTCAGGTGTGGGCTGAGCATTGCTCCAAGAAGCTCAGAGCACACCTCTGGCATGATGACAAATTTGTCATCTTGAGCGACAAGGTTAGACTCGAGGAATTTGGATACACTATGCAGGAGTTCGCTATTAACAGAATACAAAGAGGCACAGGTCTAAACCAAGTAACACCAAGTGATGAAATGAATTTGGAGCAGCGCCAGGAAGACTACAGGACAGGAAGAAAGGAAAGATGAAAGTGTTTTTAACACTGTCTCCACATGCTCAACAAGGATTTTCTCAAGAGCATTTGCTTTATAAATGCTTGGTGATGCATAGCATTTTTTCCAGATCCACCTTTCATCTAATCATTCCTTACACAGAAAGCATCAAATTGCTATGGCAGTTGTATTAATCCTGTAAAAATGGCTCATTTCTTCTTTTATTCTGAAGACGCAAGGCATGTTAATTCCATCAAAAATTCCATCAAAACCTATGAGATTGTTGAGACTGTATACAACAGTAACTCAGACCAGAATCTAGCCCAGCTTTACCCATATCTGTGCCCCTAAAGAATGAGAGTGATCTTCTCTGATCTTCCTTTCAAAACATAGAATGTTTCACCAAGGTGGGAATGCGACTTAGCGAGCAGTATCTGGCTCATAGATGGTGTAAAGCACTTACTATCATGAAATAGGCCTCTGTCCTATAAATTAAGGGCTGCTGTTCCACAACTCCTAGGTGACCCACAAAGGGATGCATTTTTCCTTGGGCATCTAAAAATGACATGCCTGAAAATGAACAAGTCACTGTAGGCTTCCTTGACAGTCAAAGAAAACCAGGTACCCCAGAGGACAATTCACATTGAACTAAAACTTGCATCTAAGGCATATCAAATAGATTACTCCCTGGAGATGCCTATTTCTTACCGTTGACTAAAAAGGGAACCCAGGGTGACCAGTTCAATCTTAGGCATCTAACTTCAGACATCTAAAGTTGTGTAAAATGAATCACACATGTAGAGGGACTTGCAGACCATCTATCTTTTATATGTCATAGAGCTTTAATTTTTACCTAGTTACTCTTTTGTTAAGCCCAATAACTTTTGTCTAAAATATTTCCTCCAGAGAGTTCTTCAATCTCAAAGAGATCAAATGATGAAGAATTCATCACTTCCCTTGGCCCCTTATTCTAATGATTAACCACTATCACTGTGAAAAACAGTGCTGGTCCAATTCAGCCTTGGCTAATACTGTGTCTTCTTCTGCTACTTTGAAGAGACTGCTGTATTTCCTCTATGGAAGCACTGATGCAGTTTCAGATCACCAGGTCTGAAGTCCAAGTGGTCCACTTTTTGTCCCTTTCAAAAATAAAGATCTTTGTACAAACTGCTACCCACCTAGCAGAAAAATTGCTTCATTTTTATCTTGAACAAAGACATTCTTTAATAAGACCAACGTCTTTTTATACCCCAGCTTACCAGTGATCTGAAAGAATGCTACAAATATTAATAAATTATGTCTCTGCATCTCTTTAAATAAATATTTCTAAACACCCATACAGAACAGAGAAATTAAAAGACAGACAGGACAAGTAACTGACTTAGCTCTAGAACAGAGACAAAGCAGTTATAGGAGCAGATCTCCACTTCCATGATTTATGAGAACGTCTTTTAAGCCCAGGATTTCAATTAGCACTCTGCCACCTTCAGTTACACCTAGTTTCTTTTCTACTGCAATGGGGCAAACACAGGTTGAAGAGAAGAAATTTTATCTTCAGTGCTTGGTTTCTAATAATGAAGAAGTACCTTTTGTTTTCTTTATACTACCCTCAAAAGAAAAGGTTTCCAGTCTCTGAGTTGGGCCCCATGGCATTGCAATATATGTGTGTTGCAACAGACAAGAACTTACAGTCGCCATCTAAGACAAATTTTGATGGGCTTCACTTTTTTCACTTGTACATCAGCATTATGCAGCAAAAGAATGGAAGGATTAGTATTTCTCTCCTTTTTTGGATACAAAGCCGCAACATTTGAAACATGAAGAGGGACTTTTTACAAGGGCATGTAGTGATAGGACAAGGGAAATGGCTTTAACCTGCCAGAGGGGGGACTGAGTTGAGATCTCAGGCACAAGTTCTTCCCTGTGAGGGTGCTGAGGTGCAGGCACAGGGTGCCCAGAGAGGCTGTGTCTGCCCCATCCCTGGCAGGGTTCAAGGCCAGGTTGGACACAGGGGCTTGGAGCAAGCTACTCTAGTGGAAGGCATCCCTGCCTTTGGCAGGGGTTTGGAGCTGGATAAGTTTTAACGTTCTTTCCAGCACAAACCAGTCTGGGCTTTTATGATTCTGATTTTACAAGGAAATCACTAAATGTGCTAGAAATAGCCATTCATCATAAATGTCTGTCTTCTCTTTGATTGCCATAATCTATATTATCATAGATGGGGAGCCTATTTCACTTTGTACAGCACAATCAAATAACAGAAATGATAGTCCAGGTTTTTACTTTCACAGGGTTCCACCTACTACAGTCAAAGTGAAAGAATATCCTTGATAATATCTCCATATAAAAAACTCCCACGGCTATATATAGATGCTAGATGGAGTTAATCATATCATGCAGAAAGCATTTCTATAATCAGCTTCCAGATGCACCTAGAAACAATTGGGTTCCTGCCAATTTTATGCCTTTCAAACTATTTCATAATGGACATGAACAGGAGACATCCTTAAGTATTAATGTCTCCTGTTCTTTGGTTCTGTTATCTTGCTGTACTCTCTTCATATTTACTGCAACTGTGTGCTCTGTTTTTCCTGTTTCAAACTGAATACTCCTGAAACTGAATGACTTGGAGTCAATACAGACTCCGCAACTTTAACACATCTTGTTATCACTATGCATGTCTAGAGCAGAACATGATGTTGTAAATCACTCTGGATGTTATGGTCACCTAAGAATTCTGTGAATAGAATAATCACGAGAAGATACTGTATGTGTGCGTGTACATACACACCCCCTTCCAAATACTACTACTGCTACTACTACTACTACTAATTGCTATTATTATTACTACATTTTTCCATATATGCTCTTTCATACATTTAGCTTTTGAGAAGCTGGCTTAAGTAGATATTGAGATTATTAAACACCTGCAAGACAGAGTTGAAACCTCATTCGGTTTGGTTTTATACCAATCATGACAGCTTGACCCTCAAACCCTGTGCAGATTACTTTTCCCAAACTGTCCAACCAAAGCATAGATTTAGAAACATCCACATACCTTCCCAGAGTGTTCAGTGTGCTTTAAATGAAGGTCATAATAAAAGTACTAGTTTTATTATTCCACAGTTTCAGCAGATGGTCTGAACTATTAAGAATCAATTTGAGCCTATTAAGAATGTCATCTATTCTATTTCCAGACAATATCACAGCAGTTCAACCTCATTACTTATCTGTCACTATGAAAAGTAGCTAAACCTTCGTTCATCATATCCAGCTGCTTTTTGCACAGAATTCTTGATCTATTTTTCCTAGATTTTATTTTGTCCTGCTAAATTATTCCTTCTTTTTAAGTTCTACAGCAGTGTGGGCATTCATTCCTTACACTCCCACAGAAAATATATATGTCACAAGAATGTCTAGTCTTCATGTAGCACTTTTCTGAAGAATCTCAAAGTACGTTAAAAGGGCAAATGTATGACTACACCGATTTGGTCATTTGACTATATAATTTTTTTTAAAAATATGATCTCTGAAGGTAGGTTAAGAAAAAAAAAAAATCAATGCTGACACAGCACAAGCTTAGTTTCTTAAATCATACAGGCTCCTGAAATTACAAGGACTACTGTCAGCTCTTTTTTCTTTTCCAGTTGATGCTCTACCTATTTAGGCCAATAATTTTTTAAAAGTATTTTCACATAATTATTTCCAAATTTTGTCTTGGCTGAAAGTTATATTTCTTAGGAAAATATGAATAGTATTTCTGCAAATTCTGTTCACTGACTTTCAAAATCTACATGAGTAAACCTTAGAGCATATATTTTACTTTAGCAATCACGTTTCTATAATGCTTAATTACATCTAACCAACTGAAACAAGACTATGATCAGGATCCATCCCTGCCATATTTATCTATGCTTATGGACATATGAGAATTAATTACTAAAGGTAGATTCATCCAGCATGTCCTCATGTGGCTGCAGCTGTGATATACTTTATTGCATGAATTCAGAGGGGGGAAGGAAAATTCTGATTGCAATATCTCAATCATGTTAGGAAAAAGATACGTAATACATATAATCTATTTTTATATGACAACATTGAAAGAGATACTTTAAAAAAAAAGAAGAATAATCATGCTTTAAATTCAGTAAAGACATATATTTGCTGGCATCTGATACAGCTGCCACTTTAGTTGAATATGGCTTTTTTCTCCCATCACAGAGAATATCTGGAAACATAAGCAACATCGGTCAATACCATCAATTGCTAGAGAAGCAGTATTAAACAAGAGAAAAGATCACTTACTTTTCTGCTATATTCTACTATGAGTGTCTACACAGAAGGCCAATGTTCCAGCCAAAGAAATTTATGATTAATGCAGAGCAGACACAGCTACTTTAGAGTAATGGGGAGGCCACAAAACTGAATGTTACATGATGTCTTTATTAAAAAGAAATAGGTTGAGAACCATCTCAGAGAAAAAAACAAAAAATGTCCATAGCCTTTTTCTGCACTTTTTGAACTTCCATCAAGGACGTTGCTAAACCCTTTTCCTGTGGTGTTTCATGGACTACATGGGAGGAAAGACCTTCACCAGCTAGAGAGACCTATACTGAAATTGTCCATCTATGGTGCTCTGTGATTGTTCTCATCTCTGAGTCACCTGGGTGGGATATGACTTTGGACTTGATCACTTTATTCACTCCCTGAGATGGTGGTTGCAGCCAGTCTCACCATTAACATCCTTGATACACTGGCTGGATTACATGATGTACCGGAAGAGGTATCTCCCAACTTGACAGCTGCTGCAACTGCTTGTAAGTTCTGAAGAGCTGTAAATGTTTAACTAATATTTATTCTATTTCAGCTTATGGGCTGGATTTTGTCTTTTGTAGCCAGCTGGAGGGGCAGTGAGGCAG
This sequence comes from Pezoporus wallicus, assembly GCF_028554395.1. NCBI lineage: Eukaryota > Metazoa > Chordata > Aves > Psittaciformes > Psittacidae > Pezoporus > Pezoporus wallicus. The sequence goes on along the minus strand of NW_026635907.1, from coordinate 1,379,794 downwards.
TGGCAAGCACAGGAGAAATTTGGGCTGGCTTGACCAGAATCCTGTCTGCGATCCCCTGAGGAGAAGATGCTGCCATGGCAGCTTTGCTGTTCCCTCAACTGGTGCAATAGCTGCTGTTGCTCCATTAAGCCAGCTCTGCTGGTCTGTGAAGGTGAGCAGCCTTCTCCGGATAATTAGAAAACTACCTGCTTCCCTGCATGCTTCTGTTATCCATCCCTCCATCTGCCTAAAATACACAAACATTTTTGTATCCTTCCTGCAGGAGCTGACCTGCCACAGCCATCATGCTGTTCATCTATCAAGTCTATAACAGACATGTCTGGCACATAATGGGCTGCAGCTATTACTGAAGGACTCAAGCTGTCCCAGTTATGTACCTCCTAGAAATGAGACAGCAACGTACTTTCATTTTAGATCTGAGCTCCACGGTGGCATTCATTCCTCTGTTTGGATTTTGTTTAATTTTTCTGGGGCTTTGTTGAGTGCCAGTAGCATCCAAAGCTACAAAAAAATACCCCATGAAGGGCTGAATGTCTCAGTTGAGATCTACAGCCTGGGATCTTAAACTGGTAGAAAGATCTTAATCTTTTATCTTTTATCTGAAGAACTGAGCAAGGTTGTCCACTTTGCAAGCACAGCCAAAGTGCTAATACCCCTTCACCTCTTGCACAAGGCCTGCTAGCTGGATCACACAGATGAGCCAGAATTGAAGATCTTTGTCTCTCAAATCCACATCTCACACCTCACTGGAGAAAGCACCAAGGCCATCAATGATTCTGAGCAGCAGACATTCACCTGTCTAGGCTACTGAAACTGTGCCAGATGAAACCAATGGGATTGTAAGCATTTAAACAGAAATCACTACTGCTCAACCAGCTAAAAGTGTCCTTTATCAAACACAGCCTCTGTTGCATCCCTTCTCTTGAGCTATAAACAAAGTACATCAAACTGGATGTTGCAAAGATCTATGTGCGTGTATCAGCCTCTTCTCCTGTCTTCTCAAGGTAAAACCCATTAGAAAGGACGAAAGGAAGAGGTATGGCTTGTTGCATATGGATCTTGCAGTTCTGGAAATGATACAACTACCATACTCATCTCACAGGGAAGAAACGAGAAATGAACACATGAATAAGAGCTTTGAGATCTCTGCACTAAGAGACATAGCAATGTTGCTGTGATTTAGTTCATACATGCATGCACTTCAACCCAGAATAAATCCCTGGGGTTAAAATGAAATAGAGTTTAACATGAGTAGAAACTCATAAACAATTCCTAGGCTTCTCAAAAAAATATCAAATGACATGAAATCTTTAATTGCCCTGAACAAGGCACAGACATCTGAAATGGAGTTACTTGTTTCCTATTAAAAAAAAATTAAAAAGTTAAATCTTTACCTTCTTTCTACCATCCTAGAAAATGAAACCTGTTCAAGCATAAAAATAGACTATGCTTTACTACAATCAAGTGCAGATTTTAAGCACCTAGTTTAAAAGGACAAGCAGTTTGTGCAACTGATAATGATGTTATGAAACTTTAGACATTTCTTTCACAACTGGCAAGGAACTGAATGCATTAGACAGGCATGTTTCATATCAAAAGCCACAAAGGCTCCCAAGTCTGTATGCCTCTGGATTTTTCTCTGAACTCCATTGTTTGTGGCTAAAAAACCAAAAGAGTCTGACCCATTTTAAAAGAAGGAAATCATATTTCTTGGGCTGCAAATGATACTGCTCACAGAAAAACAACTGGAGCTTAATCCTCCTGAAGAAAGGAAATGTCCCAGGTCAAAGTCACAACGCATAATCTGCAACAGAAAGTAGGGGAAAAAATAAAATACACCAGATCCAGACTGGTAGTACAGAACCACACAGCATTGGCAAAGTTTACAAATGGCTCTGTCAAACACAGACGATTTCCATCTCACAATTAAAGCAGTGAGATGTTTTTGGTGGAAGGTTAACATTTATTTTTTGGCAAAGCGGAATTGTACCTTTATTCTCAAATATCATTTTGTGGTGGGAAGTGTTGCACATAGTAATGAAAAACAATAATCTGCCTTCAAAGTCCTTTTGAAAGGTCTAGCTCATTCCAGTTCCTCAGGGCAAAGCAAGACAAAGCTAAGTGGAATTGTTTCCATTTCACAGATGGGAAAGATGAGGCAACAAAGCAAAGGATTAAACTGGGGGTTTGAGGGGGTTGTTGGAGTGATTCTGTTTTTGGATGTTCAGATTGCATTTTCAGGCAACCCGTCTTTTTGCATTTGCATTCGACTTCAGGGTAAACATTTCTGAGCATTTTACCAATGTAGCGCATGAGATCATTACATCTGCAACTCATTGTGCAGCATGAGTGCACCCATTGGCCTGAACATCAGGGAAGTAAGCCCACAAGTTTGGATGAATCTCTGGCCTTTTGCCAAGCATGCAGAGATCTTGTTACATAGAATAATTACTGTGTTAACCTCTTTGCAGGGAGAAGAGGAAATTACAGGAGCCAACTTCTTTGCCAAACCTTAGCATGAGAACTTAGGGCATCCTGGGTCTCTCTCCTGCTCAGATCACTGGATTTTCTCTCTGTTTCAGCAATTCCCAATGCAAATGGGTTTAGTAACAAGGAAGACACATATCCAAGCAGTGACTTTGCTCCCGCTGCTAAAGGAAAGAGAGACAAAGCCTGTTAGCACGACTACAGACAATCTAGTGCTGAACTTGTGGACTGCTCATTTTCCCTTGGAAACTCAAGTTAATCACTTTCCTTTTACTTGGCACTCTGCAATGAGTTACTCTCTAAGGCACTGACCCTGTTACTAGACTACCAAGCCTAATACTCATTATCATGATAAGTATCATTGGTTAAAGAAGCCTTCTCCTAATGGTTTTCACATATACTTTACAGCCTGGCATAGCTCACTAATGCCTTATGCCAATGCAAAAAAAAAAAAAAAAAAAAAATGAAAAACCAAAACAGTGAAAAGCTGATGTTTTATTTGCACAGAGTGTATATTTTCTGTAGTGCCGATACTTCCAAGACATAGGGCAATGTCCGTTAGGATGCCAGGTTGTATTGGCCAAAATGAGATTGAGAGGTTACTGAAACAAGTCTCTCTGTTGATCACAGACCAAAAGTAAGTGAGGTAGATTTCATCTAGCCTTACCACCTTTACATTACAGACCACACAATTACTCTGGTTACTACTTGCATCAAGTCCAGTAAAGTTTAAATAAATCACATATTCTGCAAAACCTCCTATCATGTTCCAAGGCAGAAAAGTCTCCAGGAACCAACTTGGTTTAATCTCTTAAACGTTTGGCACTTTACTGTAACTTGTACTTGTCTGGTTTTAACTTCTGGTCATAGGTTTTATTCTGCTTTTCTCATTTTAGTGAGTACTTTCTGTGGGTAATTTCTTTGTATACAAAACTCCACAACTTGCACTTTATTGTATGACACTCTGAGCTGCCTGGCAAGTTGGACTGTTTTAGTGTCATCATGAAAAATCAATCCAGGAGAAGAAATTACAAAAAGGATGCAAAATCATGACAGTCCGAGTAATTTCCTTTCCAAATATAGCTCTGTTGATATTACCTACAACATTAGCAGCTATGACTTAGGTTTGCCATATACACTCCATGCAAACAAGAAAACAAATGGAAAAGTTAAATATTTACTCTCTGACAATTTATTTTTTTGCAAATGTATTTTTTAACTAAAGCTCTCCAAACCCATCCCAAACCACTTTGCCAAGGGAACTGCTGTTTGCAGGATCATGAGATTGTGCTTGCTTAAGCATGCCTGTGGAGCCAAAAGAAAATCAAAAGAAAACAAATAAAAATTTTAAAAAAACTTCTTTCACCCATTCCTCAACCATTATTTTATTAACCATGATTGTAAGGTTACAAAAATATCTACTCCATTAACCTCCAAAACATCAGACACAGGACTCCAAACCCCATTTTGTACATAGTTCTGCTAACTTTCAGCACCTAGTGGTACTGCACTGCACCATGCAAAGTATACTGGACTGTGATTTTTTTAAATGGCAACTTGCTTAAATTATACTTTTGGTTATTAATAAATACCATACCCCAGTGTCAGTTCAAACTTTCCACTACATGCTTGAAGTAACTGAATGATAAACAAATGATCAGTGGGAAATTTTGATGCTGGCATATGCCATCTGGTTAGCTTTTAGAAGGAGGAAGTGAGAAGATGTATGGTTGATTTGCCAAAATATTTTAAAAGAAAAGAAAGATATATATAAAAAAAAAAATAGTCTTTCTATCTTCACTTTTTTAAAGCAGATACATATAATCAGACTTTTACTTGTACAGAGACATGCCAAAATAAACAGGACTTGCTCTCAGATCATCCACTAACTTCAGTTTAGGTGCTCAGTGTGCTAAAGCTCTCTGTAAGAAAGTTTACTTTTAAGTGCCTAAAAAGGATTGAAGTGACTGGCTGGGAAACAGGCGTCCTGATCTAGACATTTCTGGCAAGACAAAAGCATGAGGATAATGGGGTGTCTGAAATGGATTCATTTCCTGGCTGGATCAAGTTCCAGACTGATTTAATAGAAGTGGCCAAAGCATAGAGAAAGGAACTAATGCAGTAGTGTTCACCGCAGGTAGTGTAAGAAATAATGTAATGAAACCGATGTGACAAAAACGTATGAGACATTAAAGGAAACAAGTAAATGGTAATGATAGTTACATATCGGTGAAGATCACCTGAAGGACTCACCAATGCTGGACATGTGTAGGAGCAAATTAGATGAACCTGTGTTGAATGGTTTGAGGTAAAGCTAGTCCTGCCTTAGGGAGGATGGGTGCAGTGACTTCTTGTGCTTGGTCTTATAAGACATCTATCATACACAGCTCTAGAGAGTAAGTATCCTCTAGAAGTGACAAGCATTAGTACCAGACTTATGCTTCACTCCCCAGATGGCCATATCTTTTGTACTATTATGACCTTATATTCAAGCAAGGATGTAACTTGTTGCACTAAATTTAGAAGACTATAGGCCTACCCACACTATGGAAGAAAAGAGAGAGAGGAGAGGAGGGGAAAGAAAAGAAGACGAGAGGAAAAGAGAGGAGAGGAGATCTTTTCCCTCAACTTTATTAAAATCTCTTTTTAAAAATATATTGAAAGAGGAATAAATATAATCTTTCTCTATGCAATTATATGGCATCTTTCATATGAAAATCTCAAAGCACCTTTCAACCATGAATTAAACCCAGGAATTTAAGAGGATGTCATTAATCTGCTTATTTGTAAAATGAAAATGTAGCTATGAAGGTTACATGTCTTGCCCACAGGCTGTATGGAAGAGCAGGAGGAAAGATGCAGGTGCAACCTTGGGGCCAAGTTTTGTTGGTTAAATAATGACCTCTTACAATTAAGCTATCAGCACAGGAAAGAATAACGGTAAGTACAGTCCCTGTTTACAGTAGAAGTCCCCCCATTTCTGATGTCCTGAGCTCAGTTCTTAAACACCTTTCTTGTCCACATGCTTTTCCTTTCCTATTTCGCTTGCATAAAAGAGAAATGAAATTATAATCCCAAAGAAGCCTTCCTCAGGAAATCAGGAACATCTCTTTCTGCATTCAGGTTAGGGCCAGAAAGGGAAGAAAAGCCCATCTGAAAATTTAACAGTTGTGGAAATCCCCACCTACAAACTGCAGATCCTTGGGTCTTCAGCTCTGGCAAAGTTTCCCTGCTGGGAAACCCTTGGGCCTGTCCGCCTGCAGTACAGTATGGTAAATGCTACTACAATGGCACTTTAACAATAACTGTGCTCTTTTGAACCTCTCCATTCAAGTCACTCCATTGATTACTCGGAAGAATGCAGACTCTTGTGTTATTTGATCGGCACATATACTCTGAGCATTTAATCCCCTCAAATATTTTTCAATAACTTCCTTTAATTACAAGGAAAACACGTCGAGTGATGCAGGCATTGAAGAGCTTCCCCTCATCTCTCTCTCTCTCTCTCTCTTTTTTTCCTGTTTAATGAAGAATTTGAATCACTTTTCAGCTTCTTAATCCTATAATCCTGGAAGGAATTTGCTCTCTGCCAAACCCTGGGGGTGGTAGGCTTATGCTTAGTACAGTACACCCCTGAGATGTTTCAGCAGGGTCTTTCCAGAGGAGTCCCAAATACCTACATTCCTCAGCTGTGTGGCCAGTGTGTAACGCAGCCTTACCAAAAACACATTGCTTAAGTGATTCAGGGACTGACTTCTCCATGGTAGGTGCAGGGATAACACAACACAGTAGACACAAGGTGTTCAGAGAACTGAGCTCTGCTGGGAGGAGCAGGTGCATAGTGACAAACAGGATAGTTTTATCAACACATTTCTTACATTCAATGAATCTGTTCTTCTGGAGGAAAGAAATGCAGGGAAATGATCACCTTTCTAATGCTGCATCTTTCTACCTTGCTGCCTTCCAGGGAGACTGAGGAATGATGGACAAGTCTGTACAACTGCTCTTGTTGGAAAGGTTGGCCTGAACCCATTGGCTGTGTGGTCTTTGCTTGAAGGGAACTGGGTGTATGTGCAGCATGAGATGCTTTTCCCTGTGAGCAGAGTGCACTCATTGCAGAACAACTTCAGACTTGTCTCATTTTGTTTAAAGAATAACCTTTATTGTTGCAATAAGACAGCTCTTTTTGCAACCACACCAATGTCCATGATTCTCCTTCTCCCAGATTTCCTGCATTATCAAGGAATTCCAGTGATACATGAAGTACAAATATTCCACCTTGTCTTCCCAGGTTTCTCGAGAAGTAGCCTGTGGATCTTTAGGGATCCATAAAATGTCAAAAAATAGTGCATGGAACAACTGTAAATTAGTAAAACCACAGTAATGACTCAAACCCTTCTCTCGTAATTCCTTCTGTGCCAGCAAGCAGACAGGGGAAAGAAAGCTGTAAATGCACTTTCAAAGTTTTGCTGCATTTTTAGCTGGTTGTAGATCAAACACCTTGGGGCTTCCCTGACCAGAGCAGGTCTTGGTTTACTCTCCAAATGTCTATGTGCTCTTTCAATACAAGCAGCAGAGAAATGCTGCTGCAGAGGCATTGCTGTTCACTTCCATTATAGGTCACGCTCCTCAGCTCACTTCTTCTCATGCTTGTTAGTTCAAGTAACCATTGTTTTGTTAGTGGTTAATTACCTAATCCTGTTACACATAACCATTGTCATTACTTTTTGTGCTAAACTAACACCACTAAGAAATGACCTGGAAACCTGAACATCCCTATGTGTATCTGTCTTGCTGAGTTAAGATGCCATGGATACATGGATACAGTGCACACAGTAAGGACATGTGGGGCGTGAGGGTGCTGCTTGCACATCATCTCCCTCCAATTGTAAGAAGTGAAAGTTGAAGACCAGTCATTTCAGTGTTGAACCAGCGTGAAAGCCTGGACTGTTTTCAAAGGTTTGCACATTTTAGTGCAACTTTGATGATCAGTTTTATGATCTGACAATTGACAATCTTGCTAACACCTTAATCACAGCTCAGCTGACAGAAGATGATGAAAAATTATGTCATGCTGCGATGCGTGACTGCTGCTTTCCATTGCAGTGATAGACTCCAGTACCTATTTCATACCCAAATAGTCCATCTCATGTTGCTCCTTCCACAGGGGCAATGACTTTGTTGCTTGTCTGGCTGAAGTACCATATAACAGGCAGCAGCATAAATCAGACATTTAACACTGATGCAGAATAATTGCCTTATATTTTCCAAAATACCTTCACCTATTTTACCATCAACTTGCATTAGGGGAACGCAGTTTTGATACTATCAGAAGACTCCTGACATAAAACTGACTGAAGGAATGTGCCTCTAGGAATATTTTGCAGTGTATATGGCAAGCTGTGTATGTGTGACAGTAGCAGCTGGGATATACACTGATGTCCTCCCTAGGAGAAAAGTCTCATTACAGCAGGTAGGACTGACAGTTTCTATCCAAGTGCTGCATGTAGAAAGTGCCACCCTCACCTCAAGCTTTAAAAGGAGATGGGCAAGTTTAATGAATGAAGCCCATTGAAACCCCCAGGTTTGCAGTAGGGTGAGCCAAGTCACACAGAAGTTGTCACTTGCCTCAGGTCACACATCAATTTGGGACTGGAGCTAGTGACAGAATCTAGGAAAAGAGCTGAAGGAACAGTACATATCTGGAGAAAAAAAAAAATCTACCTAAAATAGCTCAAGAGGTGTATTTTCTCATATTCTGGGTGAAAAAAAAAAAAAAGAAGTCCACTTCCTTTTAACACCTCATTTATATTTCCTTTCTTTCATCCTTCTTACCCTCTCCATCTTTCTCAGTATAAAGTATGTATTTCAATAAGAAAATGTAAAACATTTCCTTGGAAAATAGCAGCACTCCATGTTATTTTCCAGAGTTCCTATCTCAATTTTTTTGAGCCAAAATTCTTATGTGAATTTAGTCCCAGTGTATGAAGCATTTATTTGGGCAATGCAATATTTTTTCCCACAAATTCTCCAGTACAAAAACCTAAATAACAATCTCCAGTTCTCTCTGGGAAAACCATATAAGCATGCCTTTCTTGCACTCTCGCTGCCTTTCTCCATGTAATAGTTGTATTAGCCATGACCCCAATGCTTACAGTGCACTTCAAAGCCTCATAAGGACTATTATTCCCTCTCAAAAAGTATAAGAAAGTGAAATTCACTTCAAGAAAGAATTGGAGAGCTTGTGGTGGGACAAAATAAACATTCTGGAAAGGGAGCCCTGAAGCGATGGCTCACCTCCAGCAGCACAGACCAAGGGTTTTGCTACAGCAAAAGGAGCATTTTGCTCTCACCTGACAAAGACACCCTTGGAAGGTAACACTGCAGCACGTGTAATCCTGCTGGGGTGAACCAGAACCTTCAGCTCAAGGATATGTTGCCTCTGAAGGGTGTTGAAGGGCAACCATGGGAGTGGGCACAGATGCATCACCCTGGCATGTGTGTATTCAGAGCCAGTACTGTGCATGGAAGAGCAGGGTTGAAGAGGATGGGGGTGACCCCCACTATGACTCTGCTCTCTGCAGCTCACATATCGGTGAATTAATAAGAAGAAAGCAGTTTAGCTACGTAAATTGCCATTCTCCATGCTTGCCATGGTTTTTATTATTGAGAGACTCCCTATTTATAAGATCCCAGGTGTGAGAAATAAAAACAATAGTAATGAAATCCTGACCATTCTCATAAACACAGATTATTCCTTTTTTTTTAATCTAAGACAAAACCCCTCTGCCCACAGCAATCCCTCCTGTCAGCCCCAGCCTCCTCCCTCTATGGAAGGCAGGGCCACTACCAGAAAAGGAGAAGGAGCAAAGCCTGAGGGCACTGGCAGGGCACAGCAGTCAGTGTGTCAGTGTGATAATCTGCTTAAAGGAGGAGGCCATGCCATAATGAAATATCCTGGCCTGAAGTCCTAATAGAGCAGCTGGAAGATCTGATGCTCTCCCAGTAATAAACTGTAGCTCATTTATTACTGCTTTGTATATGTATCTAGAAATGAGTTCAGTCTCAAGCCCTGAACTCTCCCTATTCTCTATCATTCTCTTATCACCAGAGATACCAACCTCCTGTTCTCAGGTTATCATTGTGATGATGACACCTACTTTTATGTGCATCTGCAAAGCCACAAAACTAAGCAAGCGGATTTTGTCACAAGTTTTCCTGTGGTAGCCACAAAACCATGTGTGGCAAAATCTTCTTCCAAAATCATTGCAACTTCACAAAAAGGAGAGCTGGCCTTTCAGAACATGATTTTCAGAACACAATACTCTCTACAGTTTTGCTTTCAGATTATCAGGGAAGATATTTTGAGTTTCCAAACATCCTGTAGCAATTCAGCAGGATGAGGAGCAACCAGCTGGAAGTCACACAAGCAGCTGGCCACTCGGCTCCTCAAAAGAGGAAAACCTCTCTTGGCTTGTATGAGTCCAACAAGACAGAGACATTTTCTTTCTATGGATATATGACAGATTTAATAACAGGGAGGTGAGAAAGCTGCTTAGGCTCATTTGCACACTGAGAGCACAAGAAAAGAGGGTATGAATAAATTTAGGGTATATGCTGGAAGAAGCAGAGGGGACAATGAGCCAAACAAAAGTTAAGATGGAACTTAATAGATCAGTGTTGAGCAGATTACAGGACACAGGGGATGCACTCACTGCACGGCTTTCCTTCTTAAAGCAGGTAATACTGCAGTGATAATTGTACCCTTTGTTATTCCTGTTTTCTCCTCCATAGGCTTCCTCATAGTCCTGAATTTGAATGGCTTTCCTCATCCTTTGGCACCAGCTATCTTTGGTTCTTCCGGAAGGTGAAATCAGTTTCCTGCTGAAGTAAAGCAGGATAGCTCCACTTCAGCCATGGAGTTACGTGAGTGTAAAATTGGCAAGAGATCAGTCAGGCCTTCAGATATGGCAAACATTAATGGCTGACATTCATTCACATACTGTAGCTTCCACTTGGATTATCTCACAGTTTTATCCAGTTAATCAAAATGTGCCTGGCTGCCTATCCCTGATGCTCAAAGGACACGTTACGTGCCCCGAACTTCTACAAGATGTCTATATTTCACATGCTAACTATTCATCAGTAAGAATGGGTAAACTAATGGCTTCCTTCAAGAATGTTATTTCTATACAGATAAAGAGGAAAACAATCTAATAACAGCACTTAGAGAGCAGCCGTCATATTCTTCTAAAAAGAAATCATTTTTGCCAGTAAGATAAATTAAGCCAGCCTCATGGGGCTTTTTTTTTTTTTTTAATGCTTTTTAACTGAACAAAAGTAGCTGCAAGGTAAATAAAGTGCTAAATTTCAGGGGACTGGAATTTGGGAAGGAGTATACATTTCTCAGGACTCATTCTTAAGCAGAGGTAGTGGCATGCACCTTTAAAGTTCAGAAGCCAAGCTGTCAGCAAGCAACTTCAACACTGCCTTTATCTCTCCTCTTTTCTATTTATACATTACACAAAGCTATTTTTTTCCTGGGTTTAATTGCACATCAAAGGACCAACTGAATAGATCAGTTTGGGAGGTTGCTGATAGCAATGCTGGAGAATCCTGCAAATGCAGGTCTAAAATTTCAGTTCTTTCCAGTTGCATATTAGCTAACATGGAGAAAGCCAGCAAAACACTTCACAAGCAAAAGCACCCTGGCTGCTTTTCTATTATTTTCAAGTCCAAGCTGGACATAGAGAAGATTAAAGAATTATTTATTATATTAACTCCCTCCCCCTAATCACACATTTCCTACCAAAGGAGACACTGATGGCAATGCTCTTCAGCCTTTCAGAGATGTAGTGGCAGACCTTTGAAGATATTCAGGTGTCTCAGAGTACATAAACATGTACTTGAATATAGCCTCCTATTCATCCAGGGATGTATAAAATGAATCTCACAGTTATCTTTAGACCAAATATATTTGCCTTGGGAAATACGGATTTTGAAGGACTGTTCCAGGATTATGAGAACACAAAAGTCCCAGCATTAAAATGGATTATAATGGACACAGTATCAGACTGACTGTTTCACTGACTGGGTAATTGAATAGAAATGCCTACACCTCTCTATTCCTATTGCAACAGAGATGTAACCACTGCAAAGTACCTCAGCTGGCTTAAAACCATTTTCCCAGCACTGAGCTGATCTCCACTGAGCTTTATGTACAAGAAAGGTTAAGAAGCACAACTTCAGTCTAAGCTTTTTCTGACACGTTGACTTGATTATTTTTGTTTACTTCCCCAGGCTTTCCAGATCATACTGACTTAGTTTCTCTAAGATGCAACCTCTGGCAAAGCTGCTGGTGTTTCAAGATCCTTAAAACTCACTCCTTTGAATGTCTCAATGCCAATTATTGCTTATTTATGAAAGGAAAGAAATAAAAAAACACAGAAACCCAGACTATGAATAGACATAGTTCCACATTCATAAATAAATATACTTCCTATAGCTCTTACATAATCTTAGAGGGTTGTTTTGTTTTAAACCAGCACCGTTTTAGTAGTTGTTTTTTGCTCTACTACTTTTTCGTGGTACTTTTAAGTGGGAGAGATGTTTGACAAATGAATCTTCAGTAATGACAACAGTAGCTTTTATTGACTTTTTCTAAAATATTGATCTAACTCAGAATTACTGAGCTCAATAGCACTGGTGAGTGTAAACTGAAACAGTATGTGACTGGTACACACCGCATGAGAATGTATTTAATGTTGAACCCAACAGAGGCTGATGGCTAAACCTAAATGCTGTTGGAAAACCTTTTCCTTCCCTGGAATGGACATAATCCATGTCTGGGCTTTATTCGACTGCACACACACAAGTAGAATTTACCATAATAACTTATTATGGTACATAAATTTGGAATAGGGATGGTTTCCTTAAACTGTTTCTGTTCACTTGCAGAAATGAATAAAGAGCACAGCCATACAAAGAGATGGATGCAGGCTTGAGGTGAGGTAGAAGAGCTGCAAGAAGGGTCAGCCCTGAATGCCAGTGCTGCCAAACGCCACAAAGCTCTGCACAGGCCAATTCCATGAGGAATGCCTTCAAATAGGTTGAGAGAGCATACCTGTTTGCAGATACAGCAAATTAATTACATGGATCCAAATCTCAGTGGAAATAATAAGAATTAGAATGTTCCAAACGTACACACCTGGGAATCTCAATTAGCTTCACAAACAGTAATTAATTTAGCTCTTTAACTCTGCAAGATAAAGAATTACTAATCTTCCCATTTTATGGATGAGAATACACACATGAAGAAATGTCTACAAGATACTAGCTGGAGTTAGAACATATTCTTATGGCTTGTTCACTACCTTGTGCTGTTTCCCATCATACCAGCTGGTATTCTAGCTTTCTTTTTATTCAAAACTATTATATTATTCAGAATATACTGCTGGTTTGGACCAAAGAAGAAATGTCTTCAAAGACCCCCACAGTTTATCATAACCAACGTCTGCAGTACTCAATATGAGACCTCTATTAAATACCATTGCTCAGTGTCAGAAAATGTGCCCTGACAGGAACCCACTAGGTTTGACTTAATGTTACTGTGAGGTTTCCCTAATGAGATTGACAACAAATTCGGCTTTATTTCTTTTTCCTAATACTGCTATTACACAGCAGATGATCCTACAAAAAAGTTGAATTAAACACCAGGAAAGAGACCTGCCTGTCTTTGACCTTAGATGCAGGTCATGATGTGTCAGGACTCTGAGAGCACCACTCCAACATAGCCAGATAATGGGTCCTTCCCTAAATAAACACCAAGCCAGCCATACCAACAGAGCCATCTCTAGCTTTATAATCCCTTTGCCATTTTAAATCTCCAGATGAGCTATTATGTTGCAACATATGCACAATTACTATGTCATAATCCCTCAATAGTAGTTCATAAGTATTCAGAGAATGGGGAGGAATAAAAAAAAGGCTAGCGATACTGATACTAATCCTAACTTGATTTGCCTGCTTTCTGAAATGAAAATCTTTTGGTACCCTCAAAATATTAAAGATGTTCAGTTTAGTTGAAGGTTAATTGAATATGGTATGGATTTAGTGACTGCTGAATTGCTAGCTGTTCCACAAATGTTCACGAATAAACTTTTAATGCTAGGCTGTCCTGCAGGTAAGACAGGAGGCAGGAGATGTTCTCATCTATTTTTAACTTGGTAACAAAGTAGGTTTATGACTTGGAAATATTATTTTTCGTGGTGTTTCCATTTCCCACAAAGAAAATATGTCTTGCACCTGGTGTCCATGGCAGCTGTGCAGCAATGAATACAAAGTGGATGTAAAATACTACTACTGGACTGTGTGAGGAGAGATTTCAGACCCACTCTCATTTTGTAGCAGCTTGGAGGACTGTATAAACTGTCAGGCAACGGGGAATGAAGTCCATTGCAGTGACTCTGCTGGAAAAGGAACTGCATCCCAGTGTGTTCATCTGTCAAAGCCAAAGTCTGCTTTAATTTTTCCAATTTAGGGTTACTAAACAGTTTCCCCACAAATTCCCTTTCCCATATTTCTCTGATGTTAGCCAGCAATTCATATGATTTGTGTCTATTTGTGGCCAATGTGAGCTGTGAAGGCTGAAAACACATACAGAGGATCTCTAACAATTCCTGGTGACAAGAAGGGCTGTGAGCAGCAAAGTATGTTGCATATGTATTAGGTATCACAGAAACATGGTGGGATGGCTCCTATGACTGCAGTGTTGGAATGGAAGGTTACAGGCTCTTTAGAAAAGACAGGCCCAGCAGATGGGGAGGGGCAGTTGCTATTTATGTTAGGGATAGGTTGGAGAGTATGGAACTCTGTCTGGGGACAGGTGAGCAGTCAACAGAGTTTGTGGGTCATCATTAAAGGGAGAACAGCGATGGGAGACATTACTGTGGGGATCTGTTACAGACTGCCTGATGAAAAGGACTCTGTGGGTGAAACGATTTGCCTTGATTGTGTGGAAGGCAACTTCCTTCTGCAAGTAACAGAGGAGCTGACAAGGAGAGGTGCCGTGCTTGACAACATGCTCACCAGCAGGGAGGGGCTGGTTGGAAAAGTGATGCTCCAGGGCAGCCTTGGTTGCAGCGATCATGAGACGGTTGAGTTCGAGATCCTCAGGACAATGAGAAGAGCATGCAGCAATCTCACTGCCCTGGACTTCAAAAGAGCAGACTTTGGCCTCTTCAGGAACCTGCTTAGTAAGGTTCCATGGGATACAGCCCTAGAGGGCAGGGGGCCAAGACTGTTGGTTGATATTCAAGGATCACCTGCTACAAGCTCAGGAGTGTTGCATCCCAACTAGAAGGAAGTGCAGAAGAAGGGCCAGGAGACCTCCTTGGATGGATAAGGAGCTGCTAAGGAAACTCCCAGGGACAAAAGAGGCTTATAAAAGGTGGAAGAAAGGACAGGTGGCATGGGAAGAGTACAGGGATGTTGTCTGGGAAGCTAGGACCAGGTTAGGAAAGCTAAGGCCCAGTTAGAATTATACTTGGCTAGGGATGTGAAAGAACAGGAAGGGATTCTGTAATTACATTGCAAATAAAAGATAGACTAGGGACAACATGGGCCCCCTCTGGAAGCTATGAGAAGAACTGGCTACCCTGGATTTAGAGAAGGCTGAGGTTCTTAATGACTTCTTTGCCTCAATCTTCTCTGGCAAATGCTCTGACCACAACACCCAAGTCTTGACAGGCAGACGCAGGGACTTTGAGAATGAAGACCTCAGGCCCACTCTAGGAGAGGATCTGGTCTGAGAGCATCTTAAGAACCTTAACATGCACAAACCCATGGGACCTGATAAAATCCATTCACGGATCCTGAAGGAGCTGGCAAATGAAGTTGCTAAGCCACTGGCCATCATATTTGAAAAATCATGGCAGTCAGGTGTAGTTCCCGACAACTGGAAAAAGGGAAATATGACATCATTTTCAAGAAGGGGAAAATGGATGATCCAGGGAGCTACACTCCAGTCAGTCTCACCTCTGTGCCTGGCAAAATCTTGGAGCAGATTCTCCTGGAAGGCATGCTAAGGCACATGAAAAACAACAAGGTGCTTGGTGACAGCCAGCATGGCTTCACTAAGGGGAAATCCTGCCTGACAAATTTGGTGGCCTTCTACGATGGGGCTATGGAATGAAACTGATGTACAGGGGTAGAGCAGTTGATGTCATCTACCTGGACCTGTGCAAAGTTTTCAACACTGTCCCACATGACATCCTTGTCTCTAAATTGGAGAGACATCAATTTGATGGATGGACCACTCAGTGGATAAAGAACTGGCTGGATGGCTGCATGCAAAGTTGTGGTCAATGGCTCAATGTCCAACTGGAGACCAGTAAGGATTGGTGTCCCTCAGGGATCAGAGGTGGGATCGGTCTTGTTCAACATCTTCGTCGCTGACATGGACAGGGGGATTAAGTGCACCCACAGCAAGTTTGCCGATGACACCAAGCTGTGTGGTTCGGTTGATACCCTGGAGGGAAGGAATGCCATCCAGAGGGACCTCGACACACTGGTGAGGTGGGCTGATGCCAACCTCATGAAGTTTAACCATGCCAAGTGCAAGGTCCTACACCTGGGTCGGAGCAATCCCAGGCACAGCTACAGGTTGGGCAGAGAAGAGATTCAGAGCAGCCCTGTGGAGAAGGACTTGGGGGTGTTGCTTGATGAGAAAATGAACATGAGCTGGCTTCAGTGTGCGCTCACAGCCCAGAAAGCCAACTGTATCCTGGGCTGCATCAAAAGGAGCGTGACCAGCAGGTCGAAGGAGGTGATCCTGCCCCTCTACTCTGCTCTCATGAGACCTCACCTGGAGCATTGTGTGCAATTCTGGTGTCCTCAATATAAAAAGGACATGGAACTGTTGGAACAAATCCAGAGGAGGGCCATGAGGATGATGAGGGGGCTAGAGCACATCCCATATGGAGACAGGCTGAGAAAGTTGGGGCTGTTCAGCCTGGAGAAGAGAAGGCTGCGTGGAGACCTCATAGCAGCCTTCCAGTATCTGAAGGGGGCCTGTAAGTGTGCTGGGGAGGGACTCTTCATTAGGGACTGTAGTGACAGGACAAGGGGTAACGAGTTCAAACTTCAACTGGAGAAGTTTAGGTTAGATATAAGGAGGAAGCTCTTTACTGTGAGGGTGGTGATGCACTGAAATGGGCTGCCCAGGGAAGTTTGAATGCTCCATCCCTGGCAGTTGTCCCAGGTTGGACAGGGACTTGGGTGAGATGGTTTAGTGTGAGGTGTCCCTGCCAGATTGGAACTAGATGATCTTGAAATCCCTTTAGCCCTAAGTATTCTGTGATTCTATGATTCTATGATATATTTGTCAGCTGCAAAGCTGAAACTTATAGCAGGGTATGAATAGAGACCTGACAACCTCACCGTTAGCTGATACTTGACATGGCAGATCATGTTTCTGGAATCTCTTTTGCCTTCCCCAGGCAAAGGAACAAGTTCTGCTGCACACTGGTGAGGATGTGCTCACGTTATCTCACTGGCTGCCTCGGACTGAAAGGCCAGGGTAAACCAAATACTCAAGGAAGCCTTTCATGAACTGTTTATCAGTACTTAAATGCCCACAGTCCTGTTTTGGTCAGGATAGTGCTATTATGGGCTTTGCTATTGGCCCTTGTAGTGCCCTCCAAGCACCTGTACCCTAGAGCTGGCTGACTAGACAAGCCAGGAGGAAAAGCTAACCTGAGGCGAGCAAAACTACAGTGCAGCTGGAGCAAAGCTGGTATGTGCAAAATATGCTGTCACTCGGACTCTAGAGAAGGCAGTGGTGCTATGGGAGGGTGAAAGGGAGGGAAAGACATTACACACCTTGGAGGTGAAGCCACCCCTTGGATTCTCACGTAGGAGGACAAAGGAAATACCATCCAACCCTCCCCAGTCTTGTCTAGAGTGGCGAGGGAAGGGAATTCATTCAGCTTTCAAAATCTCTGGAAGATATCACAGCAGTTCACATTCAAGCTGTCAGTCAGCCAGATGCATTCCTTAAATGCCCATGATTAGCCCTCTTCCCGAGTTACATGGAGAAGAATCACAGCTCTTGAGCAAAGTGGCTATGCACCCATTAATTTCCATTGACTTGAATGTAAACAATAATAAAAATCTCACACTAACCTTCCAAGAGACTCGCTGTGCCCTTGTGTGCCTCTGCTATCTGTAAAGACAGCTGTCCCTTTTTCTCTCCCTGAGGCAAAAGCCATCAGCTTCAGAGCCACCATAGCCAGCAGGTCCCAAGGGCCTGCTTCTTGAGAAGCTGTTTGGCTTCTTGGGATGATTCTTGAACTTTTAAACTTGGTGGCAAAAGGGGAAGGGGAAGATCATCTTTGCAACGACAGGGTAGTTGGGAACAACAACAGCATCTCTTGCTCCCAAGAAACTCATCACCCTTTGGTGATGTCCTGCCCTGGCTGGAAGTGAGCACATGGGGAAGAAGGCTCTACTGTGCTCTGAGCTGGGGACAGGGAAAAGAGAAAGCATGAGGGATAAAAAGAGAGAGAAGCTTTGCAGATGAACAGTCAGCATAAACAAAGCCTATCAGCCCAGGCAAGAGGCCGAAGCATGACTGCACTAAACAAATCACAGCAGAATCAGCAATTGGCAAAGTAATTGGCGTTATTACAGCTGATGGAAAATTTCTGATGCCGCCCATGTTCACTTTCAAAACACTATTCAGACACTTATTTGGCTCAGTTGTCATGTAGCTGACTGCTCTTTTTTTCCTTCTGGAGTGTATCAGGACTGCATCTACAGACAGAAATTTTTGGATGTGCTTCCCTGGCTCTGTCCACTGGCCATGACATGGGAATGAAGCTTTGCATAAACTGAGCGATACAGGAGAAGCATGAAGAGACACAGGTCTGATCTGGGAAGCTGAATCATTTCAATCTCTGTATTCTCCTAGTTTCTTATGATTTCAACTCTAACACTACCAAACAGCCCTATACTTGCAGCACCTATAGTAGTGCAATTTAAATGGTAAACACAGGGATGAAAATTGCATCTGGTGATGTCTCCAAAAGGTGGGTTCAGAGCTTTAGCCACCATGCAGGTAAAATTGCCTTCCCTCATACACAAATGCTCATGTGAGAACCCTATGACATATTTCTCACACTCTTTGATAAAAAAATTAATAATGGCTAAGTGTCTGTGCTTGGGAAACACTTCAACTTGCCAGACTCTTTGGCCAAAACATCCTCATCCTCTGATTTGAACCCTCTTCTAGAAAACCAGCTCTCTCTCCCCAGTAGGTCAGGCCTGCATGGACCTGGAAATTCCAGCAAGAGGCTTCCAAGTCTTTCCACAGTGTTGATTAAAAGCCTCACAAAACTTCTCAAGGTATATGAAATTGGGGAATGGTGTTTTTTTTTTTGTTTTCATCACAAAGAGCAGTTTGACTCAATGCTGAGAGACAGGTTCAGCTCTGTACCTCTACTCCTGTGTCTGATACTACAGCCCCTTAGAAGACATCCTGTCCAGGAGTAAAAAGACGTTTTCTTGGCCAGGTTTTCCTTTCCAGGACCATTTTCTTTCCAGGGCTTCTTGAACTCCCCCAGAAGTACAGGATTGGGGAATGGGATCACTTTAAATCAACAGGTGCCTTTCCACCCAAAACAACTGGCTAGTTATGGGTGACCCAGTGACACAGATTTTGCACAGATTTAACAGTATTGCCCTCACATATTTGTGCCTCCCAAGTCCTTGCTGCTGCTACTGCCAGATGCCAGCAAAGAACCTGGTGAGTCCTATTAAGCTTTAGAAAACTGAACCTAAACTGCCTTCAAAGCAAATTTGATGCCAGAAGAGGACAAACAGGCAAATCCAACACAAGGGAGGTCAGCTTTTACTTTCTCCATGCCAAACAGGACTTACAGAAAATCCCACTAGAAAGAGTCAGCAGTCTATGGCCAGTGATAAAAACAGAAGGAAAACACAGGCAGACTCATGATACTTGATTTATCTACCTAACTGAGTATTTTCCCTTCCAGTTATCTCTTCTGAGTGCTTGACTCTCTCAGAGAAAATCAATCCAGCACCTCAAGAAGCCAGCAAAGAGATGCCCACTCTATTTATCCCACTGTGGTGCAACTTTGATTCACACCCTATAGAAGCCTGCCTACAATGGGGTAAAACTTTCTGTTGGAGATGCAGTGGACTCTTGAGATGGGATTTAAGAAGATTCAGGTCTTCTCCCAGCAGTGCTGCTCTGTGGCTACAACCAAGTCATCTCACTTAGTGCTTTTTCTGTTCTCTGAAATGCGTCTTGCCCTGGTTTGTGAGATGCTTAGATTTATGCGTGAAAAGTATGACATAAACCCCAAGTATCGTCACATAAAGGAAGATGAAGCTATAAAAAGCAGCCAAGGTAATGTGGGTGTCATTGAAGTCCTTACAGTGAGTGCTAGAAGTGGCTTAAATTTGCTGCAGTACTCCCACTATTCCCTTTTATTAAGCATGGGGAAATACTGCCATGCAGATAAACATTGTGATGTGGTAAATATCCAGTATTTAGTGAAGTCCATTATAATTGATGAAAATGTAGCTTTCATTACTTTATGAATGCTTTATTCATATATAACTTTTTTTTTTTAATCCAGACAGAATGTTTTCCCTAAGCAAGTTCCAAGTAAGAGAGTAAACAACTCCTGCTAATACACCTTCATCTCTCCTGCAAGGCAGTCTCCCCTGCAAACGGAGGGCTCCTGTTACACATCCACCAACCCTGTCCACAGTCCTCTTGCAAACCTCTCTTAGTGTGGAGCACCCAGCCCCAGTAACAGATGGACACAGCTGGGTATGTCAACAGGCACAACAAAACCTTTTCCCACTGCTGCTGCCTGCCTCTGCCAGCCCTTCAACTCATGACTTCACCTTTTAATGCAATACAGTCTTTTGGCAAAGAACAATAATATATTCACTTCATGATGCTCCAACCATGACAGGGATTTTTATGGACTACCACAATATCATCTTCACTGTGGACATGCAGTTGATTAAAGGGGTCGCACTGGCAGTGAAGGAATGCGTAATGTCTTTATTTGTCGACAGGAAGGATACAAGAGTTCAAGTTTCTCTCTTCGGGTTCAGCCTCTTGGTGCTTTGATCCTAACCATTTTTGAGAATAAAAGGGAAATTTAGCTCTTAAATGCTATTTGGTTACTGGTGTCTCAGTTAATGCCATCCATAAAAAGATCAGTTTCTTTCTTACTTAGGACAAGACTGAGACAACAGAGTTGCAATAGGAGTAGCACCAAAAAATATGTATCTTTTTAGCTAAAAAAGTCCAACCATTAACCATCTAAACAAATGAAGTGCTGTTGAGTGTTAACAATACTGATGTTAATTTATGAAGAGGGGCTAGGAGAAAGTGTTTTGAGTGTCCAAAAAGATTTTATTAAAATTAGAGAATTACACACTGTGTTACTTCTGCACCACGAACACCTGCTGACAGTATGATTGCAAAACATGACATTATTGAGGCTGTAAGAAAATACACACAAAAAAAGAGAATCCTGTTATCAAACAGAATATCTGAAGACTGTAGTTGAGTGTGTGTTTGTTTTCTTTTCTCTGACTTCTAAAAGCGTCACATCCTCAAATTCAAACAAGCAGATGGCTTCCAGAAGCACTCTGAAACCAGCAAGCTGCTTGCATTGGACACATCGTTTTGGTGTCGTGGCCTCTTGACTCTTATATTGATTTTTATTTCTTTTGGGTTTGATCTAAGGCAATTGGAGGGGATTTTAAAGTCACCAATGACCTCTGAACTTCAATGATGGCATTTTGAGGAATTTTATCTAAAAGAGGAGATAAGGGCAGAAATGGCTATTCACTCACCAGCCAGTGAAAAGAAAATGATGACATCTTCTGTGGTTTCAGTTGAAGCAGCTGAAGTAAGCCACTGAGGCTCTACAGAAAAGAGGTGATAATGCTGAGGGAATAATTGTTTAGAAGAGCATGCAATCATGGCACCACCTCTTTTAGTTGATAGTACGCAGCCATGACTCGTGACAACTTCAGCTCTGACTCTGTGTTTTTGCAAAGTAGCAACCCTGAGCAACCCTAAGTCATACTTGTTTCTAGAGGAGCTTCTGAATTTTTGTTTCTTCACTCTGAAAGAGTGTGGAAATGTAATCTTTGATATGAAGTCGGGTGTTAGGAAACCCCAATAGTTAAAGAGCCTTGCACTGTGTTTCCCCTACAACTTGGACTGTTCTGAGCATGTCAAACCTGACCTTCATTCCTCCCAGTAAGAAATAATATGCATCTCATTCCTCACATAGACTTCCCAAGACATTGTCTTGTGATTCACTTCCCAGTTGCTAAATGGTTTGCCATGCAGAAGGTAAGCTGAAGCTCTCAGAAGGATAAGGCTGATAAATTGGCTCCTTGGGAGAAAGGGGACCTCTGATGATGGGGGTAAAGATCACCTGAAATATATAACTAAGCTTGTAACATCATATACTTAGCTGGCAGACACTTTGTGGCTCTCACAACCTCCTTCCAGCCATCAGACAATCCTGGTTTGACATTTCCATCATTGTCCTGCACCTTTTTCTGGCTATGGCGTCACGGTGGAGCCATTCCCTTCACCCAGATTCCCAGATGTCCTCACTTATTCTCACCTAGGTTATGCTCCGCTAACATCCAGGTTACTCCAGCACTCTTATTGAAGTAAAGCCACTTACTTATTAAAGAAACAGGAGCATCCTGTAGTGTAGCTACTGCTCAAATACAAGAGAAAAGGACTATATGAAGAATACTGTGCCAGCTAATTTTGGTGGCACATAGATAAATAATGATTTAATTTATCCAGATGTAGTAAAATCTGAAAAGAGCTTATAGGAAATCATGCTTGTATTTTAGTTAAAGAAATTCTAGGCTGCTTCTAGGAAGACTGACAATCATAAAATCAATGTGCCAAACTTTCATTCACAGCTTCATTGCAAAGCTGTTACAGAAATGGCAAAGGCCACCAAACTTACAGGGGAGTGTGTGTGAATGCACTTGTCAGAAAGGAGAGCATGAAATTTTCTTCCTCCAAAGGCAACCTGGCAGCATGGAGGGGGCAGGAGAGCAAAGAACACATACTCTTGGAACTGCCAGCATACCTCAATGTTGCGGGACTCTTATTCACAGCTGGTAACTTGATCCTGAAGTCACCTCTGCAAGCAGACCAAACAAGCCTTCACTGATGGTGCTGCCCACTACGCTTGGAGAACACTGATGGAGGTCTCAAGTCATCTATCCATCCACAGCCCAACTCACTCTTCCCATGAAGAAAAGTACACTGGGATGTTGATGAGTTTGGCCAGCCAGGGTGCTGTGCTGCACTGTTAGAGGTGGATACCGGAGCTGATGCAGATAGACTTTACCGGCACTCTTTACAGCTGGTTTGCTGCATTAAGAAACCACAGAAGGCTGAAATGAAACTACATGCACCATATCTGCAGGTCGAATGTGCCTTGATACCCTTGTTTTTATGTTCATGCTCATTATTATACATGGAAGGAGGGTGTGCAGAAACGCTGGTCCCTTGGGCATAGCACTCTGTAGCTATTTTCGAGCTGGTTGCTCTGCAAGCAAAAGCCAGGGTGCTAGCAAGTAATTTCTGCAAAGTTTGCTGCTTTGATTTCTTCTGTGTGGATCAATACTAACAGTAGTATTTTATTGCCAGAGGATACTCAACTGACAGAACTATTGATTATTTGATATGTAACAGTGCATTGATACTTGATAGCAAACCACGGCACTGAAACAATAAATGTGCAGTTGTTAACAAGCAATGCAAGGCATTGAGTTTCAGTGACACCACTGGGATATCTCTTATTTCGTCTAAAATCGAACATCTTTAATGTGTCAAAAATATAATTTACTTATCTGACTTACTGAAATACCTGGGGAAAATACCTTCTTCACTGAAACCTGCACACTCAGGTCATGTTTCAAATATGTGCCAAATTCAATCAATAATTTCAGCCCCACTGTGACTAAACACTTGAGGTATTGTTGAAGGAAAAATGTTTTGTTTGATGTGTTTAAACATATATTATATTACATCGCTTTGTGCATGAACAGATTTCAATGAACGAAAAGAAATGAAATATTACACTTTGGCTGCAGTAGTTGAGCCAAAGTTATTTTTTCCACTTAGGCTTTTGATTCAGTGCAAAAAATAGGTAGATACATGTATTTGGATGGGGTGAACCCAAAATGAAACTTTTTTTATTGAACAAAGGGTTTACTTATACTTGAAAGACATAATGCTATATCCTTCCATGAGACATAAGTCTACAATTTTCTCCTATGGACACATTTAACTATCAACCACCAAACCACAAAAAGGAAATTATATAAAAAAACAATCTTATGGCTGGAAACTATTAAAAAAGGGACCTCCCTATGGTTAGGGAGAAAGAAATACTTTCTGCATAGGAAAATAATGGGTGGCACTTGCTGTTGCAGGAAAGCACACCTCAATGACTTTATTCTCTTATCCAAGCTTGGATAGGCAGGGGAGGTGACTAATAAATATGTAGGAAATCTACCTGTACTATACATAGACTTTTTCTGGGATCATACAGCCTTTTCTCTGCTATCAGCATGTCAAAGCCTGTGGGTTTAGATGCCTTAGCAACCGTCTACTATTTGGAAAGTTAGGACCAAGGGAGGCTGAATTAGTTTCTGATGGTGGCACCCCTTTTCCACTGCTGACACATGTAGTTTAGGATGATGCAGTCTAGCTTCTCAATTGGGCCTGAGCTTCTTCAGCCACTAGCAAATTGAATCAGCCCAGAAATATTCCCAGGCATTGAGGCCAACTGGCACGCATGTTTGCATCTCTGCTTGAAACCATGTCTTAACTTCCCTAAAGCAGCAGCTAAATGCAAACAGCTCATGGGATGAACCCTGATCTTGCTAGTTGTTGTGGACCAAAGTGTGACACGGACACTGGTCTAGTAGTTTGTGTATACCCTGTCACACTCCTGTGAACATTCCCAGACACTGCTTAACTTGCTTAAGACAGATACAGCCTAAGATACTAGTATGACATATGTCCTTCTTCCTCTTTTACTGTCCAAGATCATCTCTTTCCAGCCAGGAGAAGGGAATTTTATAGCTTTAAATTTGGTTGCAACAATAATCTTTTGCTGGTTCATTAAATCATTCTTACTTAGTGAGAAACTGGAGATTATTGCTGTCTGCAATAAAAGAACAATTGCAAGGAACCAGTTGTCATGTGTTTAAAATGACAAAGATGGTATATATGGGCGACTTAACTTCATAAACAAACCAGTGACCTCTCTTTCCCATCCCACATCACTGCCATCAGCTTGGTACTACATATTCAACATATGTGATTTTAAATTTCCTACCCCTCAAAAAGCATCTCACCTCAAGTACTTGCCATATGTTCTAACCATACTACATTGGAGGACCATTATATGTCCTATTGGAACTTTTGTGCTAAACTGCCCAAGGCAAAGAGTCTGTTTTAGGAGTCCTTCCAAGTTATGAGAAAGCACACAAACCCACACCACGAGGGCAGATCTTGGCATGGTGTCACCCAAGTACGGGCAACCCCACAAGGACCCAAGAACTTCAAGGCAGCCAAGGCAGGCAGAGGAAACATTTTGTACCTACACCCTCTCAACCACACACACCACAAAGTGGAAAGGTTTCAAAGCTCCATTCAGAGCTCTTACTCTCAGTTGGCAGCCATTCAGAGGAAGCCATTCCTTTGAACGGCTTCACTTGTGACAATACTCATCCATAAGCATTATCTGTGCAGCAACCAACTTGTGGTTTGCAGATGGAGCTTGAGAGGGAGCACTTTATGTTAGTGAGCCGGCTGTATTTCAGCAATGGCAGTTTCTTGGTGAACAAGCAGCATCAAAGCTGCCATCCACCCTTTGCATTGCCTGTTTTTGCCAGGAGACTTGTGTCAGGCAGCTGATGCCTCCATCCATCTCCTATTTGAACACTTCTGTGTCCCTGGCAGCTAAAACTACCATGTGAGCTCACAACCTCAATCTTCAATGGCCGCTCCCTGTCTTAGTAACCTGTAATGCCAGGAGGATGGTGGATGACTTCATGCCAACAGAATCTAATACCTTATGATCTAGTGCAAAAGGTAAGAGAAGTAGGAAGCCCAGGAGGCACCTGATTGAAGAGGCTGGGGGAGATATGAAGAGACAGTGTTCTGCTGTGAATTTCCTCCACCTCCGTAACCTTCTATTGTTCTCCAGACCTGGTGTATAAGCTTCCCCACTACACTGACAGCACTTTGGGATTCACACACCACCAGCCCTTTTCCTTTTTTCCAATGGGAAAATGAACGGTTTGTCTTCTAGATGAAGCAAAATGTTTACAGCTCAGTTACCCCATGTTAATCATATATAGGGCTATGCTACATACTTCATAATCAGCATGGACTGCGTGGGTATGGCTTTATGCTCAGATAGACCCAAATGCATTTACATCAGACTTCACAAACGCATGTCCATCCTTCCTTCTTTCCAAAAGTGGACACAGCAGACAGACCAAACTTTCACACAACCATTGCCAATGTGCAGTCAGCAATGAATGGATGTTCCTTTATGCCCAGTTATCAAGAAGGCTGAAGATCCAACTGGCCATTAACATAAAAAGGAGGCTAATTTAAACCTACAGCAAAGTTTAAGGAGTAATCCTGCACAGGCACGTAGGTTAAGATCAGTGTAAAAGCTGTCCTTGTTTCTGTTTAGCTCTGTAAAAAGATAAATACTATCAGCGCTCTGCATTTTTTAAAACATGGGGTTTGGTTATCGGGGTTTTTTTTTACTAAAACCAGTTGAAATAGTCTTAAGCATTGCTGTTATTATCTCAAAAATGACAGACACATTTCCATGTGAATGTTCCTCTTAGCAGTCAGATATCCATGTTCACCACATGCATACCTTCAATTTGGGGACTGTAGTCCCAGGACTCAGGGTCCATTTTGTGTAGATCTTTCTGCCAAAATGGAGGTTTTAGTGATATTGCAAGGTCACCCACAACCTTGATAGAAACAGGAAGGTAGGAGAATATTAGGAAGAAACTGTAAACTGTAATATCCAACTGTAGCTGGCAAACCCAAGCATATTTGGATTGCCTGTACCAATATTTCACTCCCTTGTTTTCCTGGCCCTAGTGATTAACCACCAGAATATACCAAAGAAGGATTTTCACAGGAAGGATCTCATGATAAAAAGGCTATTCCTGGCCCTCTTTCCATCACATCATAATCTGTCCACTAATATGGCTTGAGATCTCAGCTGATCAAAAGGTCATAAGATGCTACTGCTAAGTATCATTCTGTCTCTGTTCAGCCGAAGGCCTTTTTTACTCCATGCAGCAGCCAGAGGAATGCAATAGCAAAGCCTTCAGATCTGTTTGTATAATAGATGATGTCTTTGCTATATAGCATTTGTGTTCCTTCAGGGAGTGACAACTGATAAATAAATTTCTAGTTCCCAGCGAATTTAAATAAAAAAAAAAGCAGATCATATCCCTGCACAC
Organism: Pezoporus wallicus; assembly: GCF_028554395.1. NCBI lineage: Eukaryota > Metazoa > Chordata > Aves > Psittaciformes > Psittacidae > Pezoporus > Pezoporus wallicus. The sequence continues at coordinate 1,352,701 of NW_026635907.1, read as the reverse complement.
TGTAAATATGTAAGTGCAGAGGACATGAGTTCTCACTCTTCCACCATTTCCTTTGCTAAAAAAGTGGTGGGCACCCTCAAATTCTGCCAAAATCAAGGCAGGGCAAATCTTTGAGGACATTACAAAGAGGATGGTGATAATGTAGGAGGGACTTAAAGATGTGTCACTCATTTAGACTAATGAAATGGTGAAAATTACTTCGGGGTTTTTTTTTGTTTACAAGTTATCAAAAAACAAACCCCAAAGAAAGTGGCATTACCATCATATTAATAGGAATAATGGAGTGAAAATGTGGGGAGATCTAGTAAATGGGGGGATGTGTTTCCCAGTGAATAACACTAGAGGGGACAATTTTCAAACATCCTGGAATGGACAAAAATGTACCCAACACCATCGCACTGTCCGGTTAGTCACTCCTTTACTGCAGTGTGCAGGTACTAGTGGGTCAGTGAATGCCATACATCTCCCCTAGCAATGACTACAGCCTCTTCTCTGCCCATCTTGCATCTGTGAGGTTCAGCGTGGGCAAAAACACAGATTGCTGCCCAAAACAGTAGGAAAAGAGGATACCACTGCAAACAGCTACCTGCCACCTGAAGCCCTTGTCTAGCAGGTCTGCAGAGATAGTTTCTGTGAGCATTATAATTGGAAAAAACATCAGTTTGCATTTCCTGCAGACCTAAACAGTTGTCACAACCAAATTAAACCCCTCAGCACTTCCCAGACTATTCACCCACTCCCCGCCTCTCCAGATGCAGAGCCCTACACTGGGGGCAACAGACAGTCCCTTTAACAGCAACTGGCAGTCATTTTGCTCTTCTCTGGGCTTTCAAAGCTGAGAGCCGTCAAAGATTAGCAGAAAAAAAATGTGACTATTTTTCCCTAAGAAGCAGCACTGGTAATAGGCTTCAGGAAAAATCCTCCTAAATGCAAGTGATAAGCACAGACTGTGTGAAGGCTGACAGGTCTGATTATAATTATCATTGCAAGGGGACCAGCACTAACCTCCCTTCTGGAAGTCAGTGACAACTCCTAGAAGGGAATACGCATGTGAATTATCATAAACAAAATCATTGCAAGTGGAATCGTCTTTCACTGAGAAACTAAATAAGGCCTGATTTGGGAAAAAAAAAAAGAAAACCAACAATCAAACAAACAAAACCCTGAGCACTTATTAAAGATCATCCATGTAGAAACTGGCACTTGTTTGTACACTTAAGTTTCACTGACTTCAGGACTTCAAGAAGATAGGAATAAAGGAATGAAGCAGAACACATGAAGCATGGGGTGGAGCCATACATGTAAAAAAGTGTTTGAAAATAAAGGATACCTGCTGAAACCACTCTGAAAGATCATTTCTTGCAACATAACACGAATAGAGAATACCAGAGATCATGTTAGCCCAGGCTGAGCTAAATATTCAAAACTAAGACAAAACTCAGTCAGCCTTTTACCAACCTTTCTCCCTTCCTCACATTTTAGCACAAAGAAAGTGAAAAAGAACCAACATAGAGCACTTCAAACTGCATGTATACATTGACTGAAATATCACAATATTAGCTTTCAGCAGGGTTTTGAGGTAGATATTGTAGGTACTAGTCCTTTAAGATCATCTTGCACTAACATTTTTTGTGCTTTCTCTGACAGCATTATATTTTCTTAGCCCGTTTTGACATTTCACATTCTATTTCCATCAGAAACTCAGAAACAGAGAAACATGGGCAGTGTGGTGTAAGAATAGCAGTACAGTAGCTTTTTCTTTTAGAACACAGGAAAATAGGTATTATCTGCTTAATAGTGGGCTATTAATAGCCCAGTTAATAGTGGGCTATAACTGCAGAGGAGATGAGGAGAAGAGCTTCAGAGTCAAAGGCAGTTCTAGGAGTTTCATTCTCATCATATCTCAATAGAGTGAAGCAAATAAATTGTACGAGGAGACATATGGAAGCTCACTACATAAATGTCCTATTTAAGGCTCTTTCATACATCCTAATTAGGTCCTGGTGTCCGGAGGTTGGTAACAATTATTCATACGCAGCTCATTTGGATACAATGCAAACTGTTCTGAAACCCAAACCATCATAATGGCATGAATTAAAAAGAAGCCTGATTTAGAATCACAGAATCACAGAATAGTTAGGGTTGGAAAGGACCTTAAGATAATCTAGTTCCAACCCCCCTGCCATGGGCAGGGACATCTCACATTAAACCATCTCACCCAAGGCTCTGTCCAACCTGGCCTTGAACACTGCCAGGGATGGAGCATTCACAACCTCCCTGGGCAACCCATTCCAGTGCCTCACCACCCTTACAGAATTAGCTTGTTCTTTTTAGACTCTTGCTTAGCACTTGAAATATCAGTTTCCGTGCTACATGCATCTACCTTTTTTTTTTGTCCAAAACTGCAATAATGGTCTGGAAAGGGAAAAGGAAGAAACAAAAACTTTCACAGCCACAAACCCTTTTTCTTACCTTGTTCACGGATTTTGTCACTGCACTCTGCACAGGGAACCCACAGTCTCGTCCCAGATTCTTCATCTGACTCTGTTGAGTTTCCCAGAGCAAAGAGAAAAGAGAAAACCTTTATTGCGGGAATGACTGCACAGAAAACGGTCACAAGCATCCAAAATTTCAGTTTGCCCTTCTCCATTTCCATATATCCTACTCCCTGCCCACCACCACCTGAACACCCAGTGCTGGGGTTCACCTTCAGCACTACTCAGTTTTGGAAGGTCCCCCAAGCTCCATAACCCATACAGGTACATAGGTTTCCCCTCCCAAGTAGCCCTGGTAAGCATATTGGCATTAGAGGGCCATCCCAGCTTTCCCCAGCAGCCCCAGGGCATACAATGAGCTATGATGGCAGGGAATGATGCCATGGATTCCTACGACAGCCCACTTTGGAAAAGCTTGGGAAGAGCAAGAAGGTGTCACAGGATGCCAACCCGCCTGCTTTGTTTAACAGTTAAAAGCAGGGAGCTGAAGCCAAGGATTACGACATTGCAAAACCATTTAAAACAGGGTAAATGCTTGTGATTCAACATCGTGACTGCAGCAAACTCACTCTGCCCTGTGCTCCTACACTTCTGGTATGAAAATTAGAACTTCCTCTCCCCTTCTTCCCTTCTCACCTCCTCTCCCCTTTCTCCACCTCTGCAGCCATTCACACAAAGGTGAAATATTTTACATTTTCACCTGTGGTGACTCAGATCAGAGAGTATCTGCTTTGCTTTGCTTTTCATTGATTTTGTCCAAGGCATCCTTTTAAACAGCAGCCTGTGCAAAGATAATAGGTGGCACTATTTGCTGTAACTGGAATCAGCAACAGATCAACCATCTGCCACTTCAGGGGTCTGAGATTAACCCAGCTACTGGACTGTGACTGCAAAGCATTTGCACATGTAGATTACAGAAATGCGAGGTTACTGATCAAAAAGAAGAAAGACTAGGAGTGGAGAAGGTGTGGTCAGACCGGGTGGAAGACAAGCCTTGGAAGAACCCTCCAGATTAACCCTTTCAGACACAAGTCCTCTCATAACAACTCCAAGCTGACAATGTTTCCCATTATAAAGTGTTAAACAATGAAGGATTTGAAGGAAGCAACTTGAGATTCATGAGACATCATGTTCAAGGGAAATACACCCAGAGACAACGCTTTGACACAAGGAGCAATAAAATCAAAGACATTCAGCTGCCTTGTCAATGCCTTGCTGGGCTCTTTGGAAAGCATGAACAAGCTGCCCAGATGGCTTACTTGGACCACCTAGAAAGTCCAAGAGTAATATTTTTGTCACAAGATGGACAAGATCTGTTCCACATGCTATGTTACTCCAGAGCATTGTCAAGATATTGAGGACACAGAAGAGGTTTGCGTTCTGATATATCAAGGTTTAGGAAGATATCTTCATTTGCTGTCCTCAGTTTACCTTCCTGAGTATCAAACGCCACATTGCTACTTTGTGTAGTTGGATGCTGCCAGTCTACATTCATATTTGTCCGTACCTTTGGTATCCTCTCTATAAATCTGTTGGGAATTGTGATTTGGTAACTGAAGTATCACGAGATCTAAATCAGTAGTAAATACAAGCTGGTTCCACATCTGAAAGCATGAGCTGTGACCTTGGGCAGCTTCATGGTGGGTTAGGGTCTCCTCTGCTTACTTTGATGTGGGCTTTAAACCCCATTCTTGACATTTGCTTTTGTAGGCTGGAATCCATAGTCAAGTATCTCAGGATAAAAAGGAGGAGGTTGAGACTACAGAAAGAGATGCAGCTGCAGGCAAAAGTATCAGCAAGGACTTCTAGGAAATTCAGACAAGTCTAGATGGTATGTGTCCTTGGTGAAGATGGTAGCTTAAATACACAGCTTATCTCATTAAGTCCAAAGAGGCAACTGAAAATCAAAAAACAACCATATGTGTGCATACAAACCCATGTATTTTACGTATGTACTTTATTCATGAAGAACAGGTAGGATTTGGTGGAAGGTATAACATACACTGATTACCCCATGGTGCATACCTAACCCTTTTGATGACTTTTGTCATGGCTTCTTCATGCTCTCTGGGCCAAGCACTACATACCCTTCATTTGCAACAGAATAAAAAGAGCAAGAAGAGACAAAAGTATGTCCTCTGTATAAGCCCAAGTGGAGCTGCGGCAACTACTTGGTACAAGGCACAGCTGAGGGCTGAGGAAGAGCAAAGGGTCAGTCACTGCAGACATCTTACTCCATACAAAACCTGCTGGCATCACTTCAGAAATGAGTGCACCTCCCAACAGTGTTAATTTGGGACTGAGCTTTTGATCCTCTGCAGAAGAAAGACCATCAGTCTGCAAAGAGCTGTGAGAAGAATGTGAGGAGAGCAGGCTGGATAACACCTTTAAGTCCCCTTAAATTACCCACTATCACAGTATTTCCACAAAGCATTGCTTGAACAGAATTAGGTTTTCCAAAACCAGGTCTATGTGTCTGAAACCAAAGGTGAGGTTTGAAGTGGTTTGGATATGTACTAGGGAATGGTCTTCAGGTGAGAGAATGGTCATGGAAATCATCCCATTCCTGGGACTACAAACTGGGCCAAGCTAACAACCCAACAACCCACAAGCTTTTGAGATGCAGCAAGTTAATGAGCCTCAGCCTGTGTTTTAGAAAGGTCTCCTTGAACTTGACCTACTGGCTGTGTGAGTGCTAAAACTGCTGTTAAAACAGGATCTGGACCTGTTTTCAAACCCAAAGGCAGGAGTTTTCTCTTTCTCTAGCCTCTAATTTCTGTAAAGCCTACCTAAAACTTCAGATCTGGAAGGGAACAATCCAGACAGGATCATGCTCATATGGTGGTGGAAAATCTTTGCATTCAGTTTCAACTATTGAACTACTACAAGAAATGCTTATGTTGGTAATAATTTAAAAGGGTTTAAAAAAAATCAAAACCCCATTACAAAAGAAAAAAAAAAAAAAGGGTATGTTTATGTGCCTTTTCCTAGCCTGTGAATAGAAGGAAGAGAGGACAAGTCCAGGGCAAAACCTTTCCTTTTAAACAAATACCACAACAAAACTGCAGCTCATCCCTTACAAATAAATCCACCTTATAAATTGCTGTTGAAGTTTCAGCAGTGTATGACATTTTTGTTTGTTTTATCCAGGCAGGCTTTGCAGGAAGGTGCTTTTGCAACCGAAGCACTGACACTGCATTAGACAAGTGCTCAGCTGAGCCATGGAGCCGCCTGGAAGTTGCCTCGCCCCTCAGCAAATGGAAAGAGGAGGGGAGCACAGATGCAGGTGACGCTGCACCTTGCAGAGATTTGCATGTCCTACAAGTAACCTTGCATCAGGATACAGAACCACGAGAGCAGCCTTATGGGTATGGAGAGAGGAGGAGGACAGTGAGGAGGGGGGAAGGAGTGGCAACAAGAAAACAATCAGGAAACTCCCGGGGAATCAAGTCTTCTCTTCCTCATGAGCTAAAATTAATGAAAAATCTAAATTCCTCCCTGATATGGAGATGGCAGGAGGGGATGAGCACACTCACCCTTTCTCTGCTTATAATCCTTTCCAGTGAGCACTGTAACAAGCACACATGGGCTAGACACTGGCTACAAGCAGAGCTTTTCTGCCACACTGAACCAGACTCAGGGTTCGAGGTGCTGTCCACCTTCTGTCCCCCCTCCACTTTAAGTCCCCAGCAAGGCTCCACTCTCTTTTCAAGAACCCCTAAATATTACAAGCGGTGAATGGAGAAGAAAAGGGTCACATTTACAAGCCAAAGGGGAAGCAGGAAGGAGGGGGAACACCCCTGAGCCTGGCTAGCAGCCCTGTGGATGCAGCCATTCTCATTCCTGGCACGTTCCGTTGCTCTTCAGCGCAGCCCAGCTTCGAAATATTAGTGCGGTGCAGAGTGCCATTTTCGAGTCGCTGCAGCTCCTTCTTGGCACCGGTTCAGCTTTTTGTCTTGCCTTCTCCTCCGAGCACCCAGTGGAGGGAGGAGGAAAAAGACAGGAAGAAAACTAAGCTCCGCCGCTTCACCGATGGGGCCACCAGCCTCACTGCAGCACCCCCAGCCCTGCCTGTGGCACCGCACACCCTCACAGCCTACTCCCAACCAAACCACTCTGAAAACATAAATCTCTTTCCACCTCTACAGCATCCAGTTCACAGCCTCCTTCCCCTCCCCACTACCCCTTTTCATCACTTTCTCCTTTGTATCCTTCTAAATTTTTCCAGCCAAGCGTTACAACCTTCCACACACACCCCTTTCTCCTTCATCCACAGCCCTCCCACTTCCTCCCATCACATTGGCAAAAGAAATCATGCCATGGTTGCCAATGCACTGGCATCTCCTCAGAGTGGAGAACCACTGCACCCACAACACACCTAGCAGCTTCAGCCAACTCACAATTGCTTAAACTGCAGTGCTCAGGGTTGCTCATGCATGTGCACACGCACGTGTCAAGGGGCAGAACACACTCTGTTTGCATCCCTTGTCATTGCTGTACATGCAAACTTCCTGCAAGCTTACATTTGGCAACCCAGTTCCTCCTCCTGCTTGCGGGGCAGGCAGAAAAACAGAGCCAGAGTAACAAGGGAGGGAGGTAGGGTGGGTTTTTTTTAAGCAACCCAAACATGGCACTGAGCACTTCCACTAACAACTTCTCAGCCTGCTGTGCTGGCAACCAGCTGCTGGTTCCAGCTTGGCACCAGCTTTGATTTGTTTTTCGCTCCTCTTAAACGCCCTCCTCCCAAATATTTATTCTCTTATTTTTTCATTTTTGGCTTGTCTTTCTTTTTTTCCCTTTTTCCCTCTTAGCTTGTCCATAGAGGGACTCCTTCCCACTCCCATCCCCCAATCCAAAGCAGCATGTGAAGATGGAGTGCCAAAGGGAGTGAAATGTGAATGGACCAAGAAGAGGGGAAAAATACCCCATACATATGTGCGACATATGTATGCTCTTCTCTGAGGATGAAGGAGAGAGTGAGAGATACCCTAAAAGCACGCAGTACAACTCTTGCACATGCAAGGATATGCAACCCCCGGCCCCTTTCACAAAGGAGGGAGGAGACAGGTTTGGCTGGGAGACAGAAAAAGGTTGAGGCAAAAAATGCATGTTCTGTATGGAAAGCACCCGAGAGAGCCAAGTTGCAGCCAGCGATGTGACTCCAATTAAACCAGAGTTTGAAACGTGGACATGTGCATGATGGAGATAAAGTGGTATAAAATGCACCTTGTCTAGTGCCTGGAGGAAAGAGATCTGAGGAAAAAAAAATCTAATAATGCTGATGATGAGGATAGCTTGGGAGGGAAGAGAGAAGATTTTAGCATGATGGTATGAGTGCATTAAGCTGCAAACCACACTGGAGACATAGAGCAGGCCATGGCCCCATACGCAGCCGCTGGTGTCCTTGGGGCTTTTTATGAGCTTCTTTGGACTGCTTTGTCCACTGAAACACATCAGGACTCCTTGGAAGCCATGGGAGTTAGAAGGCAGTGAAACAGATGGGCATTTGCTGTGTCTTAGGCCCGGTGCCTCTGCCGCTGGGTCCCTCAGGAGGCCCAACAAAACTGCCAGGAAAAGGCTGGTTCTCACCAAATGTGCTCTGACCTCTTTGGGGAATAGCAGCACAGTCATCTCGAAAGTGAGGTCGCAGAGACAGACCAGGAGACAGACAGACACACAGCATGCTTGGGGTGGTACAGACAAAACAACAGTGTCCTCAGCAGCTGCCTAATATGTATCTTGGCAAAATCTCGCCTGGCTGTGGATGAAGCAGAAATCACAGGCTGGAATCATAAACTCATCAGTTGGTCCGACTCTCGCTTCCCTGGGTTGAGTGTATAACACGGGAGGGAAACAGAGGGCTGGATGATACCCTTTAGCTGCCAGAAGCCACATGGAGGAGCTGGTCCTTCAGCCACCACCAGCTGCCGCATGTGGAGCAGCTGATAGGCAGGCACTGAAGTGGACTTAAAATAAGCAGATGCCCTGCTGTGACTGCACTCATTAAGGGACATGTGAATGTGCATTTGTAAACGAAGCCTCGGGCCTGTGCCCTGAAGAGCACTTCTGCCACTGGGATGTGTCCCATGCACAAGGTCCACATTGAAGCTTTCTACAGGCTGGCTGGGGTGAAAAGGGCAATATCCAGGTAGGGCCACTAGATCCCCTCTTCTGAGTAGTGGTTTCACTGTCCCTGGCCTATTGTATAAGGATGTCATCCAGCACTGGCAATGGTTCCTGCCATCATCTGCTTCCAAAGACAGCTGGTGTCCATCTGAATCCTTTCTCCCAGACGGTTTACATGTCTGTTTTCTTTCTCTGCTATTCTTCAGGCTTAGGGTGGGTTTCTGCCTTTCCCTCCAGCCTTTAGTACCAAGTGCTGGCATTTGGCAAGGCAGACTACATCCCTCACATGTGTCCATGGCAAAGCAGACACTGAAACCTCAGCCAGAGACTCCCGCAGAGAAGCACCCCTGCCTGGAGTATCATTGAAGTGACTCCCAGATAGAGGCACTTTCAGATCCTTTGAGTCAAAGGCTCTATAAATAAAAGATATTACAGACTAACAAGTTCTCAGTTGCAAACTGGAGTGGGAAAGAATATTTTAGCATCTTCTTACTAAGCACATTAACTCTTGGCAGACATGATCGTTCGGGTCTTCAGAGCTGAAAACCTCACACATTATGCAGCACATTGAGTCCACACACTCCATCTCCAGTTTCAACAGCTCTAAAACCTACATTGCCCCTGTGCTATATCCCACCAGTGGAGCAAGCACACAAAATATTGTGTCGTTTTGGGGGTTACAACAGTAAATACACACTCCATGTGGATCTTTCCCTGGAAAAACTCAGCTTTCACAGCTGTGAGCTCACAGTAGATAGTACCTACAGATTTTTATCAACTGGCTACTGATGCTTCCCTTCCCAGGGTGAGCAAGCGCTTCATATCAATCTGGCTTGCTTTAGTGCAGTGACCCAGCACAGTGCTTCACTGCTGAAAGTTCAAGTCCCAGCTGTGGGGCTAAACTCTTGCTGACACTGTGCTGATTTCTCCTTTTCTGTCACCCACACTGCCTGGGAAAGGGGGGGGGAAAGATACTGTTTTTTTTCTGGGCTGGAACAGAAAGAAAACAATCGTGCAAAACACAGAGAAGATGTGGCAAAGAAGAAGGGGGACAAAAGCAATCCCAACGTGTGCAGAAAGGCTGGGAGAGGAAATCCTTTGGGCAGCATGGGGCACTGCATAGCTTTCATCACTGCTCAAGAGGCAGTTAAAACTTTATGGGTAAGGAAAAGCTTGTAGAATGGCTCAAAGAACTTGTGTGCGTGTGCAAGTGCATGGGGAGAGATGTGGAAGGGGAGATCACAATGGGTGATGGGTGAGCTACAAAAGAAATGGTGGTTTGTTTTGGATAAAATTCCCTGCATACAGATGCTTATCTAAAGCCCTCGTCTTCAGATCAGGGCTGGAAATGTCTTACGAACAGACCCTTCTTGCATGATTTCCAGTATCTCTCAGAGCAGTTGCCCATGCCAAAAACACCATGAAAACAGCTTAGGTCTTATTCTTTTATGAATTGTTTTGGCTCTTCTGCTTTTAGTTCCAAGGAAAACCTAAACCCACAAAGTCTCTGACTTGAAGTTTAGACTGAGTTTATTTAATTCCAATCTATCCTACTTCTCATGACTGCACACATACAAGGGGAATAAGGAAAAATGATGTTGTGATTCTATGGAAAACTTTAAAACAAAAGAAGGCTACCTGAAAACTGGATGGAAAACAAGCTACTTCCCCTAAGAGAGAACTACAGGCCTTGATTTATCACACTGTAATAGTAGAATCATAGAATAGTTAGGGTTGGAAAGGACCTTAAGACCATCAAGTTTCAATCCTCTTGCCATGGGCAGGGACATCTCACACTAAACCATATCACCCAAGGCTCTGTCCAACCTGGCCTTGAACACTGCCAGGGATGGAGCATTCACAGCTTCCTTGGGCAACCCATTCCAGTGGCCTACCACCCTCATACAAAGGAACTTCTTCCTTATATCCAATCTAAACTTCCCCTGGTTATGTTTGAACCCGTTACCCCTCGTCCTATCACTACATTTCCTAATGAAGAGCCCCTCCGAAGCATCCCTACAGTCCCCCTTCAGATACTGGAAGGCTGCTATGAGGTCTCCACGCAGCCTTCTCTTCTGCAGGCTGAACAGCCCCAACTTTCTCAGCCTATCTTCATACAGGAGGTGCTCCAGCCCCCTGATCATCCTCAGGGCCAGCCTCTGGACTTGTTCCAAGAGTTCCATGTCTTTTTTTATGTTGAGGACACCAGAACTGTACACAATACTCCAAGTGAGGACTCACAAGAGCAAGCACACTAGTTATCTATAAGCTAGCTATTCTTCCTATGGATAGTATGAGAGATTACAGCATTCTCAGTCCAAATGAGCCTGTTAGCCTTGGGTGGTTATTAGTCAGTAAATACTATTGAATTAATAAAAATAATCAAGACTTTTAATAGAGTCTTGTTTCTTGAAACTGATCAGATCTGCAGCAGCCCTGATTTGAAAGAAAAGGAAGAGAGAAAACAGTTTGAACATTATTCAGTGCCCTCCAGTTTTCTTAAATCAGAGTATAATTGAGGTAAAATAGCCAGGGGATGGTGGTTTTGGGATGAAAGAGGTATGTTTTGCTTAAGTCCTCTGGACAAACAGGGCTTTGCAGGGCTGGTTTTGATCTCTGGCTGAATTTACACTGGGAAATTTTAAGTAATGCTGTTCAGTGTGTAATGCATATAGAATCAGGCCAGTGTGCTTTTAAGGATATTGTCAGACATCCTACATCCCTGGACTACTCACCCCGGGAAGGTTAAAAGCACATGCATTCACTCGACATGTAATAAAGAATGAATGTTTTCCTTTAAAGACCAAATGATGTTCTTCCTTAATGATTTCTTGTAGTCTTTTTTCCTGTCTTTCCTATTATTTATTAATTTCTCAAGCAACAATCTGCAGCTTATCCAAGCAGTTTGGAGATCATGACTCAGATCTTTAGCTGGTATAAATCAGGATAACTCTATCCAAGTCAATGGAAAGAGTGGATGAAGTCAGTGGAAAATGTATGACCAAGAGTTTATGCTACAGGGGCTTCCAAAACAAGGGCAAAGCCTGCTGGACCTCACAGTATATATAATCAAAGTATTTTCTCATTGAAGCTGATGGCACTTCTTGTGGGTGGCCAAGACAGGTAGAGGAAGCCCAAGTCCCCATTCATGTCCCCATTTCTGATATTGGGAGCAGCTCCATCACCCATCACATGCTGTGCTCTTTGCAAAATCTGTTCATTGTGTTCTGCTAAAAGCTGCAGGATGCTGATCATTTTTGTTGCAACTTGGCTCTTGTACAGCATCTTAGTTTATTGGGGGGGGGGGGGGGGGAGGATGGATTTAACTTTTGGCTTGAAAGAAAGAAAGTAAAAAATCTTGACCTTTTCAAGAGTGGTTGCTGAACAGTTGAGAAATCTGGCCCTGAGCTTTTTTGGAAAAGTAACCCAATACATCCAGCTGTTACACCACTTTCTTGCCTGTGACTAACATATGGATTGATATTTACTTGCAGGAAATGCTGGTGAGAGATGGGGGTTCCTGTTCACTTGTGCTGTTTACTGCTCCCCTGAGATCACAGGCTTCAGCGACAATGGAGAGGACTACTTCACAGGTGTGAGGTCTATATGCCAAAATGAGTTGTAAATCAGAGCAAAGGAAGAAAGGGTTGGAACAACTTGCTTGTAGGAGAAACCATTGGAAAGGGATGTTGACCATGTTCATTTTACAAGTCTCATCTCCTAAGTCTATGCTGGCTCACATTGCACCAGAGGGATTGGGTCCCAGGTTGGAAATCCAAGGAACACATTGATAATTTGCCAGAGATTACACAGGGAGTGAACTTGTCCCTGATCTCTATTATTGGTTCAAAACCAGGAATTCTCATACCCTTTCGGACAGATGGCTGGTCCTATTACTTCTTATGTTAGATTTCCCATTGAGCCTGAAAGCAAATCCACATTCAAGCTGAAAGTAAACAGCCTGCGAATTCAAAAGCATTAACTTGAACTGCCAAAGCATTTGCTGCCTATGCTGCAGATGTCAAATACACAGGTTCCCACAGCCCTGAACTTAGACACATAACTAAGTTACACAGCAAAACCTTCCACTCAGCCCAAAAATCCATCCTGTGCAAAACTCTCCTCACTGGCTTTTTAAGAGTTGGAGCCTCAGCTGGAGTGAATTAATGTAGTCGCTCTGATTTGAATAGAGCTACGCCAATTTATACCAGATGAGGATTTCACCCTTTGAAGGCCAAGTGGGAAATGGCTATTCAATACCTTTTTAACAGTGTTGTTTGAGGAAAAAAAATAAAATGTGGTGTATTTTAAACAGTGAAAGAGCACTAAGTTTCTTTCCATTTCTATGATTAATTTTAGGAGAAGCCTATTACAGAGCTAGGTTCTTAAAAATCAGGCTTTGCAGAAAAATGCATATAACAGCACAACTTATAAATACAAGCAACACAAGTTACCCAACTTATTCCGATTTCTGATATCTTCCAAAAAGCTAACAAAAACTTAAGTAGGAGACCAAGAACGACATTGCTGTGGAATTGCAGGAAATTCAGAAAGTGGAAAGGACTGAATAAACCAGTCTGTTTTTTTCCTGCCAGGGCTAAATGAAGATGACAAACCTCATGAAACTAAACCATACAAGCAGAAAAACCCACCCATACACTTAGAATTGCTCTGAATATTAACACCATGGCATGTTCCTTGGATGTAAAGATGTAGAAGATTTATTTTTCTAATATATTTTGCTGTAAATCGAACAGCACCGTGGAAGTCATATTCTGTAAATCAGGTTTCATTTCATTTAAAGCAACATAAACTCATGGTATATATTCAGGAATAATTACCCAAATTAAGCCTATGATTTATTCTTTAGGATGGGAAGCCCCATTCACAGACTTTGATGTGCTCTGGTTTTCCCCAAAATAAACTGAAGGTCAAATGGAGATTTTTAAGATTATGGTAATGAGAAATCAAACTTTAAAGGGTTTAACCGAAAGCCACTAGACTGATGTGGCTCATCAGAAAATTCAGCTCCTCTTTCTTCCAGCCATACTTATTTTCACATTACAATTCAGTGTAAGCTGGCAATTAGTAATACTTTGTCTGTTTATAGAGCCGTCCATCTGAGGATCTAGAAACACTTTGTAAACACTAATGAATTAAGCTTCTTAACACCCCCTGTGAGACAGATACTACTATCTTATTTGCACAGCACAGAGAAGAGGTGCGGGTTTGCCGAGGGTCAGAGCCAGCCAGCAGCACAGAATGGAAACCACTCTACACCCTGAGCCTCACCTTCAGCTCAGTAACGCAAGGCTTTCAATGGATGCAGTGATGAACCTGGCAACCTCAGAAGCTGTAATTATCTTTTGGAACTGCCAGTGTGCCCTGATGTCTGGCAGGTTGAAAACACAGAGGGTTGAACTTCAACCCACTGAGAGAACTTCAGTCCCACTTACTGTTGGACATAAACACCATGAATATACCATACACCCTCACCTGAAACTATCATTCACAAATATGATCCTTTGACAGGGCAAACAGAAGAAAAAATTGGGAATTCAGTTGTTCTTACTCAGTACTTAAGAGTAACACCAACCCTGGACAAAAAGGTAAAGGAGGATTTCTTTCTTCTTTTTGCATCTTTAATTGCCCATAAATTTTCTCGTGTAGGGGAAAGGTAAAATATTAAGCCTGTTTGTAAGACATGATGACAACAGGAACTTACAAGATTTTTAAATAAAGCCTACAGGTTGTGCTTCCAACATTATCGGGAATGCTTACATCCTAGCTAAGCCTTAGGACAAAACAGACATTGATGAGACAACTGTTTTGGTTTTTTTTTTTCCAAAGCACAATCTCTTGATTTAAGAGCAGCTAATGTCTAGTACCTGTCTGAAGTGTTTTTCTGTGTAGGCCTATTCCAAGTGCATTGCAATCAGACAATTTCCATGATGATTCTTCTGCCTGAAAATACACACCTATCCCTCTTTTCAATTTATCACTGAGCCAGTCAGCCTGTTTATTGTTGAAGTTTTGCCCATTTAATAGTGCACTTAGGAAAGCTTAGTAAAACCATCAACTTATTCATTGCTGTCACAAAAAGAAAAGCCTTCAGAATCACTCATCTAAGTGTGAGTCAAGAGTAAGAGGCACTTAATTAGAGATTGATCAATAAGAAACATTATGGAAACTATTTTAAACAGATGAGATTAAAAAAAAAAAATAAATTAAACCATATATTTTCTTCCAGATTGAAATTGAGAATAGCATCTCAAATATTTGGGGTTTGCTTTAAAAATTTGTTAGTGACCTTAAATCCCAGAAACAGGGCACTACAGAAGAGACAGACATTTGATGTATTCAGCTTGTTGATTTGTGAACTATTACCAGACTGCTGTTTGCCTAAAAATATGTATTTGAAATTCTCTTCTAAAAACTCTTCTTGATCTCTTCCCAATTCATGGACTGTTAACCATCTGCATGACATGCCGATGTTTGTCTCCTGAATAGTGGGCTATCACAACCCCTGGAAGCAGGTCTCCAGTAGGAATATTAAAGGCACTATTCAGGAATATTCTTCAATATTAACAGCTTTCACAAACACTCCTGCTTGCAAACTTGTTTGCTGGAATATTTGTCAAGAGCAAACATGACAGGATGGTGGGAGAATGTGTACAAAGTTAAGCAAGCTTATAAAACCCCAACAGCTAAGGAATATTTGTAGAAAATGTCTTAAGGTATTTCTCTGGCTATGGATACTAATTAGGAAAGCCTATAAAGCTAAGACTCTTTTGCTGCCCACCTCCCTGTGTACTCCAGAATTCAAAGTCATTTCCATGGATCTCTTAAACATGTTTGTCCCTGTTACATCTACTAGATCCAGGCACAGTTTTTAGTTTTTTGTGTGTATAACAAATAAGTGAGGTTATGAACAACTGGACAGAGGCCCAGAAACTCATTTCACATAAACATCTTGACAGCTAATAGCTTTTTAAATTCTCTGACCAAAAATAGGCTTAAAACTGATATACACGTAGATGGGTCAATATGCCTTATTGCCCAATATTGACTTACCACAGTGTTACACAGTAGTATGGATCCTCCCTTCAGGTCCCTTTCTTCAGTGACAAACAGCTTTTCCATTGGGTCTTCTTCTATAAACAACCCAGTAGGTATCCAAGCAAACACAACAAACTCATGTTTCCTGAGGACATTGGCTCATAAGCCCATGGCCAGGGAAGGTAGGAGAACTGAAAGGAAAGCCAGTGGACATACGCAGGTCTACATGTCTGGGTGCTTAAGGATGGTGAATTTTGGACACTGAGCCAAGGCAATGGTGTGGGGGTAAATAGGTATTCACATCTGAGACATTCACCCCTTACTAAGTGCAAACCCTGCTAAAAAAAGCAAGGCATTGAGATCCAGCATTTTAATTAGTCTAAAAGGGAAACCTTAATTAAGTGTGACTACTGTGAACCTCCTCTGCCATGGTGATGACACAGGAAAGCTTAGTCTGAGTTCAGGACCAGGTTAAATTTGTACCTGGGCTCCTCAAAATTGCTCTTGTAATGTCAAGGCTCATCACAAGCTCTTGTAACTCACCACCATATCTGTTTTCTAATAAAGCATGATGCTTCCTTTTTCACCTGACTAATAATGTATCCCTCAGTATGTTTTCTGAGCAGGAGTTTACTGAAAATGATATTTGCACTGCTGTGCATGCAGCCAGCTCACATAGTAATGAGATAGAGTAGTTCTCCTTTCTTTTAGAAAGAAATGTAAATCCTAGTGCACCGCAAACAGGTTTTTATTTTGCAAATTCTGCCTACTATTTGAATGCATCATTCCTTATGTTTCTCTCTCCTGGAAGGTAAGGGAAAGCAATGTATCATCCGCAATTTTTACAGACTATCCCCTCCGGTCATGCATTGCTAGAGATGGTACTGTATAATGCATGACTTACTTGCAAAGACATTGGAGGAGTAATGAAATAAGCAGATGCTCCGTCAGCACGCTTTTAAAACATTGGTATTGCAATCTGAGATGCAGTCAGCCATTACATGCATATGCCCTGTATTTATGGAGCTGATAAAGTCTCTGTGTCAGGAAAAGTCAAGCTGTCTCTTTACTTTCTCGGCCTTTCCTCACATTAAAGAAAGTTTCTGTCTGGTTATTTTATTCTTATATTCCCAGATTTGGGAGAAAAAGAAGGATTTACCTCCTGACTCACCTCTTAAAAAAAAACCCAGACAATTCCATCCAAAAAAATCGCCAGGGACTCCCTACAGTGATTCCTCTCCTCCTAACACAGATAATGCCTGAAACAGGTAACTCCCTGTGGTTACTACAGCTAGCCCAGATGTAAGTGAGAATACCACACATACACCTCCAGAGGTGCACACATTCACTCACCTATAATTTGAATTGTGTATACTTTTCTATCATCAATGTTGTTCTAACTTATTTCATGACAGCATCGGACACATTTTCCTCCAAATTCCACTCTAAGCACTGATGGTAGGTTAAGAGAGGAGGGTGAAAGCTGGCACAGACCAAAGGGAATAATGATGCTAACATTAACAGTCACTATATATATGAAGGAGCATTTTGCACTATAAATAAAAAAGTCTTGCTCAGCTGCATGAAGAGAGGTTCTGAAGTCACTAGCCACCACAGCTGCGGCTGAGGGGAGGACTTTGGTTCATGCTTAATACCTTGTTTGATCACTGGTACATCACCCAAAGCAAAACAGGTGATAGGACACAGAAAAGCTCTTCTTCCTAACCCTGCAATGAAAAATGCTGCTTGCTGACTGACAGCTCCCCAGCCAGCTTATGTGCATCTAATTACCGAGCCACAACCAAAATCAAAATGCCCCATTGCAGCTGGTGTCTAACTTAAGCCATTCATAACATGAGCTAATTAACATCAATATTTTGGGGCAAGTATATTCCAAATGTGGTCAAGTTCCAAGCTTTCAGCTTAGTTGCTAGGACTCAGTGAGGATGCTGAGAAAGGCTATGTTTCTGCCCAGAAGGTATTTTCTGGCTTGCTGGTGGAGAGACTTAGGACTGGGTTCAGGGGAAGATGCTGTGCTGGCCTGAGATGAACACTGGCATATGAGCAGTGCTGTTGAGCTGCTCTTTCTGCTACACCCGACCTCAATGCAGAATAGTTTGTAGCAGAATCAAGATATTTCATAGTTTTCCTCCCGTCTGAATTTGAATGTCCTGCTTCAGGAAAAAACAAAAAAAAAAAAACAAAAAACAAAAAAAAAAAAACAACCAAACAAACAAAAAAAAACTAATAGGAAAAGAAAAAGGGAAAAAGAAAACTTGTTATGTGGGAGAAGTCACGGAACAATTCTGTACTTTAGAGTATTCTTTGTGAGCAGAGCTGAGAAAAGAGGCCAGTTACCAGAGCTCTGCATTTCCTTTTCAGCCTCTGAGATTAGAAGATGAGAGCAGGTATTAAGGGGAATTTTGCCCATGGCAGAAAATCAGGACCTTAAATCTTCATCACTGGAAATTGTGAAAAGCCCTAGCAATGATGTATAATGGCTGCACTTGGAAATTGGTGATATAAGGAATTGTCACTTGGATGAAAACAGACTTCCCTCTCCTTCAACGAACCACAATTTCAGTTTAATTTGTAGCAGGATGCGAGTGTAAATGAACTGACAACAGAGCTATCAGCTATTCTGTTGGTAACACTTGGAGCAATATTTTCGATTTGACTAGAAACAGCTGTCCACTGCATGGAACGACCTTTAGCCCCATCCCTGGTGAAATTCAATTCTCTCCATGTCTGACTTTGTCCACGGGGACTTGAGTAGCGGAGCTGCCAGAATAATCAGCACATTGCTTAATGACAGGCACTCCAACGAGCAGCGTGGTTGTGCATTGTCAGAAACAGAGCCTGCAGCTCTGGGGAAGGACAGCCTCCTTGCTATTCAAAAGGAAATAAAGAGGTTGTATAGGAGCAAACATGGATGCGTGTGGCCGCCTTTGCTTGATAAGCATCACCAATGTGCTCCGCACCTTGTGCATGTATGTAATCATGGAGTTTTCTCCTGTGTTTGTCAGCAAATACACATTTTTATTAGATTTGCCTCTCAGAAAAGGCTGGATTATGCTGCTGCTCTGCACTGTACCACTGCGAAATGTAATTTCCATTTATAAAGTCTAAACATGCATACATGCCATATGGTGATGCTTATATGGCCATCCAGATGTCTATCATCTAATATGTATACATATGTATAGATACACACACTGTCAGTGCGTTTATTACATTGGCTATTGCCATAAAAGAAGAGGTTTAGATTGTGACTATCAAAAAACCATGAATTTCCCAACTTTACAGCTACTTGTGCAAACTTATTTCTGCTTCAGTGGGTGTCTCCCTAGCAGCGTGACTAAGGCACTCTCTCACATGTCATAGGAAAGGCATTCACATGATGGCGTTAACACCTATGGACCCCAACCCACATCATGGCTGGACCTGTGAGGATGAACCTGGCACTTCCAATTTCTTTAGCTGGTTGATTCAGAAGTGTGAACACAGAAAACAGGTTCAAAAAATGGACCCATCTTTTCTTTCACTGAGGGTCATCAGAGGGATGCACTGCTTTGGCTGGCAAGACTTGCTAAAACCACTGCTAGTGGGAGATTGCAAGGGGTGAGACACCAGCTCCCCCTGCACCCAAAGCCCTCAGGATTTCTGTTATTTTTGCTTTGGCAGTGTTGTGGGTATGGATCTGTGGAAGAATCCTGTTCAGTTATTATTCTGACCTGCTGCCAACATTTTGCTGAGAAACACAAGTAAGACATGGGGAGTGGTGATCTTGCACAGCTCATAACTCAGCCAGAATGGAGGTGGGTTTCATGGGAGAAGGGAAAGGCATGTGTCTTCGGCTGCAGAACTTTTGTCCCTGCCAAAATTCAACGGCTCTTTTTCAAACAATAGAGATATTACAGCTTCTTAAAAAAAAAAAAAAAGCATCCAAGAAACTAGCAAAAAACCCCAAACTAAACCAAACCAACAAATTCAACCCCCACAAAAATAAAGATATCATGAGAACCTTTGATAATGGAAAACCTTAGGGATGTAAAAATGCTGGTCTTCATAGGTGAGAAAACCAGGGGGTCTCCAAAACTCTGCGAAATCATATTATAGTGGTGCATGTTAAGTAACCCAAATACAGGAGTCACTGCTGCTGCCTTGTCACACACCCCCTACCAAATGTTCCAGCTGTTTATGCAGGAAAGGGAGAAATTACACACCCTAAGTTTTTCTTCTCAAGCAAGCTTATCTAATGGCTTTGTGCAGCCATGGCTGTGCAGTCTGTCCTGGTTCTTACCATGTGGTTTCTCCTCATCATCCCTGTTTGCTCCTCTCTGGCTCTCTCTTTGACCTCCCCTGTCACCTTCCCAACTGTACAGACGTTTTTTCACCATCCCCTTCAACGGCCATTGATAGACAGGTCCTCTCTTGCCTTGGGCTAATAGGTTCGCCATCTTCACTGCTGACATTCATACTCTCCCTTTTTGCTTTTCCTCTACATCTCTCACTCTGTTATTAATTTTTTCACCAGTAACTTCTGATGGCTCCATACACCTGCAGAAACATGCAAAGCTAACATATCTTTTATTCTGTCCCTTCTCTCCAAATGTCTCAGAAGCCAGCATTTTAGGATGTCTGCATGGTAGCAACAGTAGAGTAGTACCACCTCTTCATCTAGCTCAGAAGACTATAGCGCCTTGCTGGGAACTTGTATGAAGCATCACAAGAGTGTATTACGCAAAGAGAATCTTAGGATAGCTTTTCTGGATCCTTGGCAAAAATGTTATTCCAGTTCTTGAGCACTTGCTGCTTTGTATTAACTTAAGGTCAGATATTCTTCCTTTAAAGTCTTCAATTAGTATTGCAGAAATGAGGCAAACTGAGACATCCATAAGATATCCACCCTGGTTTCCAGGCAGCAGATGACTTGCACGCAACTGAAAATACATGTTTTCTTCCATATACATGCAAAATCTTAATTTCCCCATTTCATAACCACTTTTTTTCCCTTTCCAACTAAACCCAAGAATGAAAAGTAGAAAATATACAAAAGTTGAAAAATAACTGTCAAGGGTACATAAAATTAAACTCCTTATGAGCAATCTTTCTCTTTTCGTTCTCCATTATCAAATCCATTCGTGAAGCTTAAAATACTTTATTTGTGTGGGTCCTACCAAAACAACACATTATAGAGCAAACAGAAAGTCCCTCGGCAATGTAGTAAAAACATTTTCTACAGCTTTGAGGACTCGAATATTAAACTGATCCTTAGATAAATAAGCCCTTTTCAGAAAAGGGAACAAGCAATGTAATACTAAAACTAGAAGATATTTGCCATCACACTGAGGTGTATGGGCATTCCCAAAGTCTCCTGCCAATCTCAGTGGCCTAGAACCCCTCCTGGAAAGTCCACAACGCGCAGCCATACAAAGCACCACATATGCACACCAGAAAAGTACAGCAAAAAATGTAATATATGTGGGACTCCAGAAACTGAGCTAAGTAGGTAGGCACTGCTGCCCCCATCATTACTGCAAAGGTAGTAGGAAGGGAAAAATAATAATAGACAGATAGCAGGGAAAGGATGAAACACAGCTGCACTGAAAGCAAAGAAAGGACATGGTGAAATGACACAGGCATCTCCTCTCCAGCCACCTATCTTCAATGGAAGTGATTTTCACCATCTTCCAGTTCCTTAAACTCTGGCTCAGACTCAAGATATAGAAAGGATTTGAGGCCATGGTGACAGTCAGGCTCTTTGGATGGAGCAGGAAACAGGAGGAAGCCACTCTGTTTTCTGATTTTTCTTGTTTGCCAAAAGCCCACACCTTCAGCTACCATCTCTCAGAAATACCTCTCCCACCCTGTTTAAGCCCAATCGGCAACTCAGAACCACACAGCCACTTGCTAACTCCTCCCCCTTCTTCCTCACCCTGCTCCCGGAGGGATGGGGAGGAGAATCAAAAGAAAGTAACTCCCACGGGTTGAGATAAGAGCAGTCCAGTAACTAAGGTATAACACAAATCACTGCTGCTACCACCAATAATAATAATTATAAGGGAAATAACAAGGGAAGAGAATACAACTGCTCACCACCTGCTGATCGATACCCAGCCCGACCCGAGCAGTGATCTAGTGCTTCCGTGTACCTCCCCCCAGTTTATTTACTGGGCATGACATGCTGTGGTATGGAATACCCCTTTGGCTAGTTTGGGTCAGGTGTCCTGTCTCTGCTTCCTCTCGGCTTCCCCTCTTCCCTGGAAGAGCATGAGACTGAGAAAGTCCTTGGTCAGAGTAAATATTACTGAGCAACAACTAAAAACATTGGTGTTATCAGCGCTGTTCCCAGGCTGAAAGTCAAAAACACAGCACTGCACCAGCTACTAAAAAGGTGAAAAATGACTGCTACTGCTGAACCCAGGTCACACCCTTGAGAGCTGGAAACCTGCACTCATTTACTCACAAACAGGGAACTCTGCCAGCAGCCTCACGACCTGCATATTTTGATTGCATAAAATTGTTCCAAAGTGGGTTTTCCTCTTGAGCCTGGAGTGGAAGGCAATTAATTAAGACCCATTTTCCCCGATATTGGATTAACACAAATGACAGCAGTAGGACAGCCTTGTCTGGGGTAGGGATACTTGGGAGAAGCAGGTCTTTCTCTGTCCTCTGCATGGGAAGGTGTTCCTATTCCTTTGCTCATCTGAGCTTAGATCATCTCTGAAACACATCCTGTGTGTTAGCCCAGAAGACTGGGATGTCCCACTGCTATTTCCCAGGCACAGAAGCCGAACTGCAAAACAGTGTGAAGAAATACACATTGTGCCCAAACACCTCTATTACAGCTAATGAACGCGGTGCTGGGAATCAGTTTAAAACAGCACCACATATAGCAAAGCTCCTAACCTATGCGTGACTGCCATGAAAAAATAGGTAAAAGCCAGTAGTGCTTTTCTATGGCCATTCTCCAATTTGATGTTGAGGAAGGGAAGTGAGTATGTTACAGGACATCCCTTTGGGATGCCACATCCTCCAGAAATACCCTTGGCATGTGGTCCCTGGCCTGGTGAGAATCAGTCATACATAGCTAAGCAGATGAGCATTGAAAGGAAATCCTCTGCCATATACACAAACACCTGTTTTCAGGTGCAATGTGCTAAACTAGGGAACCATGCTCAGGATCAACCCATCAGCCCAAAGCAGAGCCTTTATGCTGTCACTATCACAAATGTCTTTGCTGCCTCTCCTACAGGACTATACCATGGGGGAAATAGCCAAGGTGATGATATGTTGATCTTTTATTTTCAAGTGATGTATACAGAAATGACAACAACAGCAAAAATATTCTCCTTCTAATTGAAAACACAGTACTAGTTAATGGCATTTGAGGTGAGTGTGTGCGTGTGTTTTGGTTGGGGGAGAGAAATGGATCGTTGTAACCAACACCACCCCAAAGGACTATAAATCAAACAGCATACAGCTGTTGGTATCAAATATAACTCCTTTAGCACTACATCAAAAAGCTTTAATTAACAACTAATTTATTCAAGTGAAAAAAAAAAAAAGTTCCCTTGCACCAAATAATTGTATTATAACTGGGCGACTAAGCTGCATATCCCCCCCTTCTCTAAAGCATGACAGGAGAGGAAATTGAGACTTTAGAGAACAGCTAAGTAGAAAAACAGATCAAAGATTCAGAGGGCTTGTTGACTGGCCCTTTTAGTCAGCAGAGATGAATCAGACCATTTATTGAAAAAAAAAAAAAAAAATATCCGCACCACAAAATCTGTTTACTCTAGGACATACTTTTAATAAAAATGCTTGTAAAGATAAACGGCATCGGCTTGCACTAGGCACAGTGTGGACAGGTGTTGCACGAGCCTCCCTGCATGGTAGTGTCAGTTCTGCTCCATGCCTCTGTTTTGTCAGCCGTGGACCTGTCCCATGGCACAGATTGCCGAGTGAGGTTTCAGCCACTTTCAGCAGAGCAGCCAAATGTCTGTAGGGCAGCAGCCAGTAATCTCTGAACATGTTTGCTTGGGAGCTAAACCACACTTGAACCCCAAATGTGAAAGGCCAGGCTAATAAATCAGTTCCATCCTTCCCCTTGTGCTGGGAAGCATGTGCCAGATCATCCCAGAGCTTGCAGGCTCCCATCATTGCTGCTTTTCTATAAGACAAGAGCCCAGGCACAAGCATCCCTGTACTCCAGAATGAGAACAGTGGCTGGAGCCACAAGGCATGACCTGGGTCCCATCCTCACCTGCTGCCAATCTCACTAAGACAAGAATTGGAAGAAAGTTTCTTTTATTTTTTTTTTTTTCTCCAGAACTTTTGTGCTAGCAATGACTAACTAATCTCTGGTGGGGCAAGGTAAGTGCCATTACCCTGCTTTAATGGGTAATGAAGCTGAATCAGAGTAAGTAGTTTACTGGTTATCTTGTCTTTGGGGTCCCATCATGCATGTTTTACTGTTCCTCCGAGTGCAGTGAAGTTTCTCATTAATACTGCCATTGATTACAGTGTGCAATCTTCGGGGCAGGGACTGTGATTTTCTTTTCATTTGCCTAATGAAAAGCACACTGCCTTTTAATTCCTCTGGATTCAGTTGGCTAGACCTTAGGTGAGAGCCTTGATGTTAACATAGAGGGGGACAGCCATGCAATGGTGCCACAAGGTGTGTGTGAAGTTGAGATTAACACAGAAAACCTGGGCTGCAGTTTCAAAGCCTGTCTCTGTATTCAATCCCACCTCTGAATCTGTGCTTTGGTAGCTGGTCCACCACCATGCACAATGCTATTCTCGTTAACTGTATACAAATTCTAATCAGGTTCTGACCTGACTCATTTTTAGTGATAAAATTGTTTAAAAAAATCATTGGATTTGTTGCTGCAAACATCAAACTTAACCAATAGTGTAACATGTAAATAGTATCCAGATTAGAGGACAATAATAATGGCAACCTCGTTAATTAATTAGTTTAAGTATAAAATTAAATAATTAGGTACAGCATTCTAATGATATATCATGCCATAAGAATGATTTGAAAGGAAGCAAGATTTATTCTGCCTTTATGATAGCGTTATCATGTTAGACATCAAAAATGAAAAAATAATTTCCAATAAAATCACTATATTTTGTGAGGAACACTCCAAAAAAGCTAAAAA
The DNA here is from genome assembly GCF_028554395.1 of Pezoporus wallicus. Lineage (NCBI taxonomy): Eukaryota > Metazoa > Chordata > Aves > Psittaciformes > Psittacidae > Pezoporus > Pezoporus wallicus. The sequence goes on along the minus strand of NW_026635907.1, from coordinate 1,327,848 downwards.
AGGGCTTAAGAACTTACTAATTTTAATCTTTTCAATGTATTACAAATGTACAAGTATATCATAGAATCACGTAATGGTTTAGATTGAAAGGGACCTTAAAGCTCATCCAGTTCAAACACCTGCCACAGGCAGGGACACTTTCCACTAGAGCAGGTTGCTCCAAGCCTGGCCTTGAACACTGCCAGGGATGGGGCAGCCACAGCTTCTCTGGGCAACCTGTGCCAGTGTCTCCATTGTTTAAGCTTTTAAATCACAATCTAAAGCTTCTACACACATAAACCCCTGAAAAATACTTAGCGTTGTAAGCAGATGCTGTTAAAAGACCTTTTTTTGGTTAGTTATTATGGTTTATGCTGAACCCAGGACATTAGTTTAATTTGGTAACTCACAGCCTTGAATATCAAGCCCCTGAACAGAATAAATTTACACACAAAACTAAGTATCATGGTCATCATCTCCCTGCGATAAATAATTAATTCATTAAAAATTACTGGAATATTGAATGCTCTAGATTAGTTTTCCAGTTACCAAGAACAGTTTCCAGTCATTCTTACTGATGCATGCTGGTTGGGTAAGGGAAGGAAAACCAGAGAACAGGAAAGTCAAGGCTGCAGGGAGTGCTTTGACTGGTGACCTGATGGTCAAGACAGCCACCTAGGTCCAGGTTCTGTCTCTGTTAGGGACTATAGAGATTAAAACCACTAAATCTTTTGAATCCTCATTTAAAAAATAAAGATACTAATCCCTATGTAACATTCAATGGCATGTGATGCTCAGGTTCCTTTGGGCTTTACAAATTATGAAAAAAATACTGTTTTCTAAGAACAGTCTTCCTACTTTCTTCCATCAATGATCAATTTAAGTCTAGTGCATAAAATCTGACATCTTTATTCTGGGCTTAAGTATCTTTTATTGTTGGCCATAAATTGCCTACCTCCTTATAAATCTATTTACAGAATATAAATATACTCCGGACATGTCTCCTTGAAATTAAATTAAAAATACAGCACACAACAGTAAGGCCCAAGATAAAAGAAAACCTGCTGGCATATGAAAGCCTTTTTTTTTGATTGTTGTGGAAACTAAGTGCTAAATTCATGTTCTTCCTGATGTAGAGAACCCCCTTCTCCTACTGGCTGACTCACTTGTGGCGACCAGAGTCTCACCCCACCAAGAGGAGATGGCAGAGAGGAGGGAGCATCATGGGTGCTTTGAGCTATAGGTGCTCTAAGCACAGCACCAGCCTTCATTTCTCAAAGGCCCTTTTGCATTTCGCACCCTCTTTCCTTTTCCTGTTCTCTCTCTCTCCTTCCCTTTCTTACCCCCAAACAATAAAAGTTCAATGGGAATGCAAATGTACTCTCAGTTTAAAATCCTAGCTGAGAAGGCAGTGTGTCACCCATATTTATGAGCTCTAAATGGGTTTTATCAAAGTGAGGTCGCACTAAATCACCCCCAAGCTGTCATAAATACAAATGACTCGACATAGTCTGCAACAAGCCTTCGGGGGGAAATTATATGATCTGCTGTTGCAGTTATGCTATATCACACAGCGAGCTCATATATTTCCACTGGCAAGGCAACCTGATCCTTCAAAGGACACTAATAGGTGAAAGGGGGACGAGAAAAATAGTGAATCAAGCAGTGTGTGCCTGTACATGTGCACACATGTATGCGCCTGAACCTCTGAGCTAAAACTCAAGCTCATCTACTGAATGGAAGAGGAGGTCCTTGTGGCTTGAAGTATGAGGTTTCCTTGGCTGCAGGGAAGCTGCCAGCCATCAGAGAAAGATCCAGAGGCTCACCAGGGTATTTCCCATTTTAAAAATTCATGTGAAGGCATGAAAATTACTAAGATATGAACCAGAGCTACCCCAAAGACTGGACCACTTCCAAGCAAATTAAAGGAGCCATTTTTCCATCTCAGCTGGCAAAGCCCAGGATTACAGCAAAGTCTGCTATAGGATAAAGAGGAAATCCTTATAAAGGAGGCATAAACTGGACAGTGGAAAAAACACAACATGAGCTCCTGAAATAACAGGCACTGAACTTTTTTTTTTTTCATTAACTCCTATATATTAAGTGCTGCTTATATGTGTGCAAACAGAAATACACACATATATAAAGAAGAAGGAATTTAGATCAAATAACACCTAATGGTATCTTTGCCCAGAGAATCTGTGGCTGCCCCATCCCCTGGAATTGTTCACAGCCAGGTTGGAAGAAGCTTGGAGCAAGCTGCTCTAGTGGAAGGTGTCCCTGCCCGTGGCAGGCGGCTGGAACTGGATGAGCTTTAAGGTCCCTTCCAACACAAACCAGTCTGGGATTCTATGATTCTAATTCATGGACAGTGGCAATAATTGTTTTGGGGGTATGAAAGAGAAGGAGGGAGAGAAACGGAGTTTAGGACAGCCCATCCAGCACTGTCCCCACTTGTCTGTTTGCAGACAGCCTTGCATGATTTGATGTGACAATGTGGAGGCTTGCATTCAACAGCTCTTCCTGCTGTCACGCTATGCTTTTGTATCAGCTTACATATAAAATAAGTCAACTCCAATGAGTGTTGGTTCAATTTTTTACATCTGGGATGAAGACAGTGTCTTTTGTCTGCTTGGCAGTTACAATGATAAGTCAGTTTGGTTTTGCCATCTCTAACATAATAGAGGCAATATGCCAATTTTGAGCAATCCAGGTCAGATACAGGCATTTGTAATGGTACCCTTCTCAGAGAATGAGGTCTCTAGCATTCAATTATGTATTTTAATTAAAAGCTGAACTTAACAGAGCTTGAGCTAGTAAACTTGACTGTGAACTGCTGTGGGCCTGGTGGAAAGCCAGTGGGTAGTGCTGCCGGTTTGTGTTGTTGAATGTTTTACCATCACTCTGCTCAGAAAACCTCCTCACTCTGAAGCTGAAAAGAAAGCCTGGTGAAGTGCATGTATGAGTGATTTACCAAAAGCACATTGAAAAGGAAGATAGGAGCAAAGCCATTAGAAATCCTGTTTGGAAATCCTTCTGCTGTGATGCATCATACTGCTTCACTGATGCAGACCATCCCCTGTAAGTGGCCAGCGACAGGCAGACTTGCATGGAGCTGGGGAATGAGGGTGATCAGCACTGCCTTGACTGCTGGAAAGCCTGCAATGTCAGATGGGAAAAGTCCAACAAATAAGTGAGCTAAACATGCTGCCTGAACCAGCTCGTTGTGCTTAAGGGAGAACCTCACCAACTTCCACAGCTGGTGTCTTGGCATGAGCTAGTGCTGCTCGGCTTCATGAGTAGGGAAGCAAAAAATACACATGGCGTTCTTGCAAAACAGTGCAGTGGTGGTAGGCTGACCTATGCAGGTCGAGCAACAAAACTCACCATCTGAGAAATGGCACCTGGAAGCTGTCCAGCCGTCTGTCCAAACTGATTAAAAACAAAATATAAAATGCTTCAGAAGAGGGAGAAATAAGATTGCAGGTCTGGGTTGCATAATATCATCTATTTGTGTAACCAGTCTAAACAGAGCGTGTGAGTTGACCACATGTTTTTCATTTCAGTGTATAGCACTGCAGAGCAAATCATAAACCAACAAGAGCCAAACACAACAATGACTTTGCCAGCACTGTTGTAATCAGAGCTTGACAAAGGGTACTGTCAACCCCGATCTCTGGGCAAGCAGGTCAGGCTCCTGGCTGGTTACAGAAGCCAGCCTATTCTTTACACCGAATAGCTATATCTAAGCTAGATACTAGTCATAGTTAGTAAACATGGGTTTGGGACTCAGTCTTTGAGTCAACCATCATGGAAAAAAGAGCGAGCAGGGATGTCTATATGATTTGATCCATTCTGGGAGTGAGCCATAATGTAATATGTATTTATTTGGATAGATCTGGATGCTGACTTCATGAGACGAAACCAGCCCCTATGAAAACATGGAGGAAAGAATGAATGTACAAATTCATTTATGAGTATAGTATCATTCTGTTTTGGAAACACCTCTACTCAAGAAGCAGTATTCTTTAACTTCCCCAGACAGAAGATATACATTGGGTCATTGCTCTGAAGGGGTGACCAACTTTTCTGTACTAGGGGCCACTTTTATTCCCAGGTTATCATGCATAGAGCTTCACTGCGAGGGTTGTGAGACAAAGGAACAGGGTGCCCAGAGAAGCTGTGGCTTCCCCATCCCTGGCAGTGTTCAAATCAGGTTGGACAGGGCTTGGAGCAACCTGGTTTAGTGTAAGGTGTCCCTGCCCATGAGCTTTAACGTCCCTTCCAACCCTAACCATTCCATGAATCTATGACAATGAATTAGTAAACCTTAGGTAGATGCAGTCTGCATCTATACTGTCTTACACACACACAAAATAGACCTGACAGATTGACTCACAGACCACCCAGAATTCTTTAGCACCAGTTAAACAACATACTGTGCAACCTAACATACCAATTGGTCATCTTTGCCTTAAGGCAAAGATAGATTTGGATGAGCCACAATGAAGAAGTAGCACTGCTTTTACTACATGGATAGAATTATACTAGGCTAAAGACACCTCTAGAGTGCAGTTATACGAGAATGGGAAAAATTATCTTTAAAGGCATCATAATTCACAGAGTTGTGTGTAATCTAGGTATATATGACTAACTATTATTATATTGCACTGATAAAACATAGAGTGTTGTCCTGGCACAATAAGTTTACTGGTTTATACAGACCAGCCCTCCAAGTGTTACCTGTGAAAAACCTGTGTTCTAGGTAAGTGATTTTTTTAAAGCTAAATTGTCTTTTCTGAATGTTCTCTTCTATTTTCCCACTTATTTTTATCTATTATAATGAACTGCATATAAAGCCAAGGGCCAGAAAAGGCCAAGAAGCCTGGAGGCTGAAATCTTGTCACAGGGCTGGTAGCAGGTGGCACAGCACATCTGCACAAGCCACAGGATGCTTCCCAGCTTCCAAGTTGAACAGCTCCAACAGTGAGTGAGGAAGACTTCCCTCATCTCCATTCAAAACAGAAGTAAACCTAAATTTTAAAATCCTGCTCTTTGGGAGCATGACAGCAGAAGGAACCAGACTCTGAGTCCCACCTCTACACAGAGCAACAAGCACAATGCCAAGGAGGAATGCTCAATTAATAATCATGGTGTGCACGTCTCTAAGTTCTAATACAAATTGCTGCTCACCTGATTTTACCCACAAGAATAAAAGTGAAACCTGCAAATTCTGACTGAACTGTTTTCATAACCTTTATCAAAGTGAAGCCAATGCTCCTAAAAGTTCCCTTGTGATGGCTGGAGAAACACAGGACTGATTTGCCTTGGAAGAACAGTACAGGTTGGAACCTTCTTAAGTCCCAGCTTTCACACAAAGGATCTGCTTAACTGTTTTATCCATTTATCTGACTTGCACTTCTCCCAACTTTTCCAGTCCAGGACTTAGACTAGATTAGCCTCAAGTGCCCTTGTTTCCTGGGAGCAGAACAAGTCTCCCTACAAGTTTTCCAGTTTACAGTATTTAAAAGCTCAGTGCATATTTTTGCCCATCAACATCTGGTGAATGTCTGGCTTGTCTGGATCCCAAAAACTCCCAGTAGCATCATTTTTTTTAAAGTTCTGATTTTGTATTTTGTATTTCAACTGCATTTCAGTTGCACAAAACATGAACTAATTCGAATGCCTAATTGGATCTTTTGTTACCAAACAAGGGGTTTTACACTGAAGATAAATGAAACAACTGAATTAATGCACTTGTGCAAGCTTCAACAAAGGCTAAGTGTAGTCAAAATGTAAGTGTTGCTATTGCCATCCACTACTTCTTTTTAAGCCACTGCATTCCAATGCAAAATTGTGATAATGATTATTCCAGACATGAACCTTAGCTGTTCATGTTTCTTTTTCAAACTTAGCTCCTCTGAGCTTAGCTTAGGGGTTAGAACAACTTACCCAATAAAGAATTAAGCCAGTATTTGTTCTATGTGAATGATCAAAATGTCATATTTTGAGCTGCTCTGAGGACACCTCTTTGTTTATCTGTTTCTGGAGGTGGGAAGAAGCATATTCTCTATTTCCACCAGGTCAATTTAACTATGATTTGCACCAACAGAAATATTTTTAGTTACTGTACATGGGTGACAGTGACAACAATTATAACAAATGGATCAAGCATGCTCTTGAGTCTTCTACTTGCTAAATCTCAAAAGGAGAAAATTTGTGTCTCGAACAGCCTTATAATAGTCACTGCCTATAGAAAAGAGAGCAGAAACTTGTAGACAAGCCTTTGTGGTGGATGATTGGATCATTTTTTGGACCAAAAGATAGTAGACAACATGATGAACATGTTGCTGATAAAATACTGACTGGTGACATCACAGCAGATCAAACTTCAATTTGGGATCTGGCCAAAATCAGCTTCCAGGTGGTCTGAACTTTCAGTGAGTTAATTAGTCAGTTCATTTACCAAACACTTATCATTTAAGAAATCTGCATCTTGCACTCATCTCTTAATATTTCTTGTTCTGGATTCAAGAAACTGGACTCACAACCAGAGCCACTGATTTTGAAAGAACATCCACAGAATACCTGGTGGTTATCTACCCTGGCGTATAAAAGATGGTATGCAGACCCAGAGTAGCTCACAGACACATAGCTCAAGCCCAACAGAGACAAGAAGATGGACAAACTTTGGCTGAATCAGATATGTGGAAGGAGTTACTGCTACCAATCCATGGCTCTTCTGGTCACGGATTACTGCCAGTCCAGGTTTGCTGGCTGCCTTATTATCTGAGTGGGTCTTAACTCTCATTTGTTCTCCAACAGGGCTAGAGAGCATTTAGATGAACAGCTAAACTGAGAGAACCAAGAGAGTGACACCCTAAGACCACAGGGACTGAGAAGGCATGGGAACAAATGGTTCAGAGCATGACCTGTGCATGCCAGGTCTGCTGCAGACAGAACAATTTTGTTCATCACAATTTTGTCCATCAACACTCTGAATCACACTCAAAAATTGCCTGGTTTGATGAATGTTTCTGAAGGTCACTCAGTCTTGCCTGGAGACACCAGGAGATGGAGAAAGCCTATGACAAGTTTGGCTCAAAGCATTGCATCACTCACTGTTCAAAATGTGTTTACCAGTCCTGATGCAGCCTGCCTGGTTACTTCAATTCACTCATGTACCTGTCTCTTCCAGGCAATATAGAAGATTCAAGAGACAACAACCTACCTCTCACTATCCAACAAAGAGGTCTCACTGCTGTATGATAATACCCTACAACAAATAAATGTTTGAAATATCCAGCAGGAAAAAGAAAACAAAGACACATGCAGACATACACACACACAGACACTGCCACTGTGGTCTCCCCCCACAGACCTCCTTTGTCCCGTAGATGCCATCGCTCTCCGCAGCCCATGCTCCCCTCCGTCCTCCCAACCCCTCCTCTCCCTCCATTCATTCTTCCAGAATTTATCCTGCTTCTTTAACTCGGCATGTGTCTGGGCAGATGTCCAAAAACACTCCCTTCAGCAACCATGGGGAGGAAATTCCTTCAATTCACCCCAGGCTTTTTCCCCCCACCACACTCCCCGCCTTCGCTCTCCCTCTTTTTCTTTCTCCTTCCTCTCTTTTAACATGCTGAATGATTGATAACACTTGCCTTGCCTCACCGCTGCCTGTTTGAGTCCTTTCTGACCGGCATCTGCAGCCCTGTAGAGAAACCAGCTCTCTGAGGCGATGAGATATTGGGGACCCCCTTTGGTTCTTTTCACAAATTAAATAAATAAAAGGAAAGAGGAGACAAACACAAGGGAGTCTGAAAAGTTTTGCAGGGGGAGAAAGTGAGCAGCTTGGAAAAGCCCTTGATTAGGACAGGTCCAAAGCAAACAAACAAATTAAAAGCAACTCCTCTGCATGCCCCCAATTGTGTTTACCATGAAAAAGTGAGTGGAAAGCTTTGATCTGTTGTTCAGCATTTTGGGGCACACATAGCAGGTTTCTGTAAAACTTCTAGTTTCTTGTGATGCCGTCATGATGAATGAGGTTGTTAGCTTAAATTCACACCTTTTCAGCCATTCATTTACTTGGAAAACTTGGACTTCATTTAAAAATGAATAAAACTGTACTTATCATTCCAACAGCTTAGACAACATGTGTCTTAACACCTAATACTTCAGAATCAAAAACTACACCTAATTTCTATGTCTCATGGCATTGTGCATTATGTTCATACATCCATGTAAGCATCTTATTTGCACAGGGCTCAAAGTATCCACAGGATTCCACACTAATGTCTAGATTCTGATTGGATGTTCACATACACTTTATCATTTAAATTTCAGGCATGAAATGCATTGAAAATGATGTCAAGGATATGTTAGTTTAGCACTGTATATAGTACATGCATAGCATGTATGTACAATACATGTTATCGTGTTATCACTGTTATTGTGTGAAATGACAGTGAGACCTCATGGCCTATACTGGGATGCAAACATCGTTGCAGCGGCCAGCATATGCTGAGACAGAGAAGCCCTGAGTTGGTTCCAGAAGAATGCGTATAAAGGAAAGATTCTTATTCCCATTTAACAGAGAGAGTCTGGAGAAGGACCGAATTATGAAGACAAGGGTTTGTTTTGTCTTAGACATCCAAATGTCTACTGGTTACAGACTCCATCTATAGCCAACAAATCAGCTTCTCCAGAGAACACCTACAGTGGCTGTCTCAGATGTGACATGGCTTTAGGATATGCAAAGTTGTGTCATTTTAATCCAACCAGGGCCACCCAGAAAGTCTGGCAGAGCTGGGATTTCTGTCCACGTTTCTCATTCCCTAGTCCAGTGCCTTAGCAAAGAGAGAGAGATAAAAAAATATTCATTTTTCTTAGCAGTTCTACCTGTCTTCTCAGTAACAGAAAGACTGCTCTTTCAAGCCAGGAGAAACAGATAGCATAAACTCTTCATATTTTATTAAACAAGATACTGAGTTTTGAGACTCTGCCTGAAAATGAAAGGTAAGTTTCCATGACATGACAATTCAAAGTGAAATAAACAAGTCACTGGCATTTAAAAGAAGTTACATTTAAACTGAAATAAGATGAAAACAAAACATAATAATCATCAAGCTGGTTTTTTTCTGGTTTTGGTTTGTTTTTTTCTGTTTGTTTGTTTGTTTTTAGATTGAGGAAAAAGACCAGCCTGTCAATAACACCTGGGAAAACTGTGCTGAATATTTATTCCTTGTTAGCTCATAAAATCTCAGTGGCCTTGAAGTAAGTGATTTCCCTCTCCTGGGCCTGAAGGATACTTGTCATTTTTGTGTAGATAGCAATCCATTTATCTGCTGCAAGCCACTGACTACCTCATCAGGGTCCGAGGAAGAGAAGTCCTCATTTATTTATCTGAAGCAACTATAAAGTGCTACTGAGAGATTTCAGATATATTTTCTTGTCAGATATGTCCAGATTGAAGGTCTTCTAATGCAAAGCCAGGAACTATCAGAAGTGAAATATGCAACACAAACGTCCAACCGACCAACCCAGCACTCACCAAACATTACTGAACGACATATCCCTTGAAAACAGTAGCAATAATAAACGGTTTTTCAAAAAAATTTCATGACAGAAGGCTTGCTTCCCTCGGAGGCAGGTGTTAATGGTGTCCCATATATCCAATGTGACCTTCACAAATAATTCATCAGTATCTGAAACCTGATAATGTAAAGACTGGCAAACTCAATTGTTTTCAGAGAAAGTAGTTAGGTCTTGATTTCTGAGCTCCCCAAAGATCACTCAGAAGCTTGAGGTGAAAAAATTATCACGAGGATCCCCAAGATGTAGTACACAGAACTACTCGTGTCCCTTCTCAAAACATCTGATGGTCTCGCCTGTCAATTAATGTAACTTTTTTTGCTGCACCTACCACAGCATTTATGGTATGGCCTTCCCAGTTTAAATACTGCAAAATACTAGGTATGAAAAGTGAGGCACAACCCTTTGCTGTTTCACCACCCAACGAAGCCTTCCCAGTGAGAGGTGCCACCAGGTAAAGGAACATTTTGATACAGTAAACATAGGCAACAACAGGGAGCTGGTCAACCCTCTTTAAGGAATCCCACGGTGGGATCAGCTGCAGGGATTTGAGTTCCCTGGGGTGCTAATGTGAGGAATTTGTGCCTGCTGGGTCCTCAACTAGTGATTTCTAAATTGCTACCCTACACTTTGAGTTAAGAAGGAGAAACCTCCTGATCTGCCAGTGATAGCAATGCTTATCTGGTATTCTCTTTCCAGACCTCTCATTGCTCTCAAATGTGAGCCCAATGCAGACAATTTAAAGCCACGTATTTGGAAGCAATACAGCCTTATAGTTTCCACAGATGACTTTTTTCTTTTCACTTGAACACTATCTATTTAAGTAGCTGTCAATGTACTCTTGTTCTCCTGCAGACAGGCATCATTTCAGGGACCAAGCCTACCACTGCAATAAAGCTGAACCAATTCAATGTTTTCTTGGATGAGAGAGACCTGACCTAAGCTTTATGAACTGAGGTGGGAGAGATGTCCACTTTTTGTTTAGCTAAGCATGCAAATAAGTTCACACCTTTGACTGAGGGAGCTGGGTCTCTATAGTTTGGAGGAGACTGAGGGGTGACCTTATAAGTGTCTATAAATATATAAAGGGGGAGTGTCACGAGGATGAAGCCAGGCTCTACTCAGTGGCAAACAATGATAGGACAAGGGGTAATGGGTACAAACTGGAACACAAGAGGTTCCACTTAAACTTGAGAAGAAACTTCTTCTCAGTGAGGGTGACGGAACACTGGAACAGGCTGCCCAGGGAGGTTGTGGAGTCTCCTTCCCTGGAGATATTCAAAACCCGCCTGGACACATTCCTGTGTAACATTATCTAGGTGTTCCTGCTCCGGCAGGGGGATTGGACTAGATGATCTTTCGAGGTCCCTTCCAATCTATAACATACTGTGATACTGTGATACTTAGATTCAGATGCAAATTCAGCCAAAGTATCACTGTGAATCAGCCAAACTAACTCAAATTAACACCATCTCCTCTGTGCACCTCATCCTTGTCCCATTAGAAGGACTGTGAGGGTCACCCCAAAATTTCGCTGGCATTGTTCTGCTCTGCACACCCATGGCAGAAGATGCTGCCTTGAGCCAGCAGCCAGCGGGCTGAGGGATGCTCTGTGGGGACATTAGGAGCAGGGTTTTGAAACCATATACCATGCAGTGGTATATGACTGCATGAGCCTCTGGTTGTGCCTGAGCTATGGGGCATCACTCCTGTAATTAATTTAGGTGCTGTTCTGTGATACAGCTTTTTTGCTTCTGTCTCCCACAAGTGTGAGTATGGGGCTATATAAATGGTATACATGTTAGTGTTCCTCTGAGCCAGTGGTGAATGAAGGTGGGGAAGTGACTGCAAACATGCTAGGGTCAGTTTTCTCTCCTCTCCACATACCTGTGCTATAGACAATCCCTTTTTGCATCTGTGAGACTAAATTTCAGGGGTTTTTAAATTTCTGGAATCACTGGACTCTCCCCCAGAAAAAAAAAGGATGGATTCATCAAAATCTATGCCAACAAAAACAAGTGTAGCCTTTGCTCTGAATGGACCCCACAGGTTTTAAACTATTTTATAAACACTAGCAGCTAAGGACTCATAATGTCAATCTCATTGGTCATGGGTGCAGGGGGGAATAAATACCCATTACTGATGATTTGTTTATGATTCCATAGAGAGTGCAATCCAGGAAAAAAGAAAAGCGGGGGTAATAATAATTTCTACCAACTGATTGAGTAGCTTGAGGTGCTTGGTTTTGAACGTGAAGCAAAGGGAAGACAAGATAGCTGTGCATTGAAGAGGTTTCCATAAATAGAATATGATGGGGCAGAAAGGAGGCTATAACAAACATGGAAGGCAGAAAATCTTATTAACAATTAGTAGCATGGTGTCGTGGTTTAAACCCAGTCAGGTAACTCGTTCACTCACCCCCCACCCCTTCTTTCCATCCCCCTACTCCCGGAGGGACGGAGAGGAGAATCGAAAAGAATGCAACTCCCACGGGTTGAGATAAGAACAGTTTAGTAACTAAGGTATAACACAGATCACTACTGCTACCACCAATGATAATAATGATAAAGGAAATAACAAGGGAAGAGAATACAACACCTCAGCACCAGCTGACCGATAACTCGCCCCCAAGCCCGACCAAGCTCCGACCGATACCTCCTCCAACCCTGCAGTCTCCCAGCCCTTCCGGCTAACTCCCAGTTACATCCTGGGCATGACGTGCTCTGGTATGGAATACCTCTTTGGTCAGTTTGGGTCAGGTGTCCTGTCTCTGCTTCCTCCTGGCTTCCCCTCCTCCCTGGCAGAGCATGAGGCTCACAAAGTCCTTGGCCAAACCAAAACATCGCTATCAGCTCTGTTCCCGAGCTGAAAGTCAAAACACTGCACTACACCAGCTACCAAGGAGGAGAAAAATGACTGCTACTGCTGAACCCAGGACATTATCCACCCCTTATTCCATACCATTCACGTCGTGCTCAGATCCCACATTTTCAATATACCATCACTCTTATCTCAGTGCACTCTTATCTTAGTGCATGGACCAGTCCCTATAAAGCTGCTGAGTCCATCTGGTCCATGATGTCAGGCTCCATCTCTTGTAACAGTCTTCCAGAGCAGGAGAGACTGTGTGCAGTGTTCACACTCGTGAATAACCTGGGCAATAGTGTCCATGGCTAAGTCCACCCCTCCATCATGAGTCCATCTCTATGTTGCATCTCTGCTCTGATGGCCTGAAGTGCCATGGGCCCACCAGGCTCAAAATAATTCACTGTCCCTTAAGCAGTTTCTGCAGCTTGTTGTTGGGGACTCCATACAGCTGCCTTCCATCTCCAGGACACATGGGATAATCTGTAGGTCTTGGCCTGCTGTGCCAATAGATCATACTCCAAGCCCCATGAACCTCATGCTTTTGCCTTCTGGTTGCATCCATAGTATGGGAAACACTAAAAATGGATGTATATATTTGTATCTGTATCTAATCTAACTATATCTGTATCTATACATCTATATCTCTATATCTGTATCTATACATCTATCCATCTCTGTATCTCTATATCTATATCTCTATATCTATATATACGTATCTACACAATCTATACCTACATCTACACTTATATCTCTATCTATGTATCTACCTGTCTATCTATCTACCTATCTGTAACTCCATATCTATCTATTTTTATCTATACCTACTTTAGGACAATTATTTATATGTAAAAGTTTACAGAAGGCAAACATAAAATGGCTACCTGAAGGACAGCACAGAAATTTAGAGGGTAAAACTGCAACAAAAAGAGACAATTGAGAGTTTATGCATTGTTATATTGTCCTCTTCAAAACCAGCTTTTAAATGCCCAAAGTTTGTTTGCATCCCACTGACCCTGAGTTCAGTGAAAGCTCTAGGTTTTTCCCTATGTAATGTATGAAATTAACCTGAAGGACAACATTACCATTTGACTCCTGAGAGTGTAAGTCCCAAAGGTCATCAATTCCCTCAAATTGGTGGCCCAGCCACTCATTTAACGCCTCCCCATCAGCTTGAAATAAGACTTACGGTTTGATAGGTCAAAGTGAAAAGGGGAGGATAAGACAGGGGAAACAAGGAAAAAAAAATAGACTGATTGCCACAGCAATTATATTAAAAAAAAAAAAAAAAAAAGAGGGAACGTTCCTCAGTGAAAGCATTATCAAAAATATATGCATGGGGAGGAGCAATTTTACAACCTCCTGTAACCCAGTGGTCCTGAGGAATTGCCTTTCACCATCTACTGAGGAACAGTACTCTTAAGAGGTTTTAAAAACACCATCTATTATACCCAGTGACCAAGGCATCATCTAGAGGGTCCTTCTCATACTAAGAGGCTTTGCTGTCAGTGGACGCAGTAGCCCTCACACAGTTCCCACACTGAAAGTGAAGCCTCTATGGGGTGAGCAAGTTGGAGGAGAAAGACATGAGAGATCCCTCTCTGGATTCTGCCCTGAGGTTCCTGCAGAGCCCTCCAGCCCTTGCAGGGTGCTACCAGGGTGCTTTATGTATGCAGCTGCCAGTGGACTCACTGCTGCCTGCATCCCTGTCATGCAGGCAGGAATGGAGGCAGATGATGCATTCAGTTGTAAAGTGGTAAAGTGTACCCAGAGCTCTCCCTCACTCCCTCTCCAGGAGCATTATCTTTGAAGGACTTGTTTGGTTTTGCCCCATCCATGTGTCTGGCTGTTCTTTGGTCATTGGTTTTCTCCTATTTCTGAGCATTCTGAACTGAATTTCCCAGTTTTTTCTCCCTTACCCTCAAAATAATGATTTGTTTCCTGATTTTCTTTGGGTTTTTTAACTATTTTTTTTTTTGTATTATTTCCTCAACTACCTGGCAGCAATAACCAGAGCAAAGGAAACTATTTGCTTACAGAGTGGGAGGAAGAAACTCTTGGAGGCTGCAATACCAATAATCCTGGTTAAATAAACAAAATGATCAAAAGCCAGGGAGAACACCAAAACCCAAACCACATACATCTCCAAAAGGATGAAATACTAAAAACCTATGCTTAGAGAAAGTTTCCTGTGCCAAGGACCCCAAGGAGGTGGTGGAGCAGTGGGTCCACCAGAAACTTGACCTTACAAAAGCAAGGTTGCACTGACACCCCTTCTTGCCTCCAAGGCTGTGGTCCTTATTCCTCTCCTCAAGCACTGCAAGATGCTACCAGTTTTCACAGTCACAGTTTCACAGCCACAAAGCTCACACTCCTGTTTATTTTTTCCCAATTCAACACCATATTCAAGAGTGAGAAGTTTAGATACAGCATTTGGCTCTGCGTCAGGGCCAAAAGCAGGATACATTGTCTCTACTTGCATTTCCTGTGTCCTATGTTTGGACCACACTTCAGGTTCATCGTTAGGGGAGTACTTTTTTTCCCCTAGTTTTCAAGTCCATAGGCCCAGGTATGTGCATACCCATCATTATCATCCACATTGCTCAGTGTCTCCATTTTAATGGATTTACTTACAACATAAGACACATTTCTACACAGTCTCCTGGAAGAAGCATAACTCCCATAGGTGGGAGCCAACCACGTCAAGCGTGAGAACCCCCCTACAGACATCTCTTCTCTTCCCAGTTGTGAATTGAGACTTGGGGGGTTGTTGAGTATTCTGAAATCCTCAAACAGAAGTAGGTTGCAATGGGTGCAGCCACCTACAGTCTCCACTGCTGGGACCCAGTTGAGGTCCCCAGTAAATGATCCACCAGCCCTTTCTCCTTGGAGATGGAGTCATCATGGCCATAGGATCTGAGCTCAAAGATGAAGGCCCAGCAAGAGCCCCTGAGACATCCCAGATTTTCGGAAATGTGATGGAAACTGATAATACTTGTAATTTACTTAGCTTTCTGCTCGTGTTCAGGTGCCTCCTGACGTGCTGGTGTCCTTTTTCACCTGGTCCCTGAGGTGGATTAAGCCAGCTGACCCCACACCTTGAGGCAAAGGTGTGGGAAAAGGGGAGACCTGCCTTCTGCAAGCACTGTTTACACAGTAATAAATACCTCTTAGCCATACGTATTGTAAGAAGTATTACACTATCAAATGGGGCACTCTACCAGGCGCTCAAGTGTGACTAAGCATCCAGCCTCTTGCTACAGGAGATAGCTTAAATTTACTGCCTGTCCTCCCCAGCCACAGCCAGGGCATTTGACACACTTTGTTGTCTGCCCTGATCAATGGCCAGAGGTCCCCGGGCAGAACAAAGACCAGCCACAGACCTTTAGCAGCATCCAAATTGCACAGCACCCATTTGACCACAAGTCCAGCACCAAGGAAGGGGAGGAATAGGGGAGGGAGCATGGGAGACAGTCCAAAGGTCCTGGTGATGGAGACAAGCATCCTGCTAGCATCCTCCTGGACAATTTTTTGGTTTGTTGTCACTTGTCAAGAAAGGAAGCAAAAGGGTTCAGGATAAAAAAAAATCCCTGAACTCATGTTTTTTCTAAAGCGCCGGTGATCTGCATGCACTGATATGGAGCAGGGCTACAATAAGGTGCATGAACCGTATGGCAGGATCGCGTTCCCTTTTCCCCTTCCCCAGGGAAGCACAACCCCATAAATCCCTACGCTGGAGCAGATGAACTGATGACCTTTCTTTCCCTTTATGCTATGTCCATTAAGGTGCTGTATCTCACACATTGTGCAGAGTGCTCAATATACACCTCCAGCAACTTTATTCCCTCTGCTCTGCACAAAGGCTGTTCAGAATGAAATTATTTCATCACAGCTCCGTAATTTATTTGCTTGGGCAGCAACTTCTTTCTCCTTTTTGTTTGAAGATCACATTACCCAGTACTTGTGCCATTTAAGCCTAAATTTCTCCTCCACCATCAATCCTAAATTTCACCTGCACCATGTGTGGCCAAATCTATCGAAATATATTTGGAACGTTTGATCAAATAATTGATTTATCAATATCAGTATTTTTAAGATTCAAGCAGGATATAAATACAGCAGCCAACAGGCTACTTGTAAGCTGTCTGCTCTGACTCAGATGTTCTATAACAATCGTAGAAAACCACAGAGAGCTTTTTCCTGAAGCTTTTTGTATACAAAGCGGGTATCTAAAGCCAGTTACCACCACTGCATCATCACCTATGTATGATTACTAGCAGAGACCCTTCAACACATGAACTCAAGAGCAGCCATTTCCTCACATTCACCTCTACAAAATACATGCTTCCAAGCCATTTTGAAACCAGTGAATGGTATTTCTGGGTTAAAATTCAGAATTCATTAGTAAATATGAATATCCTTGCTTCTCCAGCTTCTCTTATCTAGTCCAGATCTAGGAGCTGATGGTGACTGAGAACCATTCCCAGAAACTTAAACAAACCGAACAGGGAAAAACAAACAAACAAATGACCTGGGACAGTTGAAACCTAAGATGATTTGTCTCAAGGAACTTTTTGTGTTCCTTAAAATAATTAAATCCCAAGGCACAGAAGTCCTTTCCACTGTAATTTTCCATAGTGAATGAAGCATGGGGAGGCAATTAAAAGAATAATAGAGCAAGATAAGTATTCAAGCCTAGGCATCTACCCTTTCATCCCAGAAAACAATGAAAAAAAAAAAAAAAAAAAAGAAACTCTTCTCAAAGGAAACTATAAATGCCTAATACAATGAAAAAGATAGAATTTTATGGGTTCAATTACACAACTGCAGAGCCAAGTGCATGCACAACTCCCATTTCTGAACACAAAAACTCGCTTCTGCCAGTAAAATCCATCTGTTTACTGATATACAAGGCATTGTCTAGCCTTTTCTGGGTCGTCATTTGTTAAGCTGCTCTGTAAAGTACTCTTAGGTTTTCACTCCACCCAGTAGCTTCCTCCATAACCCACAACTGTGGAATAAAAGTGCGGTATGCACTGAAATATCCAAGTAAATCTTTTTACTGTATATAGTCATAAGGAATAATTTGAATGTGATCCTACTCTTAAAATATAAGCCACATTGTGTCTCTGATAGCAAAGAGAGGAAATATGACAGTATTATTAGTATTAGTATGTACTGTGTTCAGTTCCTTTACTATTGACAAAGATAGAAAAATCACAGTGTTTATTTATTGATGTTTTCACTGGACCCAGCATATCAGGACGTGATCCCAACAGTCTCACAGATCCAGATTCAGGGAATACTTTCCAGCTTGGGACCATCTCAGAAACTTCTCTGTCTAATTAGATATCCTTGATATACAATTGCAGGCTCACCAGCTTGGTAACCTGGGCTGGGATTGTTATCCACTGTAGTGGCAGCCTCTTGCTTCTGATGTAACCCACCTAAGGGCTGGGTACCTACCACTGGAGATGCCCCCGAGCAAGCACAACTTTTGATAAAGCAAGAATTGGCAAACACCATGAGGAAAGGATCAGAGCCTGAATCATCAAAACTGTAGCTTCTTGATCAGCTGCTGACTGGAAACCTCTCTTTTCTCAAGGTGGGTGCAACCCCAGGCAAGCAAACTAGCACAACCAAGACCATACTGGTCACAATTGCCTTATTAATGGGGAAGTGGATGGTGTGTTATTTCTCCTTCTCAGTCTCCTCATGGGTCAGTTCCTCTGAAGATTGGTAGCAGTCATGATAGATCTGCACAGCATTGGCCAGGAGGACACATAGTGCCCTTTGTCAGGCTCTCTGTGGGAGAGGTATGATTTAGATTAAATATTAGGAAAAAAGTCTTCCCTGTGAGGCTGGTGAGGCACTGGCAC
The DNA here is from genome assembly GCF_028554395.1 of Pezoporus wallicus. Classification (NCBI taxonomy): domain Eukaryota; kingdom Metazoa; phylum Chordata; class Aves; order Psittaciformes; family Psittacidae; genus Pezoporus; species Pezoporus wallicus. The sequence continues at coordinate 1,309,531 of NW_026635907.1, read as the reverse complement.
GGGTTGCCAGAGAAGCTGTGGCTATCCCATCCCTGTCAGTGTTCAAGGCTGGGTTAAGTGGGGCTTTAAGGAAAGGTGTCTCTGTCTGTGGCAGGGGTGTTGGAATTAGATCATCTTTCAGGTACCTTTCAACCCAAACCATTCTATGATTCTCTGAAGCCAGCAGAGCTGATTTTAGATTTGCATCTCACAGAGGATTTTTCAGAGACAGCTTTGGTTCAAAAAAACCATTTGCCTTCCAACAGCGTGCTGAGTAAAACACTTCCCAAGTCAGGTGGCCACTATATGTGATCATCCACCTCCCCTTCTAGCTAATGGGGTGATACACAGCCTCCAATGCCTACCACAGGGCATTCGGCTTAGAAAAAATGAATGCGTAAAAACGTCTGCAAACTGACTACATGAATGGCAAAATACATTTTTAATTTGAATAATATGCAGTGTTTGCCGTAATTAGACAGTGCATTAACATGATTAAAGCAGCTCTGCAGATCAGAGTGGCAAGGCACCCGACTTGAGCCTGAAGTCGTTATTGCTGGGAGAAGTGTGTTGTGCTTGTCCATTGAGTGACTGCTTGCCTTACCCTTTTGCAGCATGAGTTTGAAGTTGTCATTGCAGGGGGGAAAATTTTCCTTGACAAGCAAACAAATCCATTAACATGTTAACAGGTTTTGTCTGTACGTGTGGAAAATATAAAGCATGCCAACACAACAACGTGGTTAGGAAGGTAATATTTATTCTAAGACAACAAAATGCTCAAGTTTCACTACAGGAGAGAAGGTGATGTGCTTTTACCTATCCTGAAAGGAATTAATTTTCAATAGTGATTAAAATAAAAGAACCAGGAAACCACTGCTATTTATAGCTGTCAGCTTGTTGATCTTTAACTTTAGTATTTGTCCAACGGCAGCAATTATATTGCTATGCGTTTATCCTCCAAGTACTCTAAATCACAGCCTGCTCTCCTACTCGTCGCTGGGAGCTTTGCCATTGATACTAATCAGGCCAGAACTTCACCCTTGTTTCAGCCAGCAGAAATCCTGGCATCAGACCTTTTCCCTGGAGCAAGCCAAACGTGATGGAAAGTGCAAATGATGGCAAATGGATACAAAGGCTGCCCACACATTTAAAAATGGGAGCATCCAGGTCTGGAGCTTTGGTGGGAGTCGGGAGGGGATCTGCTGCATTCATTTAATTCTGAGTGTTGGAGGAACGTGACAATGGATTGCTTTAGAAAGATAGTAATTGGGCACATAGAAAAGAAAGAAAATAATCATGTAACATTAGGTAAAAGTAGATGGTGAATCACAATTCCTTCATGTTCATACTTTCACTTCCAATATTTAGTTTCTCCCTGTACACCAGTTAAGTATCCTTCCTTTTATTCATGAAGGAATTTGGCAACAAGAGCTATTCCCAAACACAGCAGCTGCAGAGCATTAAGGGTGCTCTAACCATTGAGGGGCATCTGGAATATCTCAAAATTAGTACTGCATCAGGCTACAGGCCACAGATATTTCCATACAATGGACACACTTCAATTCATTCCAGCTTTAGTTGTGTTCTAGCAGTACGCCCAGTGCTCAAGACTGGGAAAGCCCTTGCAAACTGCACCAGTTTCATGATTGTTAGGGAATGATTTCCAGCATATAATCTCCAAAGCAAAGTGGAGAAACCCACAACACAGCAGTAAGATCATATCTTAACTTTTACAAATGCTTTGCTTATGGCATGAGTGCCTAAAGTCAACAAAATGTCCTTTTGAGCAAGGTGTGATAAAAGCTTGCAGGACATTTTACAGAGTGTGCTCTCTGAATGCCTAAAGCAGGCACAAAGTAGGACTGTAGAAGTAGAATGGACATGGTGACAGCTGTAGATATTATGTATTCCCTGATATCTTGGTCCCATTCAGCCTAGTTTAACAATGGGATCATCTGGGATGGGGAGACAGAGTGAGGTGATGGACAATTGCACTAAATGGCAAGAGCATCCTGGTGACGCTAACAGCAGCCACACATGCCTGCTCAAGCCATTTTCTCATCCTTCCTCTTTCAATGTAAGGTCTCTAGCCAAATCATCTCTTTCTCTTTCTTTCCAAAAGGGAACACAGCATGGGAGTAGGGGAGCCAGCATGGATGGATATGGGAGAGGAAAACTAAAAAAGAGTGCGTGTGTGTGTGGTGTTGGGCATACTGGAGGTATAACTATGAGGTTTACACAGTCATTGCTGTGGTGAAGAGTGCTGATGTAAGTTAAGAAGACTTTATTAGATAATCTTACCCAAGGGTTAGGTTTTGAAGGAGAAAGATGAGAGCAGGATATTCAGGAGTGTCCTGCATGAGTCTGCTCCCACTGCCAGGGAATATGGGAGCTTCATCTCATCTTTCAGCAGTGACAGAAAATACCAAGCCCTTCTGACAATCTCACTCCATGTATACAGAAAAATCCTTAGAAGACCAGAAAAAAGAAACCCTTAGTGGTTTATTTCTGCCTTAAACCTCTCTGGCATTCCTAGAAAACCAACATAAACCTTTCACTGAATGTCAAGCGGATATGAGAGCCAAGCTCTGCTGGTCTCTTTTGAAGCCCTTTGATAACAGGATGATAAAAGCAATATAAGACAGATGGGGGAAGAAATACAGATCAGAAGATAAGCACAACTTCTGCAAGGAATGGACTCTTTCTAATACTTTCTCACGTTTCAGGACACCTGACGAGCAGGCAAAGAATTGCTCTGTATCTAGTAACAAATCCAAACTGTTTATCTCTGATTTTCTCAAATTCTATATCTAACTAGTGATTGCTTCTAGGACGGAAAAAAAAAAAAAAAAAAATCATTCATTTCAGGGGTGATCTGGGTGCTCCCACAATATAATGAACTGGGGCATGCAAGGGTGAGTCCTGATGGTGCTTGACGTTGGAAAGGGCCATATTGTTTCAGCAGGGGCTGAAGATACTGAATACCCCGTGTTCAACACAGCGGATGCTTTCAAGACTCAGAGGACTTGTTGATGGACCATGGGACTTGAAGGGACCTCCCAGTGCAGTGCAGGCTTCACTCACACCTGGCACTCTGACTACAGAGTCACAGCAGGGCTTCCCCAGGTCTGACCTGGGGAGGAGGAAGAAGGGTGGATTTTCTGCCTCTGAAACAAGCATCTGTAACTCCAGTTTTGGCGGTTCAAAGTGTGTCTTGCTGCAGCTGACTGTGCAGGTACAATAAAAACGGAGTAAGGGGTGAAGCAGCCTCAGTGGTGAGGCTCAGCTAGGGGTCCAGCCTTTATGGTGGAGCGGGCAACAATGCTCGGCTGAGGCCACAGAAGAGGATGGCACAGCATCTCATATGGATGAAGCTCCTAGTCCTGCTCTGTGGGCACTGAAATCACATTAGCTGATAGTAACAGTGCTGGAGGAGCCTCACACAGCATCAGATGCACCTCCCTACCTTGTAAAACTCATTAATGAAAGGAGGGATGCCCTTGATGGTATCAGAACTGCCACGGGACTTTGGCCTATTGATCCCCACTGTCAGAGTAATATCAGCCTCCCAGAATCAGCATCCTTCCCATTCAGACTCTCCCTAACCCATGGTGCCATGACATTGCTCAAGGACTGGCTCAAGGCAGCCACACATTCACAGCCCAGAGTGGCTCAAGACATGCTAGGATATATATTCCAGGTTTGCCCCCCAGGCCTCTGAAGAGTATATCATTTTTAGAGTGTCTCAGGGTTTTGACCTATCTCCTGGACTATAAATCTAAGAGGACAATGTACTTGCACAGCTTTGCTCCTCATACACTAAACCAAAAAATTATTGTTCAAAGACTTAATGGGAGGAGAGTGTTCAACTCTCCTCTGTGAGCAATGAAAATCATGTATCAAAAGAAGTAATGCTCAGAGCATTGTAAAGGGCTCTAATAAGAATTTACCGAATGGAATAATATTTGCAGCCTTTTCCCCCATAGCCTGGGTTTGCTTGGTTGTGTGTATGCTCAGTATATGTGGAAGGACTAGATGTAAGAGAGAAAATAAAGGTACAATATTCCAGACTCCTTACAGATGGTAAAGAAGAAAGCAAATAGAATCCTGAAACCATGATCATTCCCTCACTTGGGTTTCTGGAGGGTACATTATGACCCTGAAGTCTTTAAACAGTCTTTTGCAAGAAATACCGGTTTGTGTTAACCACTGCACATATAACTAGATAATTCTCTCTAACTTGTGCTCTGAAGAAAGCATAAAGGATGGGAAACATGGCCTTAATGGTTTGTGCAACCATGAAACATAATGGACTGCAGAAGTCCTGCCTGTGAATATTACCTAGATTTCAAAATGCAGCCACAAGGGGATGTGCCACACGTTCTTTCTCTCAAAGCATCACAAATCTAGTGCATTTGTACTATCAAGCCAATTGCACTTCAAAACTGTCACTTCCTATGATACAAGAGCCTTGGGCTTTCTTTCCCAGGAAGGAAAATACAAAAGGCTGTCTGAACTTCTGGGCACCTTGGGCATTGCCTTTAGCTTCCCTGTGGCTTACCAAATCTTCCATGCTCCTTAACGTCTCTGCACTGAGACATGCTGTAGCCCTGTGATGCCCCTCCATAGAGCCTGTCAGGATGAGAGCATCCTTTTCAATGCTGGTTCTCTCCCAGTTTAAATATAGCAGTCAAGGCTTGGAATGGGAAAGTAAAAAAGATTAAAATGCAATAATGTTGAAAGGCTTCATCCTCATTCACAGTAAGAGAAAGAACAGGTTCCTTTTTAGCTTTTTCAGCCCCAAAGAACCAAGATAAAATCTTAGAGACGATATCTCCATGTGCCTTCTCCATAAAGCAAGTATAGGGACAGACCCTCCTGCTGAGTGCTTAGACACACACAAACCATTTTTTTTGGTCCAGGCCAGTAAAGGACTTTTGAAGAATGCTGCTGCAAATGCAGATTTTTTGCCTTCAAAAGCATGACTTTAAGGGGGGTGTGAAGTCAGAAGCAGGGGTGCAATCTACGATCTGAAATAACACGTAAGGAAACACAGCGGGAAAGGTGTGAGGGAGGAACAGTAAGATAGAGGATGAGAACAGAGGGAGGTCATGGCAAAGTGATATAAAATATAGTCCTCGCTGCTTTGAGTGTAATTCCTGGGATCAGCCCTTCACTGTGTATAAATCCACGCCACACCACTGATGCTGCCAGAAGGCACCATCAGAGACCTGCATCCAAACCATTCCCACATCTCCCCCTTGGGCTGGATCCACAGCCTGGGTGGCCAGCAACAGGATTCCTATGGGAATATCAGTGCCAGGCGATAGAGTGCAAGAGAGCTCCCCATCCTAAAAGGAGCATCTGCGCAGGATCAACGTCCATCCGTCTGCCCATTGAACAGCACATTCTGTCCTGGCTGTCAGACGCATCACTGTATGTTGCTGCCTGATTTATATTTAGCCCCTGATGTAACTAAAGTCAATAGTATTCCATTAGGACAGCTGCTCCTAACTCCCAAATAGGCTTTCCTATGCTGGCTCCACCAACGCATGTCAAAAATCTGGACATATACAGCTACAAAACCCTCCTGTGTTTATATACATGCAGGCAGTTTTGAATAGAAAATATATGACTGTTAGCATAGTTTAACTGTCGGCCATACAACAGCAGCGGCACTTTCTTTAAAAGAGGCATTGATTCTTCTTGTCCAGGGGTGAGTTTAAAGGGCTGAAGCTTTGCTGTGAGTCAATACTGGCCTTTCCCTTTTTAGGGTATGTTTCTGCATTGAAGCATTCCTTATCTCTGCTGCTGATGACAGGTTCTGTGAAGGGTTTTGTAGCGTTTTCTGAGAAGGAAGACGTGTGTATGAGAAAGAAGAATCAGGTTGCAAATCCCACACTTGAGCCTGTAAGGAGTTTACATCTGGTGTTTCATGTAACTTAAATAAGGGCTTGCAGCAAACACTGCACAAATATTCCTATAGGATTGCTTTTCCAAAGTAAAATGCCAATTTAAATATTTTGGGTTTCCTTCCAGTTTTGATATGAAATTCTACACAAGGCATTGCAATGTAAAGTGCCAGAAAATCCTAGTTCCCTACCACAGCCAATGGAAGTGCAGGAATTAAAGTGATTACCAAGATTAAAGTTAAACGCATAGACCTGAAATCACGAATGGGGACAAGGAGGAAATCTTACGTAATTAACCTCTGCAAAAGATATCTTTGCATCCCTCTCCATGATAATGCACACAGTGAAAATGCCCTAAATGCATTAAAACTAACAATTAAATAGAATCTTGTAAAAGAAATACATTTCAAGAAATATTCCAGAAGTATGACAGGGTTAGACTTGAAGCCATTACTGCCTGTGCTCAAACTCTTGACTGCCATCACAAGCACTAGAAGGGCACAGAGAACCCTGTTGGCATTTCTGAGTAAGTATAAATATTTCTCCTACTAGCAAGATACATTTGAAAACACAAAATAATGACTCAGGAGCCTGCAGACATGTTGCCACTTGGATCAGTGGTTAAAACCAAGCCAGCCAATTATTAAGCAAACTCCATTCCCAGCTGAGAGATACCTATTAGTTTTCAGGAAATAAATGAGTGCTTTTTCATAGTGAAAAAAAAATAAAAATAAATTAATCACTATAAAGAATGCAAATTAAGCAGGAATCGGTGCAGAGAGTCAGGGTTCTAATGGCAAAATTTCCTTAACCATGCACCCAAGAACACAAACATCTCTGATCACATGATGACATACAGGACAGTATTAGGACAGTAGCCATACGTACCCCTTGTCACTGTGAATGACACTACAGTGATGAGGCATCACAAGTCACACTTGGTTTTGAATGCCACTGATGAGCCACACAGATAGGTTCATCTCTGCAGAACCAGATCTCATCAGCTAAGGGAGTAGCACCCTTTGGAAGCCAGGCTAAAACTTACCACTACTTGAGCATCACAGGTCACAGAAAAAGCCTCCAAATTTACCTCTTAAAGGTCAGGGCTGCTCTTTACAAAGAGATGGAGACTAAGTGCTTGAAAGCATTGCTGTTCGAGACTTCTTTGAGAAGTCCCATCCAGGATGGGAAGCACCAGAGAAGCCCCAGGTGGGTCAGGAAGGAATAAGATTAAGGAGGTAAAACCATTTCAAGAATATTGCTTAAGGAATACATTGACTCCCCAGTGAAGCCTGGGTACAATCTGAGGTGTCTGATTTCTCTTCAAACCTCTAGGCATAGAAATTTATTTTTCAAGGATTGCCTTTCTCTATCCTCCCAATGGTCATCAGAGGCACTGATGGTGATGATAAAGTCGCCTGCAGAGACGGATACTTGGCTGTGCTTCTCCTTAGCTGGTATCAGCAACATCTTATCCTCCCAGGGAACAGCACAGGATTCATCACATCCCCCTATTCTTAAGATCTACACCACTAACCAGTTGGTCCATGGACATGTCACCCGGGCATGTGGAGTTGCTGCAAACTGTCCACTTAAAGGCTTGCAGGATGGGGTGACACTAGAAACCGTAGGTATGAAACAGGTTTGTCTCGGGCATATCAGCTCTAAAAACCATGCTGGTGCTTCTCAAAGTTATTTCTCTAGAAATTCAGTAGCATGGAGAAAACCCCTTGTGATGAGGATGTTCTCTGGAGATCAGCCTTAAAATATGGGAACCCTGTAATTTTTCAGGCAGCCTATTCACTTATTTTTCAAAAAAAAAGGTGCTCAAAAATGTGTAGATTCTAGGAAATGTGTCTGTATAAAGGCATGGTCCAAAGTCTGCAGGGAGAAAAGGAGTATATTTTTTAATCCTCCTTGAAATATCAAATTTACAGGTTTAAAAATTTGGGGTCAAAGCAGGTGCATATGATGACACTTGCAGTAGAAGAACAGTAGACCAGAACAGAAGTGAAACTCTGTTTTCTTTATTCAGGTAAGAACCTTATTAAAAATCAATAGGCCTAATTTATCCCTAATAACATTCTGCTGAAGTCTGTACATTTACCCATGGGATTAATTTAGCCTAATGGGTCTTTATGCACAAACAACATAGGCAAGGTTTGATTCTTGGAAGTTACCACAGAGCAAAGGCTGCTACAGGTCTGGATCCTATAACTTGTGAAGACAGAGTGGGTTGAAATATCTAATAGGCTCAAAGCCCTCGAATGATGTTCAAATACAGCCTGTGGTGAATAAATGCTTTATGGCCATTTGTATGTCACTGTGAATAAACTTTTTTATTGCTGTTGCTTATCATAAAATGAAAGAACAGGGATCGATTTATATATTTCAAAGAAGAAAAAAAAAGAGATGTGTGATCTTCCATCCCTTGTGGACACTGGCAAAAGTGAGTCATCCTGACCTACCATGATCCTTACAGGAAGATGTTTTTCTTCAGTCCTAGAAAATGTGCATTTGCTTTGCAAGGTTCTGCTCTTGAAAGAAAAAAAAAAAAAAAAAGAAAAGAAAAAAGAAAATCTGAATGCTAAAGAGCTTGGTTTCACTGAGAATACGTGACAGTGAATTAGTGGCCCTCAGGTGTCGGTACACAGGCCAGTGAATTAAATTAAGCTCTTTGCTTCTGTTCTAATGTAGCAGAACTAATGCAGTCACGGCTCAGCACTGCAGCTTCTTAAATGTGGGCACTGCTGCTGCCACAGGGAAGGGAACCTTGTTTCTGTCCCTGGGGAGGCCGGCTGGAGTCAGAGAGCAGCCCTGGGAGCTGTGACATAATGTCTGAAGAAGTGGGCAGGAGGAGGACCAGGCAACAGAGACAGCTCCAGTTCCAGTCTTAATGCCATTAGAGGGGAAATCAAGCACAGTGGCTTTTAAGCATGGTCTGAGGAAACATCACACTGGGAGACCGAAAAAATCCCAACAAAAACACAAAATCCCAACTGGGCGGCAGTAACCCTTTCTGTCTTGCTTCCTCAATCAGAAAAAGGTTGTGTTTGGAGCTCCAGAAAAAACCTTTTCCATAGACCTGAGGATGCCACAATGACAAGCAAAGAGCATTTGGCTTAAGAAAATCAAGGCAGAACTCCACAACTACAGAAATATTCACCTTAAAAAAACAAAAGCTTTAAAAAAAGAGCCCCTTTCTTGGTGTTTCTATACATTCTGTTCTTCCCTGGCTGTATCTTTCATCTTCCTGCTCCTGCCCCTCCTGTCACCCTTGCTGCACAGTAGCAAGCTGGGTAAATATTAACCATGAGAGGAAATGATTAATGAATTATCAATTGCAATCAAATTGCATAATGCAAACAGCTGGACAGTAAGGAAAAATACTGGCTGCCGTGTCTTTATTATTATAATGGAGACAAGGTGGAGACAGAAACCAAGTTGGAAAGCTGCTATGTCTACTGTAGATCCTGAACTGTATCCTATAAGCTGCCTATGCCTAGGAACCCTTTGGACAGTGGAGCATAAAAACTCATGCAAAACTCTGTGCTTGATTTGCATGTAGACAGTTATTAAGATGGTGTATACAAAATCCCATTTTTGCCCATGCAAATGAAAGGGAAGTGCCACCAGCAACAGCTCATGCAAAGCCAGGCTGTAACGGAACACATGTGAAGAAGAGGGGGAGCAGGGCTTCTCAAGCAGGAGAGTCTGACTTGATCCAAATTCAGCAGCAGCATTTCCAGCTGGTTAATGAACAAATAAACACTCTGAAAGTTTCTCATGTGGTAGTCAAGATATTTTTCCTTGTAACAGACAAGCCTTGAGGTATAAAGAGCAGTCTTAACAAGTTCCTCCAAGGGTAAACTGATGCAAAGTGGTGATAAGGTCAATATATTCCAGTGGGGTTGCCTAAAATATCCAGCAAGGTCGATAGAAATGAAGACAACCACTAATTTAGGTTACTGCACTGGGTTGTAACTACACGACTTGAAACTTTCATGTTTGAAAACATCTGTCTTAACCATTTGCTTGTGGTTAAAGAGTGGGTAAGGAGCAGACCTGTGCTGGTTTTTGGACCTAACCACTGAAAAAAAGGTATTGAAAAAGGCTGAAAAAAAGAACATGTGCACGAGAACTTGCTGATCCATCTGTCTGAGAGAGAGGGTTGCTCCCTGAGAAAGGGATGGGATCAATGCTAAAGGTAATCAGAAGAGCATGGAAATGTATCTGTGGTCAAGGTGTTCCCAGAAAGCTCTGAAAAAGGGATGTGTGCTACTCAGCCCTTCTTGCTGCCTCTGGAAACACAAGCACCAGCAGTTCAGCTCCTAACTTCTTTTACATTTGGACATGGATGACATTGAGTGGCGTATATTCAACAGCTCTTGCTTTTCTAGTTAAGCATTAATGTTTAACGAAATCAGCCTGCAGTTGCTCGTTAGTGTGTAGTGCTCCAGCTAATTAATACATCAACGGGAGAGCTGTCCTGGGAAAGGAGAGTGAGAAAGTGCATTCCTGAGGCATTTCTCAGCCTTCAGAAAAGAAGAAGGAAAAAAAAAAAAAAAAAGAAAATATGGGCAAAAGGATCTTCAGAGAGGCAAGATTAAAAAGAGCTGAGTCCTCCAAATGTTTGTGCAGCAATGCTGAGCTGAATTTCTATGGACAGGCTGTCTCTCACCACGCCAGCATCCTCCTGATAAAAGATGAGCATATAGCCCACAAGGAGCAGTGCTGGAACAGCAGCTCGAGTGTCACTAAAACACATCGGCCCTGACAGCCACACACAGTTTCCAAGCAAGAAGCAAACAAACCATCTTCTTCTCTCTGTCCCTGCTAATTCCTCTTGCCAGGTCAACTTCTGCACTGGCGATCACAGGGAGATCAAGAAAGTCTTTTCAGCACCTGGTTTGAGGCTGCTGTATTGCTTTTGGTGGAGCTGGGACCTGCTCAGCAGGGAAGGATTTTTTAGGAATAACATGCATTACTGCTAATTCTCACAAATGCAACAGGATTCCCATGAATTCTCAATTTATTACGTCTACTGTCCCACTGCCTACATCAAGTGATAATTTGTCAGTCTTGTCGTTGAAGATAAGATCTTTGACATATAGCTCCAGTATTTTCTAGCATTTCAGAATCCAGCATGAAAACTGAAAGACCCTTTTATGTGGTTTCCTCAAAACAAGTTTCAGCCAATTTTTAAGCCATGGAAGTATTTTTGGCGATTTTGGATTAAAAGAATTTTAAAATCTGAGGTCACTCCTTTTCTAAATATTGTCTTAGAGCCTAACATTCTTTTTTTTTTACAGCTATTTTAGAATGCAAAAATGAAAAACATCATTGTCTTTTTTTACAGGAAAAGGAGGCCAAACAGTGTAAAACTCCCATTTGTATGTAATACAAAAAAGCACGCGGTGTCATCAGAACCACAAAGCATAAAAATCTGTAGTTTAGTTTTTAGACATTTAGTCTTGGGAGTGTTGGAAGGACACAGAGAAATACGCCAATATACCCTATCAGAGATATAGGAAGAGGACCCAGCCCAGCTTTTACAAAGGGAGTGTGTTGCAACTGTCAGCTTGGAAGAGATAGTTGTGTGGCGGTGAATCATACCCTCTTTAGGATTAAAGATCATCCTTACATGTATGCCACTATCAGCAGCATTATAATTGGAGTTGCTAATACTGCTAAAAGTCAAAATATTTGAAGTCTCGGGGCCAAGCTCCTTAAAAACACTGAATTAGCTTTAAAATAACACCAATTAGATCCTATTTATGTGCCTTCTGAGTTTCAGGGACTTAAAGCCTCATCACTCATTTATGGCACTGCAGATGTTTAAAAGGAAAAAAAAAAACAAAAAACAAAAACAAACGGGAAAAAAACAAACCACTGCAGACCTCATATCACAACACTCTTAAAAATTACAGGAATTGGCTATGCAGGTCAGAAAACAAAACTCAGCCCATGCAAACCAACCATCCTTCCTACTCCTGGACCCAGCTGAGTGCTAAGTGAATACCATAGGCAGGAGGTAAAGATTCAAATGTTGATGCTCGAGCAAACTGAAACAAATCAGCAAAGTCAGGAACTTTGGCACTGCAAGAATGAAAGGTTTTCATTGCTGCATACTGAGACAGCAGAGATTAAATGAAAAGTGCTCCACCGCCTTTTTTGTTACTGGGTAAATGACAGCTGATATTGAAGGACAAATTGCTACTATTGCTGGAGATGGAGTGAAGGAAGAAAGAATAAGAAGTGCACTGTAAAATAAGGAGCAGCTGAGAAACATGCTCTTTCCTTAAGCTATCCTGCAAGCATCCTTTCCATAGAAGTAAATGTAATACTGGGGAATGAAAATTCTAACCCTTATTAGACTATTCAAGAGAAACTATACTATCTGAGAGAAAGATCTAAATTAATTTTCATTAAGTCTGAAATCTCATAGACATAATCATATTGGTATGTAAATATGTCCACACATAGATGCAAACTTTATTTTCTATAGCTATGCAGCTTGAGTAACAGGAATCTGTTAATACGATTGCTAATGGATTTCTCCTGGCACAGGTCTCTAAGATCAAGAAGCTGTGATACCCCTGTTACTGGACCACAGAACTCAGTCAGACAAAAGCTCCAGGGTGACCTAGCAAGACTGGAGATGGACAGAGTTCAAGCATGACTTTCAGTGGTCCAAGAAAGGCTTGCCTGAATCAAGGGATAACTTGGCTCATAATCTTGCGTAGATAAGGAAAAGTAAGAATGAGTAGGAAACAAATACCCTCATATTATTACAGAAGAAAAGTAAGAGTTCTTGTTCAACCAAAACATCACTGTACCACATCTTGAAGAAATACGGGTCAGGAGACTTGGAGGAACTGAAAAACTAGAAGTAGCATTTTACTTTTAATGCCCAGTTACTAGTTGTAACTTCTCTAGCACCCCAGTAGTGCACAGATGGGATCAGAGACAACACCACTACTGCTGTCAAAACACAAGTAGCAGCAATATTGACATGCTGCTGTTCAGCCACTGATCCTTTCTGGGGCCTTTCTGTCCATGGGGCTAATGACTTGCTCTTCTGGCAATCAGTTGTTAATGAATTACCAATAACAGGATGCAGACTTACCAGGTGCCCTGGGTTCAGCGTAGGAGTCATTTTTCTCTTTCTTAGTAGCTGGTGCAATGCTGTGTTTCTGACTTTCAGCCTGGGAATAATGCTGATAACACTGATGTTTTTAGTTGTTGCTCAGTAATGTTTACTCTGACCAAGGACTTTCTCAGTCTCATGCTCTGCCAGGTAAGAGGGGAAGTTGGGAAGAAGCAGAGACAGGACACATGACCCAAACTAACCAAAGAGGTATTCCATACCACAGCACATCATGCCCAGTATATAAACTGGGGGCAGTTACCCAGAAGGGTTAGATCACTGCTTGGGTCGGGCTGGGTATCGATCAGCAGGTGGTGAGCAGTTGTATTCTCTTCCCTTTTTATTTCCCTTATCATTATTATTATTGGTGGTAGCAGCAGTGATTTGTGTTATACCTTAGTTACTGGACTGTTCTTATCAACCCGTGGGAATTACTTTCTTTTGATTCTCCTCCCCATCCCTCCGGGAGCAGGGTGAGGAAGAAGGGGGAGGAGTTAGCGAGCAGCTGTTCTGAGTGGTTCTGAGTTACCAGCTGGGCTTAAACCATGACACCAGGACCCAAGAACTTTCATGTAACCCTAGACACATTTATAAAAAAAAAACAAAACCAAAACCAAACCCAAACAAACACAAAACCAGCCAAGTCAAATGGATAATTCACTTTCCCAGAAACCTCATCCATAAGCCTACTTCAGCATCACCTGAAAGCACTAGAACAGAAAACCTGAACATACATCTAGCAGTACTTCTCTTGGACCTGAGATTGTGCCTATTAACAATACAACACTTTCACTGATATCCTGACATTGTAACTCACTTGCTGCCTTCCCTGTTCATTTGGTTTCTTTCCATGACATTGCTGTCTCTGGAAAGATGGCTGGAATGCCACTGGCACATTGACTCTCTGGGAAAGCTGGTGCTGAGGGAGGAGAGGAGGCAGCACCCTGGCTAGTTCCCAGTACATGGGGACACTTCATCTCAGAGCTTCCTGTCACTTCTAAGGGCTGGTGTGTACTGGCATAATTGGAATAGGGCATTTTAAAGATTAAAAAAATAAATAATAAGAGTCATCTTCCAAAATTATGGAAACCAGCATGGATTTAGCAATGCACTGAAAATCTCTCTCTTCTGAAATTAACTTGGTGTGAGTCTGGCATACAGAAAGGGAGGTTTCAGCATAAACACTGTGAGCTTCCACAACCCAAATATCCAAATCAAGGACTTATCATGGGAAGTGACAGGCAACCTCAACTATAATCAGGTTCATCAGCTCCATCTAAACACTTTCTTTGAAATATATCTGCAGGGGAATAAAAACAGGATGGCAAATGATTCAAGACTAAATACTCTGACATATCCTGCAATACCCTTTGCACTCTCTTTTTGACTCCAGGAAAAGCCAGGAAGCTGAGTAGCAGCTCCGTTTCCGTTCCCTTTTCACCTCCCCTCAAGAAGAGTGACTTTTAACCTTATTATTTATATTACTCTCTCATCTGCAGCTAGGCACTGCACAAACACGCGATCAGAGGGAAGTACCTGCCCCAAGGAGCCCACAGATGGGCAGAGGCAAGGAAAACATTACACTGGGAGATAAACCATTTTACTGTGTATCATGAGGAAGAGCTGGGTATATGGGCCAGCTCTCAGCTTGATGACATTAAACCCCTCTTGCAGTGACACAGAGCAGCCAAGTGCCCATCTCCACGCAGCAGGCAGCATCTGCCTACAGCAGCAACCACCCACTTGGCTTCCCAGGCAAGAGAGGTCAAGCACCGGGGGGGCGTGGGGGTGCAGGTGAGCTCATCCCCTGGCCTAGTCTCTTTCTGCTGGCTTGGATGCAATTAGCTGGAGTAGTTAGAGCTACCTTGAAGTTTTTCTTAGAGCCATCACCCCTCCTATGAATCCTGTGGATGTTGGGCTTGATCTGTTCCACCAGGATTTAGAAACGCCAACCAGCTCAATGTGGGCTTGGCAAAACAAAGACCAAAATGCAACTTGAGCAGTAGCTTTAAGATTTTTATTTGGGTGTTGGGTTTTTTTTTTGGTTGTTTGGTTTGGGTTTTGGTTTGGTTTTTCTGTTTGTTTGCTTGTTTGTTTGGGTTTTGGGTGTTGGTTTTTTTTAAAAAAAAAACCTTCAACTTTTTTTATCTCTCCTCCTATCTCTCGCTTTGTAGGCATCTATACTGTCCTGGCAGTCCACAGGCTGGAAACCTTTCACCCTCTGCAGCTAGAAAGCAGGGGAATGTTTATTTTCTTCCTCTTTCTCAGACCTAATGAAAGCTTTTAAACACAAATGGCCAGAGATTCACACCTCACATCCAGAGTTTATATGAACTCACTAATAGCTCTTGGGTTTCCTGTCACCCAGTGGACATAAACAAAGCTCACAAACAATCATACCTTCCCTTAGAAACTACGGAAAAACATAAATTGCTAAACCCAGCATTGAAGTCCTTTGGTCGATAGGTTGAAAAACAAACACACATGGGTGCACACATGCACACATACAACTACCTTGCTCTCAAGTCAGTCCCTGGAATGTGTAATACAAGCACAGCAGCTGCCTATACCACTAATCTAAGGAAAAGGTCAAGGAAAGGTATGTATCCAGCATTTGCTTCAAAATACTCGTGGAGAAAGGATAATGCGG
This sequence comes from Pezoporus wallicus, assembly GCF_028554395.1. Taxonomy (NCBI): domain Eukaryota; kingdom Metazoa; phylum Chordata; class Aves; order Psittaciformes; family Psittacidae; genus Pezoporus; species Pezoporus wallicus. Next base: position 1,293,840 of record NW_026635907.1, on the reverse strand, counting down.
TGGGGCTTTTTCCTGTCTGTTTTCTTTCTCAGCACTTCTATGTGGCCCTTTCACATTCATGCCACCAGGAGAAGCAAACAGGGCTGCCTCTGATGCTAAAAATCACCTACATAGTCCTTTGAACCGGGTTGGGTTTGGAGGTGTTAGCAGCCAAGAAGAAGGGAAGGTATGATTTGTTTTGGAGAGGGGGTTGCTTAAATATTAAACAATGAAATGTAGTTACAGCTGCTACTCAGGAAGGATAGTGGTGATCTTGAATGAGGAAGAGATGAACCTTTTGATGTTTTGAGGTCAAAAGTAACCTAATAATAGAATCAGGTAATAAGGAAAAAAATTAGAAACACCTTATAATTTCATTCAGGGAAAAAATCTAGATTAGTCCTGTGCAAGGTAATCCTCTCTGCCTCACTCTTTGATGCAGCATTCATCAAAACCCAAGAATATTCTCTAAAGGTCACAACCCTCTAGCAATAATGCTAGAATGTGGCTTTTCCCTTTCTTCACTTCTTTACAAAAGTGGAAGGAAAACAGTAATCTTTATAATTCATGTATTGATAGCAAAATGTTTAACAGGAATTAGTCTGTGAATCTGCCTCAAAAGGTTTCCTTCTCCACCCCTATTATTTTTATTTTTTAGTAATAGATTATTTTTCTAATAGGATTAACATTACCCTCTTGGCTCCTGTGTAAACGGGTGAGTTCACCTTGCCATAAGCTGTTTCAGCTGGAACAGAGAAAAGAGATTTCTTAAATCCTTGAAGGTTTTCTTTTTTTCTTTGTTTTTTTTTTAAAAAAGGTCTCCTGATGGGTTATTCTTCCCACAAACAGAGACATTTATACTGGCATCCCTCATGACAGAAACATTCTCGATGAAGGCTGCCTCAGATCCAGCAGTTAAACTTCAAGGAGAAGGTCTTGAAACAACTTAATGGGCTACAAAGCTCTTGAATTTTTAATGCAAAAAAATTCACACTCAAGGCCCAGACCTGCAAAAACCTGCTCACCCGGGCTGGCCAGACCTGCCTCTCTCTTCCTTCATCGTTTCTGCATGACAAACCTGTCCCCCTTCTTTTCACTCCTGCCCTATTGTTGGGGGTGATGCCTTCTAATGACCTAGCTCTACCAGCAAAAGGCTTCATTTCAATTCTGAGAGAAATGGAGAAGAGTCCTTCAGGATGAAAGGTAAGATAAGAAAACAACTTATTCCATCAAGTTAAAGAGCAGCACTTCCAGCGGAGGCAGGCCATTTGCATGCCATTCGGGTTCACCAGAAGAGATGCCCCTGTTTTTCTCCTGTCTCTGCCTCCTGGTCTTGCCAGTGGGCATGAAGCTGAAGAGAAGAGCCTACATTACACTCCAAATGCATTACTGCTCCTTGAGCACTGCTATAGGCCATCAGAATAAACTTGACAGCACTTTGAAGTCTGTAAACTGATTCCTAGGTAACTGCTTAGAGTTTCTCCCCTCCCCATGCCCCAAACAGCTTTTCATTTGATGTTCTGGCACTGAGCTAATCTGAGAAAGGATCAGAAACTCGACGCTATTGACAGTAGTGACAGGAGTGTCTCAGTGTGACAGCTGATTGAGCCTGTCTCACATTTCACTGACAAACTCAATTGCTTCAGTAAATCGAGTGAAAGTCAATACAGGCAGCTCCTCCTCAGGCCCTGGATGCATCCCCCACCTCAAGCCTTCCTGGGGGCCCCTGGACATTGCCAGTTCTTGTACGGCCCAGATGAGAACCCTATCTCTGCATGTGATGGAGAAATGGATCTGCAGCCCACGTGGGCTTAGAGGGCAGCAAAACAGTGTTTACCCTGCTGATACAAAGCTTGATTTATCTTATTTCTCCCCATTCACCATTTTCCTTTTTTTTTTTTTCAGAGAAAAGGAAAATCAAGTTCCATCATAAATCCTTAGCACAGCATTATGCTGTAACTACCATACAGTATTGGAGGTGCAAGAGTGTGGCATCTGCATGGCCATCCAACCCCAAGCAATGCCATGTGGCAGCATGTGTTAGGGATAAGAAAAGGAAATACAGGTCTGTCTGCGCTGGCATTCTGGTGTAAATAAGCAATAAAATCCATCTGTGTGGAGCAGTATCTTAGAAAGGTAGAAAAGGTGGGAGAATCAAATCAAGCCAGTTGCAGATGGCAACCTTGTATTAACAGACAGTAAGCAGGCAATTAAAGTTAGTAACTTAACAAGCTTTTTCCATGTATTAATTGTGAAGTAGAGGTGTTTGTGGCTCAGAGCTCAGAGCAACCCCAAAACCAGACAAAGCACCAGGCACAGGGAACCTGAATTTGTGCAGAAAACAGCGCTGGGAGATGGGCTACATGGTGAGGAACATATGCAGGCTACTGTTTGCAAATGGAAATCAAATAGGTTGCCATTACCAATAATGAAGTTTGAGGCTGGCATGGTTTCTGTCTCTCAGATTTCAGCATGGTTTATTTTTATAGAGGCTGCTTCCTCGTGCAAAGTGTTGGCAAACAGGCTCCTGGCAGGGAGGTGGGGAGCGGGGAGAATGGGGCTTCTTGGCAAGGACACAGGAGCCTTTCCCACCTGCTGGGATGGAACAGCAAGCGGTAGAGATGGAGCTCCAGGAGAGAGAAGTGAGATTTCATGGAGACAAATGGCCAAGCTATTAATCTTGTTGACGAGAGGAGTAAGATAAGATGCAGGATCAGAGGAAGGAGAAAGTAAAATGGTGTTGAGCAGGTATTAGGTGCTGAGAGGGCAAGGGTTAAAGACAACAAGCTGAAAAATAGAGCTGTGCAAATAAAGAAATAGGCTTTCTGCTGCATGAAGTCATATGAATAACAAAAGACACCCCTACTAAATATATTCCCCCATCCCCAAACTCTTAGAGCACGTCAGGTTTTGCCTCCACTTACCCTACCCAGCAAACAGCTGAGGATACAAAAGCTACACTGTCCCACCTGCCTTAAAAGAAAACAACTTAAACGTTACAACACCTCCACCTAACCATTATGCTCTGATGCCAGGATCAACACATTGATGGGCTGCCTGTCCCACTCCTCCCTCTGCTCCCTGGCAGCTCAACACCTCAGCTGTAGCATCCTACAGGCTTCCCTCCCTCCTGGCTCCATATGGACACGTGTGCTCCCAACCAAATGACCTCATCTGGACCGGATTGAGCCTTCCAAGTCAAAATAAATACAACACATTGAAACTGGCAGTGATTTTCAAAGGTTTATGTTGAGTCCTTCTCAGTTTTCATTCAGCACTTTATACATTTTGTCTGCTACAAAATGGGAGCATTTTATATTCCCAGCTCCAATACATATTTTATGAACCTTCAGAAAAGCTGCCTCCTGTGCAGTTAATATTTTGGTCCCAAAGTTAACTGGGTAAAATGTGTATTAGTAGATTAGGCATGAAAAAAGACAGGGAAAAAAAAAAAGAAGAGGCAGGTGAGAAACGCTGTGGGGAGAAAAGTAACAGCAATGTTTGGAATGGTTCTGCAGCCAAGACAGCAAACCTGGTGTTTTTAATGGGACCACCCAAGTGAGCAAGACCTTAAGCTCTTACTCACGTGTGCTATGTTCACTACAGTGTAATTCAAAGTCCAGAGGGGAGTGAGAAGAAGTAGTAGTAGGGTTTAATAAGGTCTTAGCAGATGAGAGAAAGCACTGGGTCCTCATCAAAGTTCGTTCCTAAACTTGCCAGCAGAATATCATGTGATCCCAAGTCCAGTTCAATGAATGCAGGCGCAGGGATACCGTGTTGCTGGAGCAAGCTGTGACTGCCTGGGCTTGCCAGAAGTCAACCACTGTTCATTAGCTTCTCCTGAATCTACAGTTGTTGTATTTTTTCTGGAGGTAACACCACCTCCTCTGCGTATATTTCTGACTCCCAAACAAAATAAAACAAACCCAACAAACCCCCAGATCTCTTCTGAAGCTGCTTAACAGAATAGCATGTGAACTTGTGGTATCTTCTCCAAACAACCTATAAGGGAAACCTTCCTTTGTTTTAAAGCCATTAGTTAATGCAACCCCAGTCCTTTATGTGTTATGAATAGTTCAATTGGGTTGGCTGAGTCAGGTCTGAGGTTCATTTCCAGTTCATAATTACAAATATTGCCATTGAGGGAATGCTATTTATGATGCTCTAGTTGCCAAGGTAAGACAAACCAAGAAGTAATAAAGAGACCTTTAGAAGCTACTTAAAATAAGCAGACAGTTGGGTGATACAACATAGCACCCAACTGTGGCAAAGCCAGGTGCTTAGATTATAGCCTTCTCCAGTCTAACTGAAACACTCCTATCACCAAAAGCCTATGGTTAGATTTAGCAATGGCACCTCCAAGGACAGAGCAATAGCCATGTGCAGGATTGGCTGTATCAGCATCCTTTCTGGGATTACACTGGCTGTAACCTAGCCTCTAGGAAAGATGTGTAACAGCAGACAAGGGAGGAGGGGTACAAATGGTAGGGGGAGAAGACAGCAAAATCTGGCTCCCAACATGAAATATTTAAGCCCTAAACTTCAGTGGGGATATGATCCTACCCTGCAGCATCAGGGTTTTTTTTCCACAAAATTAGAAAGAAGGAGTTTTCCTGGTGTCACTGCAGGCCACAGAGGACAAATCCAAATGACAGGGCTTAAGTTATGAATATGGAGAATTAGAGATGAGAAGTAAAGCAGCTTATAATGACTCTCCCGTTTGCTCTTTGGAATACAGGCTTCAGTATTGATTTTGAAATGCCCTGCCTTCATCCTAGCAGCTTCTTCAAAATGAAGCTTGAGAGTTTCTTCGCCTTGCAGCCTCTTCAGCATGATTTGATAACAATAAAAAGGGAATATAAAAGCTTTTGCAGGCTGTTATTCATCAGGAATCATTCCCTCTTTTTTTTTCTAAGTACAACCACTGACCTCTGGGGAGAATGCTGAAAGAGATACTTCAATTGACTTCCTTACAAAGATAGCTGTGGTTCAAATCAGAGCCTCTGTTTCTGACACTGCCAGTGGAGGGAAGTATAGAAGCCTCAACAACATGTCAATCAGTCAGTCATCTGAAATCAAACCATAGGAGGGCCCTGCAAAAAGCTTGCAACAGCTCTAACCTTGCAACACCAGGGAACACAGAGCTCATGGAAAGTGGCTACCATCTCCTTATCACCCTGTTTACCTAGATACTCAGGCAGCCTCCAGACATGTATTCAAGTCATGGCCCTATAGACAAAACAAGTATCCATATCCAAATGGGAATTTTCACACCATTATTGTGATCATTATCACAAGTTTTGCCATGCCTACAACGTGACAAGGTAAAAGACCAAGCAGCCAAGGGTGTACTGAGAAGGACATAGGGTTGTGAAAGTTAACTTTATCCTTTTTTCTGACCTCAGCTTCAGGATAAGGTAATCACATCTCCCACTCAGTTGCAAAACATTTTGAGCTCTTTTTAAAGGGCTTGACATCAACTTCCAAAATAGTCATGATAGGCATCTTTGGTAGGATAAAAGACAGGGCCTCATCCTTCAATAGCTTTTCCCTGTTTGCACAGTCTCAGTGTTGTGCAGGTAGAACCTAACCTGTTCCAACAATGGAGTGAAATAACTATTCTGTCAAATAACTCACGTCCTTGAAGAGATAAGGTTAAGGAAAACTAAGGTGAAATAACTTGGCTAAGTTTGTAGAACTCTCAGCGTTAGAGAACAAGAGCGGATTTCCTGGCCGCCTACACTAATACTCAGCGGCTAAACTGATCCTCCTGCCCTCCATAAACAAACTTCGCTACCTGATGTGAAGGACAGTGAAGTTTCCTGTGGCTTTTCATTTTCCTCTCTGTATTTTTTCTCAACAAGAGAAAAGCCATTAATATTCAATCATTCCTGCATGTAAGATGCAGTTGCTAAAATGGTTTTGCACTTAACATCTTCCAGTTGTAGACTAGATTGATGACACTTAAAATGTGCCCATGAGCCATAGCAGAATGATCCCATTACAGAAGTGCCTTAGTAATGCTGTGTTAGTTAAGGTTATGTTGTCTGGTTTTGAGGGTTTATAACCCAGCTGTGAATATATACTCCAGGCTGAACCATTGCAGAGGCGATTTAGTCCTACAGGGAATCATACGGCTTTTTCTTTTATTTTTTTCCTACTTCAGATCAGATTTTTGTCTGGTTCTTTTTATGATACAACAAAAAAAAAGAATAAAACAACCCTTTGTCAGGATGCTGCTAGCAGGATACATGCTGCTTTTCAAGCCTGTATTAACCTACCTCAGGCAAGGCCTTCACCACACTAATATCCAAGTACTCCCCAGTCTTTAACATGAAGGATATCCATGCTGCTTTCACTGCTTTATAAAGAGAGCAGAGGTCTTGTGGGAATTAAACCACGTGTCTGGTTGTGTATGAAACCTGTGGCAGACTGAGGGTCTGAACCAGCATCTCTGAAGGGTGAGCTGACTCCATGGACACTGAACTATTTCTTCCTCCACCTGCTATAAAGACTTTCAAACTATAGCTTGAATGATCTCTCTGCTGCACAAGGGATTTTGGTTTTCCTCTTCTACAAAGACCATTTTGGTTACATTTTTATTTGACAGAGCTTTCAGAGTGTTTTTTTTTTCAGGAGGTGATGTTTTAAAAACTGATTTTGACATACGTGAGGAAACTTTAAACCCAAGGTACACAGGTATCTGAGGCTGCCATGTCTTTCACCAAACCAGACTTGTATGCACAAACAAGAAACTTACAAAATGGGGCATAATAGAGAGTTGTCCTGGGTTCAGCAGTAGCAGTCATTTTTCTTCTTCTTAGTAGCTGGTGCAGTGCTGTGTTTTTGACTTTCAGCCTGAGAACAGCACTGATAACACCAACGTTTTTAGTTACTGCTCAAATCTTTAGTCTGACCAAGAACTTTCTGAGCCTCATGCTCTGCCAGGGAGGAGGGGAAGCTGGGTGGAAGCAGAGACAGGACACCTGACCCAAAATAGCCAAAGAGGTATTCCATACCACAGCATGTCATGCCCAGGATGTAAACTGAAAGTTACCTGGAAGGGCTAGTTCACTGCTTGGTCAGGCTGGGTATTGGTGAGTGGTGAGCAGTTGTATTCTCTTCCCTTATTATTTCCCTTATCATTATTATTACTGGTGGTAGCAGTAGTGATTTGTGTTATACGTTAATTACTGGACTGTTCTTATCTCAACCCATGGGAGTTACATTCTTTCAATTCTCCTCCCCATCCCTCTGGGAGCGGGGGAATGAGGAAGGGGGGGAGTGAGCGAGCGGGCTGCGTGATTCTGAGTTACTGACTGCACTTAAACCATGACAAGAGTGAAAGGATATAAGGAACAGAAGACTATATAGATGGAGCAACACAAAAATCTTCTTATCAGCATGGTGAACTCAACAGCAGAACAGGCTCCCACAAGAAAATCAAGAAGAGTCATGGTCTGAGCTGCTGGGAAATTCAACTGAATGAATTTTCCATCAAAAACTCATGTTATGACTGAGTATTTGCTGAATCCAGTTCTATACAGTTCTACACAGATGACCTGCTGAGGTTTAAGACCTGAATTTCATCTTGTCCTGACAATGACTTTGGTACAATGTGAGCAGAAGGAGGGTGCAACCTACCATCATACTGCTTGGGTAGCATTTTGCACCCATGCAGAGATAAGTGTGAAGTGCACCACAAAGTTGCAAGCACAACACTCCAACCAACGAGCAGGTCCTTATCTCCATCTGCCACCCTCCACAAAGCCTTCTCACTTTCCTTGCTCCTCACAGCTCTCAGCAGTTCCGAGCAGGCCGTTCAGTTTGCAGGAATCTCAGAGAGATAAGATCTGTATTCATGTGGCACCTGTCATCAGAAAGGTGGCTGACTGATACTGACCCTGCCATGGTGTCTTCACACACTGGCATCTGCTAAAGAAAAATGAGAACAACAGAGTGGGAAAAGAAGAAAATGCAGCCAGAACGCCAGAGAGTGATGAGGCGAGATGGTCCTTACAACCAAATGGACAAGTCCAAATCTTCAGCTATGTCTTTTTCTTATTCATCTACATGTTTTCCCTGCCCTGGTTGAGTTCTGTCACAGCAGGTAACCTGGTAACATGGAGGGCATGTGATCGCTTGGAGCAGCTGAGCAGTGCAGCTTCTCTCTTCCAGTTCTTTCTCTCTTTGCCTGTGTAGACGTATCAGTGAAAACAACAAAATAGTTACTAGTGCTCCCTGGGACTGCGGAGCCTGAAATGACATGAGACAGCATTTTCTTCACCTGCTTTAGTTCTTTTTGCTTGTTTGCCTTTGAGGAGTATAAATAACCCTTTCAAAATCAGGATTTGAGGCTGACGATGACAATTGATAACACTAATTTTTTCACATTTGAAGCACTTTCCGTTCAGTGGGGTCTCAAATTGCTTTTCCAAACTGTCCAGCTTCCCTTCATCCACCACCAAAATGAACCTACCTCAAAGTGGAACGAAGGGCCCGTCAATGCAAGGTGGCAATACACGTACACATCAATTTAGGGCAGAAAGTGAAGAATAATGCACCCCACTGAAGGCACAGGGTCAAGTCCAGTTGGCAGAATACGTAACGTGAATGAAAGCCTGGACAAAACATCATCACTAGGACTTGCATGCTCCAACTCAGGAGGGAAAGTGTCATGGGATCATCAGTCATTAGAAGAGGTCAGAGCCCTAAGTTTTACAACTTGAATAGGGGCAGGGCACTTTGTTAAAGCACACATTTAGAACTGCATCAAAAGAGAGAAAAAAAAAAAAAAGCGATATGCTGACTGCCATTTCTGAAGACTTTCCTTTAAAAAAAAAATATTTTTTTTTTTTGGTTCCCCCCTCCCTTCCTGCAGAAAGGAAAGGCTCTATTGAGCTTCAGTCCACACTATGCTTCACTTTACAGGAAGCCCAACCCATTTTGAAGTTAATATGAACTGCAAGAGGAGTACACAAGGTGGGAAATTCTTGAAGTGAGTACAAGACTATTCATAAAATGAGTGAGAAAAGGAAATAAGTGATTACAAAAGGTCATTAGAAATGTCAGCTTACCAATGGCATTGTATGAAGGGAGGTGTAACCCACTGCAAAACAAACCTATTACAGCTGAACTTGCAAAAGACACCCATAACCTCAACCTCTTTTGTTTGGAAGCTTACATTTAGGAAGTTTCTTTCATAACACTATGCCTCTAAAACTTACATAAATCCCAAGAATGGGCACTTACCCACCCAACTTCTATTTCACAGCTGCTTCAATCCTACACAACAGATGAATGAAACCAAACAACTTTCCCAGCCACCAGGAATACAGATGCTTAGCACTAGATTCAGCAATTACCAAAGCACAACTGCTGTATGAAACTGGGAGGTCCAGGGAAAAGGCAGCTGGTGAGTTTCTCACTCGAATACCTCTTGTCCTCAACCAGATTCCATTGAGAGGAAGAGATTCCCAGGTTAAAAAAAAAAAAAAAAAAAAAGTTTTCTGAGATGTAGAACACTTTTTTCCCCCTACAGCACTACCAGCAGCAAGAAAATTCTGGTGGGTGAATGGCAAATGAAAGGTGGTTCACCTTCCTGAGGCCAACACTCATATCACGGGGAGAAAAACACTCTGGACAGGCAGCAGGAACAAGATGCAGATGTATTACAGAGTGAGTATTTTGGAAAGTAAAATTGATGGCATGAGAGTAATAGCAGAACCACAGCATTTGCTTTTTATAGGTACCAGTGCCAAAAGGGATGTGTTTATCAGTGGTGCTGTATGTATCTCAAATGATTGGATGTTCTAGGACAGATTTCTATTGTCCCATGTTCACTGTATGATCACCTAGCCTGCTTTATTCAATGAACAAGATATTTTTAAGGATGTTTTATTGCCCAGGCACCTCAGACATTTAACATCCTCTCTTTTTGTACTTTATTTGTTGTGTTAGCTTTTTATAACCTGTATAGAATCCAATTATTTTTTTCCAGATTCAAATTCCACCATGAACTCAGAGCAGGAGACAGCAGACAGCATATCTTCACTCCCCCAGTTCTCTCCTGCTTTCTTCCACCCACGTACTTCCAAGTTACCCAATACTTCAGTTTATTTTTATTACTGTTACTTCTTTTAGCAGAGAGAAACAGTAACCGTGGGGGTGAGAGCCAGACTCTCTCAGACGGAGTGCGGGAGCCTTTGCACTCCCTCATTTTGTGCTTCAGTGCATTTCTTGCTGACAAGTGGAAGAATGCAAGGGAGAGCCAGTGAAGCAAAGGCAGATTCTCTGAAACCTGGTCTCAGCTCTCTACTACACCCTCAACAGATATTACAGTGCTGGCTGCCAAAAGAACTTAGCACCGACACAGTTCAGGCCAGGCCAGTTAGCTATTTAAAGAGGAGGGTTTATTTATATACTTTTCACCCTCCTTCTCTCTCCTCCAAACTCCTTCCCTTCCCTCCAAACTCCCCCTTTATTTTTTAAGACGGGAAATTACCAGTAGCCCTGAGCACATAAAATTTGACAGCGGTTTACCAGATAATTTGTACTGGTCCCTTTGTCTTTGCTGGTACTTTTATTCTTCAATAAATTCCTTCAACCATTAAACAGTGTTACTCCCACAACAGCTTTGGCAGAGATCAAAAGAGTGTGGCAGGTTTCCTCCAAATTTCGGCTGCTGTCTTCAAGGTACTAAAGAGCTAGATGGAGACAAAAGACGTTTTTCTTTCCTTTGCTCTCTTCCAAAGACTTTTTTCCCTTGATTTCCATACACACAATGAAAACATTTAAAAAAGTAGTTAAGGTGGATTTGGGGGAGTGGGGGGGGGGTGGGGGTGGGGCTGGGGAAAACGGTTGCAATCCAGTACTTAACATAACTGTGCTTTTGCTGAAATAATGATGACATCCATTGATAGCACTGCCTCACCTTCTTAAAAAGAACCTGTACTGCTAGGAAAACCAGAATAATTATGAATTTATGAATTAAACTACTGTCTACTCTTAGCAGTATATATATATATATATATATATATATATATATATATGCAGAGCTGCAATCCCCTGTCCAATAAGCTGGGGTGTGAAGCTGGACTCCTCACAACTTTGCACATGAGGCGAACAGTGCTGCATGCTTACCTCAACAACACAGTGTTTTTTTCCAAGGAAACCAGAAATACTCAAAAAAGGTGGCTGGTTTGGGGTTTACTTGGTACAACTGGAGTCCCAGACGGCAAAGCTCATCTGCCATCTTGTCAGTTGTTGACACCTGCTACAACCACCAGAATAGACCTTAAAACCCGATCCTTGCAAGGAATGCACATCCATTATACGCATATATATACTTACGCTGGGATCTAACTAAGCTAAAAAGAAAGAAAAAAGAAATCAAGCAGAAAAATAAAAAAGTTTCAGAGAGATTATTTCATCCCCAACACTGAATTCAACATTTGGGAAGAGCCAAACTCTTGGGAGAATTCAGGGGGAAAAGAGGACACTCAGATGAGGCCGAAGAAGCCCACAGGGGAAGCTGCCTATTTCATTTCTGGGACGTGAACTATGCGTGTCTATTTTTAGTTTTGAACTGAGTTCCCCTGTCTCCTGCCAGAAGTCCTGAGCCCTGTGCCGGTGCAATGAGAGCAGTGGCCCAGCAATCCCTTAATAGCTATTACTTCTTAATAAAGAGCAACACTCAGGCAAGGGATGAGGTTACTGTTGGAGGGGTCATGATTAATAATGATTAATCTGATCCTTGACAACATGAGCTGGATCCACCATTGACTAAATAATTACTCTGCAGCATGGATACCGTTTCCAGAAAAGGCATACATTTGTCATATTAAAACCAAAAACAAACACACAGAAGGACAGGAGGACCTCACTTCTCAGTAACACTCAAGCTCACACGAGCCACCAGAAAAGTTAAGCAAAGAGAAAAAAGAAAAAAAATCAAAGGACAAGATCAGTTAAACAATAATGAGCTGCCTACTTTTTGGTAGAAGGAACAGAAAACAAACAAAACTAAACCCTGAGAAGGCAGAGCTGCATGTGCTCATAATATGGAGTACTCTGCTACTTCTGGTTCTCAACATTATGTGTAGTGTTAATATGTGCATTGTCCACCTGCACATTTTTTTCCCTGTTTTTAAATGACATTTTTCTTTCCTCAGAAAGTACACAAATTAAATTACTACCCAAAAAACATCTTTCCTGCTTTATGTTAATATATGACTTTGCACAAGGAAATCATAGTTCAGGATTGCCATTCTTACGCAACATTCACCTCAAACAATAAGAAACAGTATAATAATTTATAGGGAGGCCTAAATTACTGGGAAACTAAAAACCACTCTGAAGAGCATATAGGAACCTTACAATTACAGTAGGATGTTTGCGGTGCAGAGAGCTGGTTCTGGGCTTTGGAGCATGGATGAATTTCATTCCCACAAAGCACACAGACATCTGGCAAACAGTGCCAATGGCAAGCAAGGACATGACGGGATTGCTGCCAAGAAGTAGCCTGTTTTGGCAACTCCTCTCAGTCATCCCATTGCACCACCCCAAAGCTTCATCAAGAACATCCATGGAGGATGGAACGCAAGCTCTTCAGCTGTATTCTCTTCAAGGTTTTCAAAGCTTTTGGTGGATTTACATTACACTGCTTAACCTTTCACCTCATCTTGTAGGGTTTGATTTAGACTGGAGGCCACACAACACAGGCCACCAGCCCCTCTCCTGCTCTGGTGCAAATCCAACATAAAGGTTGGGTTCCTTGTGACTGTTGTGAAATCCCAATCCCATGTGAGACTGTTTGGATGTCTGCCATCAATAGCATTGGCGCCAGGATTTACACTCCGGTGACTTGCACCATGGAGAATACCATGTACATAGGTGCCTTTGGATGCCAGGCTCAGGGGAGCAGATCTCAGATGAAGGAGGTAAAGGTGCTGTCTCTTCTAGAGGCTTACTGGAGAAATGCCAGTAAATGAAATCCTCAGCAATGGGGTCATGACTTGGTCCAGCTGTGGATTTTCACTGGTGCGGCAGTGTGTCTAGGACTTTTTGCTAGTTTCCAAATTGACTTGAAATAATGGAAAAAAAAAAATAAATCTTGGCAAAGCATTATCTTTCACAAAAAATATTCAGCCAAAAAGTAGCTGGTTAGTCCCAAAACTTTCAATAGTTAATGGTATAAACTCCACACACCTATTTATATGTACATTCATGAAAATTAAAACTAAGTTGCATTTTCATACACTTTTACAGAGGCATCACAGGAAAACCCACTACAAGATGACAAGAAAAGAGGAAACAGAAAAAGTCCCTAACAACAACAATGAAGGTAAACCTTTAAAATCTGAGACACAGCGCAGTGCAGGAGGGGGGGGATAAAGCTCTGCAAATAAAACTAAATCCAGTGCAGTGTTTTTCCCCTTCACAAAGTGAAACAAGCTGTTCCTAAAATAATGCTTCCTCGGTTTTCTGGCAATTAGTGTCCTGAAGGATTACCCTACAATCATTGGAAAGTGTTTGCCTTTCCCAGCCGATGTCACCATAGAAGTCTGTGTTTATCTACAAGTCCCAGGGGATAATTTATAAGATGAGCTGAGGTCCTGCATTCACAGACAAATGTTCCGCATTGCCACCCACCCTCCTATACTAGTTTCCTCCCCATCAACCTCCTGTCGAAATACAGACAAGACCATGTCGGGGCACAACAAATGAGCTTTACAGCCTCTGGAGTAAGCATTTCCCCCATAGTTTGGCTGATACAACAAAAAAAGATTTACTGAGATGGTCAACACACCTGATTTCAAAAATTGTATTTCAGAAAGTAACCAAACACAAAGAATAATTTATCACTGCGCCAGAAAACATAAAAGAGAATGGGATGTTTTTTGACTCCAAAACCTGTTACCTACCCTATAATTAAACTATAGCAACCAGTGAGTTTTAGGTCCCACATTCAGGGTTTGTTAAAGATAGTGTTTTGCAAAACCTCTCTGCAATCAGTATGTTCCCACTTAATGATTAATCTCTACTAAAAGCAGTTTAGCGCTGCTTTAGTCCTGTTATAAATCAAGAGTGATTCAACCAGAGTACATCAAAATACAATAGACTAAAATGGGTGAAATTGTTAATTTCTAAATTTTTTTTCCTGATGTGTTTGAACATCAACATGAGAAAATTAAGCTTGTATTTGAGAGAATGGGAAGCTATTCTTTAAATAAAAGTAATACAAATCCTTTTCTTGATGGTGAACTGATAGGATAGCTGACAACAAATTTGTCATTTTGAAAATACTAATTAAAGAAAAAAAAATTTACTGAACGAATCAATGCTACAAAGCATTTATAAGTGTGACCAATATTCCTCACAACAGAACCTACTGAAGGATAGATAGATAGTAACAGACATTAACAAAATGAGACTCTGAGATACTGTTATTAGCTAAGGTTGTTGAACATGCAGGTTGGAAATGAAAAACATTTTTTCCTCCTGACAATTCATCTCTTTTCCCACCAGTAAATTATCAGGAGTTCCTGGAGCTTTGTGGACATTGAATCTGCTCCACGCCTGTACATGGTCGCAGGTTGCTCACAAGGTACATTTGAGAGCAAAGGTATTTGATATTTGAGATCAACTGCTTCTCACTATCACATTTTACATTAGATGAACCAATATTTATAAAATGTTTCTGCTCAAATAAACTTTTGTTTCATTTTTGGAGAAAATGATCTCTGGATTTAACCTTTTCTTTAGATACAAAGCCACAAGGCCATAATAACTGAAAACTTGACAGGGACAAACTTGGCTGGTCTGAATGGTAGAAGGTAGGAAGAGGCCACCAGCTACCTGTTGCTCGGAGTACAGTCAGAGGCAAAATGGTAGGAGGTTGGAAGAGACCACCAGCTGCCTGTTGTTCAGAGTGCAGTCCACCTTGCTTGCAATTACTGGACCTTACAAGTAATCCCACTGACATCAATTTGACCAATTTTAGAATAAGGGACTATTCATTCCAAGTAATGAATATTGAATCCTGGCCATTGGTTTGTGAACAAGTTTTTACATGTCTATCATAAGGAACCTCAATGTTCTCGTGATGGTGACACTTACAGAACAAAGGCATGCGGCAAAAGGCATGTTTCTCTGTAATTACTGCCCATCCAGGCAGCTACAGTGTGAGACCAAAGCTTTCATGCATTTAGCCAGCAAGGAAGTGCAATATTCTTTAAGAAAGGCATTGCCTGGAATGTTTTTTTAAAAAGGAACAGAATTCATGAATAAATAAACCAGATGGGAATAAGCCAGGTTAGGGCATTAACAGCTCCTAGTGCAATGAATCCTGATCTTGCTTGAGGGTTTCTTGACAAATAACAAATACAAAAACGCTAAAGCTGTACCATTGCCAGCCATGCCAAGGACTCTTGTTTGTGTCCAGGAATGCTGATATACAACAGCACAGTTCAAATCAACCAGATGTTAACACATTCTTTTATTTCCACAAGTTAAGGTACATATTGACTGACCTGATCCAAGTCTTTCACTTGAGCATTTTTCCCTTTTCTGCAGCCACAACTCATAAGCAGTTTCGCATCTCCAATGACTTTTCCCTATAAGAGATAAGTCAAGAAAAATATTAGCACAATCTGAACCACTGAAGAACAAGAGGCTTGTATTTCTGACCAGAAGCAGAGAAAGAAAGGGCATTATGGAAGCCTGTGGACTCATCCTGCATTGTTGGGAGATACCCTTCCACAGCATCATAGCTTCCAAACTATCAAGAAGACTTCCCCAAAGCCCGGTAATCACAGCATCAAGGATGTCACATAAGCACAGACAGAAGGGAAGCAAGGCATGTAGAAAAACACAGTGAGAATACAGGCAAGTCATGCTGAAAAGGAACATTATTTTAATCAAATATCTTCATATGCATACATGAATAGGAACAAGTCTATCATAGTTAGAGATTACAATTACCAAACAGGAGTGTCTTGAGATAAAGCTCATTTACCAGCATTTCTACCCACCCTCACCAAGGTAGTGCTTGCGTGCTTTCAATGTAAAGATTTAGTGAAATAAAGTCTACAGGTGTGACTTGCCCTTATGATTACATATAATGAGGTCCATATAACCACTGACAATTCTTTGCCAGGAATCCAATAGCCCACCCTCACCCAACACTGCTGGTGCAGACCCTGCAACATCAATAACATGCTGGGGCCAATAGAAATTTACAAAGAAACAGGGTCCCCTCGCTCTCTTTTTGCCTATAACCAACAGTTTGGAAAACTGAGCCTAACACCTTCTTTTGGTTGACAACCCATCAGATTGACTGTTAGCAGCAAGGCCCTTTTTGTTAACATGGTTCTTTTCCTGGGGATTGCTTTGGTCCTTCAACAAACCTTTTTGGAGCATATCAGACCTGGACGTCTTGATAAATCACCATGGCAGAAAGGGGCTGGGATTCCAGGTTTGGTCAAAATGGCCCTTGAACTCAAACAGTAGCACAGCCAACTGAGTCCCCACAAACCCATCACAATTACTTTTTTCCTATAGACACACACAAAGACATTGCCTTTTCTTCAGACTTTTGCTGTCCACAGCTGAAAAACACTCTCAGCATCTGCTGGGCAACAGAGTGAGAATCTGCTTGTGTGCACCCACAAAGAGGCACGAGATTTCAGCTGGATGAATTTATATAGAAAAGGAGACTTTAACACTAAAACAGTTAATGAGTTTCGCAAAGTGGAAGTGCTCTGCCCTAAATGAACAGGAAGGGAAAAGGCAGGATTAAAAGGGATTGCAGCTATTGCTCAATGTCAGGGCACAGCGGAGAGGTGACCCTTGGTGACAGGAGTTACAAAGAGGCAGGTAAACTTCTGGTCACCTCAGAAGTGCCTGCAACCTGCCAGGTGTGGTGAGGTCTCTTATGTGGTGACCCCAGCATCTTACAAGTCCCAGCAAGGTCAGATAATGTGCAAAAATTGTCTTTTCTCTGCCTTTCAAAAGAGATCCTGAGTAGAAAAAGACACTGAAAAGTCTGTGCCTACACCTGATACCTAACCAAAACTCTCAGTGGGCTGCTGACTGTAGCCTGTCAAACTTCAAGGTTTTCAGGGGACTACTTCCAACTGGTATCCTCTACCTGTGACTCCCACCTATCAAAGGTACTTTGCTCTTGCCCCATTACTGCAGTCCTAGTCTGTAATCTCTTAAACTCAAAAAACATTTCCCAGAAAGAAGTGATTAAAGTAAAATTTAAGGCAATAGTGTTAAATTATTACAGTAGAGATATGAAATTGAGGCACAGGGAGATACTTGTCTGTCTAAACAAAGAAGACTTTCTAGACACAATACAGGACATGAAACAAATTAGAGATACAAAAGGAGGTAAGAAAGACCCACACATTTCCTAACAGGCAGCTGTTGGACAGCTGGGATACCTTACGGTGCCTATGGCAACAACATACACCTGTGTTTAGGAAACCATTCCATACATGACTTACTGATTCAGTATTCACTGTAAAGTCTTTCTGTTGAAAAAGATACTCCAGCCCTTTTTACATCACAAACCAAAGTAAAACTACCATTTTAAAGCCCTTCTCTGCCTTAGGGTATTCTGTCATGCAACCTGAGCTCACAGCAAACCATGGCCGTGTTCTCTTGTCTGGCTGAAAACATCACCAGCAGAAAGAAATGGCAATATGCCGCCTATAACCACCTGGGAAATCAAGAACAGAGGGGAATATGAACCCAAAACTTGATAATTTTTAATTTTTCCCTGACAGGATACGAATGCAAGGGCTTTTCCATTTCCTGAAAAAAGTAAGTGAAAGCAATGCACTGGATGAATAACCCCCCCACATCCTTTTCCATCTGCAGACACACCTCTACTAATACTCATTGCTTGAATTAGCTACTACCTCCACCTTTTTTTAGGAAAGCTTATTATGCGCAGAGGCTTAATTTAGGGATAGGTGTCTAACATTAGGCAGATAAGTTGAAAGGCAAGGAAAAAAAAAGCATATGGACAACATTTGCAGCCAGTCGCAACTCCGTTCAAGAGCAGATGGAGGCCTTGTCATTCAGGGGTTTCCTTGCATACACCAAGCAGTTCAGCGGGGATAGCAAAAGGGGCTTCTGTTTGGATGCTTGTCTGGAACCAGATTAGAAGAAAGCACGCTTTTCTGCAGCACACGCCTTGTGTTACATTAAACATGCATATGCAACTTCAGCTTTTATTCAGCGATCTGAAACAGAGCCCTCCAGGGTGCTAAGGGTCAGTGAGTTTTTGTTTGTTTATCTGCATGTTATTTTACAGTTTCTAGTGCCCAAAGAGTCTGATAAGAAATTAAAACACCTCGCTCAATCTATCCTGCTGTGGTTATTGCCTCCTAATACATCTGTCCCTCCTCCATCCACCAGTGCCTGATGCTTACAGAGGAGCGATAGGAGAACACTGCAAAGAGACAAGCTTCACTGGGTAGGTGTTTGGTCTTAATTTATAGAGCATAATCCCATGTTTTGTGGTGTTTTCATGAAAGGATTTAGGAGAAGTACATTGATCTTCAGAGCTCATAGATGTATTGCTAAATGATCTTCTGCTGCCTGCTCTTGATACGATTTTCTAGTTTAGAAGCAGCTATGCACAAGGGCTTTCAATGGAGAGGCTTGCTTTGCCTTCTGCTGGCTCCCACCCATCATCACACATCTCCCTTCCCAAAGGCAAAGAGCAAGAAGGTGTCTCGGTGAGCACTGAAGAGCAAAGCACATATGTTCCATTTTCCCACCGCTCATAGGGAGTCTCGGTGGCCTTACCCTCCTCCTTGCACCATGGGCTCCAGTAGTTGACCAAAGCTTGCATAAAAAAGAAGAAAAATAAAAATAGTAACAGGCTTAATTATCTCAGCTGCATGGGTGACGGGAGCTGATCACTTGCCAGTTTTCACAGCCTGTGGATGAGAAACACCAAACTGCATTACCCAGAAGTCAAATGAGGGACAGTCTCAACTCGCTTCACGCCAGCAGCTCCAGGGGGACGCCAGGGGCACTCGCAGATTGGAGGCTGCGGAGAGCCCCGGCACTGCTGGGCTGCCCAGAGAAGTCCCAGACGGAGCTGCCAGCCCTGTTTAAAGGAGTCAGACGTGACGCACATGGCACTGTCGGGCCTCTGTGGAGCTGCCAGGCTCTGTGCTCCAGAGGAGCTGGCTGAGATTCACCAGAGGATCCCATCTTCTCTCACTTTCCCAAGGCTGTGGCTGCGAATATCAGCTGGAGAGGTGGGCACAGAGCCATGCACCTTGCAGCCGCTTGCAGGTTCAGCAGGGCTCTGACCTGCTCGGTTCCAGTTTTTAGCAGCAGCCATCGAAAATACTGGCCTCACCCCCAAGGAACTGACACAACTCATCTCCACTTGGCCCCTGGAAAGTCTCACTGGCCAATCCTGGCTGTGGCTTTTAGTTCTTCCATCTCTCCTGCCTTGCAATACCCACAAAATATCTCCCACCAACAGATGAAAATGTGAGGTGCAGAAAGTATAGCTGAGCCTTGGCTCATGGCAACCTGGGGAAAAGCACACGTCTTCCAGCATGGCCTTTCCAAAGCTTTTATCAGCAGTGCAGCTGCAGAAGCAGCCTGGCTCTTCACAATGTTCTTCCTGAAACAGCTTTGTGAAGCTGAGCTGAGCAGCCCTTTGCACCCTCTTCCCTTTTCTTCCTCTCTTGTCTTATGCCACCAAAACAGCTCTCCAGCATGATACCTCATAAACACAAGGACTGTGCCTCCTAAGGAAATGACAATAGTGTAGGGAGGCAATGCCATCCTTCTCTGACTCCTTCTCCATCCACTCATATACCCTAACATTTCAAAGACTGGTGAGCACACTTGCAGCCACATCCCCAACATCCTGCACAAGGCAGGCCCCTGTCCTGCCACTGTGCTTAAGAGGGGTTTTTTTAACTAAAATCATTACTGGTTTTCACTATGGGCTACATAGTAACATTCCAAGAAGAACATGGTGGTTTTATGTGGGATTTTTTTCCCTAGGGGCAGTACTTCAGTTTATCACCAAGAAAACAGGCTTATAGCACTGCAACAGTGAACCCTAAAAGAAGTCCCATGGGTGCCTAAACGATATTCGGAAGAACAACTTAGAATCATAGAATCATAGAATAGTTAGGGTTGCAAAGGACCATAAGATCATCTAGTTTCAACCCCCTTCCCATGGGCAGGAAACACTCACCCTCACACTAAACCATCTCTCCCAAGGCTCTGTCCAACCTGGCCTTGAACACTGCCAGGGATGGAGCATCCACAACTTCCTTGGGCAATCCATTCCAATGCCTCACCACCCTCACAGTAAAGAACTTCCTCCATATATCCAATCTAAGCTTCCCCTGGTTAAGTTTTAACCCATTTCCCCTTATCCTGTCACTACAGTCCCTAATGAACTAATGAAGAGTCCCTCCCCAGCATTCCTATAGGCCCCCTTCAGACACTGGAAGGCTGCTATGAGGTCTCCACGCAGCCTTCTCTTCTGCAGGCTGAACAGCCCCAACTTTCTCAGCCTGTCTTCACACAGGAGGTGCTCCAGACCCCTGATCATCCCCGTGGCCCTCCTCTGGACTTGTTCCAACAGTTCCATGTCCTTTTTATGTTCAGGACACCAGAACTGCACACAATACTCCAGGTGAGGTCTCATGAGAGCAGAGTAGAGGGGCAGGATCACCTCCTTCAACCTGCTGATCATGCTCCTTTTAATGCAGCCCAGGATACGGTTGGCTTTCTGGGCTGCAAGCGCACACTGAAGCCGGCTCATGTTCATTTTCTCATCAACCAACACCCCCAAGTCCTTCTCTGCAGGGCTGCTTTTATTCAGCGTTTATGGGTTTTAGCTGTTCTGTCAGGGTGATTTACGTGTCTTGAAGAACTGGTGCCCAAGTGCCTACAGTCTACTACTGTAGTGGGAGAGGAAAAGGGGGGAAATGAAGGCAAATGAGAACTGAATCCAAGGTGGAGGCAAGCGGCAGTACAACAGACAGCTGGTGTCTGGGTGGTGGTAAATCACCCTGAAATGAGCCTCTTCCCTCAGCTCAATGAGGCCTAAACAACAAAGGAAGGCACAGCTTGCAGCCGGACAGCCTGCTAGCCAACCACAGACACACATGACAGCTTCATTCAGAAGCCCGGAGTCAATACAAAAGCTTCGAAATCAATCCGACATCCTGCGACCTCAAACAATGCGCCAAATCTTCTCAGAATTGGAGCCCCAAATGAGGGGGAGCAGCATTCAAGGGAGATCAAACCACAGGGCTGGCATTGAAAGGGACTAAAAAGGAGAAGAATGTTCCCAGTTTATTAATGGCGAGGTCTGGCCGGCTGCATCCCAGCCGCCATAGGTTACGTTCATTAAAGGGCAGCGCTTTGCACATATTATGCAGAGGGCTCGGAGAGTATGCGTGTGTGTGTGTGTGTGTGTGCGCGCGAGCGTGCCCCTCGCTTGCTAGAGATCAGGATGTGCCTTTCTGCTTAGCACTGTTGTCTCCATCAGAAATTCCTCCTGTGTGAACTGCAAATGGGGTTTTTTCCCACTTAAGCAACTGTATGGGCAGAGACGCGCGCACATTCTCACACATACACACGCTATCTCTCATCCCTGAACTTGAAAAGCATAAAGGAATTCAGACAGACTCTTTACAAGGGAAAAAAAAAAAAAAAAAGGAAAAGAAAAGCCCCATGTTTCACAGCCCCTTCCCTCCTGGCCATACTCTCAGCTCACACACACATAGAATCTATTACAAAAGGCTGAAGCATTCTGCGATTGCTGCTGCTGCTGCTGGAGCTGATTGCTCCATAAACCTTTGCCCGCTCCTGTGTGTCATAAAGGACGTGGTGCATGGCACAACAAACCCACAAAGAGGAGAAATAGAAAATGAAGTTCTTCAGTTCCAGGAACTGCCCCCTCCGGGTAGGATTGTCCTTTCTGGGGTAGTTTCACCTGCAGCATCTGTCTTGCAGCACCACACACAAATGGCACCCTTTCCCCTACAGCAACAAAAAGGCCAAGCAAATCCTTTTTATCAGCTTCCCTTTGAAGGCAGGTGGAGAAGTAGAATATAGACACACACATGCACACACACACACAAAAGATAAATACCATTTGCAAGAGTACTGTTTGGATTTGCCTGTCCTAATTATCCTCTTTTCAGCTGCCACATGTTTGAAAGAGTCAGACCTTGCAAGTTTTCACCTCCTCAGCTGCACAGCCCAATATGGAGCGCTTGCTAGAGGAGGTCAGACATGAAAAACTCTTCCTTTTTGTGCTGAAATGGGAGCAGATGAAGTGAAAAGGGTGATTTTTTCAAAGCCATCTGCAGATTCTGATGCACAGTTTCCATGCATTTCCACTGAGGATGTGTCAAAGTCTAATCGCTTTTGCCTTTCATACGTTCAGAACAGACACGTCTGTGGGTGCTAGTGACCTCTTTCAAAATTTGGAGAAACTCGGGTTCACAAAGAGTGAAAACAATAAATGTTCCTTAGGATACAGCAATTCCAGCATATTTTATTCACAAAAGTTAGGGAAATTTAGGTTAAGGCTGCATGAAAAATCTTTTTGCTTTATTCACCCTTTATTTCACTATACTACACTATTGTTGCCAAGCCTCTGGAGTCCTTAGAGACCATAAGCATGATCCCTACCTCCTCCTCTGAGAAGACAACTCTATTTTTACCTAGTGATAATGTTATACAGATGCCAGAGGCAACTGGGCAAATACAACTATAGCAGATTCAACAAGATTTTTCTCCAGCACAAGATAGGATGGAAGATCAACTCTATATGAAAGACAAGATAAGGTGATAAATGAACCCCAGGCAAGATGACAGGAGAAGTTTCCACCTGGTTTATCATCAGCAAAGCAAAAAGCTTCTCAATTAGAATTTGTAGGAAGAGGAAAGCTACAGCAAGGCTGGGTGAGTGCCCAGATATGTGATAGATGAGAGGTAGGAAATGATGGAGGGCTGCAACAATATCTAGCACTGCAGACAAAAGAGAGTCTGGAGGCATCAGACAGAGCAAGATTCAAGGTTAAGTTTATCAGGAGAATAATAAGGTTGAAATCCTTTATTTTAAAATAAGTTTATCTTCACAGTGATGTAGCATTTATTGTTTCAGATATCTAGTGATTCCAAAAATATGTTTTCAAATTCAGAAAAACTGAGCTGCCCTTTTTTTTTTTTTTTTGCTCACATGCTTTAAACTGAGCTATTTGAATAATTTAATAATCTATCTTAAATATTTCACCAATAAATCACAAGCTTGCGTTTCTATTTCATGTTAAAACTAATCAGTGGAGAAATGCCTGAGCTGTAAGTTAGAATTCTGTTCCATCAAGCCAGTGATGCATAATCACTTCTCCATAGACTTTCTGGTGAATGAGAACTTTTCTGCAGAATTAATGTCATATAAAAAGTTCTTTGTGCAATCATACAGTGCAACTGCAGTTCAGGATCTGCATCCTGCCAAGAGGGCTTGAGACTTCCAGAGCTAATTGGTTTTCAGAGTTTTCCCACCCTGCCAAGCACAAGCATGAAGCTCAGCTGAATCCCAACCACAGGCACATCAAGCCAGAGTCCCACTTAGCCAATCAGGATTCTGAAAATATTCACAGAGCTCTGAATGGTCCACATGGGTGATGATTGTATTGGGATTCCATGACTGGCCCAACAAAAAGGAGCAAGGAGGAAAATAATTTGGATATTGTTGGCCAAAAAGAGAGATTTTTAAAAATGCTTCTTGGGTGAAGGAGGTGACAGCCATCACCAAGGAACCCCAATCTCTTTGAGCGTCAATAGGAATAAAACTTCTCAAGTTCCTAAATTGTTTACACACTTTTAACTACATTTTGTTTAAGTTCTGATGCAAAATAAACACACTTATAAAAACTAAAAAAAGTATACCTACTCTTTCTCACTGTATCCCAGAGTCCCAGTTCATCAGAATGAAGTCAGGAATCCTCACTTATATATAATTTAGTGCGATTAACTTTAATTTTGTTCTTAAACCAATACATTCAAGGCAAGACCCTTTTTGGTCTCAGTCAGCAAAACCCGAAATGCATGAATGATGTGAATGGACAGCAAGAAGTTGACAGCTAACATACTGAATCCAAAAAAGCAAAACATGAGAGAAAAATGAATACCAAAAGGAAAGGAGAAAGGGGACTAATCGTAAACTACATTACTGCTAAGCTGCCTTTCGTTTTGTTTTGTGTCAACTTTTTGCTTAGTTTTGTAACAAAGCCTAAAAAGTCATGCCTTCTTAATCAAAGAAGTCTACAGTGAATGATCTCCCACTGACACCCATAGAAAAGTATGAGCAAAATATACAGTCACATGCACAGATAAAAATCTAGGGCAGCATGATTCCTCGTCTGCAGCTGGACAAACACCTCCTCATCCCAGCTCCTAAGACTGGCTGGAGCTTGCCCAGGGGAGGGTGGGCAAGATGGAAATCGGAGGCATGTCGTCCTCCTCCTTGTTTTAGGACAGACAACTCCATCTTTCCTCCCCGTGTGCAGCTGGCAAGACTTCCTGCACAAACTGTCACGGAAACAGCTAATTTACTGTTTTGTGTTAGGAATGCAGCCAGGGCTTCTGTCCCCTGCACAGCCAGACTCCCTTATCTGGGCTGTTTCATCCCCAAAAAGGTCTCCCTTCCTCTTGCTCTTCCCCTCCAACACATACTCTTCATCCTCTCTGCTTTTGTAACTTATCTCCCTGCAAACTACTTCCCAACAGGAGTCAAAATTAAACAGGCTGCCCATATGCCATGGCTCACTTGTTGTCTGCTCCCCTCACTGCCATCTGGCCTATTTGCTCAGCCAAAGGGATAAAAGAAAAAATAGGGAAAAAAAGAAAAAATAAAGACAGCAAGAGAGAGAAAGGAGTGGGGGGAGAAGAAGAAGAAAGATAAAGCCAGACACAATGAGGACAAGGAGGGAGGTGATGATGCTGTCTCTAGCATCTGCTCCTTGGCCAGGCTCCCAGATAGATCAGTAATGGAGAACCAGTGACAATTAACCCAAACACAGTCCTGTTTATTTAACCTGCTCAGAAAGATCAGGTCAGGTGCTGTTCCTCTGGCAAAGAGGCACCACGCTCCAGGAAGGAGTTTGCCTCTGAGAAATCTCAAGCCAGAAAAGGCGAAGAGAGATCCTCGGCTCCTGGAACTGGGCTGGAGAAATAAAACCCAGATTCTTCAGTGTATGACAACTGTGCTGCTGGTCTTCAGTTTTCATTAACTTTCCAAATCACTTCTTTTTTTAGATAACAACACAGGCAGAAAATCAAGGAAAAATGTAGAGGGAGTTGCAGAAAAGAAACAAACCAGAAGAGACAACCCAAATGAGCCCAAAATACTTCGTTATTTCCACACTGCTTCTCTGAACACACGAAAGTTTTGCAAGTTGGTGGGCACACATATTGTTTGTTTTTTTTTTAAAGGTAAAAGACAAGAAGGTAGCTCAAGAAACTGCATGGCTTATCATCACTAAATGGTTGTGCCAGGGTGGGGAGAAAGTCTGGAAACAAAGTTGTGGGAATAATACAAATTGTGTTTGCTTTTAAAGCTGAAATGAATATTTCAAGACTAAAAAAAAACCAACAAAAACAGATTAACTTGAAAAAGTTTTCTAAAAAGGACAGCAACCAAGCCATTTACACAACAGAATGAAAAAAGGGTAAAAACCCTATTTTTTCAACCTTTACTTCTTTTTCTTTCTTTTTTTTAATTTCAGTGAGACATTGCATACACACGCATAGGCTGGTGTATGTGCTGATAAGAAATTTAACAGCATTCCAGTCCTGTTACTTAGTTTTGTATGTATGTACCTCCAAGAAACGGAAGCAGAATTCAGCTCTTGTTTGCAGAGTGTAAACTGTGAGTAGCACAGAAGCATGTGCACAAAACCACATGGTTTGCTCTGAGATAGGTATCAAAAGCCGTACAGTTGTTTCATCTCCAGGCAGACACCACTAAGCCATGAGTTGATGATAATTACCATTAGAGCTCCATAAGATCATGGTGGAGAAGCCCCTCTGGGGAGAGGTGGCTGGGGAAGAAGAGCAGACCTCCTCTTTCTGAGGCAGCAGGGGTTGCGTGCAGGCACAGAGAAGCCCCAGATGCTTCCCAGAAGGAAAGGTGTTGCTGCACAGACCATTAGGGAAAGAACCCTTCCATTAGCTGTGTGCCTACACCTGAGTCCTTCGCAAACACATGGATGAGAAGAGACAATCTAGCATGAAGACAGTACCTCCTGATTCACGCTTGTTTTCCCATTGCAACCTGACTCTACAGCTCAGCAAAATTAAGCAGGTTGAAAGATTTAATGCATGATCATTCCTCTGCTTGCAGCCACTGAGCCAAATGAGCACTGCCTATATTAGGCTTCCCGTTTCTCTACAACTGCATCTGCACACATAGGTAGGTAACACGCAGAGCATGGCAACAGGTGCCCCAAAGCAAAGGCTGCATTGATTTTTCCAGCAGTTGGGCTTGTGGTCCCTAGCAGTAGAGAATGACTCTTTCCCCATCCAAGAAGTCCACTTGAATCTTTTGGAAAGGAAGGAATGCTTTGTGAATGCAAAATACCACGTGACAATGGAAACCAAAACCAGAAGTTCACCTAAAACAGAAACATGGCAGCATTTCCAAATCTGCAGTATGGAATCCAGCTTTGGGAACCATTAAAAGCAGCAGCAGTAACAAGAGCCAGAGACAAGTCCTCTCTGAGGGATGAATTCCAACAAAGGTTTCATTTGACATCACCATGCTCTTGTGGTTTATGACCTCACCACAAGGCACCTCTGTGGAGTCATTCCCACCTACCTTACAGCGGCCCATCCATTATCCTCTACCTAATTCCTCCCACAGCATGGCTGCAACAGAGGTATTTCCTACAGCTGAGCATTTGTATTCCCAAGAGTTGGCACTTGCTAGGTCAAGTTCCTCAGTCTTTACATTTTATGTTACTACAATGGGAAGATGTTCCAGTGAACAGGAAAGCCCACGGAGCCAGCAATCAATCTGACTCCTCCGTTCGGAGTTTCCTTTAAACAAAAGGAGACTTGCTAAAGATCATCTTACATTATTCTACAGAAATAGGACAGAAGGGGAATGGTGTCAAGCACAATCTGTCCAAACACCGTTAAATCAGAATTCCCCAGTTAGGAATAACAATGAACTGCAATAAATTCAATGGGAAGGGGATACAGTATGGAAAACTGGGAAAGGGGTGGTGTTGAGATTATTTGTGTAGGGTTTTTTTGAGATGTGGGAGCTGGGACCCACCAACACTGAGCTAATGACATCCAAGCTGACTCCTGAACACTGCAAATCCCCCTGGGGTCTCAACTTCTCCCCAACCAACTAATTCATTCTGTAAAGAGAGGAAGGATGCTTCCCACTTCGTAGCTGTCAGTGGAATCCCCAGGACATCCCCAACGTACCCATTCTCAGGATGGCATCTGCAGCAAGTAAAGAGCAGCAGGTACCATTTTTCACATCTCTGGAGCTTTTAAGCTCAAAAACCACTCCAGACACACCTTATTTCACATTTGCACTCTCTTTAATGAGGTTCTGAAATATTTGCATCTACATGTTGGGCTAAGGGAAGATGCTATCCTCTCATAACTACATTAGTGGTTTGATGTTGATAAATTTTGAGGTTCTTGACTTGTTTTCCCTTTGCAAGTTTTTTGTACTTGTAAAGTCCCTTTAAATCTCTGCAATTCTTTCCCTCAGCCCATATTTAAGAAACATTTCCATTATATCTCTAACGGGCTTGAGAGAAGTTTTTCAAACTGATGTTAGGATTATCTCTAATCTAACATACCTAAGGTGTTCAACTGTGGCTCCTTGATTTATGCCAACAGAACCTAAGGCCTTCAAAAGACCTCCCATTCAAACATTAATCCAGACATAGCAGGTCTGTCAAGATCCAGATAAGTCAACCTCCAGCAGGTACAAGACCACTAGTTGTAAAACTCAAGGGATTGTTTGACTATCTTGGCCTCACAAAGAGTTTTTCTTACCTTTAGAGAGGAGCATCCCTCAGTGCTATTTATCGCGCCTAATCATGCTGGCAACAGCAGGAACACACTCAGGGACTATTGCTGTGGCATGTTGCCACTCGTTGGCTGAGGCAGCCCAACCACATCACTAGGATGAAGAGTCAGATATGAGAGCAGCCTGAAGATCTGAGCCCCTCCATCCTGAGAGTCTCACATCTCCTAGCCATGAAGGGGATGGGTGTGGGTGCAATGTTTGTTTTAGCCTGTGATTCTCACCCTGAGGAGTGCCTCAAGGCCATTTGCTTTCCCGAACTCCCCATATCAGCTGTCTCAGCACCTGGGTTGGAAATTCAAAGCAAACCCCAAGGCTTTGTCACAGTATGCCACAAATCCACTAAAACTGGACCTAAGCCCATGCCTCCATACTCCTGCAAGAGCTGGACTTACAGGAATCAGAGTGGTAATAGGCAAATCAGTGGAGAGCTTGAGGAGATAGCCAGCAGCCAGCCAGACAGCCTAATTTGCGGCAAAGAAGACAAAGCATGACCGAAAGCCCTTTAATTCTCAGCAAAGGCCAGGGTCGGCCCAGGCAGAACAGCAGGGCCAGGGCAGTGCGGTGGCAGCGGCTGCAGCTGCTGCCCACCAAAGCCAGCCTCCTCCCTGGTTTTCCTGGAGTTCCAAAGACCCCCAAATCAAACCAGTGGGAGGAACTTGGATGTTTATAAATCTACAGTTTGATTTTGGTTTAATAATGGTGTCAGTTTAAATTAAAAAAGAATATATATATATATATAAGCCAAATAATCTCTCTTGTCTAGCCAAACGTGTCCAAAAAAATCATGTTTATTTTCATTTCAATTCCCTGAAGGCAATGTGGGGTTTTTTGTGGATGTCTAAAGCATGAAAAAATACTCCAGTTTCTGAGCATTTTCATGCTTTGACAAAAGAATTGTACTTTTGTGGAAGGCAAGGACAACTTTCTTTTCATTCAAAGTCTGAGAGACATTTTTTTCCAGTCAAGCTTAAAGTTTACCAAACTTTTCCTTTTCTTCAACTCCTACCCATGCTACTTCACCATCTTTTTAACATTTGTTAGTTCACTTTCACCTAAGCATGCTTACTGTGTGTGCCTGAGGGTTAACAAGTAGAGTTAAATTATTTGTAATTCCAAACAAGCAAAATATCCTGTAGAAAACAGGAGCAATCTGAACTGCTATCCGGGTTGCAAAATGTTACAACAAGAAGACAAGCAACTAAATTAATAATATCACAAAATTAGTGGAATTTCCTCCAAAATAACATCCCTCCTTTCAGCTCCAGATGCTAGGAACTGCATTTCCTTGAACTATTATCACCCATCCCTTTCACCCACTCATTTGAGAAGATAAAGATTAAGATCTGGGCTGCTGAGTCAGATTACAAACACCCAAACAAGACATTTACCCAGACCCAGTTGTTTTTGGTTACTTCTTTACTGAAACTCTGTGTCATGGGGTTGGCAAGAGAGAGGGGGTCTTCCAGAGAAATGAGCCACCAAGAACCAGAAACCACATGTAGGGAGTTTAAAAAATAAATTTCCTCTGTGAACAGGCAAATATCTACATTTCTGGTTAGAAGTTGGCTCTTCTCAGCATAAAATTCTGAGCAAGGCTGAGTAGACAACCCTGGAGAAACATTACAGCCTGGAAGATAAAGGGGCAACCTGGAAATTGTGGAATTTAAGCTTTTTAGAACAGCAATGTCATGTATGAGTAACCTCTGACAACTCAGTTTAAGCCTTGTGCCTCAGTTTACCCTGAAACTGGGTATCTAAAGTGGTCTGGCTCTGCCCACAAAAAAAAAAATCTCAAATGAAGGGGGTAGATATTATGGGTATTATTTTAGAAATTTAAACTTTTGAGGTGACCAGACTCATCAGTCCCCTGAAAGAAGCTCTTCCCTTTTTCCTGCATGAAAACGTACATTTCCCACTCTGGGGTGAGCTCAATCTTCGGACCATTACAGCTGAAGACACGGTGGCAGAGATTCTTCAGCCTTCTTCAAGTCTCCTTTTTAGTTTCAGTTTATATTTCCTGTCTCACTCCCCCTCCCCCCTATCATTTTCGGTGCTTCAAATTCAAACAAAACCCAAAAGCCTCACTCACTTAAGGTCTTTTTGTGTTTCTCTTGTTTTGATAGGAACCAGAAGAGGCCAAATAAAATGAAATGACACTTAGCTATCACTCTGGGCTTCAAAGTGCTTTGTAGACCTTACAAACTACCTCCTTTATCATAGAGGATGGTGTGTGCTGTCATATCGCTTATTTGCAGAGAAGGAGATCAAAACAGAGAAAGTTTAATGGCTTCATGTTTTCATTTTAAGCACAAAACTGATGTTTCCAATTCCTTGGCATGCATACTGGATGCTCCTGGGTTCTGAGGTTCAACCCTTTTGGAGTTTAAGCCCCAAACTTTAATGTAAATGTGATGCAGCACATGTGCTGAAAATATTCATGATTAAATAAAACTTTCCTTTTGGAGGTGAACGGGGTTCACAGCTGAGAACCATGGTCTCAGATTCACTGGCCTCTTGACATCCTCAAAACAAACAGTGAGGATTTTTTTAACTGATTTTGATTGACTTCTCTTGTTCAGTTTTTTTCTGGCAGGGTTCAAAAGAAGGATTAGCTCTTTAGCAATTGCAGCTAGAGCCATTAAAGTTCCCTCTCTCCCTGCCTGGTGAAGAGTGCAGAGGACAAGTGCTTGCATCTGTCTCCTGATTTCAGCACCTGGGAATATTTCCCTTATCCTGCTGTTTTGACCTCTTTTCCTCTCAGTGCCACTTGCACTCAGAAAGCAAAAATCCAGTCCCTGGGGGGAATATACAGGATGTTTTACATCCCAGGACAACACTTTCAACACTTTGTTTTGGGTCTGAAAGAGGAGGCAGGACAATCACCTGCTTGAGTGAGCTTTCTGGATGAGGCAAACAAGTGTCACTTTGTTCTCACTTGTGCAACGCAGGCAGAGACTGAGGGGAGTACGGGAAGGTCAAGAGAGACCCATGATTTAAAGGCAGGAGGATGGTTTGGTGGCTGAATGAGATGGAGGCTTCACTTTCAGCTCATGATGGCACAGAGCATTATGCAGAAGGAGGCACGTCAGCACCTCAGTTTCCCTGCTTTTCCAGAGTGCCTGTGCTGCCTACTCCCATTGCAAGGCTCTCACTCATTTTCCAGGTCCAGCTCTAGAGCAAGGCCAGTGGAAGCGAACCCTGGCAAACTTCAGCATACCTCACCTGAAGATGATCCAAAGAGCAAAGCAAGCTCTCTTTCCCTTTGCTTAGCAACAAAGTGTTGGACCTGCTGATGAATGCTGAAGCTTTAACCAAGCCCATACTGACTACAAAACAAGTTCCCAACTGCCTCTTGAAGAGCACACAACACCTCGAGGACCTGAATGCAACAGAACTTGCTGGCCATGAATAGGATATACCCCTGTCAAAACCTTCCCCTCCTGCAGCTATGGCATTCTCCAGAAAACAGCTTATAAGCCAGTCTCTGAGTTTTATTACATGAGCACGTAGAAGCAAAAAAAAAATCTCCAATGACCCTCATGCTGCTTCCTGGTTCAAGGAACTGCTTCTCTTTATATCTTTCTTCCCCTTCTCCCCCACTCCTTAACTAACCAGGGATCTCTAAGTAAGAAGGAAATTACTCTAATTGAAACCTTCTCAGTACATTATCAGCTTTAGAGGGAGTATTTGGGGAAGGGGAAGGCAGAAGGCTAAGGGCAGAGGGGATATGCAGGCTTAAATCACCCCTTAGAGGAAGATGCAGGGTGTGAAAGGCCAGATAACTGCTTTTTGTTACATCAGGCTGGAATTTTCTTCTCCTAAGTGCAGTGGAGCCTCCAACCCACACCCAAGAGTAAGCAAGGGATGCTGAATGGCTTGGCCAAGGCAGGACTTGGTGCAGCCAACCCACGATGCACCAGACAAACATAATTTCTCTCCCTCTGCTGCCATTATGACTGCAACAGCCCTGTCCGTGCATACAGGCATCACACATCAGTTGGGCTTGAAACACAGTATTATGAGTGAGTATTATACACACTACAAGTGGACATACCTGAGGGTTGAGCAATTGTCATGTTTACTAACACACCATCAAATCTCATCTGCATTTTGCACTGAAACAGCTCATTTCCCTCCTCACCAGCAGATGACAGCTGGATCCTCACAACACCCAGACCTTTCATGACAGTGCCTCCATGCAAAATGCTAGACTTACAGAGCAGGACTGTGGCTTCAAAAGACAGCAGGAACGGGTTAAATTTTGCTTAGAAGACATTTTGAGTTCAGAGGGGGACTACTGTGATGCGGCAGTTGTGTGGGGAAAATGATGACTAAATGTAAGCATGAGGCTCCAGGGATTTCCATGAGTCCAAGTGCAAAGTCTGTGGAGACACATTTAGCACAAATGATGTTTCCACTGAAGCCCTTTCCTGCTTCCCCTGCCCAACTGGTTGACTTTCCCAGAGTGTTGATTTGCAGCCTGCCTGAATATCACTCAAAATAGTTTCTCAATTAGGGGAGAAAACAGGAATTTGCCACTTGTCTGCCTCTATTCTGCTGCCTGTCAGCATTCAGCAAATATTTCAATCATAGACCTTTGCATGCTGCTAGCCCTGCTCATTTAACCTTTGGCCCTTCCCTAGGCTAATCCATAAGCCTTTACCTTCAAGTCTTTACAACCAAGGGCTGACTGTGGAACAGGCTGACAGGGAGGGGAGGATGAATAGGGTGTTTGGGGGGATAACTTATGCCAGACTCCATTGCAAACTGGGGGGGGGGGGGGGGGGGGGGGGGGAAGGGAGGGAGCAGAGAGGATGCAAATCTCTGACCATGCTCCTTAAAGTATTTGATTACCAGCAGCTGGGATTTGTGCTTCTACGTCTGGAAGATGATGATGAAAATAAACACATATTAAATAAAAATAAAAGAAGGAAGGCCTCTGTCATCTTGTCTCTCCTCCACACAGACAGTGGCATCCTGAGGCAGGCACCTAATTGCCCATGGAGCCTTTGCTCTTCTTCTCCTGCCTTGACCGCTCTTCTCCCTGTCCCGCATGTCACTGAGATAAGTACCTAGCAGTTCTGCTGTCAAAAGTGCATGTGATAAAAATAATGCCCAGAGCACAGCCTGTCAGCCTCACAAATGCCTGCTCAACTCTGATGGTGGAAGACCAAGAAAACCCATGCCCAGACGTCCTCCCCCCTGTCCAGCCGCTCAGCCAAGCATCCACTGCAGCTCTCCAGGGGCCATGCCCAGCCACCCGCTGTATGAGAAATCGCTGACCCTTCTGTCACATGGATGCTTTAATTGTTCACATTGGTATTTTGTTTCTCTCCACTGTAGACAGTTCACTGCCTGTTATCTGTCCTTCATATGTAATTAATTGTGCTGTCTCCTGGCTCATTAGAAACAAGCCCCTCTTCCTCTCCTTCCCCATCTTCCCTGGCCAAGTCACAGTGTGCATTATTTAGGTTAAATCATGTTTAAGTAACTATATAAACAGTAGGTCGAGTTTGCCTTTTGTCTAGGCTGAGACTGTTGCTTGGCTCCTTTCTCAACGTGCCAGACCAGGAAAGCACTTATCGCTGCAAGCTCTCGAAGGGAAACCCTCACTGGGCAATGCAAGAGAAGGTCCTCTGAACAGAAGGCACTTCCAGTAGGTAACAGTAATGAGCTGCCAAACTTTAGTAAGTCAAGCATAAAAGCACTGAAGAGCAAAAATCCTGCCAAGAGGACATTAACTGTCCAGCAAGAGGTAAAAACAAGAGGAAGGTGAGGTTTGGTTTGGTGGAGTTTTTTTACTTCTCAGCAGCTTATTCTAGCCAGTGAAATGTACACCAAGTGTTACCACACATCCCAGGTCACTCGCTATCATCTGAACAGACTTCTCTTGCAGCTACAATACTGAAACTCAGGTGCAATGTAAGTGAAAGACTTCCAAGCTTTCATTCAATTAAGAAAGAAATGGGAGTTTCTGAAGTAGATTCCCTCACTGCACCAGTTTAAAAAAATATATAATTGAGGATGTGGATACACAGGTTCAAGCAATCTTACAACCAACATGAAACGTCACCTCGAACTCAGCTAAAACCTGCACTCACTCAACTGTCTTAAAGGGTTAGAGTTTCTAAACTAAAGACTGAAAAGTTTATTTGCTCACTTTTCTGGGACAAAGCCTTGTGTCCTTGTAGACTATTTTCCTGTGCAAAAGTACCTCTACTATCAGATGATGTAAAGATTTGAGGATTTAAATATCTGCTTCTAAATAGGAATAACTACTGACAAAATGAGTATGAGAAAGCTTGTTTCCTCGAGATCCTCCAGCTTAGCTTAATAGATTTAATCATCTGGATGAGCTTCAGGCGAATCACCTAAACTTTAGGATACCTGCTTCAGCCAAGACCTCCCGTCTTTGTGTGTGCACAGCCTCGCTGATAGACCTGGGCTAGCCAAGTGCTTTAACTGGTTGGACCAGGCTCAGCTTTGCTGGAATGCCTGCACAAAGGTTGTGAAGGGCTTCGGTGAAGACTTCCACATGAAAAGCACTGAAGACATTTCCAGCGATGTTACATGAAACTAAATTACTGCTTGGGAAAACTGCTTATACAAGGAATGAGAGGCAATGAAGTTCTCTCTTCCCAACATAATCTGGGTGCAGACGATGGCAGAACAAAAGCCTTCCGAGCTGCCTAAGACCAATGAATCTCACCAGTGACATGGGAAGACCACCATGAAAGCCAGGGCATAGTTCAGGTTTCCAGTCTATCTATAGCTGGCCCTCTCCACCACAGTGCTTTAAAAAAGGATGGAGGTCACGAGCACATGTCATGCAAGTCACTGAAGTTGTATCAGAGGCCCTCAATCTAAACTTGCTGCTCAGGCTTAATACAGCTGCTGATCTACTGGGAAATGTGCTGCTATTGAGCTGAACCCACCAAAATGGTAGCCTGACTTCCCATCACCTACCCAACTTGCCCTCCTGACTCTGCTCATACTGCTTCAGGAAAAGACTTTTTCCAAATCTAGGCAGACAGAAATAAAGTATCCACAGCTTGGTTCAACAGAAGCACAAGCTGCTTTTAGGTGATGTTGTGTTATTAATAATATATGCTTTAAAAAAAAAACACATGTTCTCAAGAAGGAAAGGGGAAAGGAAGGAAGGAAGAAAAACATACACGACTGAGGGAAGGGGGGAAAAAGGACAACAATCTGAGACTTTCAATGGGAATGTCCAAAAATAACACAAACAGGATCTCCCTGCCATCTGCTCCAATCCTTTCTGAATGGCTTTCAAAGCAAAAAGCCTTGCCAAAACCTGACAAACAAAGCATCGCGCATCAGTTTCAATGGAATACCAATACTGCATTCCCCGTTTCCCCCTTTTGCTACATATATGCACACCTTTCACACCCCGCCAGTTGCCAAATAAATTACACTTTGCAAAAAATTTGCTTCGGTTACAAAGCTGAATAAAAAAGGGACAATTTTGCAAGTGCTCCCACATGTCTCTGCTTCTCTGCCTACAATGGACACTAATAAGATTTGCCATAACTAATTCATTCTTTCACACCACTACCCTATCCTCTACCTTAAAAAAAAAGTAAATAAATAAATTCTGCCTGTCCCACGTGCATTATTCCACAACTTTCACACAGTTGAAAGACAAGAGTTTCAACAGTAAAGCCCACACAGCAGACACTTTCAAGTTAGTTTAAGCCCCTCAACTTGGTTTAGAGGTGAGTTTTACTGAACCTAAAGGAACAGAAGAATGTTGTTTTTTTCTTTTGATTTTCCATTCCCATTAAAAAAAAAAAAAGAGGTTTCTAGAAGGAATGGGAGGCATAGGAGAGCTGCAATCTCTACACCAAAGGCAATGTGTTAGTGCACATAAAATAGAAAGTCTTGACTCCAAAGGCAATGTGCTAGCACATATAAAGCAGAAGAGAAATTCATTAGCTGCAAAAAACAGCAAATCTCCTATGCTTCACTTCAGCCTGGCTAAGTGGAGCAAACACAAAGCAAACACCCGGCAACAACACCCAGGAACTGACACAGCCTTCAGTCTGCACTTTGTTTCTAGTCCTTCACAGCTAAATACAGTGCCAGGATGCAGAGATCTTGGTGAAGGGCAGAAACTGATCTTACTTTTGGGTTTTGTTGTTTGCTTTGTTTTGTTTTGTTTAGTTTTGGTTTGGTTTTTTAACGATTTGCATCTCTCCTGGCAAACCTAAGAAACAAAAGAAAAATGCTCTTTGTTGCACTTTTTTTCCCAGTGCTATCGAGATATTTTTATGTGCCAGAAGCACACCTTTACCATCATTGATCAAGCTTTTTTTTTTTTTTTTCTATTTAACATCTGAGGCCTAAATTACTTGAACAAACAAAAGAGTTTTCTCTCCCTCTCTCCCCTGCTGCCATCCCCTCCAGTGCTGGATCTGCCCCTCCTCCTCCTGCACACAAATGGCCTCACACCAGAAGGGATGGAGGGAGGGCTCCCAATTACGCCTCTTTATTAACAAGGGGCCGTAGCAGGGAAGGGACTGGGGCAGGGTGGGTGAGAGACAGCGGTTGCCAGCTCCTTCCCACAGCCCAGAATGGGGAGCAGAGATCACCATGAAGGAGCCCAAATGAAAGCTTAAGGCTGCTGCCAGCCCTCCCCATGCCATGCGATGCCATGGTGAGTGCTGGTGTGCCCCTACCACCACATCTGAGAAAGGGTGGCAAGGAAGATCCACAGGGCTCCCAGTTGTTCCATACAGCCTGTGGATGGGGAGAGCTGGATGGTGGTGAGACCCTGATGGATGTACCAAGCCATGGTGGTGGCATAAAGTTCCTTGCTGCAGTTGAAGGTAGGATGCCTTCTCAGTGACTCTGGGTGAGACCCCTCTGTCAGTCTTGATTTTCTGCTGGCAAACTGGGAAAGACCTTAGAGAAGTGCTGAAAAGTGCTCTTCAGTAGTGTTCAGACATGATAGTTACAGGACACTGCCTTCAAGTTTCTGTAAGCACCATCCATCATCTAACTCCTTTCTCCTGATCTCTGTGGTAATTCATTCTCCTGTTACACTAGGAAGATAGGAGGGTATTTTGAGGGAAAAGCCATGGTCAAAATCTGAACTCTTTCCTTCTCTTCCCTTTCAAACTCAGGACACCCTTTGGATTCACCCTTCAGGGTTGTGGCATCACACCTGATGATAAACCTCCTGAGTCCCCCAGGACTCTGCTTTACCCATCAGACCTTCTCCAGTGTTTCCTTAGTGGCCAACTCCATGCGGCAGAGTCCAGATCTTCCTTTCTCCCTACCTCACTGCTTAAATTCCTCTCCCACTGGGCTGCCAGCTTTTCCTTGGGAGCAAAGCACAGCCCCAGTGAGCAAACATTTCTACCCATCTGTGTCCAGCAGCCATGATAAAAACTCCCAAAGGCCCCTACAATTTTTCCCTAGACTTCACAACACACTTGATGTCCTTTCTGACTCCTTCCCAACTCTTAAAAACTAGATTTGGTCTCTTTGTCCAGTCTTTGGATTTATTTATTTACAGACCATCATCCTGCCTGTGCTCTTTGTCAAGTCTGTTTGGGGCCAACCTTTACCTGTGTTTTCACACAAGTGGCAAGATGGTAGGCAGGCAGCAAAGATGCAGGCAAGCAAAGGGGAATAAGGAGAACATCAAACATTTTGACTTTTTCTAACCAGGGATTAATACATGGGTTTTAAACAAGTGGACTCCCTTCCCAGCTGACAGCAGCAGCTGCAGCTTCTGACTTGCTCACAGAGTGGCAGGGAATCGAATCAAAGAGAAAAGAAGAAAGAGGACAACCCTTCCTTGGGGAGTAGGAAACACAATACGAGCTATTCTAAAACCCCTGCAAATACTGGCTTGGTTTTAGGTCAGTCTCTCCTTCCCCCTTCTGTCCCATGTCCCCCCCCCTCGCTTCTCACAACAAAGGGAAATTGGTATTTTTCAAAATTCTTCTGAAAGCCAACCCGGCAGATGGTTCTTTCCATGCTGGGGAGGGAACAAAAAGCAAAATCTGCCAGGATACACATCACCGAGATGTGACAAAGATGGGCATGGTGGCTGGCCTCTGACCCAGGGATTTCACACAGGCCTATTAAGCCATGTGTCCAAAATGGACTGAATCGACTCACATGTCCAGCACTCAGCTGCTCTAACCCCACAAGCTTGTGCTAAGCTTTATTAGCTTAAGTCAGACCAGACAGCCTGAAAAAAGATAGGGTTTCTCTACATTTCCATCCCACCTTTTCAATATCTTATGACACTCCCCCATGCCAACATCTTAGCAGGTGAAATTGGAGTTCAGCAGCCAAATTCACAGCATAATAGGAAAAGGCTTATTTAGGCAGTAACTAGCAACTTTACCAAAGTTTTATGTACACATCATTAATTTGAACTCCTGCAGATGCAGAAAAACAAGAGTAAGTCACTGTCAGTTCTTCTATCAGGCTAAGGATCTGGGTGTCCATTTCAAACTGCCCTCTCTTTTCTTTAAAACATCCTCTTCCCTTCAGATGACATCATCAGCCAAATTCCCACTCTTTTCAAGGATGCCCCAAGCAGACCCAAGGGCTCCACATGCCAAGCACCAAAGCTGCCTACAAAGATGAAACATGACTTAGATACACACCACATCTGAAAACCAAAGCACTGGGAACAGCAAAGGACATGCTACCCTCCCACAGAACTGCCCTGTGCTTCACAATTCCTATGAAGCATGTCAGCAGTCACTGTCCCTGAGTGACTAATAGCATCTCCTGCCCACGCCCAGAGTCAATGACCTAAGGACAGATCAATCCCTCCTTATCACACTCTTCCCAGCTCCTTTTGCCACCAGTGTGCTGTAGTCCCAGAAGGAAACAGGCTTCCCAACACTACTTCTGCAAATCAGGGGTATAATTACAAGTAATGCAATGGAATTAAGACAAGGGAGAGAAAAGGCTGGAGGGAATTTGTCCTAATGATTACACAAATTATTAAAGAAAAGTATCCCATGGAAAGTGAGAGGCTGTCTTTGGGAAGAGTACTCAGATGAGTGGTGGTGAATGCAGTGTCAGAAAACAGGCAAGACAAGCTGATTATCCCCATCTATCTTGCACATACACAGGGTGTAAGAGGTAAAACAGATTGTCAACCCAGTACCATTAGTTCCCAGCAGAAGATGCAACAAAACAAGTGCCTTCAAGCTCCCCAGTAATATAGATTAGGCAAGGTACTGATGTAGAGACTGCCTGCAGCTGAAAAGACTGGTGGGAGGCAGAAATGAGGGCTGATCAGGTCCCTGTTAGTGCTGGGGATTTTTCCACCCCAGTGGAAAAATATCTGCCTTAGGTCTATTTTGCTTAGTCTTAACGGTGAGCTTTCATCAAATTATCCACCTGGGAGTAAAGCAGGTAAAAGCCACCCTTGCCAGCACAATATTTTAGCATATACTTGGGCACAGTGGAGACTACTGAAAAAATGAGTCCATTTAGAAATTACAGGGTAGGCTCTACCTCGAAGGTATGAGGAAACTACTTCTACGTAACCTCCTGGGAAGCAATTGCCAAGTGCGTTACAGAAGTGCCTCTTCACAGAAGCACCATGTGGGGAAACAGAGACACTGTCCCACGGTGAAGCAAGGGCGTGACAGGTGGTGACACATCTGAGCATCCACCGCTCAACCCTCTCCTTGTCCACTGCTCAGTCCTCTCCTCCTCAGACAGAGCCATCAGCAAGAAGAGCAGGGCTGTGGCCTCTGGCTCATTCGATTGTGCCACCGCATTCCTCTTAAGAGCATTGGGCAAGGCAAAATTACCCGCAGATCCCCTCAGGGCTGATTCTCATCTTTCAGCCGTGAGGATGGAGAGCGGCTCACACGAAGCTAGGATGCTGCAAAGTGCTGAAATTCCTCAATGAACCACCCAGGTTTATAGTGGTAGGGTTGTTGTAACACCGGTGTCAATAAAAGATACCATCTCTCTCTACAAACTTTGCCACCCAGGTGAGACAGAGAGCCATGAGAAACTGATGAGAAGATAATGAGTCCTCCAGTAAATATTCCTTATTTGACTCTTCCTATATTTGGGGATTTACAAACCAGAAGGGACTATTAAGGACACCTGGACTGACTGATCACATGCTGGCCCCAAAACTACACCCCCTCATTTCATCATCAAGGTCTAACTCTTCTTTGAGATAAATTTCACGTTTAAGCTATCAGTGAAGATGCAGAGAGTAAACAATTCTGAAATAAATTCACCAGTTTCAATGACAAGTAGAAGACTGGCTTTCAGAAGGGCTGTGTACCCAGAGCTTGAAGATCAAGCTACCACCTGGAGACTCATTTGTGTCATACTTAAGCAACCTCAGCTCAATGAAAAAGACCTGAGTATTACCCTGGCCTGCAACAGGTTCCTTGAGTGAGTCACTTAATCTCATCACTCTATTTCACATAGTGTACTAACAGACAAGATGGTTTTATTTCTCCTCCTGTTTGTTTCTACAGAGCTTGTGAACTTCTTGCAGGCTCTCCTAATGCCTTCATACAGGACCTCCCAACAGTAGGCATTGATGTACAACAGGAACATGAAACACCAACTTAAAACAAGAGTAATAGAGACACACTTAGTTCTGCAAACACACCTGCATTTGACTGTCAAACTTGAATGACCATGTGCTCATCTTCAGCACTGCTATCTTCCACAGTGGCCACAGCCTAAGCCACAGCTCTCATTTCTGTAGTAAGACACCTTATCCCTTCTGCTATCCCTTTCACTGCTAGCCCACAGACCATAACAAGGTGTTCTGTTTATACCACCGTGGAGAAGCAGATTTTTTTTCGAGGCTGACCAACCTACTTGGAACCAGAATCCTGCTTCCATGGTGCATGCACCATGACCTGGGAATCCCCTTCCTGATAGCAACTGCCTAAAGCTCGGAGCCCAGATACAATCAACGATGTAGAAATAGCACTTCTTGTCCTAAAATGAAGGATCCAATAGCAATTGGTCTAATTCATGTTAGAGCAAGAAATGGAAAATAACACTTTTATAAAAACATAGTTAACTGAATTTATCCTCAGGAGTCATATATCAAATGGAGTAACTGTAAGAGCTGGAAAAGTCTTGGTGTTTCAAACCAAAACAAAGCATGTTTACTCTAGATATTTTTAGATTGGTTTCCTAAGGAAACAAGGCTAACATGATCACACTGTGTTTGTGGGCATGTGAATGCACAATAAAATCCTTGCCTGCCTGCCTGATCCCCTTCTCGATGTTTTTGGAACACTTTAACCAATTTTGATCCAATTTGTTTTAAGAACAGAAATCTTTGAGATATGATATTCAAAAAAGTTTTATTCAAATCATTTGATGGCCAAAAGAAAGGGACTCCTGAGGGGTTCTCAAAGAGGGCTTGGCCAGCAAGTTCACTCATCATTAGGCACCAGAGAAGCCACATAAGAGGCAAGTGGTCAGAAACCAACTTTCACAGGTTTCAGTCCTATTAGAAAAGAAAAAAGACAAGCTGAGGGCATCAGGTGAAACCCCTCTTTCCACATGAATTAACTCAAGATGAGTCCATCATGCAGCCCCACTGCCTATGATGGGAAA
Organism: Pezoporus wallicus; assembly: GCF_028554395.1. Classification (NCBI taxonomy): domain Eukaryota; kingdom Metazoa; phylum Chordata; class Aves; order Psittaciformes; family Psittacidae; genus Pezoporus; species Pezoporus wallicus. The sequence goes on along the minus strand of NW_026635907.1, from coordinate 1,252,115 downwards.
TGTGGGCAGAGAGAATCCTACCTGGGACTGAAGCATGTGAAGAATTAGACCTGACCTGAGGGAGCTAGCTGGGTGTGCATGTGTGTGTGTGGAAAAGGGATTGAAGATGAAAAAGCTGGGGATAAATCAGAAGCTATCTGTGGTCAGGCATGCCTGGAAGGAGAGGAGAGGAGAGGGAGCACTGCATGTAAAAGCTGATGCTGGAGGAATGTGAGCATGTGCATGAAGAACTGACAGCCCTGTGCATCCCAAAAACTCCACTAATGAAGACACAACCAGTGGAGATGTTTGCAGCTCTGGGTGCACATGCCAGCGTGTCGCGTCTTCAGCCCATCTCTGTTAGCCCGGAGGCCACAGTGCTTTCGAAACATAACCAGCGTGCACTGACTTGGCCAAGTCTTTATGAGACTGCTGGGAGCAGCACCCATCCCCTTCTGTGGTTTTGTGATGGAACTATGGGACATCCAGCTGGACCCTCAGCTTCCCTGCACTGATCCCAGTTGCTTCCCTGAAGCCTCTCCTCAACCCTAAAGCCAGCCCCTGGGACATTTTGTCAGGGTTTGAAAAGAGCAGCCCAGCACAAGCAAACAAGGAAATGTTACAGAGGGACATCGAAACTCAGCTGTGGGAGTGACTGCTGCAAAACAAAACCTGTCCTTGACACAGATGGCCTCCACAAGGCCTGGTCATATGGCAGCTAATCAAATACAGCGCGTCTTCATCATTTGGCACTCCGCGTTAAGCAGTAAAAGCCTGCTTAGATTTCCCCAGCCCAGCCCTTCACTGCCAGGCGTTTGCTTCTTTAAGAAATACTTGACTACATGCAAAAAAAGAAAAAAGTCACAATTCCATGGGAGCAGACAGTGAAAGATGGGCATCATCTGGCTCAGGCAGAGCACTGAGCTGGAAGAGATTTATTCCTCTCACAGAATATCTATGACATGATGCAGAGCGGACATTGCTCCAGCAGGCTTTGGAGAAGGAAGCGTAAGAGTTGGGATCCAGCCCTCCCTGCTCTTCACAGGGAGGACTGAACTACCTTCAGGAGCAACCATTCTCCTCCAGTTGACTGTGTGAGTGCTCACAGTCTGGGCACCTCAAGTGCTTTCAAGGATCAGGATGAACTGGGGCTGAATAGTTCTCAGCTCATAGAAAAACTGGTTTCTTAAGATCTGAGCTTCTTATAAACAAATTCATTCCTGCTCTGTTTTTTGGGGAAGCCTGAGGTAGTTGTGGTGGGAGGGCACCAAACTGCAGCTGTTTCATTTATGCCCTTAACAATGGGGTAGAAAGAAAAGCTAGCCAAGAAGAAACCTGGGTTGAATATCAAAGAGCTGAGTTTGTGTAGCTTTGCACCCATATGTTTGTGTAGAAAGACTGTAAAAAAGCCAGGAGCCTCATGCCTGTTAAAGCAACTCTGAATTAGTCTCTCAATTGGTTAAAAGCCGGTTTAACCTCAAATGCAACTAGAAAACTTTCATATCGTACTGGAACTTCTGAGGCTTATTTCATAACCTGGGTAGAGGCTGAGGTCTACATTGCTGGTAGAAGCTTCAGGTAGCAGCATCATTAGAGCAGCCTCAAGGTTCTGCCAAGCAAGAACGGGAACCAAACAAGAACAGAAATGGGTTCAGGCTGAAAGGGTTATGGAGGCTCCATCCTCTGGGAAAAGGAAATAAAAAAAGAAAAATGAGGTGTAAATCAAAACCTGTTAATTCAAGCAGGTACCACCAGAAATGTGCAAGTGCCTTCCCCCTGCTTTTGCCAAGCCACAGGCAGTACAGGGAGCAAGCACTTACATCAACTCTGGAGGCACTTTTGGGATCACACAGGAAGCGCTGACTCAGAGGACATCTCACATGGGGATGCCCTTAGCAAAGAGGAATAAACATGCACTATGAGCAATTGGATTATCATGCACATAAATCACAAGAGAGAGGAGTCCAGCACAGGGGTAATCCAACAAGAACTGCAGATGCACATGAGAACCTGGAGGGTAAGTGCAATGTGCAGTCAGGGATGCAAAGGAGGGGGAAGTAGACGAGGGAAGTCCTCATGATCTGGAAGAAGGAGGGGTGCAAAGGGGAAAACATATGAAGTGGAAAGTCTTCAAAGAAAGGTGAACCACAGGAGAAAGCTGAGTGTGTGGGGCAGAGGAAAGGAAGACTACGAACTGAAAAGTCGCTTCCTGCAGAGAAACAGCAAATACCTACAGGAACTCAAGGGGGAAAAAATTAGATATATTGCAAGAAAATCCAAGGATAGAGTTTCCTCTGACTACACACAAGGAAGCTTTATTTCCAATTGACTTGTTGCTGCTTATATCTCAGCAATAAAGTTTATTCACTCACCCCAAGCTCTCAAAAAACCTCCAGTGTAATAATTAAAAAATAAAAAGAATTTACATCCACCGAAGCAGGACGTTATGCGTATGATGGAAGCTCCAAAGAAATTTTGTCAGGGTATGCTTGGAAAGAAACAAAGGGGTAACAAAATGAAGTGTTTGCAGACACAAGAAAGTAGAGCAGCAAATGGATGGAGGGGAAAAAATAAAGTAAAAACAACAAAAAAAGAAGAAATAAAATGAGGGACATACTAATCATCTGGGGCTTGTTAAATGTTACATGACAGGCAGGGAATGCTGATGGATTGCTTCATTGCCTTGGTGCCATAATTTCAGTGCCTCTCCAGACTGACAGCATGCTTCTCTATCCAAAGGAAAAGGCACCTTTGGTGATGCTGAGGACACTGGACTCGAGCAACCCTGCTGCCGGGGGGAGAGCAGTGGCAGCGGGGCTTCCCAATGTGCCAGAAGGACACCCTTTGGTCTCCCAGCTTTTTTCTTCCCTCACTGTCCAATCAGACTAAACAGAATGGAGCCATTTGCGGGTTTAGAAGTGGCAAGGGTTCAGCCCATTCCAACCCCAGGCACCAAAGGGCTGAAATAAGAGCAAATGCTTACAGAACACTTGTGCACTTTCCAATTGCTGCATGAGTGACCACAGACACAGCCCAAGCTACGATTTACCTACCGAGCAGCCCTCAGAAAGGGGTTAGGAAACTACCTTCACTCTTAGAAGGGGAAGCTGATGTGAAACTTGGCATGGTCAGGACTTAAAAGAAACCCCAAGAGTTACTGGGCTGTAGCCAAGCATTCAAGCTGACAGAGCAGAGATTCCCAACACTGATGCACTCTCATCCCCTGCCTTCCTCCCCGCTCGCTCCAGGGCATCAGCAACCGCACCCAGCAAGATCCTCTCCTGGATTCCCTCCCCTCCCATTCATGATCGCATAACATCCCCGGGGCGATTGCTCACACGGAAAAGCAACATGAGGAAAGTATTTAATGTATGTTTATGTCTTTTAATATAGTGTAGCAGCTGGAATCAAAGGCAAAAAATCATAGGCTTCAGCACATGAGCATCGTGGCTCTCCACAGAGACCCCTTCTAATCACCACCACTCCCTGGACCACAACTTTAGAAATCAGGCACTAGCCTCTATTGCCTAATTAGCAGAGCACTGGAAAACTTAGGAACAGGCATATCTTCTTTCTCCCTAAGTGGCCACTGAATAAATGCTCTATCCTCAGTTCACAGGCTTCTTTTACACTGCTGGCATTACCAGCTCTTTGTGTACCCCCATGCTGTTACTTAAATTGCTTCCATGTTTTCATTACTTGCCCTCTGTGCTGTGTGTATTGAAACTCCTGCAAGAATGCTGAAGTGGTATTTCAAAGCACTGGGGACTACCAAAGATGTGGCTGAAATTATTATGCAACAAACTTGAGTGATTGTTCAAGTCCTGATAACAGTTTGCTCCCCTTCAAGGGGAAAGATAAATTCAGGTGCTGCTCCATGAGGCTCCAAGGGTGGCAATGGCTCCCACCCACCAGAGACACAAGCATGGCACTTGCAGTTCAGGTTATGCTCAGCTCTCTGTCCCTATACAGGGATCTGTGGGGCCTGTATATATGCTCTGCATCCATAAGCAAGGTGGTAAATTCAATTAATGATGCTGCTCCCATGCACAAGGGAAATGGGTCCATTGAGCCAAACTCTTCTGGCAAAAATCCACAGGGGACAGTGGCACGATGCCATCTGATGATCTGCCCCACAGTTTTAGTTCTTTGCTCCCTGTTGCTGCTGTCAGTAGCTGCATTTCTTGAGTTTGTGCTGATTAAAGCAACAGGGAATCAAACAGCCTAACTCTGAAATACCCAAACCGGTAGAATCAAGTACATGCAGTAGGCATTTGTATGCTCCTCTCTCCCAGGGAAACCCACAGGTGGACCAGACATTTTCAGTTCCATTTGAGTTTCAACTTGCTGATTTATCCCAACTATTTTCCCCTCAAAATTGCTGTAACTGCCATGAAAGCAATCTCACTGCGAGCACTGGAACCCTTCTCACACTAATTTCCAACCTCCTTCTTCTGTAATGCCTTCCATCACCCCTTGATATAAGATGTTCACAGCCAAAGCCTGATGCTGCAACCCACAAGCTAAGAGGCAGCCGTGCACCAAACCCCTTCAGCTGCAGGGATGCAGGTTATTTACCATCCTGGTTATTCACCATGCAGGCTGCAGGTCTCCAGGCACCAAATCCCTTGAGATTACAGCACTGGGGTCTTCCAGATCGCTGACTGCGACTCCTCTGCCCTGGCCCTGGCCCAGCAGCTGCCGCACAGCAGCCGTTGGGTGTTATGCTAATGGATGTGCCGGTGCAGCAGCCCTCTCCCCATCTGCTCAGAGCATCCACCTGCTGGGTTGGGGTTTGTTTTGTTTTGTTTTGTTTTAATGGCCAGATTAGGCCAGCACTGTCCCAGAACGCTTCCAGCCTATGCGCAGGGTGTGAGCACAGCACCAGCCAGGCCGGACCTCACAGCACAAGTGCAAACTGGATGCAGGCACATTTGGGCCATGATCTGTTTCTTTCAAACACCTTATCTTTCTGTAATTAAAGCCTCACCCGGAGTGTAACCACACTACAAGGTGTTTTTTTGTTATTGCTGGGGTTGGGTTTTTTTGCACATAGATTTCTTATACTTTATTCATACAATCACAGGCTAGTTTGGGTTGGAAGGGACCTTAAAGCTCATCCAGTTCCAACCGCCTGTCATGGGCAGGGACACCTTCCACTAGAGCAGGTTGCTCCAAGCCCCGTCCGACCTGGCCTTGAACACTGCCAGGGATGAGGAAACCACAGCTTCTCTGGGCAACCTGTAGATTCAGATTAGACATTCTTCCTAATGTCTTATCTAAATCTACACTCTTTTATCTTAAAGCCATTCCCCTTTGGCATGTAACTGCCTGCCCTTGTAAAACTTCTCTCTCCATTCAGTTAACCTTTTTGGATGTCCGCATGAAAGAATGAATGTACCTTCCACAGACTAAGTCATAAACAGAAATTAAAGCTCTGATTTATAAGAAGTAATATTCTCCACAGTCCATGCATGGTAGCCAGTGGTTTGCAAGTCTTTTTCTCCCTGTATGGCCATTGAGGAATTGCTTGTGACACCTTTGCTGTCAATGAGCATAGTCTCACACAACCGCTAGTTCTCCTGAGACCTCTGCAAGTATTCAGGGAGGAAAGACAAGTGGAAGTAAGACATCTCTCAGTGCTAAGATAACAGTCCATCCTTCTCAGTAGATGAGAAAATCTCTTCTCAGTATTTTACAGCCTCAAAACTTTGCTGTTCTATGCAGTATGCCATTTAGCTGGATTCTAAGAAAAAAAAAATAATTGGGGGGCGGGGTGTTGTTTTTTCATGTTCAGCTTCTAGAAGTACTTCCAGAGTGAGCAGTGTTAACCTCCCTGTGCCTTCCCTTGAGTCAATGGAAAATGTTGATGTTTCAAAAAGTGATTAAGAGTTAGAAGAATTCTCATCTAAGTCAGTCTGCCAAGGACAATGTCTCCAAGGAGAGCCATATGCAGTTGACCTTCTCAAGGCTTTGAGTAGCCCTTCAAGCACCCATCAAGTGTATAAGGTATGGGAGAAGTGGGGATCTTCTGCACAGAGAGGGATCTAAGCTGCATGAGTAGGAAAGCCAAGTCATGCCCTGAGCTGTAACCAGCGGACGCCTACTTGAATGTGATGGATTTGTCCAGGTTTGGGAGATACTCATGAGTCTTTCATCAGATCTGTGTTCCTGTCTGAACTCATCATGATGCCCACGTATTACTAAGGAAACAGAGGAGAAGTATTTGTACTATGATAACGCCTCAACCCAACCAAAGCTCCTTTGTCAAACGCCTAGGACAGAAAACACCACTACACCCAAAACAACATGATAGTCACCAGGTATCCCAACCCACACCAGTGCTGCTTAAAACACACAAACTAAGTTTGTTTAAAGTGTAGGGGACAACATTGCTGAAAAATCAACAGCAAAACAAAAAGTGCTCCTGAACAGAGGTCATAAAAAGAAAAAATATTTTTTCCTCCCTCTTCCTCTCCTTGACTAAATGAAAAAAAAATAAAAACATCAATTTTTACTTGAATTGAAAGAACCAAAAATTTCTCTCCAGAAGAATATTTCAAGAAAATGATATGCATCCAGGAGAAAATGAGACTTGTAATGGAAGTATTTTCTGAATCATAACTATAGTGTTGCTAGCACAATGCTGTAATCAAGAATAATGGAGCCCTTTGCCCGGTATACAGGAATGGATTCAATTGTTCACTGTGCAAATACCTGTATTTTAAAAATGTAGTTGAAATCTTTAACCGCAAAAGGCTTGAGCATTAGTGCTTAGACACAAAGCAGTTCAGAAGTGGGCTCCTTCATTTATCACTCATGTAATGATTAATCTTAAATCTCAATTACACATGAAAATAGAATAGGCCCAGCTGAACTTTTGATCCCTTCTGAATTGATTCATCTGAAGGATAGCTCAAAACCATCCCCACAGTACAGGATGATACCCACTCTCTATTACCTCCTCTTCAGCCAAGCGGGGATTTATAAGCCTTGCAAAGGTTATGTCTCGGACATGAATTGTTTGAGCAGGTTTAATCCTATCCTCTCTCCCTCTGTGTTCAGGAGAAAGAGTTAGAAAAGGAAAGAATAGGACTTACTTTCTTTTTGGAGTGTGATCTGTCCTCTTCTTTAGCCGTTTTGCTATTTTTCCCCGCTCTGGAAAGCTTCTGCTCCCCAGACTGTTTGATGGTGATTTTGATCTCAGGAGGGCAAATATAGTTCTCCAAGTTCTTTGGGGGCTTCTTAGCTCTCTTGGTGGTTTGGATCTTCAGCTTTAAACTCCCCTCCGTGAAGTTAGCCTCCTTGATGGAAAACTCCTGCTCCTCCAGGCCGTCTCCCGCCACCCATTTCTCACTGTCTGCATTAGAAGTGGAATCCACGTCTCTTCCAGAACCCAGCTCATCCTCTTCCTCAGGCTCCAGCCTCTCACTGCTCACCGCGATCCCTTTCCCCGAGCCCGCTGAGGGCAGCATCGTCTCCCCTGTACAGCTGGATGCAGGAGGAGGCTTCACGGAGGTGACAGTGGCTGGCAGAAAGTCTGCCTCGCCTCCCTTTTGCCGGGAGCTGCCCAAAGTCTCCCTGGGCTCCATAGCAATACAGCAGCGCCCTGGAGTTTTATCAGAGGGAAGGGGAGCGCAGGAGGGGATGAGGAGAGCACGGGCAGGCACAATCCAAGGGAGCAAATGGTATCTGTCTGACAGAATTCAACGTCCGGATCGCACAGAGGCTGCAAGTTGTTCAGAAGAAACCAGATCTGCCACTGCCAAAGGAAAGGAGAAGAAAAAAGGAAGTTAGCATGTGTATACATATCAAATGTGAGTGTGGAAATGACTGAAACAGGGCATGCTTGGGCTTCCCCTGCAGCATCTCAAGGACCTTCCTTGAAGCAAATGGGAATGAAGGCTGGCTGGCATTTCAGAGAACTGGATCTGGTATTGCAAAGCAAGGAATAGTAAATTGATGAAAATGGAGATATATATGTATATAAAAATAATACTAATGGTTTGTAAATGCAAAAGCCTTTCACACTGGACTTGAGAAATAAATGAGGAGCTAGCCAGCTCTCCACACCCACAAACCTCTTTATTATTTCAAAGTGCTTGCTGTCAGAGGGGTTTCAGAGGGAGAAAAAATAGAGGCAGACGTTTGCCTCAGGTTAAACAATAACCCAGTGACCAGAGCACTAAAAACCATGGTGTTGTCCTATGAATCAGGATGCAGAGTTTCAAACCCCCTGTTTCCCTGCTTCCCAAGTCAGAGATGCCCTTGGCTGCCAGTATCCTGCGGGGACTCTGCTTTGGGTGAATTACTTGTTACAAACTGGGCCAGGCACACACTGCTTGCAGGCCGAGACACAACCTGGGATGCTGTAAGTGCAAGAGGATGCAGTGGGGCCTCTTGCGGGGCTATCAGGAACCCAAGTATAGAGGGTGATGGAGGAAAGCTAAACCCAGTGTTTTCCAGAGTTCCTCATGCCCCTGGGTACCTATGGTGGTGAGGCCTGAGTGAAACTAAGACTGTGCTCTCATCCTTTTAACTGTCAACTTTTCTTTAAAACATCACAGACTGAACCTTTTGAGATGGAAGGATTTGTATTCAGGACCTCACAAAGCCTTGGCCAAAGTTGAGTGTTGAACTGAGGGAAAAATATGTACCACCCGATGGCATAAAAAGCCAAATACCAAACATTTGGTTGGAAAAAAAACCAAACACATACACATAAGAAAGCTGCTGTTTTAAAGGTGTTGAGGTGCTTTTGTACGCCCTCCCTAAAATCCCCTACATAGCCATGCCCCATCATGGCGAGACAGTTTAGTCTACAAGATTAGCAGAAGAGTATCTCAAACTGAAACAAAGGTATTTTCTGCTACTTTAGCAGAAACAACTCCCTGGTGGGTTAGAGGAGTATCACTTCTGGCATACAGCGAAGGGAACACGAAAGCGCTGCCAGGAGAAGGTGCAGACCTACTCTTTGACGGAACCCCCTTGTTTGGGAGATTGGCTCTGCTAAACTGCCAACCCCCGCCTCCCCCCCGAGCAAATTCAAGCAAAATATGAGCACAGGCAGGGATATCCTGGGTGATTTTTAGTGGCAATAAATCATAAAGAGGAAACAAAAGTGATCTTGCTAAGTATTACCAAATCGTAACAGCATTATCAGTGTAGACTACTTTAAAGTACAGCTCACCAACAAAAATCACATGTCCGTGTACCACTGGCTTCTTTCTGCTTTTTGAAAATAACTTGCATGATCTTAAAATTCAAAAAAACATGAATAACAAGTGCCTTTTATTAGTTATGTATCCAAATGTCTGCTGAAGTGTGGCCATAGGTCACTTGTCTAACCCTGGCACATATGGTTACTAATGGAAAGTCCTAAGAATCCTAGAGCTCCATGAAATCATTGGATGACCTCCACCAGGTCCCATCAGACACAAATTCAAATAAAGTTCCCACAAATAGCACAAGATGACAGCTCAAGCATAAAAGAAAAAAGGGAAAGAACTATCATGGAGCTTGAATCGCCATCTGGCCTTAGATGTGGTTTCTATAGCTCATAAGAGATAGAAGTACATCAGAAAAACACTTATGCTTCAGTTGCACATCCTCTGGCAATAGGGAGGAGACTCATTTCCCAGAGCTGCTGCCACTGTCTCATTTAAGGTGATCTTGAAAAATTAACAAACCCAAGGTCTCCTGCACAGCTGCCTTGACTCAGCAAGTCTCCATTTCACCACCTGTGAAACAAAGATCAAGCTTACTTCATTCCAGCCTACTGTAGGGTGGGCTGGTTAATGCCTTGACATAGTTTAGAACCCAAGTGTTTACCGTGTGGTAGCCACGAAGTACTAACGCAGTTAGTATGTTAAAGTCACACAATTGCAAGGAGCTGCTCCACCTAATTGACCAACCTTGCACCTTGCCTCTCCTTTGCACCTATAGAGGTGATGGGAGTCAGGATTACCTTCCTCTTCCAACCAGTCCAATACAAAAAAAAAGTAGAAAGGCTGTGCTATTTAGCTGCCATTTCACATCACTGTTAATCTCCTTGGAGAGGAACACAATGTACACACACTCCTGGGCTACAACACAAACACAAGGTGGTAAAAGCTCGGCAGTGCAGCATTCCAGGGAGTTACTGCTCTGGTATGCATGCATGTACAATGGGCACTCTGTGCTGGCCTCCACCCACAGGTTTTTAACCTCTCTCACTGCTGGCAAGAAAAAGAAGGCTTCTGGCAGACAGCATTTAACTCAGCACACAGGGCAGCAGGATGAGTCCGCAGACACCAACGGTTCAGGGAAGGAACCACAGCTACCAGTATAATGAACCTACCCACCTGGGACCCTGTGTTGAATGGGATCTGAAATAAAACTCACTGCTCTGAACTGGCAAGGGTCTTTAGGCTCTGAGTCACAGGGTAATGTTTTATGGAGGGTGGCTAAAAAGCCAGGTTTCTGCTCCAAAGTCTAGCTGTGGGTCTTGGACCCAGACTCAGGGTCATGATACCCAAACACTCATCCCTGCTTGGCAGTGTGCCTCCAGGTCAGTAAAAGAAAGCAACAGATTAAAGTCACTGCTTTACACTACTGCCAGGTGAGTTAGTGCCAAATCTACCTTAAAATCCCACTTAAAAATATTGGCCTCCTGTTCTGCTGAGAGCCTGCAGATGATGATATCACCAGACCCGCAGGTAGCAACAAATAACCCTGCGCTCAAACACTATGCTGAATTAACTGGGTCATTGTTTTAGGTATCTCCTTATTTTCCTCCAGGGTTAATAGTTAAATGACTTGGGTGCAGGGATATCATACTTGTCTTTCTTGTTTGGGCAGGCTATCTGTGCTTTGACTAATTAGGAAACCTCACTTCAGGCTTCTGAATGTGTAACCTCTTTTGGAAACCTCCCCTTCTCCCCTCTGTAGACTGCCTGCAGAAACGCTGAAGGGACAGTGATGAACACTTTTCCTCCAGCAGCTCTTCTGCCTTAGCTGGCAATGTGCAGATCTGGAAACCTAGGGAGGAAGTGGATTTTCCAGGAGACCTCTATTTCTTTTTAAGCACTGAAGAGATGGGGGCTGTCTAGACTGTGTTCACCTAAACTGCCCTTTGAGGCCTCACCAGCATTGAGCTCTGTTCAATAAACAGCTACAGAGGTGTTTTACCATCTGAATTAAGCTCCTGGAGAAAGTGTTACAGCCAGCAGGCTTCCTGCAGTCAAGTTAAATTTGAGGAGGATAATTCACAGGTGCATGACAACAGATTTCACACAAGTTGGCATTAGCTCTTAATTAGGGAGAGATTCGTGCTTCCTCTGATAAGTACTGAGAAATAATCAAATGCCTGTGTGCTCAGCCTTGCTACCTCTGTTCCTTATCAGCTCCTCTGGGCACCTCAAACACTTCTGGAAGCAAAGGCCTAAAGTACAAGACCTTCCTTGGGGTTATACTAGATGCCTGCCATTAAGGGTTTTGAATAACTTCCTTTCTTCTGCCTCAGACAACTACTCATGCTTGCAAGTATTCAGATGCCAGGGCTATAAAGTGATTAAACTGAGAATTTGCTGAGGACAAACACAGATGTGAGAACCCACAGTCCAGGAGAGAAATCCACCTATTTGGGATTTTCCATGAAATTAAGTGGGCATAATACTTGGCATGGCATTTGCCCTAAGGGCTGGAGCAACTATATTAGTAACAAGCAAATGCTGATTAGACAAATGCAAGCAAGCTAGGTGAGCTGCCCAGCATTTTTGCTGCTCTCCTAATTTGCTCAAGCACAAGGAGCACGAGCAGAGACCTTCAAGCAATATTAAGAAATGCTACCCAAATCCCATAACACTTATCCCAGCCATAACTTTCACTACTGAGACTGTTTTCATATTATCAATGGAGTCCAAAATGCCTTAAGATGTAAAAAGAAAAAACAATGCTATTGAAGAGGTTCAAGTGAGCACAAACTGAGGCATGAGTCGAGACTGTCATAGTAAATATGAAGCGGAGCTCACATCTTCTCAAACCTCACATCTATCTTGGGATCTCACATTGTCTCATGTGACATACTGTTAAATCTTTATCTCTGCAAAATATCAGAAATCCTGGAAGCCTCTTTACACTCCATCTTTTTAAAACCATTCACCACAAAGCACTGGAGACTATACAGCAATACTTAATGGTGAGATATCACCTTTCACTCCAAAGACTCCCGGGTTGCTCCCTTGATTATATATGCCACCACTGAAATGCAGCTGCCTCTGGGGCAGAGGCCAATGGACAACCCACATTACACCCGAGGGAAAGTTTTGGTCAGAAACTTGCTTTTTATGAGAAGTGTCAGTGAAACTCCAGAATCCATCATGGGACATAAAAAACCAGCAGCCTGGCACACAGCAAGCTGCGCTGAACTGAGCTAACCCACATTAGGAATTAGAAAAAAAGACGCCCCAAACTTTTTCTTCATTATTGCTTTACAAAAAAAAAATAAATAAATTTCAAGTGTGTTTGTGGTCATGGTCAGTGCACTGCCAGATCACCAGCAGCACAAGTCTGGTGTGGATCAGGAACAAGCATCTGATCACACACTTCTATCAAATGGACCAGATCACACAAAGTGAGAATTAAGCCTTTTCCCTTTTCTTCATGCCAGCTTAAAGGCAGGATGGGTAAAAATCCAACATGGTTCAGACAAGTGACATAGAATGATGCAATACAAAGTCTGCTGGGATAAAATTAAGTCACTGCAAATTGTCTTTGAACAAATTCGAACCAGGAGAATGAGTTTATACTGGAACAGTATCATGCACCAGTAGTGTATTTAATTTGCTGCTCAGAGCCCTTGAGCTACATTTATCGCATCTTTGGACCACGGCCTTAGCTGCTTCCTGTGGCGATGGTATTCTGAAAGAACAACCTGCCTTTGGCAAGGAGCTGAAAAGAATGACTGTGACAGATATTTTTCATCCACACTACAGATCCCATAGGAAACACCCTCTCCCTTTCACCCAACTTATGTCAATCAGAACAGAAATAAGGCAGAAGGGCTTCCCTTTCAAGCAAAACAAATGAACTTTGTCTCTTAATAAAGAATCAGAGATAGCCTGAAGATGTCCAGATCACAACCAGGCACAACCAGGAGCACCCTGTTTCAGGTGAGTAGCGTGGTGGACTGGACGAACTTCAGAGGCCCTTCCAATCATAGGCATGCTGTGTTTCTGGGATATATTATATTGCCTCTATCTCCAGCACCAGGCAAACCAGTCTCTCTAATGCAAAACAATTCTAAACATACTGCTAAAATTCCCATCTGTAATATATACCTGGATATAGACACAAAAAAAGCGTGGGTATAACACAGATACAGCATGAGATCCTTAACTGATAAGGATAATTGTGAGTGGAATGACCATATGTGAATGCCTGTAATCCACAGATTACCTATTAAAGTATTAACTAAGGCATGTAATTCGTTAATTGGGTGAATTAGAAGAAGAAAGGTGTTTCCTCTCCACATGGTCCTCCTGTCTCCAACACCGCTTTTGTTCCAGCCCTTCCACCTCTGCCTCTGATTTTGCATGGGTTATGTGAGGACTTTCTCAGAAAGGAAAGGATGCAAGCTTTGCCAGGTGTGGTCTATCCACGTGAAAAACAGGAGCAAGAATTAATGGCCATTAACAGAATAAAAACAGAAATGTAATCTTCCCTTTTTTCCAACAGATCAAACTGAGTCCAAGTGCTACCAGCCCTCTGCACTTCCACCAGCATGACTGACCAATGTCTCTGCCTCAGCATGCCAAATGCCTGCAAAGGGAGCCAAGAAAAGCCAACTGGAGGGAAAAAGATGAGATAAACTGAATCACAGAATCATAGAATGGAAAGGACCTTAAGATCATTTAGTTCCAATCCCCTACCATGGGCAGGGATGCCTCACACTAGATCATGTCGCCCAAGGCTCTGTCCAGCCTGGCCTTGAGCGCTGCCAGAACCAAAGATCTCTCACAGACAGATGAAGCTGCAAGCAACCCCCCTAAGATAAAGTGGCAGAAACAAATGAGAGCCCTAGCATATCCATAATTACAGAGGCATGTAAATGTGGATATTACACATGTGTGTATCTGTCTTCTTAACACAGAGACATTAAGAGTAGATTATGGAATCATATTTGGCTCCATAATTAGGTTTGAGACTCCATAATTAGATCAGATAGTCACCTTTCTATGTAAGTAAGTAACTATCGTGCAGTGCTGAAGGGAGGGCCAACTGAATGATTAAACAACTGACATGGCCATAAATCACAAGGCCCATAAAAGCAATACTGCCCAAGGTACAGCTGTGGCAACAGCCAGTGTAGCAAAGCACCCATCTGCAGTACGAGGAGAGATGGCCATCATGTTGCCCAAGGACTTTCATAAGTTCCTGGCTGAGAACTGTGCTAAGGTTTTATAAATCTACCCACTCACAACCCAGAGCTGTATTTGGGTGTCAGGGAGGGAAGTATGGTCATCAGACCTCTAAACAGCCCCTCATGCTGATTTAAGTTCTCTAAAGGACCAATGTCCTCTGACTTGGATTCTCCAAGACAAACACTGCAGGACTGCTCTAAATATGGGCTCAGTTCACTGGATTTACAACTCTGAATCAAGGAATAGAGTTTAATCCTAATGACATCAAGAGTCGGCATGTCATTTTTGCCCATCATTCTTGTGAAGATTAGGCCTCCAGGACACTAGAAAACAGAATGAGATGCCAGCTTTGCTCCATCTCATTACAACAGAAAAAAGCCAAGCTAGGAGATTTGCCTATGTCAGGTCAACAACAGGTTGCTGCACTCCCAAACATCAGCACTCTCAGCATGATGTATAATCAAAGGTGACTCCTGAGACAATCCAAGATGCCAAACACTCTGACGGGTACAGCAGTGTGTGCTACCACACAGATAAAACTTATTCCATTAGCAACAGTCACAAAACTCTTAGGGGAAAAGTGTCAAGAAGGGGACCTGAAATACTGTTTCGTTTTAGCCAGCTCTTGCAAAGTGCACCATCCTGGAGGTAGTGGCAGCCACTTCAGGCTACAAATGGAAAGTTTTATGGGTATTTAGAGAAGGGTTATTGGCACAGAGATCAGCCACAAAAAGTAAAACCCTGTACAATTCCATAATCTGTGTTACCAAACTTCCCTAGATCGACTCTGCTTTTGGAGAGCTGCCATCAGACACAGTAGTCTCCCTCTAACACTGTAATGGTATGGCAATAATATCTCCTTCTCCCTCTGATCAAACATTTCCCTCTGCACCCTGAAACGTGTGGAAAATGGTTTCTCTATATAAATCATTAATGAGAGATTTGGTTTTATTTACTGCTGCTGCCATGGGACTCCTTCCTCCTTTTATTTTTTTTCCCCTCCTCCATTATTTCATTTTCAGTTGCACGTGTGCCACATACACCAACAACACATCTGACAGGGAATGCACCAAGTCTTGGCTCAGCATCCATTCCTCAGAGTCGTAAGTGATGGCAAAAGGAGAATCAAAACAGCTTCAGTCCAGAGTCTATCCTGTGCCCAGTCTGGAAGCTGTACGAACAACATATCCCATGTTACTCAATTCTGCATGCTTCAAATGAGGCTAGGAATAAGAAAGGTTGGATTATGTCCATGCAGGCTTGCACTGTGTGTTTCCATGCTGAGTAAGCAGTAGTGTCTTTTTTGGTGCTGTATTACGTACCAAGCATTCCCTGCATCATGGGGAGCTGTGGGAAAATAGGGCATATAAAGGGCATGCAAGAAGAAGAGCAATTATTTGGGGTATTTAGAGGAAGACACTGAGACCACCTTGCCTTGCAGAATTTATCAATCTTTTTGGCTTTGAGGGAAGAAAGAATCTGGGTCAGCAAAACAAGCAATGCCCTTAAAGCTTCATGGGTTGCAAAAGAAAAAGCAGGAGGCAAAAGCAGCCCAGGACACAAGAGGATGTGGCTGGATGCATACAGAGCAAAGAGGAGCCCACAGTGCTGGGACAGCAACTTCAAGAGGATTAAACGTTAGTCAGGAGCACGCCGGTGGGAAGACCTGGGGCCAGGAATAAAGGTGAGATAACCAACAGCTGCTATTGGCAAAGGAAAGGAATACCTTTGCCTCTAATGAGGCTGAAGACGAAGCGGTTACAGAATTGCTGGGAGAAGTTGAGTCAGACGGGAGATAAGAGCCTGCTGAGTACCTGTACGTCCTAAATGCCTGTCCAGCTGAACCACTTCATTGTGCTCTCTGTACACACCAGACTCCAAAGCAGCAAGTACGATCAGGAGCAGTGGATTCACGACAGAAATATCTTTTCAAGCAGGCCCAAGACTTTCAGTTGTTATTCTCTTGTAATACCACTGACTTCAGGAAGATGTTAAAGGCTGGGATGGGGTCACAATTTGGAAATCCAAGGTCAAATCAGTCATGGATGCACCCTGTCTCCGCTGATGGCATTCAGGTCACTGTTTCCTAATCTGTGTCTTTCACTTAGGTCCCGGCCAATCAATATTTGGTCTGTGGGCTCCAGCGGGTCAAGAGACCCCTGAGGCATCTATGCCACTGCTCCCCAGCTGGAGATGGATGCATGTATGAACAAGGTCCCCGTTCCTACCTAGGTCCATGCAGCAGCTTCTTGTTATTTCAGTTGTTGCTCACACAATCTTTTCCTTAAAGGCCCTGGGAGGTCTGTTTACTGAGCTTAGCCTGAGGAAACTGTTCTGTCCTGAAAGCCACACTTAAAGGGCATCATGGTTTAAGAGCAGATGTGTCTTTAACTCTGATAAAAGAATGAAGGAGCAAGACCCCTGTTTCTGCGACTACCTCCTGTGACAAGTGGGATCTAACGTAACAACACCTACAGCAAATACCTTTTATGACACTTATCCATCAGGATTCATAACTACATGCCTCTCTCTTTAAGCCAACAGATGAAAAAATCTCCATTGACACTTTTAATTTGTCAAGGCATCAGAAACCATGAACTCCATTATTTTGTCCCCCTCACTTCCCAGAAGAATCATAGTCATAGAATCATAGAATCACAGAATCATAGAATCACAGAATGGTTTGGGTTGGAAGGGACCTTAAAGGTCATTCAGTTCCAACTCTCTGCCACAGGCAGGGACACCCTCCACTAGACCAGGTTGCCCAAAGCACCACAGAAGACAGAGACCTTCAACAAGCCCTAAGTTTATATGCATTTATCAGCTCAAAGTCCAACAGGTTACACTCCTGCCCTGTTTAGAAGCGTGTGGTTAGAATAATTTAAAAGAGAAAAGTGTTTCCCCTTCTTGCCCCATTTTCACTTTTTCTGAATATATTAGGGGAGGGGAAAGAGACAACTGACAGCTGGAGAGAATTTACTCAAATTGCCATCTAGCAAAGAGAAAGCATGACATTTTTCAGCCCATTATGAGAAGGTTTATGGAAGTTACAAGGATGTGAATATATAGGTTAATATTTCAAACTGTTTCGCAACCTTAACAATGGGCATATGTAATAACATTTTGCCCTGATACCTGCTGTAAGACTTTGTATGTACACAATCCCATCCAAACACTAAACTCCTCCAGTTAAGCTTCATGTGTCTGATCCCTTCTGAAAAACAACTGAAGAATTCAGCAGAGAATTATTTCCCTGTACAGAATTCTACTG
The DNA here is from genome assembly GCF_028554395.1 of Pezoporus wallicus. Lineage (NCBI taxonomy): Eukaryota > Metazoa > Chordata > Aves > Psittaciformes > Psittacidae > Pezoporus > Pezoporus wallicus. The sequence goes on along the minus strand of NW_026635907.1, from coordinate 1,234,463 downwards.
AATCCCCACTATACAGCTCCATAGGAAGGCTTTAGAGAGAAAAAGAATTAAGAAAAAATTAAAAGCTATAGGAAGAATTTCCTTGTCTAGCAAACTAATACGATTTCAGAGGAGCTGTGGTAGAAACCCCACTGCATTCTCCAAAGCCAAAAATTCAGCAGGACTTTAGGAGAGGTGGGCATGATTCACAGTATCACTCCAGAATACACTGTGTCTGGAAAACACAGGGAAGTTAGGCCATTGTCCAAGTCTCAGAAATCACATCATTAGGTTATTCATGACATGTGGATTCATATGGAGGAGAGGCATGCCTGTAACACCTTGCAGCTTGACCTGTAGTTTGAGTATCATAATTTTCTCCCTCCCATCTTAAAACCAGCTTCTCCATCTGCTGAAATACCAGACCAGAACCAGAATGATTCACTGTATACATGAACATATATCAGTTTTAAAGGTTAAGGCTAACAAAAATTTCAAAGTAGCATAACACTTCAGGCTTCCGACCTTTAACCTATCTCTAATTTTGAGGTATTTAAGTGAGTCCTGGGTTACCCCACGCTTGCCTACCACACATTCTTTTGGACAGCTTTCCCAAGCACTATTACAGGAGACACAGTGCTACAGTAGAGGAAACTCTCCTCTCATCGCTGCCACAATCACAGAGCCTTTAACTGTCCCAGACTGTACATCAGCCCTTGCAGAAACAGGATTTCACTCCAGAGAGGTAGCAAGAAGCTTCATAAACCACGCCACAGCAGCATTTAGCCGCAACCCCAGCACCCAACTCTGCCAGCATTTTCATCCAGATGTATAATGCGCCTGCAGAGTCAAGCCTTGGGCCAAGCTGTACTGTGGTTTTGACCAAGACAGGTCAGAGCCTTTCCACCACCTTCTGACCTCATGTTTGCATGAAGATTGGTCTCCTGCATTGCTTTTCCACACATTGAGCTTGCTTTCAAAAAAGTCCATTAGGCTCATCAGCCCTACAAAAGAAAGACAACTCAGGCTCATCCTTACCACTGTACTCCTTTTTATCCTGAAAGGCCCCTGTGCTGGATGGACAGCTACACAAGCCCCACCACTGTCACCGCTCATAAGCAAGGTTAAACCCCAGCCCTGGTATCTGTGAACAATACTAGTGACTGCATTCCCAGAGTACTTCTTTGACTACCTTCCTGTTTTGTTACTTGTGATTCAACCCCATCACTTTCCCCTTCATATTCAAAGTCAACAGGGCCATTGTCTCACACTGACAATGACACACAGGTTGTGTGGACAGGCAAATATGATAGAGATACAGAGGCCTGAAACCTTGCAAAGATCCCTGCTAGACTTAGAAGCAAACTAGAGCTGTAAAGATCATAATGAAGCCTGGATCAATTCCTTATAACCCTCAGGGGATTTGAGGTCCAGAGCTTTGATTTGGCATTTTGCAGAAAGGGGTAAGTAACCCAGGAACTCTTTGAAATTTTCAGTTTCATAGAAGACAACAAAAGCCTAAATGAAATAATGTCAGAAGATTGCTTTTCATTTCCAGCTGCCCCACAGCTTACAGTAAGAGCTCATCATTGTGTTTGGACAATCTGTGCTGCAAAGCAAATTCAACTCAAAAAGGGCAAAATAGTCTCTAACTCTGCTCCCTCTCAAGAGATGATAAACAGAAATTACAATCCCCTACTTCCTTCACACATTGAAAGACAAGCTGCATTATTTTCTGGCTGCTTTTACTCAATTTAAGTAATGATTTTGTGTTTCTCCTCTCTTTGCTCTCTCCATGATCCACTAAATGTGAATGCAGAATGCAGGTGCCTGTTGGGGGGGCTGCCCTTGTTCCTAGCATCCAGCAGATCCCTAAGCAGGTCTGAAGACTTCATGGACTTTAAAAGCCACATCAAGTGAAGCCTTCACATTCGGAGAAGGAGAATTAAATTGTCACTAAGGGTTTGAGAGCATCTCAGAAGCCCTGTGCTAATGATGCATGCTTGCAACCTGATTTCTTGCCTCTATCAGGAGGCAAAGCAGTTTGGAAATAATTTTCATATCTGACAGTCCCTCCAGGCTAAAAACTGCAGTTGAGGGGTTTTAAAGCCCATCTTTAATCAAGATGACAATTTCCTAAAAGGATGACTCATTTTGTTTCCTCAACAAAGGTAACGGGAAAGGAAACTGTATTTTTTTTTTTTTTTAACAAGTTGGAAAGAGAGAAAATAAAGAACCTATAAACAGCAGCAAAACCAGTCCCAGTAGAAACCACAAGACCTGCAGCAAAACACTGGGAATCTTCTCAGCTAAAGTTCTCCCATAGACACCCATGTTTATTGCTTTGGACTAACCTAAACCTTGGATTGCTGCTGCCCTAAGAGTGCCTGGACTTCCCAACAATAAGGTTAGATTTTGCCATGGATTTTATCTGACCACCTATTTTTCTTCTGCGCACAGGTTTGCTACCATTGTCTCTCAATCAAATGCATGTTTAATTGCGAAACTCACTTGCTTGAAACCTTGTGTACCTACATGTTATAGTAGGCCAAAATGGCACGCTGAATTTTCTGAAATCCTATTCAGCTGCCTTATTGCAGACCATGCTTCATGGAGCACATTTTGGCAGTTATTAAAGCTGCCTTTCAGCATCATCACAGACCCACAGATCACGGATATTCCAAAGACGGGTAGTTAACAGGGAGCAAGAACCGCCTAGGCATATGGCTAAACAAATCAGTCATCAGTTCAGTGGGACAGCTTTCATTTCCATCACAGCAATCTGCTGGACCCCAGAACTGTTTTTACGTGGTTCATTAGACAATAGCCTTTCTTGCTACTACTTGGGTCAAGAGTCAAAATTGCTGTGTAATTGCAAGTCTTGGAGCACAAGGCAAGACTTTTTCAGTCCTGGAGGGTGTTGTCCAAAGGGGAAAGAAAACAGAAGGGAAAGATTATGTGTGCGCAATTGAGTCCTACTGAGAGAACAAAAAAAAAAAAAAGTCACTGAAACTGGGATTAGCCAAATCTTGTAATGGAAAACAAGAGTCCTGTTGGTAAGCTGGCACTTACACCTAAGAGATGTGAGTGCTGGGGAAAAGGAGCTCAAAGGCTGGGTCAAAACAGACCAGAAGAGGTGATTAAGCAGCATCTAAAGCCAAGAGATGACGGTTGGACCTTTTCAAGCATTTAAGTCCTTGAGTTAATTAAGCACGTGGCAAAAGGAGCCGTTAAAAAAGAACAGTTCCCAACTTAATCACAGTACATTATTGAAAATTATACTAAGCAACCTCAGTAGAGAAGCACAGTAAACATCAAGTCAAGCTAAATAGCTCAGTTAGGTTATTATTAATAATAAATCACGGCCACTGTTTCTTTTGTTTGCCAACAACTAGCATAGTTTATGGCTCTGCACAAACCTAACACACCACTTTATTACATTTCAGAGTGCATCCTCCTAAAATGATAATGTGTTAATAATCTATGCTGGGCTTTTTGGCAGAAACCAAAGAGCTCAAACAACTTGAAATAACATCAGCAAAAAATTATTTATTCCCCATCCTTCGTTGCAGAGAAAACAGAGGTTTTCTTGGCTCAGTTACTTCTCAATAGATATCTGGTTTCAATTAAAAGTTTGAGAAGTTAAAAAAAAAAAAAAACAAAAACCAAAAACCAAACAAAGCCAATAAGAGATTGAAGAGAAGCCTTCATTCACTGAGTGTTCCTGCTTTTTCTTTTTTTTTTTACCCTGGTTTTACATAACCCTTCAGAGCAGAGATTAAAGTACAACTTCATTGTTTAGAATGTGGTTTTGTGCGGTTTTTTTTTTTAACTCCTTTCATCTAAAAAAAAAAAAAAACAACAACAAACAACAAACAAACCAAATGGAGAAGAAAGAAAAGTTTCACCCTTGAGTGGAAGGAGCTTCTGACTGAGGGGAGTCATCTCAGCGAGGGTCAGAGATGTGTGTGCGTAAGGCGACCGCTAGCACGCTTTCCGTGATGGGCATTTTTGCCCTCCCGTCCGGGATAAAAGGTCCTGGACACTTGTTTCCTCAGTTCGTGGTACCGCTGCCCAGCGTTAGACAGCTGACTATATCACAACTGTAGCCTGCACCAAGTTAGTCCTGGCTGCAGGGGCAGCCTGATCAATAATTGTTCCCATTTGGGTCCATAATCCCCATCGCCGGGCTGGATTTGCCAGCTGCCCCTTGCCCCTGGCATGCTCCTGCTGATGGGGAAGGTCCGGGTGACTCGCCCAGGACTAGCGGGCTCAACTCTCCGCTCGCCCTTCGCGGGTTGACAGATGGGGGCACAAGGCGGCAAGGCGGCTAATGAAACACCTCCGCGGGCGGGGGGAGAAGCCCTGCACGGCTTCCCCCCGATCCCACCCCTCCGTTTCCCTTCCTACTTTTTTCCCTCCTTCCCTCCCCGCCGGCCGCATTTGCTTGTGGCGGACTCCTCCCAGTGCCCGGCTCTGCTCGCCGCGCTCCCAGCACCTCCGGCCCTTTTAGGCATCCCTCAGCAGCAGCATGAAGGGCAGTGCTCTCCTTTAACCCTCCCATCCCCTCCCCATGCACCCCCAGTGCGCATTCACGTCACCCCAATGGGGACCCCTAGGGACCATAAACCCTCCCGGAGACGGAGAACCTGTCCTCTGGGGAGGGAGTTACAGGGCTGTGGGGGTACCCAATGCACAGCTACCCCCGCAGGGTCCGTCTCCAGGCGGCGAATTGCCCTTTTAGCATCAGCCGTCAGGCCCGAGATTATCAGCGCCGTTTATTTGAAGCGGAAACGAATCGGAAATCCTTCTCTCAACTGCCTTTTTAGACACATAAATACACACAGACGGAGGCAAGGCAGCGCAGGGGACACACAGTGACCGGTGTGATGAACGCTCACTCACACTCACACACAAGGGAAAAAAGGGCGGGAGGGGGCTCCTGACTCTACGGACGGACGCGATCTCCCAATGCCCCCCGGGGGAGCCCAGCGAGGTCCGGGCGTGAGTGTGAGCACGAAGGTGGGCAGCGAGCCTTGTGCTGGGGCTGGAGGTGACAATAGCCACCCGCAGCTGCAGGCTGCCTCCCCCGCAACCCTAATAATATCCAACACTACACCCCTCCCCAAGATCGTATTTTCAAACCTCCCAAAGCTGAACTCCACTTCCACCCGTTGGGGGGGTGGGCGGGTAGGGGTATATAGAGGACACCGGGGTCCTGGGGGCGGCAATCACCAGCTTATAAATGATCATTATTAACGCGCCTTACCGAGCACGGGGGAGAGGGGGGATTCCGCGTTAATAATACCCCCCCCCCCTTTTTTTCCACCCTTTACCCCCACACACTTCTTGCCTCCTGCAAATTGCCGCTCTTCGGAGCTGTGTGCCCTTTTCAATGTCAAAACAAGCGCGGGGCCGCCCAGGAGCACCCCCACTTCCCCCAGCGCAGACCCCGCACACTCACACACACTCGGGCACACGCACACAAATCCCCATAAGGTTTCAATGTTGCTCTCTAGCTCCACTTAACCTGCAATTTAAGAAGCTGGGGGGGGCGGTGGGGGGGGTGAACGACACTCTTCTCCCCCCCCCCCCCCCCCGCCTTTCCACACGCACACATCGCTGCCACCTACCCCCGGCACTGTCGGGGAAACATACCGGCTACCAAAGCGGCCTCGATGAAGGGGCAGGGGGTAAATACATTATGAAAACTCCTACAAAATACTGCAATCCCTTCCAAGCAGCACGGGCTTATACCCCTCTACCCTCCTAACCACACAAACACGCTTCCCCCAGCAGCACCAGCCACAAAGCATGGGGAGAGAAGGGGTCGGAGAGGAAGAGAACTCGCATGTATTGCACAGCAGAGAAATATCCCCCCCCCCCCAATAAATAAAGCCCTTTCCGCGCCATTGCAAAGTCACAACACGATAAAAAGGAGAAGACATTAACTTTTACATGCAGAGGAGAAAAAGGAGGGGGGAAAGAGAGAGAGAAAGAGAGAGGGGTGAGACCCTCCCGCAATCCGGATCATCAGACAGACCTTTCCTCGATGGCTCAGGTTTTTTGTGGCCCCCCTTCCTCTCCCCCTTTACTAACCCATATCCCCAAAACGGCAGCTGGGGTCTTCTTAGCAGCTTCCCCTTCTTCTTCTTTCTTCCGTTTCCCTCGGATTCCCCCTTTTCTTGTGTCTTCTCTTTAGATCCCGGTTTCAATCCCTCGCCACAGCCCCCAAAGGTGCTTTTGCTTGTGTTGCGGCAAACCCATGGCGGTGTTCATCTGTCAGATTAGGGGAGCGCACGGCCGCGCAGCACACGCAGAGCAGAGAGGGAGGAGGGCGGAGGGGGAGGAGGGAAGGCACTCGGGGAGAGGAAGGTGGACGGACAGACAGACGGATAGATAGCTGGGCAGATAGATGATAGATAGATATAGATAAATAGAGCGAGATAGAGCGAGAAGGGGGGAAAATGGCGTCTTGGAAGCCGGAATCCCGGAGTAAATCAAATTAACACGCAACACCCAGAGCAGTCCCGGCTAATTTTAGCAGGATCCAAAATAAAATTAAAAAGGAAAAGGGGGGAAGGTGGGAAGGAGGAGAAGGAGAGAGGGAGGGGGGTGAAAGAAAGGAGGACGGGGGAAGGAGAAAAAAAAAAAAAAAAAGAAAAAAAAATCAATGCACTGGATAAAATCCTGGATTTGAAATCGATGGAGCTCGTCTCTAGCTCTCTCGCTTTTTCTTTTCCTTCTTTTTTTTTTTTTTTTTTTTTGGAGGGGGATTTTTTGCTCTCTGTTTGTTGCTGTTGGTTGTTTGGGTGCCTTTTGAAGCGGGGCGAAGAAGAAGGGGGAGAAGCGTTTTCGGTTTTGCTTTTCCCGGCGGGGAGTTTAAAAAAAAAAAAAATGGGGAGAAAAAAAAATAGCAAGAAAAGAAAGAAAGAGCAAAACCCCGCGACGAGAACAGCGCTGGTTTGGCGGCGAGGAAGCTGTTCCCTTTATTCCGGCTGCTCTCTGGTCTCCGGAGCGGGCCCTAGCTGGTGCCGGAGCTCCGGCGGGATGCGGGGCTGCGGCCGCCCGCTCCCCCCGCCGGGCCGCGCAGAGGGAGAGAGGGAGGGAAAAAGGGAGGGAAGAAGGGGAGGAGGGCAAGGGGAGGCGGGGGAAACACCCCCTCTTTCTAACGGGCCGGGATCGGTGCTCACACACAGACACAGACACACACACCCCCCCTTCTCTCCTCGCTGAAAGTACAGCCTCGAAAGGGTGCGTCCGGGGGCTGCTTTTTGCTCCCCGCTGGATTTTCCTTTCTCTGTCTTATTTTGTCTTTGGATCTGGTTTTGCCCTTTCTCTCCTTCTCCCTCCCTTGCAAGGGGCGGCGATTTGTTTAAGCAGATCTGGGGGCTGATGGGTCCGTGTCTCTTTCCTCTGCTTCTCTCACGGAGTCCTGCAGCACTGGGGAGGGAGGGAAAGAGGGAAACAGAGGGGGGGAATAAATGGTAATGATCAGCCGCGCACACACACACACATAGAGCCGCACAGCCACACATTCGGTGCGGCTGCAATGCTCAGCCCTGGGTTAATGTACTCAACAGTGCCACTACCTGACACAACAGCAGCAGTGATGGGGGCAGGGGAGAAAAGGCAAAGAAGGTGAAATTCAGGTTAGTGGAATTTATCCCACTCCAATCTCAGTTTTCCTCCCTTATTCCCCCCCCCCCCCCCCCCAAAAGAACAAATACCCTTTGCACAGCACAGCCCCTTCAGGCTCATGACCTGTGTGGGAGATTTTGGGGGTCCAGTGAGTGCTATTCATAGCAGAGGTGAGGAATCCCTCTCTGGGGCTAAGGGACATAAGCAAGGACTTCCAACACCTATTTTAAGGATTAAAGGCCACTCTTATCCCCAGCCTTTCAGTATGAAGCAGTAACAGTACCCAAAATACAGCACAAATTCAGCTCCTGGCCAGTGGAGCTGTGCAAAATACAAGTCCTTGGGCTTTTGCTCTCCCACCCTTGCTCTGCCAGTGGTCTAGATCATGCTGCCACCTGGGTTGCTGATTTGGCAGACCTTTTATTCACAGGAGTAAATTGTTGTCTTGCCTGAGTAGTTACAGAGTCACAGAGTCAACTGTGTCGGAAAAGACCTTTAAGATCATCGAGTCCGACTGTTACCCCAGCATTGCCAAGACCCCACTAAACTATGTCACTGAGGGCCTGATCTACACAGTTTTTGAACGCCTCCAGGGACAGTGTCTCCACCACTGACCTGGGCAGCCTGTTCCAATGCCTGACCACTCTTTCAGTGAATGATTTTTTCCTAACGTCCATCTAAACCTCCTTTGGCACAGTTTGAAGCCATGACCTCCCATCCTATTGCTTTCTACTTGGGAGAAGAAACCAGACACCTCCTGGCTCCATTCTGCTTTCAGAGCTATAAGGTTCCCCCCCAAGCCTTCTCTTCTCCAGACTAAATACCTCCAGTTACCTCAGCCATTCCTAATCAAACTTGTGCTTAAGGCCTTTCACCAGCTTTGTTGCCCTTTTCTGGACCTGATTAAGACTCTGGGGAGACTAAATCACACAGGGGATGAGGAGAAACCCCCAGGAAAGGGAGGGTTTGTGGGGTGAAGCTGAGGAAGTGTACTTACAAGTGAAGGTCGTATTGAGGGGGAAGCAGAGAGCACCCCTTCGATATATGGTGAGTATATCCCACGGTGCCACAGGAATCCCTGTCCCGCAGTGTTGCAGGAGGCTCAAAGCACACCAGGTTTCTCCCCTTTGCACTGAGCAACTGGTAACTGCAGGCCATTATCCAAGTGACCTGAATTCAGGGTTGACCTGATGCAAGGACCACCTAGGTTGAACCCCACCAGCCATAGTGCCACAATCCCTCAAAAGTGTGGCAACAGATCTATGACACAGATCCCATTTTCAGGCTAACTGAGCAGGAGAGCTTTACGCAGCCCACAGGATGCCAGCATAGCTCTCATCAACCCTCAGCAGACTCAGCTACATGGGTGAGTCTGTCCCCTTAGCCCCACCATGCTTCCTCATCCTTTCTGGGTAAAGCTCCTAGGTAAAGAACACACCAAACCGTTAACTCCCTTTGGATCTCTGCATATGTCTGCCATGATGCCTACAAATCCCAGACTGATGGGTAGAGGCAACAGGCTCTTCCCATCCTTCTCTCATGGTCCTTTCCTCCCACTTCCCTCCACAAACAAATCAGTAAAATACACCAAAAAGCTCAAATGGCCAACAGATCACCCCCACCTCCATCCCAAACACACAACTCAAAAACTTCTGAATCAGAAATGTCACACTGAAAATGTTGATGTTTCTGATTGAAACCAAATAAGAATTGTCATTTTGAATCAGTGATTTGGCATGGGAGGGAGGCTTGTTTGTTTAAATTAAATCACCCAACTGGAGCTATATTGTGTCATTTCCTATCTGAATGAAACAAAAAGAAATAGTTTCAATGTTTCGTGGCAGAGCTGCCAGTGACATTTTTCTGGCTTTTGGTTTCAAAAACTCTCACCAGGTAAACTCTGTGCATTGAAGAGCTCCATTGGCCATCGTCTTCCTCTTTGGAATAAGCCAACACATGATTATGAAATAGTTAGTTTGATTGGATTAACACAGAAGAACAAATTATGGGTGAAAATATAAAAAGGAAAAAAAAAAGAAAAAAGAAAAAACATCACTTTTTATTTTCCTTTTTTAGAAAATAGTGTTTTGTTTAAATTTAATAAGCTTGGGATAAAAAGTGGTTTGTGAGCTTTTGCTCATTTTCTTTTATTTATTTTCTTCTGGAAAGTATACGTATATACAAATGTATTTAAGCAGCCCCACTTAAATAATTTCAAACTGAGAAGTTCAATTTGGGAAGCAATCAAAATAATGACTTATTTAATGCTCATTTATTTTTAAAATGGGGGGGGGGAGTAGAAAAAAAATCATAAAAAAAGCCTCAAACCTACTAAAGGAAGTTTTGAGTGGCCCAAAATTATTTTTAGGAAATGTATATTGCCTAAAATATGTATAACTAGGCAAAAAATTCACACCTGGTTACCTGTACACCTCAAACCCTGAAAAGACCTGTCAGGATAAACTTTATCATAAGCAGAAAAAGACCCATTTCATTGTATGGTCACCTTGTGTGTGCATAAATCATTGTGGATCAGGGTTTACATCAAAGGTTTTCTTAGCTATGGTTTTATCTTCTAGATCTAGAATGTTTTTCTTTTGTAAGAAAAAATCTCTTCCATTAGAGTCTCTGTGTGTCAGGGGGTTCATACAATGTAAGTGGATAATCTGAAAAAGAAAATTTCCTTCTCTTTGTTCTTTTCACTTAAAAAATACTTTGGTATTCATAAAGTTGGTTTGGTTCCTGCAGCAGACCTGATATGAGTTTTCTATTTGTGTGTAACAAGCTGTACGTAACCTTGACTGCACGAGACAGGCAGATGTTTTTTAATGAAGGCCATGAGACTGTTGTTTTTTTTTTATATGAATAGCATATTGAGTTAAATACGTCTTAAGTATGTCTTTCTAGGTTCAAGGTATAAATTAAAGTTAGGCAGAATTATTGGATGATTTGTAAGTTAATGTGAAAGAAAGTATGAATTGAAAAGCGCCCAGTAAAACACTGGGAACACTTAATATGATTCAAAATTACAAACAAATCATTAAAAGCAATCATTTACAATTGTTTTGATTGCACAAATCAGATCAATTTTCTTATGTGTTGTAGTGTGTTGGCTGTCTAGCACACTTCTGAGCTTTACATAGAAGATTGCCTATATATACATCTATCTGTTTATGAATCAACTACTTTTTTATCTATGTACACACATGTAAACTCAGACATACAGTTGTTAGCAATTCATTGTATCCCACTACAATGTAAGAGGTGAGCCGTAAGACAGCCGAAAACAGGGCAAAATGCAAATGTATGCCAAGCCTCCCATTTTTTGCTCAAGAACTGGAAGTCAAACTGTTTAACAATTGCCCCCAAAATAGAAATAACAGTGATTTTTAGAGTTGCCCTTTTATTTTGTAAATCCCTCAGACATGAAGTATCGAGTTTCAACACTGTTATGTGAACAATGGCAGGCAAGAATCAGAATTCAGGGCCAAGGGATTGGAAACCAAGTGCAAAATCAATTTTAGAAGATACAAACCCCCTCCTTTGGTTGATTGTTCATGTGTTTATGATATTTATTCCCTCAGCATCCCCAAACAATTTCTCCTATATATTATTTTGCTAGCAGACTACTGTTATCCATATCTCAGCTTCTTTTTGATATTGACAAAGACTGCCATGCTCATCACTACCCAAGAACAAAAGAAAAAAGATTTTGCCTCCAATTTTTCAACTAAGACAATTAGAAGAAAACCTTGGTATCTTAGCAGCGTTGTATTACAGCGTGGGAGATGACCGCATGGGAGCATCAAGTTCAAGTCCAGATTTTTTTACATACCAGATCTTTCTGCAGCTTTCTTGCCCCTATGGAGCCAGTGACTAAACATTTCTCTGCAGTCAGGCAGCAAACAAAAGTTGTAAGGCTCAGTGATGCAGTGCTTGCTGACACACCAGCAGAAGACCGAGACCTGCCCTTTGCTCAGTCTGCTCAGACATGAGAGTCCTTTCGAAAACCTTTGAATGTTTGCCTGCTGTAGCTCTTTCAACATCCACCAGTTTGTTACTGCTCTTACAGTTGTGATTGTATTTCACAGTCTTTCCAGAGCAAAAAAGTAACTCTGATCTCATAGGCACACAAAATCCTTTCCCTCATAATAACTTCAAAGAAATTAATTAATAATAATCATTTAAGCCTATCCTGGATTCTCACGTGCATTGCTGATACATGGTGGTCTGGATTTCAATCACAGTTTTCATACTGATTTCAATTTTGCATATATATACGTATATATAGCCTTGAATATACGTACCTATATATATATAAGGGTATATAAAATAATATAGAAGTAGTAACATGAATAAGAAGCACAACACATTAGCAGAAATATAACATCAGTCAATGAAGCCCAGGACCAGCAGGAGGTAATTTAAAGCTACATAATTTAGGATAAGGAGTGAATGGAAATACTGTATCTGCCTGGGAATTCCAGGTATAAAAAATTGTTTAATCTAGCTAGGAAAGTCATAAAAGGAATTGATAACTAGAAGTCAAATTCAGAGGAAAAAAACACATTGCAATGGAGACTTACATGGTTCATAGTGATTAATCATTGCAGAAACTTAATGGGAGGATTGGTAAAAATCACCATCTCATGACATTTTCAGGTTGGAGTCTGGGTAACTTCCTAGAAGATATGTTTTAGCCAAGCAAAAGTAATTGAGTTCAAGACAAGAGCAGACAAGAAATAAGAATTGCCTAACTGACAGACCTTTGAAAGTAATTGTTGAAGAGGAGTGTTACTAGAGTTTTCCTTTATGCTATTCATCAGTGATCTGGAAGCAAATACGCATCTACTCCTGATGACATTTGTAGATGACTTTATGGTTGGTGGAGCAGCAAAGAAAAGGAGTCCTGATTTAGCAAACTGCACTGCCTGGCTTGGCCAAACAAAATGCATTTTAATTCACAAAGATGCTAGTAGCAATTAGATGCTTCTTGCAAACACAGACAAAAGCCTGGACCAGCAATGCAGTGCCAGCTTTGAGTTGGACCCTCACATCTGAAAGTGCTGATGTAAACCTTGGGTCTGCAGCCAGGTGACTTGTAGCGTATGGCACTAGTAAGTTTGAACTTGAGAGGCTGTTTATGGGTCTGACAGCCACAGTTTAAAACATATGGTGACAAAATTGGAGAGGGTACGGAAAAGAGCCACAAAAAATGATTGAGGGCTGGAGAAAATTATTTGCAGGACATATGCCTGAAGAATTATGCCTAGCTATCAGAAATAGATTTGCTTCTAGGGGAAACATGCTGTGTAGGCGAGGAAATTACATGAACCCAAGGGACCAGAGTTAGGCACCTAATTTCTCAAGGGAACAGGGCAGAGGACATTTCTCCCTTCAGCATTGCTTACATAACAGTTTAAGTGACCCCCACTGACTGTAAATCCAACTAATTTCTAACTCTGTCCACATATTGTAATTGAAAGACCTCACTTAAAGCTTTGGGGTCCACCTTGGGGCAAGGTGTTGTTCTGGTGCAATTCTACATTTGACTTGTTCCTTGCTGGTGACAAAGTTCAACTGAATTAAATAAAAGTATTTTTTAATGTAAGCCGAGCTGAAACACTGATAACCTTGACAGGCTGGAGCCAGACTAAACAGCCTAGACTGTCCTTCCTGGCTTGGGTAGCTTTGAGATTAGTTTGCAGAAGAGCCATGTGTCTCATGAACTTTGACTGAGACCAGCATGTACACAGTACAGTTCTCACTAAAGGTGCCTTAGAGTACCAAGCAAAATCTCACTACTCCTTCTTGAAAGCAGCCATACAATGGCTGAAAAAACATTGCCATAAGGTGAGGACAAATAATGAATTTTCCTGAGAAATTGTTGAATCACTGAAATTGGAGTTTTTTTTGGTCTGACTGGATTTAGCTCAGAAAGTTTCTCCAACCCTAATGGACTTCTTGGCATAAGAAGGTACAGAGCCTCACCTTCATGGTAAGATCCCACTGGCGCTGTGGAATATCATCACTACCATTTCCAGCCTGTCCAAATCACAGCAGATACCTGAACCACATCTTCCAGGTCAGTACTCCAAGTGTGACAGAATTGGCTGTTCTTGGATGGGTTTGCCATCGCATTTTATTGGGATGCTTTGTTAGGCATGGATAACATTAATGGGACCAGAAATATTCTATTTGTCTTGTCCAAGTATGTTCTCAGTCCCATGGAAAGGGTAATAATTCTTATTTCTCATGAAAAAAACAAAGAAAAACGACAGAATGACCTTGGCTTTATTAAAATATGAAGTATACTTCCCCTCTCTAAAGAAACCCCATACTAAAACCCTTCAGAGAATATGAAAATGTCTTCCTCCTTTGCTCTGTATGATTTAATCGGGCCAGTCACACAGTAGGAAACAAAGAACATGAGGTACTGTCAGAAGTCAGAGGGTCCATTTCACAGGTGAGCTGAGGCTGGCCTCAGATATCATTTTGAGGAAAAAAAAATGAGCATGCTCACATGCTATTAGTAATGTGTAAAATTCTTCAGATGGCAATGGATAATATCCATATGGATATCCATCCATGGATAATATCCATATGGAGAATATCCAGTTCTCAGTATCTATGCCTTCTTTATCTAAAACATAAATCATTTTAGCTGCTCCTTTCCTCCTAGGGCTTTGCAAAACTCCACATATGGAAGCTTTATATCCTTAAATTATTTATCATTGCTGTGGGACACCTGAAACTTTTGAAGACAGAAACATGAGGAACAAGGTGTATCGCTTTTCAGTGTGAAGCTCTATCTGAATAAGAGTTTGCAAATATACTTAGGGTGTTTGGCATCGTGTGTGTGAACTAACCTCTGCCAGCCCATGCACAGTGAGAATGTGAACCTACAAAGCCAGGGCGCACTATTAGGTAAGAATCACTGCTGATATTAAGCCTCTGTCATCTGTGTTTGGTCTCTTCTAAGGGACAGGCAACTTATGCATCAGTATGGTCAATGTGTTTATGGAACGCTTGAGCCTCTACACAGTAAGCAGTAGCACACACAGTAGGAAGCAGATTATATTTATAATGCTCAGCAGAACCTCAGGATACTTAATTCTGCCTTTTCTCCCTTTTTTCCTGTTCGTTATTATTCCGTGCTACCCTCTTGATGATAACCAGCTTTGGCATCAGGTGGTGCAGAGATCCCCTGAGTCACAAGGAGCAGTGTCAGGCATCAGCCCTAGTGACTCTCACTCCCCATCTCTTGGGAAAATCAGGCCAGAAGTGCTGGGCCTGCAGAACCGATGGCTGATTGATTCCCCGTGCTCCAGGGACTGTGCAGTGCAACTTTTTAATTCATACCTTGGCCATTTATCAGTGTTTTCTTATCTCAGAATTTATCAGCCAGTTAAATTTGGGAAGAAATTCCTGGCTGTGTGGGACTGGCATGGATGGGTTTTGCTGCACGGTTATAGTGCTCCCTTCTCTCTTGCACAGAAGCATCTTTTTCTTATCCCTTTTCCCCACGAACCCCTTGTGATTTCTGAAGGTTTTCCAGTGGTTTTGGTTGAATAGCCATGAAGCATTGCCCTCTGCCGGCAGGTCTCACGCTGACTGCGAGCGCAGTGATGTCCGTGCATCTGTCTGCAAGGGCTCCTTAGGCTGGAGAAAGGATTAACAGCAATAGAGATTTGAAGCTCCATATTTAGAATTTGGAAAAGAAAGGAGAGGAAAGTCAGAAAGAAATCAGCAGCACCAACAGCCTTGCTTGTGTCCGTATAATTTAATATACTAACACAGTTTTATGGTGGTTTTTTTTTTTCCCTCTATTTCTTTGGTTATGCTTTAAAATATTAAGTGACGAAGCGTTTCTTACTCCAGCTGCGCAACATTGTGCTCACACAGCAGCATGTGTGATTGAGAGAGGCTTGTGCAGTCCCATTGTTCATTAAGAGTGAAATGCAGACTAACAGCGTGTGTGGTAAAAAGTCACCGACAATAAGAAATTGTTTGAGAAGAGCAGGCAGCTACCTTGGGTGTTACCTTGGTCCTTGATTACAGGGGGGTCTGAGCAGCTCATAGTCTCACAGGAAAATGTTTACACACAATCTGCAGGACTTGAGGAGCTCCTATTTTACAGGCAAGGAGATTCACAGATGAATTTTTGTCACTTGTAAGTTTACTCCAGCTCTGTGCACCTTAAGCTGTGAGGAGTTTAGGTAACAGAATGCGTTTTTAACTTTCTTCACTTTGACAAAACTTTGCATCTCAAATAAATTATATAATATAGAGCAGAAAACTTCTAGTGAGAGCAGGCTAAAAATATACGTTTTTTTTTTTTTTCTCTCCATCACAGCTCCTGTTCCCAAATTACACTTGCCTTGCTCAGAGTCTTAGAAAGCTGACACAGAACAAATTGTCCTATGTAAATTGCAAGTTTCCCTTCTGATTGACAGCAATCCACAAAGATGGACTAATTCCAGAGGAATTCAAGCAAAGACTGTGTCATAACTATTAACCTAATTTTAAAGATGTTCCAAATTGCTGCTGAGTTGCCAGCACATCCTTCATGTAATGGCGCATGTAAATCCAAAGTACAGGAGCCAGACAGAGTACACGTGAGCTGGATGTTGTGGGCTACAGGTTGTATATGTGCAGTTTTGTTCCCCTGGCTACTGCAGCCTGTGTCAGGAAAGTATAACCACATACTCCTTGCTCCCTTCTGGAGACTTTGATCTCAATGCATTGGTCAGTCGAGCAAGACCTTCTTTCTGCCTCTTTTTGCTGTTGTTGTCCTTAAAGCAAAACAAGCCATTAAGGGACCAAGGACAATTATTTCTCAAAATTTGTATAAGGGGAAGGGAGAGGGAACATGGGCTGCTGTAAGACTGGTATTGTCGCACAGCTGATTTGATTATACAACTCCTCACTGCAGAGCCATGACTGAGTTTATCGAGGTCTCTCTTTGAAAGTGATAATAAACCTAATAGCTGCCCACAGCTTAATATCTTTTCTTGCACTGCATATGTTCACTTTTGGTCCTTGGATTATTTTTTTCTCCAGTCACCATCTGTTCTTTTGCCTTTGAGGTACTTTAGTTACCATGGAAATGACAACATCATCTGGATGGGTGGAGCTTCATGCAGCGTAAAGTTGATTTCCTGCAGAAATTCCTGCAAGGTATGGGGATGGCTGATAAAAATACATCGTTTTATGTGATAGCTTTTCATGTCTTAGGTGTGCAACAGAGAGATGCCTGTGTGTGCTCCTGAGTGTATAATATGCCTGTTCCTATGTGCCTGACACGATGTGTTTTATTTTAACTCTGCTAGACGAAATCTTTCACTTGAGTCTTTTATGCCTGATTTCTCTCAACCTTTAGTCAGATGTTGGCTTTTATTTGAGAAGACCTTATTGAGAAGACACTTTCTGAGTCCTATGATTGTCAGATGGGTCAAGCAAGGTGGAGAGTTCATTCCCTGGAGATGTGCATCTTTTGTCATCATTACCATGAAGAAGAAGAATAGGAGTAGTTAATTTAGTGGGCGGTTGTCACATGGGCTTTGTTGTCTGGTTATGTGTGTGGAATTGCCTCCTTGGTCTCTGGGAGGTGTCTTGTGCCTTCATTAAGCCCACATGACAAATGACCCATGATCAATACTGCACAGAGATTACTTTAAACAATTGTACATGGACATCACACATTTCATCTCCACAAATACGGCAAATCCAGGGCAGAATCCTTGTTTATACCAAATCAGATCTTATTTCACTAGTGTCCCAATGGACTTTAGAACAGTCCCAGAAGTTATTATGCACTATTAGCCCCTGTAGCACCTGGCAATATTGATTATACAGCCTTGTGGAGATGAAGCTATTTTAGATGAATAATGATTTTTGGCAAAGAATACTAGGAGAAGGGCCAGATATGTCAAAAAGATGAGGACTTGGCCTGTGAAACTTAATATTAAGGCCCATATGGCCTCCAAAATGCTTTTAGGCTAGTTCATATATTCAGTGGATGTCTCTTAAAGAGCCTGAAGTGCTCTCTTGCTTGCCTAATCAGGTATGTGGATGAGGCCAGGGAGAACGTCACAGAAAAGGTTTTAATGCAGTTCCCACTGAGACAGAACAGGAAAGCTCTTATTCATCAGAGCATATGCAAACAAGGATGCTTAATGGAGAGTCTCTCAAACACAGGCACGTCTGGCTGGCTGAGACAGCACTCAGTTCTTAGGAATTTTAGTGGGGAGAGGATCCCACAGAACAATGCAGTGTCCCACACAAAGTCTATGACGATGACTGGTCAGTGCTTAGACTCTGCTGAAGAGAGAAGTCTAAGGTCAAGTCCCTGGATCTTCTATCTTAAGCTTACTTTGTCATGTGGCTGGAGTGATAGTATTTGTTTATTTCTATCATTGCTATTTTTAGGTGCTCTAATTCCAGCTGTAGCCATTTCTTACCACAACAAGCCTTTCAAGAAACAACCTCTCCAGCAATACTGGAAAACTTTCCCATGTTAAAAAAACAACCCAACAAAAAGCTCCTAAAAAACTCAGTAACCAGCAGTAGAAATCCTTCTCAAAGGCACATTCCAGCAACAAATAAGCTCATGATTCTCAGAAAGCCCAGAAACTGCTGCTGGTGCTGATGTTTTTGCAGCAGTTCAGAAAAATCCATCTTTTGGATGGACAGCAAACTCATGGACAAGAATCTCAAGGGACAGGGACCCCTCAGGAGTCTCCCTTGATTTGTTTTTTTTTGCGTTTTGGCTGTGAAGAGCTGGGGCATTCATGTGTCAGGCACCATCCTGGCTAAAACATGAATAATTGCACCAGTGAACTCCGGACTGAAGAGCATGACCTGTTATAATCAGTGCCAAGAGCTTTTAGCTTGGCGGCAGCAGGCTTGCCTTTGGCGCAAAGGGAGCACAGGAGTACTTACAGGCAGGATCATCAGCAGAAAACCATGGCCCGAGGAGAAGAAAAAGGTTGGTTTCATCCCTCTGAGAGCTGGGGATGTCTGAAGCGACACCTCCACAAAGGCTGCCGGCAGCTGAGGCTGCTTCCAGCATTGCGGTGTCATGCTCTCAGCGCGACAAACCCCTTAATAAGCCAGCAGCTGCTCCCAGCATCATTCTGTCTCCAGAGCAGTTTCTATTGAGCCCTGTGTGGAGTGCGTTCAAAAAACAGGGCTCAGAGGGACCATGAGAGGTCACTGTCACCACCTCCACCACCCGCTGACACAGTGTATACAGCAAGTGCCAGATCTGAGAGGACAGTTTTGAAACCCCTTGGGCAGACAAAGGCAGGAACAAAATAAAAAAGCCAGACAAAAAACTCCTTTCCTGCTCTAATATGGCCAGCTAAGAGCAAGTGGTGATTTAGCAGCGATGGCCTCCAGGCATCTCAGTGGTGTATTTCAATCTTTTTTGCTGTTTGGCTTTTTTCCCCACTCAAAGCTGAATTTGCTGGCATTGCTTCAGAGGTCCTCAATCATTTTTTTTCTAGAGGTTCATTTTCCTGAAGTCTCTTTAGTAGGTCACAAAATCTGCTGTCAGGTTCTTTGTCAGGGTGGTCACCAGATGTGGCTTTCACGTTAAGCAACACTCTTCACAAGAACATGGAATCTTCCAAGAGAAGGGAGAAGATATGCCTCAGCGAGGAGCTCAGCAATCCTGTGTACCACATACACAAGATCCAGATCCAAATACAGACAAGGTATGAGGAGACGTGTACTAGTCGTAGGTGTACAAATACGCTTTTCTTATGTGAAATATAGGTTTGCAACAGCCTGAATTCCAGTTGTCTCCTTCCCTTGACCTGATCCATAGTGGAATCCAGCCTATCTGATTTTAATCCAACAGCAGAGCCCAAACCTGAGGTTCTTTGTCCTCATCTGCTGTGGGGAAGCAGATCTCTTATTTCATAGTAAGTCTTCTCCTTGCACTTAAAAAGAGGCATTTTACACCTTGGGTATAACAAGAAGAAAAGTAGTACTTGATTTCTTTTCCTGCCTTAGACCTTTATAGGGATATGCAGTTTAAAAAGCTAAAAATTTGGGAGTTTGTCTTTGAGGTATCTGGTTTTGATGAACTATTTGCGTTTTACATTTGGCTTACAGCTTTGTGAGCAATCAACGTGATCTGCTAGCCAAACCTCTCAAAACAATATGAATGTTTTTCTTTGAGGTTATTCAGCTATTAATTTTTTTCTTGCTCTTTTCCCACCAAAATGGTAAACCAGGAGGGGAGGATTAACTTCAATTCAGTGTGTGTGTTTCTTTTTGTTAGTACTTAATTTTTGACAAATTGGAAATTAGAGAATATGAAAATGAGAGATTTTTATTTGAAGAGATAAGCCTTTTCTGACCAAAGCAATCAAATCAATTAAATGAGTGAAATACGAATTCATACATAGTTTCAATAGGTATGACTCTGTTGGGTTTTTTCTTTTTGTTTGGGTTTAGGTGTTTTTGTTTGTTTGTTTGTTTTTCAGGAAAGGACATACTAGTTTTCAAAATGTCATTGAAAACTTGAGTGGAAGGTCTGGTACATGGGCTTCATGTGTTCAGGGTTTCTTCACCCCTCAGGAAGTGGGGAGAAGTGATGTGTATCAGCTGCACCCTGTACATTGTTTTCTCATTTGTCACTGAATGCCAGGAGCTGCAGTAACCCATTCTGGAAGTGACAAACATGTGATACCATGCAGCCTGATCCTGTGGGAGGAAGGGTGGAATTTCCTATGGGTGCAGATGCCTCAAAAAAAGGACCTTTTTTTAAACCCAGTGTCTTTTCCTGACTGTCCCAGGTTAGTGACAAATGGACCACAATTTGTACCATTTAATTAGTCTTCTTTAATAATTTCTATTGTTTTTGTTGCATTTCTCTTGGGATTCCAAAGGAACCACTGTGGATTTGGACTGTGCTAGGAATCATGCCCACAAAAGGAAGAGTAGGATTTTTTTATCCTTAATTTACTGATTAGGTATTCACTGCATCTGTTGCTTGCACCCTTGTTTCTCACAATCCTGTATCTGCCAGAATATACTCTGACCTTTAGCCACAGAATAAAAAGATAATCTTATAACAGGATTTACAATTAAAATGTGTACTTTTTTTGATGAAAACCTTTGGAATGGCAGCCATCGTCTTAAGGGCAGGATTAAGGTTACAGAAGCAGAATGAACATTATTATTTCCAGATCTGGTGAATGTTGGACAGTCCAACCTCCAGGTTATCTCACCTCCTTCATTATTTATCCATAACTATGAATCAAATGTAAAACCTTGCTTGCTGGAGTTCTTCAACAGATGTTCATAGCTCAGAGAAGTTGGGTGATTTCCATGTCATGTGCCAATATCTCTTCTCTTTCCTCACACCCCTTTTCAGCATCCAAGGCTGAGACATTTGGAGCACAAGCAGAGCCACACCCATGACCTCTGAGATCCTGCTATGAAACAGCATGGTTGCGAAAACTGAGGTAGCAGCATATTCATTGGTGTGAATCCACAGATAGTCACATACGATTACACCAGTCTATGGATGTTTAATGATGTACTGTCTCTAAATTCACATCTGAGGAAAACCCTGCTGAAATTGTTTTTTTCTCCTCTGTGTTATTTGTGAGGTTAAAGGCGTCCTTGGTTGCCACATTACGGCTGTGCAATCTATGATGATCTAACCTTGTATCTCCTCCTACTTAGTTTCTGTTGGTGTGCTTTGGGCATCATCTTTCCGCATATGGACAGTGCCAAAACTCTGTTGATGGGGATAGAAAGTGTCTACTTCATAAAACAAAACTGTTTCACCCACACTATCACCAGCCTACTATGCTGCACCACCAGCTCATCGCCTGTCAAGAGGAACACTGCTGCTGGTCACAGTAGTATTTATCTCATGCTTAGGTAGGGATGTAGCTTCATGAGAAGCAGAAAAGAACACTGCAAGCTGCAAAGATTTATAAAGTTTGGTCTTTACATCACCCTGAGGACTGGCTCTCTGTGACCTTTGTATCCTTTGGTTTGAATTCTGGATACTGTTTCTGGCTCATCTTTTCTCCAGTTGCTTTGGATCCAACATCTTGCATTCCCATATTTGCTTTTCTGCTTCTTTTAAATTTGCTTTCTTTCACAGGAGCACCTGTGGTATGTAAAAACAGAACAAAAGCACTCAATCTAGTCTGACATTTCACTGTGGAACTTTGGTTGTTTTTCTTGAGTGAAGGACCTTGTTTCCTAGACCCAACAGTAGTTTTATACTTAATAGAAGTGTCAGATAACACATTTCCTGTACAGGAAGAAATATTGTTGGTTTTTTTTTTTTTCAAATCTGTTCTGACTCAAAATTGAGTTTCTAGAAAAATGTCTTTTCAGAATTTTCCATGGAATAAAAACTCTGGTTAAAAAACTCCACCCACAACACATTAAAAAGCTCCAGACAAGAAAGGATTTGCATCCAGGATTTGAATTCAAGCTGTGCATTTATTATTGTAGCAGTAGTGTGACAGTGATCCTAATATAGTTATCCACATACGGATTTCTAATGCTTTTTGAGATGCTAAAGAGTGTCTGGGCTATCTCCAGGGACCTGAAGGATATGGGACAGGACTTCTGCTTTTCTGGAACAAATCATAAAAAAATGGTGGTATAGTCATAGAATCATAGAATAGTTAAGGTTGGAAAGGACCTCAAGATCACCTAGTTCCAACCCCCCTGCCATGGGCAGGGACACCGCCCACTAAACCCTGCCACCCAAGGCTCGGTCCAACCTGGCCTTGAAGGACATCTCAGATGCCAACAGACATCAGTGTGTGGGTAAGAAAACTGAGCCCTGAAATTGTGCAGCCCTTGTTTTGGGGGATATAGTCTATGAGCTCAGTCTTAACTCTACCTCTTTGCTGAAGTTTGATCTAATTAATTTTACTCAGTATCAGCACTTGCTGATTTCAGCACCTTCTGCCCATGTCTGAGAGATGATGCACTAAATCCCCTGCATGCCAGTGTTTCCAAACCAGGGTGTAGACCTGTGAAGATTGCCTGAATGCATAGCGCAAATCTCAGAGTGTATGCTTGAGTACGAACCTTGACTTAAGTTTGACATGTTTATTCCTGTAACACTGCTAGCACTGACAGCTCTTGTGTCACACCATAAAAATTCAGTTTATACTGTGTTTCCCAAAACCTTGCAAAGCCTGGGCCAGACAAACATCCTCATTGCTGAATATATATGCCCTACTATCAGTTCAAGTAACTGGGAATGAAAGAGACACATAAATAGAAAAAAACAGAGCAGATTAAAATAGTCAGTGTTACAGATTATAGGGTATAGGATCATAAAATCACGGAATGGTCTGGGTTGGAAGGAACCTTAGAGATCATTTAGTTCCAACACCCTGCCATGGGCAGGGCAGATGCTGGATTGACTTTTACTCAGAGTCCAGCCTTGCATTAGAGTGCTCCCCTTTCCCCTTTTGACCTTCTCTTTTAGGCCAAGCTTGTGACCTGAGCTAATCCAGCTCATTTTACACCTTGGGCTAATTACAGCCAGAGGAGCAGAGGGTGGAATATGATAACCATCCACATCTTTATCATAGGTGAAAACAGGCAGAGTAATCATTTAGGGTGGCTAAAGTAGGTAAGGCTGGGAGTAATGAGATGGAAAGTTTAGATTGAATATCAAGATAAAATTACCCACAATACATTCTTTTAGGCAAGGGGATGTATTAAGTCTCAATTAGTGGCAGTATGATCTAATAGCACCACAGTTACTGACAGCATTATGGTCCCTTGGCCTATTAAATCATCTTTCAAAGAAAACCGATGGAAGGCTGAACTGGATAAACCACCAGTAACTGTAATATAAGGACTAATCCCATGATGGAGCCAGAGTGGAATAAATAGGTACTTTCCATGTCACTCATGAGAAGATATTGTACCATGTAATGATATCCACCTGTGTCTGTGCAAAGATCTTTCATGGCATTTTCAAAACTGCCTAAGTGACTTAGGAGTTCTAATCCTCTTTCGGAAACCAGCATGGTAATTTAGACATCTAAACCCTATTGTACCACCTAGTGAGTATGAGATTTATAAAACTCCTCTCTTGAAAGTGCTTGGGTTTGAAATGCCCACCTAGACACATAGATTCATATTTATGTGGAATACTGCAGGCAGACACAGGCTTGCTCTGCCTGTTCTCTACAATAGAGGACTAACAGAAAGCTTGATAAAGGATAAATTAGGCTGCTATGATGGTTTTGTTTTTTTTTTTTTTTTGGTCAGGAGAAAAGGGGAAGACACAGAGCAGGGGCTTACCTGCAATTTGCAGTACAAGCAAATCCTAAAGCATGATGAAACTAGGATGAAGCCTCCCAGAGTGGCATTTTTGATATGTTTCTTCCTGAATGCATGTTCTGATGACACATGTACGACATGAATCAATGTATGTCACTACCAAATGTAATATATCTTCAATGCAGGAATAAGTTAGTGGCAGATGAACATCCAGTTCTGAATCTTCATGTCATTGCCACAAACCTGAATGCTAAAGAAATCCAGAGCATCAAGGGTATTATTGCAATTTGCATAAGTAGAAAACACAGTGATTAAAAGTTATCAAAGAAAGCAATCGCTCAGTTGTCAGCTCCACAAGCAGATTCCAGTGATGTCTTTCCAGCTCCTTCATAATAATCTTCATGAGTTCTTCCTAAAAGATGCATTGAAATAACCTGTTATTTACTCTGTCTTTCACCAATTCAGCTCAAAGCGATGCACCAGCTGTGATCATTTGGAGTCAGAGCTGCTGTGTTGCAAAGCATCGCTACAGCTGCAGGGAAAAGGTACAATTTGGAGATCTGCTGAACCCAAAAGTGATGGAGAAAGCAGAGCTGTACCATCCATACCTTCTCTCTACCATTGCAGCAGAAGTATCACCCTGTCTCAGGTGCATGTGCTGAGTTTTGCATGGGATGAGCAAGGGCACTACGTAGGAAAGTGTTCCTTGTCTGAATAATATCTTCTCATGGTTTCTGCTGGCCTCTGGTGTGGAAACAGGGTGAGAAAAAGGCTGTGGAAAACACCACAGGTTGTACCTCATGTTGGGTCTGGAAGGCCTGATGTTTTGTTGGTGATGGGTAAGTCTTCATCTGATTCAGTTTTCCCACTATGTACTACTGAGTGCCACAAAACCAGCGAAGTGTTATAAAGCTCCCTCAGGCAAGATGATGCCATTTTCAGCCTACATGTGCTTTGGAAGGATAGAAAATGCCATTGTCAGTCTAACATGACCTTTCAAGGTAGAAAAATGAGGTTGAAACATAGTTGCTTCTTCCCATGGCCATGTTTCTCTACCCTATAAAGAATTTCCTGATACACATGTTCTCAGGTGATTTGTCCCCACTATCCATTTCATGACCCTTCGTCTAATGACTGATATCTCTGGGTGTAAAACACAAACACCCCTGTGACAAGGTTGTCTCAAACATTTGGTTTTCTTGGAAACCTCAGTCTATCAACAGCTACGGGATTCCTGGGGCTAAGTGGGGTAATAACATTTTCTTCTATGGAACCAGTTAGAGGCTAATAACATTATCACAGTTATCTGGTTAAACTTTTTCCATGAAAATAACTTCTAGTGCTCTTCAGGCACAAAAAAAGCATGAGGCTATGAAACAATAGTAGAGATGCTGAGAGCTTCCTTGGTGCTGTCATTGCCAAGAAACTAGGTGTCACATGGTTCAAGTCTTCTAAGAAGGACATAGAGCTGTCGGAGCGAGTCCAGAGAAGGCCACAGAGATGCTGCGAGGGCTGAAGCAGCTCTGCTCCGCAGCCAGGCTGAGAGAGCTGGGCTGGTTCAGCCTGGAGAAGAGAAGGCTCCTGAAGGGGAGACCTGAGAGCAGCTCCAGTGCCTAAAGGGGCTGCAGGAAACCTGGAGATGGTCTTTGGACAAGGGCCTGTAGGGACAGGACAAGGGAGAATGTCTTTAACCTGCCAGAGGGGAGACTGAGATGAGCTCTTAGGCTGAAGTTCTTCCCTGTGAAGGTGGTGAGGCACTGGCAACATCCCTATCAGTGTTTGAGGCCAAGTTGGATGTGGCTTGGATCAACCTGCTCTAGTGGAAGGTGTCCCTGCCCATGGCAGGGGGTTGGAACTGGAAGAGCTTTACGGTCTGTTCCAACCTAAACCATTCTGTGATTCTTTGGGCTGGAAATCTGGGTATGCCTGGAACCAGACGGGTATATAACTAAGGCATAGGGCACAACCAGGCCAAATAAACAAAAGACTCGTGGACTATTTTCCAGTGTTGTTATTCCTGGCTGGTGGTCCCTGTCATGTTTCAAGCCATATTTATCATGGCACATCAGAGTTAAACCTTATCCTCAGGACAGCTTGATTAAAGATCCATCTCAGTATAGTTTCCTGAACTCGATTTAGTCATTGTATTGCTAATCTCTAAAACCATTACATCCAGAAGCATATAAGACTTAATTTACTAAGTGAGTTGGGAGAGAGAAAAACAAGGGAAGGAGGGAAAAAAAAAATCTAATAAAAAGGAAATTCCAAGCTATTAAAGCATGCTTTTATGAACCAAAGATATGTGAGACCTCTCACTGTCGGTTAAACTGAGTGGTTTTCTCCACCTAACTGTGATGGAACATAAGTTTCTCGAAGTCTGGAAAGACACATGGTCAGACTTGCACCCAGGTCTTGGAGCCTGAGGGACTTATCTGGGCACTGTGATGTCAATAACTTTCATATTTAAACAGATACAGATAACTGCATTATTTCCAGAGGAAACATGAAGGCATAGAGAACTAGGTGATCTCTGTTGGATTTACCCATATCCTATAGCAAATCTGCTACAGACAGAAAATAAACCTGAAGCCTACCTGGCCCACAGAGGCCTTCTCCTCGTCTGTAATTCATCTTTCTGCTCTCAGTCCAGGATTTTAAAAGTCCAAGCAATGCATGCAGAGAACCGCCTCTCTTTCCAGTGAGTGAAACACCATTGTCCAAATACTTCCAGAGCATGGCTAAATCTCTGTGGTTCATTGAGCTCAGTTTTTCAGTGCCTACTCTTTTGGGGTGGAGTTTCAACACTGAGTAAGTTTCACAGCTCGGCTTGGCTGCTTGCATAGCGACATCACTGCACACCAGCCCAGTGAGAGACCCTGATGTGCTTCCCAGTGAACCTGGTCCTGAGCTGCGTTTGCAGCCCAGCCCAAAGGAGCCTGGCTTCTGCTCTCATTCTCAACCGCTTCCCACGCCTCCCATGTTTACTCTGGCAGCAGATACCTGCAGTGCCCAAATCCTGTAAAACCTGAAGGTGGTCCCAAACCACATCACTTGGTTTTGGATCAAGATTTGAATTTCCAAGCATGACTGAGTCCAGGATTTCTATTATTCGGCCTGCTGTAGACATGAAGTCACCCTAGAAATGTGCATCTGGAAAACAGATGATTCCCAGTCGTTCAAGAGAGGTTTTGGATTCACGGGAACATCCGTTTCTGCATCCAGCACAAACACTAGTATTCCAATATTTCACTAATGCCTGTAAATATAATGGGGTTTCTAAGTCTTACTGGAGCACTAATAGGAATGAGGCCCCTTTTTGCTCTGAGCTAAGGCATGCTGTTCAACCCAAAAAGGAAAAAAAAAATCTGATATTACAGCAGGTTTGCTAACATTTTCAAAGTTATAAGACAATATGTTAGAAAACTGAGAGTAGGACCTGTAAATCCAATGTTTCGTTAAGAGGGTGGAATATGTTAATAGAATAGAGGATATTTCCTGTTGGGAAATGCTATGAATCAATTGATCTTATTCCTCGGTACATGTTTATGTGAAAGTGGGCTACCTTTCCTCTTTGTCAAATATAATACATACAGTTCTGGCAACAAATGTTTTGCTTTATTTCACTTGCTTGAGTTCTGGGACTCTAGACTCAATAAGGTGCCCTTATTTCAGCTGTAGCAGTTATTTTTTTCTCCCTTTTAGTAGCTGATGCACTGCTGTGTTTTGGCTTTAGTCTAAGAACAGTGCTGGTAACACACCGATGTTTTAGTTTTTTCTCAGTAGCACCTGCCCTGATCAAGGACTTTTCAGTCTCTCATGCTTTGCCAGTGATGAGGGGCACAAGAAGCTGGGTGGAAGCAGGGAAAGGACACCTGACCTAAACCAAAGGCGTATTCCACAGCACATTATAACCAGTATATAAACTGGGGGGGAGTTACCTGGGAAGGTAGATCACTGTTTGGGTTGGGCTGGGTATCAGCCGGAGGGTGGAGTGAGTGAATGTTGAGTGATTCTGAGTTACCGTCTGGGCTTAAAACATGGCATAAGGTCTTTCCAATTCAAGGAATAAAAGCTTCCAGGAAAACTAGCCATGAGCCCCTGTTTTTACAATAGATTGCATGGCTTGTTGCAGTCCGTTCAGCCAAACATTTTTTTACAGATTTTGAGAAGACTGTGTGAATACCAAGTACGTGAATTGTGAATAACAGCTTCCCTTAGAAGTCTTCTTCTAGGAGCTCCAATTTGATTTGATCTTGTCTCAGGTAAATAAAAGGAGCAAAGTGGAAATGGCCTTTGACCCACTGAATAATCACTTGTCTCTGTTAACTCTTTCTCCATCAATGTTATTAAGTAGCAGCATCCAAAAGTAAATAGGCAACTTTGAAAAGAGGCTTAAGTGCCATCTGCCCTTACCTGCTAAGGTTCTTTTGCCCTTTGGAGTTGATCCCTTGGTCTTTTTTCTTAATCTTAGGAAGAAATTTTAGTGCAATATGACTAAACGCACAACTGGCTAACTCAGCCATAGCTGTTAGAAGGCACTCGGGGATTCCAAGCAAGTGTTGTTGCAGCTGTGTGGTTTATCTCTCAGTGATCAGAGTAACAAAGATATCAATCGCTGTCATATGCAGAGCAATGATGATTAGCAACAGTTAATGTGTGTATTGAATATTAGCAGGGAAGTTTTTACTTATACAGCCCTGATGAGGACTTGCAATGTATGACAAATACTCCTGTCAAGACCAAGCCTGGAAGAATACTGATACCACTCTTTCTGTTGGACCACTTGGAAGCATGGCTATAAGTCATATTAAAGGCTCTGAAATCATCCTCTTATCATAGAGTCATAGGAGAGTTTGGGTTAGAAGGGACCTTAAAGCTCATCCAGTTCCAACCCCCTGCCATGGGCAAGGACACCTTCCACTAGAGCAGGTTCCTCCAAGCCCCATCTAACCTGGCCTTGAACACTGCCAGGGATGGGGCAGCCACAGCTTCCCTGGGCACCCTGTGCCAGTGCCTCACCACCCTCACAGGGAAGAACTTCCTCTTAATACCTTAATATCTAATCTAGACCTCCCCTCTTTCAGTTTGAAGCCATTCTCCCTTGTTCTATCACTACATCCCTTGTAAATGGCATGCATATTGTCCTGTGCAAGCAATCAGATACGTTTTCTACCTAGATGTCATTTAAATGTAAGAAAACAACAGGAGACAGATTTCATTGATCCATCTCTGGGATGTGAGTGAATTGTTCCCACAAGTGAGTTATGAATCTAGGCACTTACACTCACAAATTCTTGTGCAAAATGTTTGTACCCTTGTTCACGCATCTAGTTGCATCTTACTCCATATTATGAGATCTTTCTGTGCCTGGATAGATGCTTGTTTCTGTCAGGTGGTCTGGCACAAGGCTTAGTCCTCAGGTTTCTAGTTAATGTCTAAGGTCAACTTTTGGGCAATCTGTTATGTTATAACAACATGCTCTGTACTTTTGCAGAAAGAAAGACTAAATCACGTTGTGTGCAAGATTGCACAGCATAAATCTCAGAGTGCAGAGATGTCAATAGATCTTCTTCTTGTTTTGCAATACTCACACCTCTCCACAAAAAAGCAGGGTTGAATAAGATCCTCAAGATCTTCATGTCAATTGATGGTGATGGGAGTTATGACATTTGTCAATTTTCAGGATTGCGGGCTCTTACCTTTTGAGATTAGACTGAACCTACATATTTTAAGGGTCCAGTTATAAGGTGTTGATGTTCTCAGTAACTTTTATCGCCTGTAAGCTGGATTTATTGATTAGCAGATCAATGTTATTAACTCAAAATCCTTGCAAAAGTACAGTCATTGTTACTTCTTTGCCAAAAGTCATCCACAAATGAGGTTGGTCTGTTTGACATCTGCATACTTGCAGTGCAGAAGCAAAAAGTAGTAAAACTGGTGGAGTTTCATGGACTGGTAAAATTACCCTTGAATAAAGAATGCCGGAGTCAGTGGAGTTTCACTAACGTAACTGAGGTTACGGCCAAGCTATAAAGGCAGGGTCCTTCCTTTTACCTTGATGCATCAGAGAGCAGAACCTAGCCCAGAGCCTGTAACCAGTTTAAGCAATCTGTCAGGTGCTTTGGGATCTAGAGGTGAAAGGTGCTATGTAAATGTCAGTCATCATTTGCTGGAGCACTGCATCCAGGCTGAGAAGCACAGCCTGCCAGAGACACTTCGAGTGTTAGGAGTGATCTTCTTGTGAAACATATTGCACTAGATGTATGGATGTTTGTTGAGCAGAATCATGTAATTCTGCTCAATTACTATACATCACCTGAAATGCTTTTCCTTTACCTTCCTATTTTACCTCATTTTCTCAAAAGTTTTCTTTCATATTTAAATAAATCAAACCTAACAACTGTGTACTGAGGTATTTATTTATACAAACAAGGTGTGATCTCAGCTGCTTAAAGTTTTCTATAGAAAATAACTGATCAGAATGAATCATTTAAGCTGTATAGTTTATTTAGTTGTACGATGCTCTTTCTGTTTTGTGAAATGTTAATGGGCCAGTCACAATATTCTCACATGCATTCATTATTGAAAACAATCTGTGAAGTAATGAATAGCTCATATAGTGGCTGTGGGGGACATTCATTGCTAAGACTTCAAAACACACACTGCATCTATTACTTACACTAGTCACCTGCTTCCTGATTGCATTACTTCATTATTCACCAACGGTGTGAATTTTGAGTACTGCACCCCTGTATGTAGCTTGATGGTTGATCTTGGGGATATTCAGTGTCCCAGAAGACTTGAACCCAGGCACAGATAAACAAGTCAGTTCAAGAAGAGGGCATGGCTCATAGCTAGCCTCCTATAAGAATGTGATTTTTCCTTCAGTGAGTGTCTGTGACTTTACGTTGCAGGTTTGCTTTTCAACAGGCTAAAGCTTCCTAAAAGTGAGTGCAAAAACAAAGAAGGGACTATCCTCTTAGGGTCCTCAGTGACACAAAGAAGCTTTCCAGGGGAAAAACTGACTACAAATTCATTTCTCTGAATAATCGCAGAATATTTTTCATTCTGTATGGCAGCAATGCAGTGATTTTCCTTTCCTTCTCTGGGGAGAGAGTGGGTGGTAGAAGATGCATATGTTGGGTGGCTGTGCAGAAAGAGGGCAGCAAGGCTTGGGAGGGATTAGAAGGAGCTTTTCTACTTCAAGTCACATGATGTGGGGAGACTGCCGGAAATGTGAATATAGATGAGGTGCGGTTGCTCTCCCAGGCTCTCTCTGCATGCCGTGCTCAACACAGTTGCCCTCAGAGGCCAATTCAGAGCTCTTTTCACTCTGTTTGGGAAAAACAGGTTCAAGAGAGCCTCTGTGAAGGCTTTCTCACCTCTCACTGTTCCTCCTGTGATCAGCTCTTGATTTCCATTTTCCTCTTTTCAGTTTCTACTTTATCACAGAAAAATCAAAGTTAGGAGCTGTTTGTGATTTTCACTTCAGTTTCAAAAGTGGAACATGCAAAATCCTTTCATCTGTGATGTACAAACCCAAGTTTTCCTAATAACATGTACTTAGTATCATTTGATATCACTGTCTCTGGAGTTGAGGGCTTTCCTCTCCTCTATATCATTTCCATGGGTAAACAGCAGTCAGTACCTGAGAATCGCAGAAGTACAATTCTCAGCAAAATCACATGGGAAGGGACAAACCTATAAGTATCACT
The DNA here is from genome assembly GCF_028554395.1 of Pezoporus wallicus. NCBI lineage: Eukaryota > Metazoa > Chordata > Aves > Psittaciformes > Psittacidae > Pezoporus > Pezoporus wallicus. The sequence goes on along the minus strand of NW_026635907.1, from coordinate 1,202,835 downwards.
CTAAATTTTGTACATTTATTTTCTGTGTGTTTGCATGCTGTTGGAGCATGGTTGTCTTTTACAAGCAAAGAAAAAAAGAGACAATGCTTACAAGCTAGAAAAAAGGAGATACAGGAAACAGAAGCTATTTGTGGAGTGATCTTGTTGGAGCAGGGTTGTGTTGATTTGATCTATTAATTAGGAAGGTCAAGAAAGGCAAGAGAAATAAATATAATTCTTGTGTAAGACCTTTCTGCTGTTGGAATACTAATAATGTTGCAATACAAAAATGTTATTATTAAAAGAGATGCTTCTTCACTTTTTCATATACCATAGTTTTTAGAAAGTTATTTTCCCATTTGAGGGCTGAAAACTAGATCGTATTCTTTGGCACAAGTAATTTTTTTTTTTTCTTTTTTCCTTATTTTTCTTCCCCACCACCCTGAGAATCAGGAATCAACTTTCCAACCTTCTGTACAGGGCTGATGAGTTTTGGGGTTTTTTTAAGAAACAAATTTCTAAAAAAAATTCAAATGTTTGAGTTGCTCAATAAAATCATATCCGTTAAAAATGCATTCTGGACATAAACAATCATTTAAATATCAGGGAAAGGTATGTGACATTTTTCTAAACACCTTTGGTTTGAATATTTGTTGTATACGGGCAAGTTTAGAGAGTGAACATTGCAGCAGAGACCTTCATGAGAGCATAGTTGTATTATAAGATCTAGTTGTGGCTTCATCTCCTTGCATAGAGTTGGGGAAAAGGCACCAGCTTATCTTGGGGCACCTCCTAGTTGAAATCTCTGCTGAGACCTTAGCACTAAGGCTAAACAGTTTTTCCGTTATCAGCAAGCTTAAGTCCCCATAGAAGATGTTGAGGATGGTGATCACTTTGAGAAAGTATACGTGAATATAGTAGAAAGGTAAAATTCAGAAAAAAGTAGTATCTTTTGCTGAATACAATGTAAATTGCTGAAAGTGTACATTTAAAGGAAATTGGTCATAAATTCTGAAGTATTTTCAAAGTTTAGATGCAGCCATATGTTAGCAAAAAGAGTCCAAAATAAAGTCAGACTTTGGAAATGTCTTAAAAGTTACCTTTTCACACAAACATGAACTCATAAATTAACCATGGATTTAGCTGAATATCCCACCCACGTCAGTATGATCTTGTGTCACAACTAAGTGGTGTAAATTTGTATTATTCATATCAGAAGGATGAAGCCAAATGTCAGCTTTAAGTGAAAGGAATTCACCAATAAAGCCTAATACAATGTATGTGTAGCAAGGTGTTGTGCTTCATAAATGCAGTAAACCGAAAGTTTCAAATCCCATACTTACAGGAACTTGTAAAAAATATATGCACTTGCAGGAATTTGGACCAGCATCTTCAGTGTGAATTTCTCTCCATAGTGACTTGACAGTTTCATTTCCAATGCCCATCACTAACACCTTGCTTAAAACACTTTATTCTTTGAGCCTCCTTTCCCATCACAAGTAGGGGAGGGTGGCACAGCAGATACTTCAAAGTGACCATGATGCTGGCAGACTGAAGCAGCATCCTTTCTATCTCCTTCTATCATTTGTTGTAGTTATCAAATTAGTGCCCACGTTGGTTTCAGGCTCTGCTCCTTTCATCATGAAGGAGGCTACTAAGAGGTTTATAACAATGCTTTTGCCTCTACTGCTGCTTCCAGAAAAGCCAGCTCTAAAGGAGAAGATAAGACTCCTAGTCTCAGCCATATGATTATCCTGTGCTAATGTCGCCCACTTCCCCTGGAGTGCAGAACTTGTAACTATTACATGACTTTTATTTTTACATATGTAAGGAAAATGCCTTGATTCCCACAAGCTGTCAGTTAATGTTACAATGCTTAACTGAGAGGCTGCAAGAATCACCCACTCCTTAAAATGCTAATGATCTGCCTTAGATGTGTGATCACAGAAGCCCATGAGCTGGGCTGTTTTGTAGTCTCCTTGTATTTTTAGCTTGTAGCAATGATCTTGTGCTGTGTACTTCTGTGTTTTGGGAGTTTTGGGGGTTTTGTCTTTTTTTTTTTTTAAGTCTCCTCTATGGTCAGTAGATCAACTGGGAAAAAAGAAAAAAAGGGGAGGGATGAACAACTCACCTCTAATCATTTCTAAGACATAAACAGTGGGAAAAGCAGGAATAAAACATTGTGGGAAAAACAGGATGGGATATATTGCAGAGGCAGAGATAGAAAACATGAGTTTTATTTAATCTTCTGCTTTCAGTGCCTCGTCCCACTGAGTACTCAGATAGGTGTCTGAAGCTGTCTGTCTTGTGTTATTGAGAGGCAGAAAGCTGAAGTTCTGGAGTTTCCAAATCTGTTTCTGAGATTCTAGAGCTCATTGTGCCAGTCATGTCTGCTCTTGGTAGGGGAAGTTTAGTTTGGTGATGGAGTTGAGGTTACAGATCAAAAGAAAACATGCTCACCCACTTCCTTTTTCTCCAGACCTTCCTTCCTTAGAAATTTGTGTCTCTTGATAAATAAGAAATATCTAATTGTCACCTTAGTAAGTGCTAGGTACTGAGCAGCATGATCCTACAGGGATTTTCACGAGCTAAATGTACATTTGCAAGCCAGAGTAAGGTCAGTGTTTAGACGACTGTTTAAAGAAGGTGAAAGTCAAGTAAAAGGTTGACTTGTTTATCAGTAAAAGACAACAATAACCAAATTAGTAGTCATGCTCTAGGGTGCGGCTAAGGAGTTTGGAATGGCCCTTTAATGCATCATACTTCAGATGAGCTGTGCTTCACATAAAAGGAGATCTGAATTTTCAGAGTCTGCCTACCCCTGAACTTTTGTTTGAGGTTCAGTACAGACTGTCC